>NC_140040.1:0-646720 GCF_963513975.1 Fringilla coelebs | reverse complement strand
CTCAGTGTCATCAGATTTGGTTTTGTAACCTGAGAGAGATTTTACAGACATGCAGACAAGAAAAAAAAGCGCTTCTTTTTTCATGAAATTCATTGGTATTCAAAACATGGTCCTTTGATGAATTAGAAATTTTGGCTAAAGCTTTAATGAGATTTTTATTTCCTGAACTTATGTCGGAAAATGTGCGAGCTGCACAATTCACAATTCTGAATAAGGGTGGGCTTGGTTTTTTTGTTCAAGAATATTTCTGGCTTGTTGTTCATTGCTCAATACTGTATTGATTGGTGAGTTGAGAAGTTCATGATGGAGTGGAACAGTTTAGAGCTATGGATCTTTACTTTGTGGCGTGTGACGGGTGGGCAGCCTTTGGCAGCGGCTGCGGGACAGCCCGAGGGAGCTGTGCCAGGGAGCATGCAGCAGGAGCTGGGCCCAGTTCTGCCTCACCTCTGCCAGCCTCAGCAGGGGCTGGCAGCGGCCAGAGCTCCCCTGTGAGCCAGGGGTCTCTGCCCCGGGCCTGGCTCTGGTGTTCTGCGGGTCCTGAGCTGGGAACACAGACTGGCACATTCACACGCCGCCTGCACAAACGGAGCTAGAGAACCCTTTGTGTTTATTCGTGGTTAGTAGAATCTCTCATTGTGTGGGTGGTTACTGGGGACAAGTACTTTGGGAAGCTTTCCAGAAACTGTCATTGAGTGGTATTAGATTTTATAACGTTCCTTGTGTTCGCATGCTGCGCTACACACAAAAATTCTCCTGACTCAAGAACGTTTGAGTGCTATTACTTACCACATTTTGAGACTCACATGTGTTCCAGCATGTTAAAAGTATTAGGAATATTCAGGTAATCATTGTACCTTGTCTTTTAATTTACTTTAAATCAAAGTTTTTTTTCCCAGTGCTTACAGAAATATTTTGGTGTTGACTGAAAAGAAGGATGTTGTGGAAGATTTTTTGTTAGTTATATGGACAAGACAAAATTCTGTTTGTTCACATCCAACCCCAGCTAAATGTGTGTTTTCCATTTCTTTGTGCCAGCTACTTTCTGGATTTATCCTGAATGAGTAGAGGATTTACTGAATTAAGGCCCAGGCAGTGAGTGTCCTGTGTTAGATGCCACAGTCCAGAAGTCCTTCAGAAATGGTGAGTAAACCTCTAGCTTTGGATTTCCACGCTGAGTTTTAGGTGAAAGCCGATTTTCAGCTCTCATTCTGGAGATTTGTGAATTGTGGCCACAGTGTGAGTTGAAGTCCTTGCATGTAGATTATAACATTCTGTAGTTCCAGAACTTGTCTCTATATTTGAGCATTGAAGGCCTATTCCAGAAATAGTAAATGAAGCAATAATTGTTATCTTTATTATTTTCTTTGGGTAGCTGCAGCAGTCAATGATCTGTCTGTATTAATGGCTCCAGAATAGAGAGGTCTGAACAAATGGTTTTGGGAAGAGAAGGTTTTGCCCAGACTCTTACAGTGTCCTGGGAGATGGACTTCTGAAAATGTGATATAAATGCAAATCTGTGTTTAAAAATACTGAAATGCCTGTGTGCTAATGCTAGTTGCTTGCTGTGGGATGTTTGGGGTAAGTTTGCCGACGGTGTAGTCAGTGTAATTTTATTTTGAAGTATTCAAATAGAAGATGCAATATTATTTGAGAGAACGAGATCTTTCTCTTCATTATCTGCTGCTAAGTGCTGCTTTGCTTCTCTGTTGTCAGTGTTATGGCAGTCTACTTGTGTGTTCACTTTTGGCCAAAATACCCTGAATTGGAGGGGGCTGGGAGAGAAGAAGGTGCTTGTAGACAGGTTTGTGGAGTCACTGCAGTAAGTTTTAAATGATGTATGAAATGAAAAATTCCTGTCTGATGCACAGGGCGAGCAGAGCCATTGATGTCTGTGAAATCGCTGCTGCAGAGGCTATTTCAGAGACTCACAGGGTGCTTTGGCTTGGGAGGAACCTCAAAAATCATCTCGTTCCACCCCCTGCCATGGGAACTCCTTCCCCTAGACCAGGTTGTTCAAGTTTTTCTAATAATATTTCAGAAATGCCAACTTTTAATTTTTTTATAAAACTCTTCTGCTTTTGAAAGCCAGAAGTCTTTCACAGCAACAAAATTAATTAGAAAAATCTTTCAAGATGGTGCATCAATAAATATCCTGAGGCAGTTTTCTAGGTTTTGTGGGTTTCTGAGCCTGAGCAGCACTACTTTACAGAATGCCATGTGGGTATGAGGGTGCTGGTGAGGATGCTTTGAACTGTCCTAAAGTGAGATTTTTAAAAGTTGAAGGATGGGTTTCAAGATCAGGAGCCCAGTGGTTTGTTTGAGAGGTAGAGTGGGTTTAGGAGCTGGAGTGGAGTAAGAGCTGAAAAGCCAGGAGTGCAGGGTTTGGGGGGAAGGATGGATTTGTGTGGCTGATACACAGCAGGAGCTGCAGGGCAGCAATGAGACAGAACATTCTCTGTTTCCAGCTTAGTCACCCAAACTGTCCCCCTGCATCTGGTGATGTGGCTCCTGTAGGGAAAAATAAGGCGGTTTCAGTTATAACAGACACACAAGGACCCAGAGCAGCATCATCCTCGTTAGCCAAACATCTGTATTTCCTAGCAATTGGGTTTGCATCCATCTGGGCCAGTCTGCAAATGGAGTTTTGAGAGTTTAAGGAATGTGTGCACAGGTGACTGCATACACTTTTGCATTTTAGTTTTATAGATGTTCTAGAAGTGCCCTTTCAGCACCCTTTCTGTGTAGTCTTTGCATATTTAAGTCTCTTATCAGAGGATTTTGTTGTGTTTTTAAATTGCTGATGGTCAAAATTTTTTATGTTACTATTGAAAACAACAATGGAAGAGAAATAGCTTTTATATTGTGCCATCAGGTTCTTTAAAAAGGAGAACAGTGTCTGAAGAAATTGAGAACACTTTCATAAATCCTGCTTTGGTGGTTTTCTCTCTCTCTCTCTCTTCTCTTTTTTTTTTTTTTTTTTTTGTTTTTTGTTTTTTTTTTTTGTTTGTTTGTCAGTTTATTTGTTTTGGTTTGGGGATTTTTTTGGCATATTCTCGATGCGTTTCTGCTCTCTAAAAGCACAGACTTCCTTCCAGCTCTGCTGTTGTGCTGTGCTGATGCAAGCAAGCTTTTGAGTGGTTAGAAAGAAAAAAGATAAGAGGGCAGCGTATAGATGGCTTTTAAAGCCAGCAGCTGATCTGTTTGTTGCTGTGATAGTCAGAGTTGCCCTTTTCTTAGTTCCTCAGTATTGTTTCCTTCATTCAGTATCTGGGGCTTCTGAATTGCCTGACAGATCCTGCAGCTGAATTTCCCTGCTGGTGAGCTGCCCTGCCAGAGCAGAGGGTGCAAAGGCAGGGAGTGAAGAAAGCCCTGAATTCCCTGGTGCTGGCTGTGCTCTCACAGCAGCCCAGCTCCTCACCCCTCCTGTCCCCAGGAGGCCCAAGGCAGGGTGCCAGGCTGTGCTCCAGGACCCCAGCCCGTGGCCCTGGCTGCTTCCAGCCTGTCTGTGTCCTGTCAGGGGGCTTGGGGGAGGCACTGCAGGGGTGGCCTCTGTGTTAGGCGTCTTTGTGGAGGTGTTTCATGGTTAGTTCTGAGCAAACAGCTCCTCCTTCCTGGCCATGGACGTCTTCTGGCCCTGAAGGTGAAAATGAAGGTGTTGCCTTTATGATCATTTACTGTAGGTAGTATTTTGAATGTTATTACAAATGTTAATTAAACTTTGCTTTACTTGAAATGGAGGGGTTTGGAATGCATATACCATGGAAAAAAGGAAACGAGGAGTTACATGATGTTTGCAGGGCAATTATGTAGTAGACCATGATAAAATAAGAAGCAATAGCATTAATAAACCAGATAGTAATTTTTTTTTAACTGAAATTGACACAGTAAAGGATTCTGATTACTGCAAAGCATTTAATACTGAATCTGAACAGGTTTTACCAAATTTGTGTGCGGATCTTAGTCTCTGAAAATATACCCACAAAAAAGTGCTGCAAGCTGTTCTTTCTTGAGTCCTGCAGAGCAACTGGTGCTGCCAGCCCGTAGAAAATGCTTTTTGCAGCAGATTGTTTGTAAGATGCGTCGTGCAAGAAGTTCGTGTGACTAAAGTGAATTTATCAGGCTGTCTGGAAGTTACTTGTTCTTCAAAGATCAACCTTCTTTTATACATATTATTTGTAACTCTTCTGTATAAGTTACCTGTGGTTTCCTGGAACTGGGCTGAAGAACCAGTGCTAGGAGATGCTGTTAATGGAGCAAGAGTTTAGGATGTTAAATAGGAAGAACTGGGTGACTTTGAAGAAGTGATGAAAATAAGGTGAAATTGAATAGATTCAAGTAAGAATGGCTTTTCTGCTGGCTGGAAGGGGTAGTGTTTTCTCAGAAGGAGGGGCCAGGAGCTGAGTGAGGTACAACTGTGCCGCCAACATGATGTGAAAAAAACAAGTGCCACTCTCAGGCATGCGAAGGAAAAAGTAATTCCAGAGAGGTTTGCAAAATACTGGTGCCGTGGTAGCAGCAGCTGGCAGGAGCTCATCTATTTACAGAAGAAAAATGTGAAATCAGGACTGTCTCTTAGTGGGAAACAATGCAAGGGGATTTCTGGATCTCACCATTACTCAGGGCTGGAACAATTAACACTGAGTCAGGACTTTGTTTTCCTTTAACAAGGAAAGGACGATGGGTCATTTCTCCTGATGGTGCTCCTGAATGCATTGGAGATAAATGATTTGGGAATCTGACAAATTGGAAGAATAACAAGAAATGTAAGATTACTTTTTTTTTTCCCCAACTGAAATGTGTTAGAGCCTCTATGACACTGGTAGCAGGTGAAAGAGGAAAACAGTTCTTGAACTCTGTGCTAAATTGATATACTAATCAGAGTGCCTTTTCCAGAAAAGAAAGAAGAGCCCCATTTTGCCTGGACTCTATCTTTGCTATTTTCCTTTTTCAGAAATAGAAGATTAGGAGGTGTCTGCACCAATGTGATAAAACGTTCCCATGGAATTGTATTGTATTTTTGCCTTGAGTTGCTGGAGAAATGAAGTTGTTGGCTTTCAGTGCTGCTTTGTTTTTGACCCCTTTCTGTGAATTCTCTGAGGAAAGAAACATATTCCCATCTTTTATAGTAATCAAATTTATCTGGCATCTCTCAGCCTCTTGCATTACTTATGCTACAGTTGACCAGCCTTGGGAAGGGTTTAGCGGGTTTATTTATTTATTGTTCTAAAGTGAAGGTTTTTGACATGAGGTCCCCACGTAGTCCATGGGGATTTGAAGAGAAAAAAAATGAAGTGCTTTCTGCCATTATTTTGATACAGTTATTTTCTGTGAAGCTGTTTAAAAAATACCCCAGACTATCCAAAACCTAAACAAAGTCCCCCATTAGTCCAAAACCCCCAAGAAACTGAGAGAGGGAAAAACTTGATTATCTTAGTTGTGTTGGAAATTCAACTTTGTCAACTTTCTTTTGCATCTTCTATTTCTCTTGCTGTTTTGTCATCAATTTATTTAGATGATTGAAAAAAGTAAAGGTTGATTAGAAGGGAAATCTGGGGTATCGTCAATTATTTTGATTTCAAATATGATTTATTTGACTAACAGCCTGAAAAGCTGGGACTGATTTAATTTTGTTTTATGCTCATGAAATCTACAGAAGGCTGACCTGGCCATCTTCCTCATCCTCTGCTTTGTAAGTCCCACACAGTGTTTGCCCTCTGATTCTTTGATTTTATGCTCTTTGAGGAGCAAACAATAATAGTGTGAAAATGTTCATATTATGTTTCAGACGTATATACTCACGTAGAAGGATTTTTTTGTTGCAGGAGAAGAATCAAATCCTTGTCACCTAAACTGCTAATTATGTTTGATAAATGTATGGTATATGTTTAATGCAAAGAGAATTTAAGAAATAATACACCTTGTGTAATTACAGCGACCGAGCTACTTCCATCAATCTAATTTTTCTGATTCAGGTTCATTTGCATTGCATTATTTTTATTAAATGAGCTTTCAGTGGAGCCCTGCTCTCTGTCAAGGAGAAGAATCAAACGCTGCGATATTTCAGAGCGCACCAGTCGGGTTTGCAGGTGGCACCAGGGGCCTGGCCGCTCGCACGTCCCCACGGCCACGCTGGGGCCACCTGGGCAGTGCCAGCAGGGCAGCCCAGCCAGCTGGGGCAGCAGGGCACGGCTCTGGCCCTGGCACTGCCCGGGAGCTCTGTCCTGCTGCCCTGCTCGCTTGGGACGCCAGCTCTGCTGCTGATCCCAGGGACGTGGCTGAGGCGGCGTCGGTACCCAGCCGTGGAGGAGCTGTGGCGAGGCAGCTATCCTATATTTCCCCGTCTGTTCCTCTGGATCTTTGCACTTTTCTGTCCTTTCTGTCTCTGCAGCATCTGGGAGCTGTCACTGTTTTTCACCATAATGCAGCATGGGAATTCTCCCATCTGATATTGAGTGCAAACCAGCCTCCCTCGTTCCCCCACCTAATTTCCAAACTTCCAATGAAAAGAACAATGATTTGTAACCCCGTTTCTAGTCACAATACTGCTAACATTTAGTGTATGTAGTTGTAATTATTATTGAAGGTGAATATAAACTTAGGTTAGTGTGTGTGTGATTTTATGTAATAATTTTCTTACAGTTACCTACCATGGATAATTTTCCAATTGTTGCTCTAGAACAGACACACTTTTAAAGACAGGACATTGATACTACCTTGGTAATTTAATGCTTGAGAGCTGAAATAAGTTAGAGAGAGAAAGCAGGCTTCATATTTGAAAATAGCTGTCTGTGTAGTATCCAAACCTGTTCCCTGCTCCCCGGTGTGTCTGAGGGTGTGCAGACACCCTGAGCAGGCAGTGCTGCAGCTTGTTTGCAGGCACCTACCTGCCTTTTGTGCTGTAGGTATGTGTGAGCTTGGCATCGCTTCTAAATGCCCGCAGTGGCAGCATTTAGACGATGGCAATTTGCTAATTGCTTTAGGAAACGTTCTTTCCTGAGCGAAGGCAGCTGTTTGGAGGTGCCTGTGGGAGCAGCACGTTGGCACAGTGCCCTGGCTGGGCCCTGGGGAAAGGACAGCTCCTCCTGGCCCGTGGCTGTTCAGCTCCAGGACCTCCTTCCCTGCTTCAGGAGTGTAAAAACTGCAAATGGGGAGAATGTGTCCTTTGTTACAGCTGCAGCACAGCTTGAGGAGGGCTGAGAGGGACAGGAGATGAGGTTTTGCCGGGTGGCAGCCCCTCATCCTGGTGACAGCGTTCCGCTTCAGGTTGTCCTCCTCGAGGCGCGACTTCCGAAGGATTCTCGGAGTACCACGGCTGTCTCTGTACTGCAGCGTGTTTGGTCCCCAGCCCCTTCTCCAGAAGAACCCCAGAATGGCCTCTGGTGGGAGAAGCAGAGGATGGGAGGTGGCCCAGTTTGCCAGCAGCAAACAGAGCTCTGTGGCATTGCACAGGTGTGTGACTGGGAGGGAGAGACAAACAGGGCTCTGCTGCTCTCCTTGGGAATGAAGGCATTCATCTTTGTGTCTGGAATCACGTGCAGTACAACAGAATCCCACTTTCTGAAGGTGTCCCTGAGTCACTCCTCCCATGCCTGTGCCCTGGGTTAACGTCCTGCTTTGCCCTGGTGCAGAGCAGTGTTGCTCACAGAGCAAATCTAAGGCTTTTCCTTGTCTGGGACTCAGGGTGGCTTCCCTCAGTCAGACACTCTCCTCCCTTGGGACCCTCTGGGAAGAGTCCCTCAGACAGGCATGAAACCTTACTTGGTTTAGAATAGTCCTACTCAGTTGCAGATTAAAGTTTGGAGAGTTTCCTTTAAAGGACACTGACTGCAGATTTTGTTACTTCAAAAGAAGCAGAGGATGTTCCACATACCTTCCCTTGGTGTAATGATTGTTAAAGACGTTTTCCTCTTAAAATTGCTGGAATTTATTAAGTCCAATTCATTGGCAAGAAATCTGTGAACTGAGTGTAAATTATTAAGTCTCGGGACTAGTTAAAAATAGTTCATCGTGTGCATTAATTCTGTGGAAAACAAAACAAAAGAGTAAATAATTTCCATTAGTTTAATGGGAACGAGATAATGGCAGAGTTTCTCCAGTGTGTTATAATTACACAGTTTATTTGAAGAATAATATTCTAGAGTACTATAAGGAACTCCATACGGTTGTTACTACTGTAAACAATCATAATTATTAAAGTAGAAGGTTATTTCAGGTCTGAAAATTGTTAAAACTCTTGCACAAAACATCTGATTGTTAATTTTTTTAGGTTTTTTTAATGCTTAAACCAATAATTTTCAGCTGAAGAGAGAATGTGGAAAGTAATTGCTAATCAGATGGCCTGGAATAACTTGAACTTTCCAGTTTGTCAGTGGTGTGCAGCAGCTTTGCTGATGTGTTTGGTGATGAACTCATCGCAGGGAGCTCAGCAGCCCCCTCTGTTCTCTGGGGGAATTGAAGTGCGAGGGACTGGTTCCCTGCTCCAGGAGCGGGGAGCAGCAGTCTGGGAGTGAAGCTTTGGCCACCAGATCCTTCACAAGAGCGTGAGAGGAACTCTGAAGTGCAGCTAATGGATTCTTTCATTGATTATAGATTTGAGGGCCTGGAAGGAGTGTTAAACCATCTCATCTGACCTCCTGGCTAGTGTGTGCCATTAAAATGAGCCTGTTAATTCTGTATTAGCCTTGACTCTGTGTTTAAATAGCCCCTGCAGTGCTGGTTCAGCTCCTGGTGCTGTTTCCAGGTTCTCCCCTCACCACTCAGACTTTGCAGTGTAAATCTTTGTGTTGGAGTTTCTTCCACTTCCCAGGCCAGGACATTTTAGATTAGTCAATCAGCTTGTTCTCACAGAACCCCAGAGTGGTTTGGGTGGGCAGGACCTTAAACCCCATCCCCTGCCCCAGATGCTCCAAGCCCTGTCCAGCCTGGCCTTGGGCACTGCCAGGGATCAGGGACGGCCACAGCTGCTCTGGGCAAAGCTCTGCATAGTTGCTGCCTGTGCAGATTATTGTGCAGACGGGTTAATTAAATCTTTTATTGTACTAAAAAATGAGGGAGCAGTTTTAATTTTGTCCTTCCCAACACTGTCAACCAAAATTGTTGTCTCATCAAAGCTAAAATCTGGGTGGTTGTTGTCTTTCAAAATCCTGGCATTTTTCTGTATCATTGTACCATGGTGAAAGAAATTAGCTCTGTGACTACTTTGGGGGCTTTGTTTGCCATTAAATGTATTTCAGTCCAAACAGGATAATACTTGTTTCTGTTTTTGTGTAAAACAAAATACACGTGTTATTGTTTCGAACAATCTCGGACACTGAGGCTCTCTCTTCTGTCCTAGTATTTAATGACATCATCCAGATTTCTTGGTGTCTTTGATGCTGTTGCAGAACTAGCTACCTGTGTAAGAAGGAAAATATTTTGTAACATTAGGAAAAACTCAGTAAGGGAAGAAAGCGCTCAGTAAGCTATTTCAGTGATCTCCAGAGAAAGGGCTGGGGAAAATAAATTACTTTCTAAAGTTTGGGATGCACATTTAAAATGTGATCTGGCAATTTTATTGGATTATTTGAATTTTCTTTTTAATTGGTTCAATTTTATTGAACTACTTGAAGTTTTAAGCTATATGGTATTTCTGCTATTTGTGTGTTATTAAGCTTCCAGTTCAATTAGCTTATGGAGCAATTAACAGGGTGTTAGCAGGTGATTTAACAGAGGATTAATCCCTGCCATGGTCTGGGGTGGAGCCTGGGAGGGTAAAGGCACCTCTGATCTGGGCTGTGCACAGGGCTGACCTGTTTGTCTCTGGATATTAAATAACTTCTGTGATTGACTCCTGGGTAAAAGAGCTCAATGCAGCAGCTTCGAGGGTTTATTTTAAAATAGATTGTCTTGTTGGTTTAATTGCACCTGAAAGTGTGTATTTGGCAAAAAAGGCAGCCTATTTCAATCAAATTTTTCAGGCTAATCAGCTATAGTTTTTACCCAATCAGTCACTGAGAAAACAGTGTTGTTTATAACACTGAATAGGTTATGTTTTAAAAAAATATATCAATCAGTAATTCAGAGAAATTAAAATCCTGAATGCCATGGAAGTGCATCTCTGTGGATGTAATTGATAATGCCTTTGAAATTAAAAGCCTTTATAACAGTTTCCTTATCTGGTATTGCAGTTTCACTGCCGTTCACCAGCAAACCAGATTTTCTAACTAAAAAAATCAACTGCAAATCCCTGTGAACTGTGGTGTTGGCTTTGGTACAGGGCATGAAATAATTTTTCCATCTTAGCCCGCCGTTCTCCGAAGGTCAGCCTTTCAATTGGGCTGTTACTGTCTTGCTGCAGAGTTTCCAAGCTACGTTAATTTTTGGGCTGCCATTGATGGATGGAGCAGTTGGAATTGTGACACGCAGCAGCCTGACTGGAATGACCTGCAGAGGCAGATGTCGGCCTCTTATTTCATGCCCGTTTGTCAGAAAGAAAAAACAGCTTTTTTTTTTTTTTTTTTTTTTGAAGCAGTCCTGCTTTTCTACATGGAGAGAGCACTTCTGGGTGGGTGTGCTCTTGATACATGTACAGAGAGAGGCATATTAAAAAATCCCATTTATTTATCATTGCTGGAAAACCTGGTGGAGTCTCTTGAGAATTCCTCGGTGCCCAGTACCAATGATGTGCATATTCTCATATTCTGGTATTTTCTGTACTGCAAACGTCTTGAGAATTTATTGTTTCATAAAAAGCTTTTATTTTGCCCACAGACAAGCTGAGAAAATGCACATTGTTCTTTTGTGGTACCTGGGAATTTACAGTTTCAAAAGAATTTCCTTTGTGATCTGCTTTTGAAGATTCATGGTACATCAGAAAGATTTTCTGTTCCTTGTCCAAAATTTCTCCGTGAGGATGACACGGACCCTTATTGGGTGCACCAGGCTGCTCCTTTCATGTGAGAGCCAAACCCTCATCCAGAAATTAACTTGGGGAGGGAGTTTTTTCTTTAAAATATAAAAAAATCAATTTAAAGGACTGATGCAGACAGAAAAAGCTGAACTTTCCCACTTGGCTTGTGCAGAGTCCTGAGGGAGAAGTAAATTATTTGGTTGATATGGGTAGAAAAAATGGAAATATTTAAATTAAAGAATGAAAAATCACTATAACTGTCAGGGTTAAATGTGAGCAGATCTCAGTGAAGCCTTTGAGTGCCTGTTCTGCCTTTGGACTCTGCCAGGGACATGGAGGGAAGGAAATCTGGGGTGATTCTGTCACATTCGTGGAGTAGAGTTTTGCCATTGATTTTGATGGGATCGGAATTTTACCTTATGACCTTTTCTTTATTTCATCGTTCTCCAACCGAGATTGCTTTCCTTATCTTAGTAAATTTTAAATCTTGGTTTTAATTTTGGAACTAATTCTTTGTCTCTAAAATTCACAGAGGACATATAAAACACATTAAAGAAAAAGAAACATAAGTTAGATCTTTTGTGGTCTAGTTGGAATCACATAAGAGTCAACTCATTAATCATAAAGGTATGAAAGAGTTGTGCCAACCTGCAGATAATAAAAAAATCTATTGTAAAGTAATGATGGGGCCAGGTCCATTTTACTGACAAACTCAAATAATTTTTAAGGTCATCTTTTATCATTAATATACATTTTAATACTCAAGAATCCAAAGTTGAGCCTTTATTTAAAAAAAATAAAGAACTGTAAGTTGTGAAAATAGGAAAAGAGTGGGAGCTGGATCTGTGTATAATGTAAATAAATAAAAGATGTGTGGTTTTTGCAGCACGTGTCCTTGTCTGCTAAAACAGCATCTCTAGAGATCCTGTGATCCCTGCCACTGAATGCCTGGAATTTCAAGGCTGGATATTTTAAAGGTTTTTTTCCCTGTGTAACTGGAACAGCTAAAGTAGAAATGTGGATTTGGTGCAGAGATTATTGCATGGGTTTCTTTGTTCACGGTTCTGTGGAAGCCAATATGAAAAGGGCTGACTCTTTTCCTAGGTACTAGCAGTCTTCATTTTCTTGAGTCTTTCAAAGTGAAAGCAGAAAACAGGGAAATGCTGCTGGTGAGCACAGAGTTAGTGGAGGTGGAGCGCCTCAAAACACAAAAAAGAGCAAATTTCTAGGAATGTTGCTAACAGCAGTTGGGCTTCCTAGTAACTGCACAGAATCCCTCTGCAAATGATGCATAGGTGTTTATTGTAAAATTGGTACTGAAAAATATACAGGATTTATTTAAAAATAAAAACTACAGATTTAACTGTTCTGTGCCTGATAAGAGAAACCCTCTCCCCATGGCTGTGTACCCTGGGATTCTTCTGAGCTCTCAGGCTGGGAAGTCTCTGGCCTCTGCTCTCAAGTAAAGGGCTGTTTTTCTTGGGAATTCCATCACTAACATTTAAAATGCTAAAAAGTTGCTAAAATCCCAGCCTCAGGGATGCTGCAGAGCTATGACAAGAGCCGAGCACACGGTGTTCCTTATTGCTGGAAAATTTCTCTGTGTTGTTGATATCCCTAATGTTTACCACAGGTGGGAACCCCAGTGTTGCAAATCTCAGGTGTGTTTAAAAATCATTTTCCACGGTATTAAAAAAGTAAGTCTGTACAGGAGTGTCTGTTGTGGAGCTGTGGCTGCTGCAGCCAGGGCTGTGTGTCCTTTGGAAGGTGCTTTGGCTCTGCTCTCCTGCTTTACCGTTTCCATGTCATCGTCCCAGGTGAGGCTGAATGCTGCAGCCGGTTCACGAGACTGGCCTCCAAGTGCTGCAGATGATCAGGACTAGTTGTCATTTCAGAAGTCGCTGGTGCAGACTAACAAAGCCGTTTTCCCATGCTGTGCCACCCGTTCCAAGGGAGCAGCTGAGGACACGGACCTTGTACTTCATTGATCCCTTGGGTCCCTGGTGTTAAAGGACTAAAAAAGGGTTGGTGACGTCTCTCTCCCCTCCGTGTTTGGAACGACGGAAGGAAATGGGTCAGCTGAAATTCTCTCTTTATGAGGTTATTACTATACCCAGATGTTGAGGTTTTCCAAACATGCTTCGTGGTTTGGAAGCCTTTGCTCTCCAATGCGAATGTGGAAGCCAATTACTTTGGACAGTGTTTCTTAGTGCAAAGCCAGAAGCTAAATATGGCTGTGCTACTTGAAGTGCCAGTTAAAGTTGCTTTGGTAGAAATAAACCTTGCTGGGTGTGTGGGGGAGTTTGCCTTCTGTTAGGGACAAATGTTCCCATCGTTGTCATCCTGCTCATTCAGAAATCCTACTGCTGCTTTGACTTGCTTTAGGTCATAAGGGCAGGTTGATGACAGCTCATGTTGCTGTCCTGGGAGGGTGTGCAGCCCTGGGGAGAGCTGGGGACAGCACAGGTGGGTCAGGGCACATCGCACATCCTCTCTCTCGTGGGGTCGTTCCCTGTGTTGCCTGCCACGCAAGGATGCAGTGAGCTGCTCCAGCTCGCCCCTCCCTCTGCCCTGTCCTTGGGCTCTGCCCTGGGACACTTTTCTTCCACCACACGTTGTCCTCAGAGATGTCGCTTCCCAGAAGTGGTACTTCAGGTATTTTCTTTCACACCGATCGCCAACTCCCTCTCCTGAGGATCCAGTAGCACCAGGGTGGTTTGAAAAAGGGGCGCAGAAGGGTTTGATGGCACCACCTTCCTTGGAGATGAAAAGGAAACAATTTTTTCTGTGTTCAGGAAGAGAGTGGTAGGCGAGCTCTGGGAGCTTTGCTTCACAACATGATGTTAGAGATTTTAACTCGCCGCAGTCCTCGAGTGATCAGTGCTCTCGGCGTGTGTTGTGTCAGGTGCTCCCACGTACCTGCCTCTTATCTCTTCTCATCCCTGCTCTCCCTGTCTCTCCTCTCCACATGCAAAGCAAGGAAGGACATTTTTCCCATATCTGCTTGTGAATTTTTTCAGCAATGGTGACACCATGATGGTGTAACCGGTGGCTGCCTGTTTTCTGAACATAACATGCTGTATTTCTTTCCACAGTCAAGCTTTCTGTGCGCCCATTGCTGCTGATAAATAAAGAATAAAATACAGTATCAAGGGCCACCTAGCGATGTGGGATGATGATTTTTGTTAAATTTTCTCGATATAAGTCTTCCTGATAAACTTCTCATTTGGCTGATATAGAGCCAGATCAGAGCTACACTGATGAGCTTTTCTTGCCATCAAATTCTGCCATTCTCCCTGTCCATTTTATTGGACAGGAAGTACAGACTGTTCCATGTTCTCACGATTCAGGACATGAAACATTCCCACCCTTTGAAAGGTACAATGTTTATGCAATAGGATCCAGAAAATCAACTTAATAACAAAGATGAGCTCTGAAAAATACCAGGCAGTGTTTGGAGGAGAAATTGATTCCTGGATCTGAGACAGGTAGAATGGGGAGGAATAATTAATTATTCAGGTGTCATCCATTACTAAAAGTATCCTTTCACCAAGTCCCGAGAATTGTCTTCCAGTGGAAATTGTACAATTACCTATGGAGTAAATGGTCTAGTGTACATTCATATGTCAAAATGTGCTTTGAGATGTATGTCAGCACTTTTGCACAGGAGAAGGAAATAGTTCAGGCATGGCTCTGATTTATCTCCCTGTGCCGGTGCTCCAGCGTCCTGTTTCACCTGCTGCAGCGACTGTGAAGTCCATGAAAGGCTGATAAGGCTTCCTTGTCTTGTCTGGCTTTCTTCTCCTTTTTCTTGCTTTTCTTATTTCACTTTGTAAATGAAGTGATCAAGTGCAAAAGTTTCCCTTTAAAATCTCTTACACTTTTTTCAGCACCAATTTCTGTAACTCTTTAGTTTGCAAATGAACATCCTTCATTCTCTTGCGAGCCTGGGGTATTGAAAACACTCAATGAGTAACAATTGCTCAGAGTTTTCAAACATATGGGCTGTTTTTATGGGAGAGCCTGCAGCTCTGCTCAGGCCAGACCACCATGAGCTGGGCAGCAAATGACTGTGGTGTCCAGTCAGTCTTCCCAGCCATCAGAACACCTTAGCTGGGGGCAGCCCACTGAGCAGACATCAGCATTAATGGAGTTTTTCCCACGAGAACATGAGAATCCACTGGGTGACGGCAGCACGCTGGGGTTCCCGAGGGCTGGCTCCTGTCTGTGATGTTTGCACATTATTTAGCTTCTGTATTGTTCAGAACTTTGATCGGGAGGTGTTGCATGTGCAGCTGGCTGAGTCAGGACTGTCAGCAGTCTGAGCAGGCTTGGTTCAAGGAGAGCAGGGCTGGGCATAGAGGTCTCTGGGTGTCCCTGCAGTGTAACCTAGCACTCAGCTTCCCTCTCAGTGCTGGCAGCTGCTGTTTGACACCACCTGGCCTCGTCCAGCAGAACTCCAGAAAACCAGTGCCCCTTGGGGCTGGGCTTTGTGGCTTGTTGGCTTGCGGGTCGCTTTATTCTTCTGGAGCAAATGACTTTGACTATCCAATTCCTGTTGCTCAAAGAAATCATATTATTTCTTTTTTCTTAGCTCCCTTTGCCTCTCTCTGACAGATTTAAATAACAGCAAGGCTCCCAGTTAAAATGATAACATCCAGGAAATTAAAAGTTATGCCGTTCTCTGTCCGTAGCTCGGTGTCTCTGCTTTCCCCTCTCAGCTGTGGTGTAAATGAAGGACGAGGCTCAGCCTCGACTTCCAATTTCCTGGCTGGTGTCTCTGTGTATCAAAGGCTGCTGTTGTACAATCTTCGTCTCTGGTAGGGATTCATACACAAAATACTATGGAAAACTAGAGAACGGTCAGAGGAGAAATTAAATACTCTGCAAAGGTTCATATTAACCTAAATTATCTCAATGTTTTGTTGAGTAAGCAACAAAATTTAGAAACTGAAGTGCTATAAGTAAAAGGCTTGTCACTTATGGGTTACTTAGGGTTTATAATCTCTTCTATCTTGATGGCTTTGCCTTTAAGTAGTTGAGGAGTTGTATCGTGATGGTGTGTTCCTCCCTCAGCCTCCTGGAAGAGGAGGCCTTACGTGACTTACTCTGAATTTGGAGTGTTCCCATGGCCCTGGCAGTGCAGGGGGAGGACAGAAGGGGGACTGTGGGTGTTGGGAAGGATGTGGGTGCCTGTGGTGTGCTCCTGGGAGTTACTGAGAGAGACTGTTCAGGAGAGCAGAGAAATAGTAGAGAAAATCAGCAGGTGAAAGACACAGAGGGCAAGTCAGATTTAAGACGAATTAATCTGTTGCTGCAAAAATGTAATTAAATATTTTACGAACTCTTACAAAACACTTCAGTTTCTGGTTAGATAAAGGTTGTTGGCCAAGAGCCTTGGCAGGGCCCACTCACACCTGAGCTGTGCTTCGTTGCCTATCACAGCTTACAAAATCCCTTCTCCACTGATTCTCCCAATCTGGAGAAGCAAAAACAACAGCTTTTTCTTTTGTTTTAAATTCATCATATGACATGCATCTTTTGGTATGAAATGATAGATGACCTCTCTTTTTTGTATCAATACATATTTTTTCTGGGGTTAACTTCACCGAATATCCTCCCAGTCTGTTCCTGGTCAGGCTCCTGGCAGGTGCATCTTTCTTTATTGCTGTGAAAAATGGAGTGCCTTTATTCTTATTAAACTCAAAATATCTGAAGTGAATTTCAGATTTATACAGGGAAGTCTCACTATTTTCAGAATGAATCATAAATGCTAGTAATGCAATTTTAGAGAGATTTAGTGTTTTTTCACAGAAGAAGAAAAATTCTTGAATCTGGATGTCTGGTTTCCCTGCTCTCACCAAAGCAGCTGGGAATTTTCTCTGTATTGTTTGTTGTTTCAATACTCCAAAGCTAAACAGCAACAGAGAAGAGAAAAAATATGTTTTTTTCTGTCTGTTCAGAAATTTGTGGGCATCTTGTATTTGAGAGGTGCTGGAGTTATCCTCTGTGCTAAAACAGACCAGCACAACCAGCACAGTCAGTGCCAGCGAATGGGAGAGGAAGATTTGAACTGCCGTTGATTTTCAGGGCTGTGATTCCTCCCTGTGCCGTGTGTGCTGCCTGGGAGCCAGGACACAGCCCTGGCTGCAGGTACTTGGCAAGGACAGCACGAGCCCCTGCTCCTCATTCCAGTGGGATTTCCACTGACCAGAACTGCCTCAGCTGAGGGATCATTTGGGACCTTTATTGTGCTCTTTGTGATGTTGAGAAAAAGCTACTCTTTGTGGGCTTGGAGGGAATTGGGGTGGGAGCTTGCTTGGTTTTTTTTATCACTTTGTGGGACTATAAATCTGTTCTTTCCAATTATTTTCACAGATTTTACTCCAGAATTTGATCCCTCTTCAGTCATTTCACAGTAAAACTGGGAAAAAAACAGTCTGAGCAATCCATAGCCTAATTCTTCTCTTCCTACAAACACCATGTCCCACCTTATCTTTTCCACCTCTGCTTTCTCCATTTGCTGAAATTAAGGATCAGGTCCTGCCTGCTCCCAGGGCTCAGCCCCCCCACTCCCAGGGCTCTTCTGGGGGGGCTCTGAGGAGATACAGGTTGGGTGTGTTTGGGAGCTGCTATTTTCCCATCCCCTTTATCATTTCAGGAGAGTGATTTTCATCCTAAACCAACATGTCAGCCAAAGCATCTACATTTAAAAAAAATATTATTTCACAATTTTCCACAGGCACATTTGATGTAAACCCTGGAGGTGTATTCCCCGAGTACCTATTACCTCCATTTTAGGGAAATTACATTAAATTATTAGTGACAAATTTACTTGTCTGCCAATGTGTTTTTCTTGAATTTTACTACAACATCAATACTTGGCTGTTTTATATGGGCCCTCATTTACCTGTCTTTGAAGGCAGTCACCCCTCTGGGAGCTTTGCCTGTCACTAACATGCACTAGGAAGAGTCTTTAAGTTTAACATTTGCTGTTTTGAATCAGAGGAAAAAATATGTTGCACTTTAAAAATATAATCTGTTTCTCCAACCTTTTAGTGTGTGCTGGCTCTTTTTTAGAGACCAAAGCAAGTTAGGAGGGCAGAGGAGATTCTGGCTTGTTAGTGTAAAGGTGTTCACCAGGAGGGACTTAAACTTCCCTGCTCTGGTACACCTTGGGTTGGGGAAATGACCAGATTTTGCTTGTGTTTGTGTCTGTTCAGGAATCCAGTCTGATGCCAAAACAAAAGCAGATGGGAAAAAAAGTCAGACTGGGATCTAAATTCAATGAAATTCAAAGCTCTTCCAATTGCATCAGAAAATACAGCCACGAGGCATATGGAAAATAATTTAGGCTTTTTCAAGCAGTTCCGGCATGCTGGAAGTGAGGATCACTTGTGGCCTTTTAAAAATCTTTAAAGTCTTTGTCTTCAACTGCAATTGGTGTTAATTCTAAAGAAATGAATGTTTCTGGATTTACTATGCTGCAGTAATGTTTGTGTAAGCACACCAAAAATATTCTGCTTTTTGAAAAAGAAGCTTTTGCAGCCAGAGTTCACAGAATCCTGGAATGGTTTGGGTGGGAAGGGACCTTAAAGCCCATCCAGTCCTCCCCTCTGAAGAGACTATGAAGGTACTACCAGAGAGTAGCTTAAAAAAGCTTTAATCAAATTCCTCTCCATTTAGCAAAGCAGCAGATAAAAATCAGCTTTTAAGTGGGACTTTAGTTAGACTCTCCAGAATAACTTGTGCTCTGAAAGGGAGAGGGGATCTCTGAGTACAAGTCTGTGGGAGGAGGATGATGGTTGTGCCAGGATAATTCCCTTCCACTACTGAACACAACAGGACTAAGAAGCATACTAAGAGGAATTGTATTAATTTTTTATCTTTTTAATTCTGTTTATAAACTGATAAATTCAGTTTTTCTTTCACATTTTCCCTCACTCTTAAATATTATCTCAGAGACTTTGCTTTGCATCTTTGGCACTGGGACTGCCATAGATCCATGAGAATTCTGTGGGATAAGTGTTACTTTCCCTTTTATTATATCCAAGTCTTGAACAAGCAGCAAAATGGAGCATATACTTAAGATGTACCTCATAATTCACTTCAATTTATTCCCTCACTGAATCAAAATGATTATATAAATCAATGCCATTTTAAACTGATTAACCTCAAACCTTCTTAATAAGAAAGTGGGGGCCACAAAGTTCAGGGGATGTAAAATGCCTTTATGTTGGTTTGCTGATTTTTTTATCCTAGGACTGAAAATAGAAGATGCCTATTATTGCCATCAAATATAACTTGATGAGGAATTTATATTCATCAAGGACTTTTTTAGATGTTGCTGTGCCAAAACCCAATGTCAGTGCAATGTGTTTCGGCCTGGAAAGGAGGTGAGGAAGCAAAGGGGACCTTGCTGCTTCCTTGGGGGTTTTTACTATGCACTGCATTTTAAAAGACCTTTACACTTTTTTTGAGGGCCTGGTAGAAATTTTGGGAGGATTGTGCAAAACTGTTTCTGACCAGTTCCTCACTGCTCTGTGGGACTGCCTGGGAAAAGGGCTCCTTTCCTCTTCCTTGCTGTGCTGCTTTCCCCACGTGCGTCCTGCAGGACGTGGTTCGTAGTGCTGCTGGGCCGAGGCTTGGGCTGGAGCATCTCCAGGGTCTTTCCCGTCCCTAAGCATTGTGTGCTCTGTGCAGAACTCAGCCCAAGCCAGCTCTAAGTAGGCAAGGACCAGCAAAGCCACCGTGTCAGAGTTTTCCTTTGTTTCCTACAAAACCTGCCGAGAGAGAAAAAGTGGGAGCCTTCCCACCTCGTGTTGTGTTTTGTTTTGGCCCTCCAGCACCTGGGACAGGAACTGCCTGTCCAGCTGAGCTCTCAGTACATGGAAATGGGCCAATTCAGGCTCTTCTGTGGGAACTTTCAGTAAAACATGGGTGTCCTTAAGATCAGTATTTCATTTATGTGTTCTCTGTGTTTTGGACAGCCTGTTGTTCGAGGGGATCAACTTGTTGGTGAGCAGGGTGAGTCCAGTGCTGAAATGTGGCTGGATGTCCCTGTTTGGGAGAGGGGAGGTGATACTAACTACGTTTTGGGAAAGGGGAGATGATACTTAGGGTAATTACATACTGCAGTGCTGCTGCTGCCAGTGACTAATTGAATTGGGATCAGGCTTACCCAGGGTGGAGCAGGGAGACAGTTCTGAATGGAACGGTCACCTTGGGTGACGTCTGTGCATCCTGCTGGGACTTGTTCCTGTTCCCATTCAGAACCTGGCTCACCTTCACAGGACAGGTCACTTATTGAAGCTTCAGCCATCTGTGCTTGTACAGAAGATGTGAACTCATGCCGTCTGCCAAATATTGTAAAGAAATATATTTAAATAATTGCACAGTAAATAGTTTCCTTATTTTAGCATATAATTGTAAATTCAGATGGAAGTTTATTAAAATGTTTTTCTTTATGTCCCCTCCATCTTAAATGTACAAGGAAACCTTGGTGGGAGCTGTTTTCCTAAAATACTTTCACTAAGTGATTTGCTGGGAGGAATATCTGAAGTATCACTGAAGAGTCCCGTTAATATGTTAAGGATTATTTTTATCTCAGGTTGGAGAACAAACAGCATAATTAGGTCTGTTTGTTCTAAACCTTTGTGCTTGCTTGTTCTAAACTTTACCTCTGTTTCTGTCTGGGGTTTTTTGGCATGTTTTTGTTTTCATTTCGGTTCCCCCCCGCTCTTCGATTATGGCTTGTAATACAAAATATTTCAGACTCTTAGTGCCACGTTCTGTCCTTTCTGTTCCTGTTTCAGGTATTCTCTATGTCTCTGTAGCAAACATGTGTGTGTTTATCCCTTGCTTTAGCTCAAGATGGAGGGTTATGATGAATCCAGTGGATGCAGAAAATGTCCAGATCCTTGGGCTCCTGGAGCCATCTCATGCTCAGTGCACACAGGCTCTGAGCATCCCTGAGAGGGATGTGACAGCAGCCCTGACCTTTCTCTCCAAGTCATGTGGGGGTAGGGGCAGAATTAGCACCATCCAACTGCATTTCAGCTTGTTTTAATGGGTAACTTCCATATTTATCGACCCTAATGTGTTCTGGAAATATGAAATCCTTTTTAGCAAATGTGGTCACGTGTTCATTTAAATGAGATTTAAAAATTTCACCTCTCTGTGCATAACAAAATACCTTGAAGATATTTTACTGACTGGGATAATGCTCCTAAAGGTCAATACAAATATTTAGCTTCTACTTTTACTTGTGCTATTTCACGGGTTGGACCCGTTTTTAATTTAGAGTCATCTCAGTGAATATTTTAAGGACTCTTTAGATGTCTTGTGGGAAGGCAGGAACAATAGGTCCTACTGCAGGAAGGTGTTGGTTATAAAAGGGCTTAAATTGGCTTTAGTGTAACTGGAAACCAAATAAATGGTGCTGGAAACTCCAGGAGGAGCTGGAGCAGGTTTTTCTGTGGTCCCCAATTAGTGCCATTACAAAGTCTAATGTGCCCAGCGTGGCCCGGCAGCAGCTGTGATTGATACAAAGCTCAGCCAATCGCGCCGGGGCCCTGTCAGCTCTCATTAGTCTGGGATCAATTACCAGGATTTGAGACCAATTTGAATGAAAAGTAAAAACACATTGTTACCACAAATTTCATCAAGTGAATATGCTGTATAAGGAAATAGATCAGCTATGACCTCTTTGACATTTTCAAAATGTTTAAAAGCTGAAGTTAATTCTTTGTGATGTCCTTTCATCTTGAGTTGACAACAGAGAGACCTGGAGTGGTGACAGGCCTTGTCAAGTGGCTCTGCCTTATCAAAAACAATACCCTCCAGATCTTTCAAGCCCAAAATTCTAATCTAAGATAATTGCAGTTACAATTTCATGAGCTTTTCTGCCTTTCCTTCAACCATTATGTCGTGTGAAGTAGCAAACCGTTTCTTTCCATCGGTGCTTTTTTCCCTACAAAAGGTGTGATGGTGGCTGAGGGTGGGCGTGGTGGGCATGAAGGGGAGCCCAGGACGCCCGGCCGGGGCCGGCAGTGCCTCAGCTGGGCTGTGCCATCCCTGTCCCTCCGCTGTCCCCCGCCTGTCCCGCAGCTCCGGGCAATGCTGTGGGCACAGGCGCTGGGAAATTGCCCTGCTCTGGGTTCTTCCACCTCAGCCTGCTCCTGTCCTCTCTGTGCCTTTCCACGTGGGATGAGCACTCCAGCACGAGTCCCTGGTCTGGCTGAGCAGGTGGGAGCAGGTGACAGCACCTGAGCCAGCTCCTGCTCCTGCTGCCGGCACCCAGTTCTGGCACTGGCCCGCTCTACCTGGTCCCCTCCTGTAAACTGCATTATTTAACAGATGCTGACCCACAAAGCTCATCTCAACAGCATGAAGGAAAAACATCTGAGCCAAATTTTGTTTCCCTATCATGGTAGATTTTTCCTAGTAATTTTCTCTGCGTATCTTTCAAATCAAAATATAAACCAGATCAAAGACTGAGGCGGTAGCAGAAGAAGTCTGTGCTATGAGATGGTGTTCTGGAGCACATCTGACATTGGACAGATCTGAAGGGAAGGAGACTCGGGGACCTGAGCTGTTAATTACCTGGTTTACGCAGGACGATGTATTTTCTTGGCTGACATTTTCCTTAGATTAATTCTTCTCTCCTTTTGGTGATCACTCCAGTCTCTTCAGGTGTGCATTTACATGCCATGTTAGTAACCCCTCGCATGCATTTTTGCTGTGTCAGTAAACATTTCTGAAAAGAAGATTTTCGAGTGTGAATTATTTATACTATATGATAAGCAAGTAGAATGTTGAAATTCAATAGTAGTTCGTAAAAAATATTTTTTTTGCATGATTTCTCTGTCTCCTACCCTAACCCAGCTTGTGTTGGAAAGATCCCTTCTCTTCTGACACATTACTAAAGGTATTATGCACACCTGAGATGACGTTCATTATAATCTGTTGAAAATGGAGGTGGCAGAGAGCTGAATTCCGTTGTATAACTTGATCTAAGGGAAGACTCTAATGACAAACAACAGTTAGCTGAATGTTGCAAAGGCTGATTTTATTAGGATTATGAAAATTATTCCTACTTTTGGGCGGTTTTGGTTGTTAGGTCAATCGTGTAATTCCTGTGGACCACCTCATCTTCCCAGTGTTTCTCTTTGTCACCTGTGAGATACCTGAATATGACAGGGTTGTAGTTGTTTGCTTAGGGCATATGGAAATCCAGGCTATATTAGTTTTCACAAGCCTTTTTGAAGATAGAAATTAAGGCTATATTTGGAAACGTGTCAGCACTGCTTGCATTTAGTAAACATAAACATGTTACTGGGGTTTTGCATGGTTTTATACCTCCTTTAATCAACGAGTGTGCATAGCTACACTCTGTACGTGCAATACACACACGTATAAATACTCAGTGTGAGGTGCTGCATCCAGAAATTCCAAAAAGGGACTTACCATTTCATACCGGGAACTGGTTTGGTTTATTTTCCCCTTCAAGCTGTAGAAATCCTAAATTATTTAAACTTGCTGTTCAGGCTGTAATATAAATAAGTGCAGTCTAATGTGTTTCTCATTTGATACTGACAGTGTGAAGTGCGAGCTTGGACTAGGGAGGAATTTTCTGTAAAACAAAACCTCGGGAGCTTTTGCCATGGCTCAAAACCTCTTCACTCTAAGGATTGGAGCACTCTGATTTCCTGTGTCACTCTCCCACCCACCAGTATTCCTTGGCAAGCCATTGGATGGTGGACAAGCTTCTCCTACGAAAATGAGTCCTGCCCTAAGTGCCTCAAAAATAGAGTTATTTCAGGACTGTTAGAGCTCTCACCCAGGTGCATCAAGTGGGCTGTGGTTTTACTTGGAGAACTCCTTAATAAACTATTTCTGTAACACAGGGGTGCTTAGATCAGTGGCCCAAGAAATCCAGGGTTGCAGAGCTGTGGGAATAGTGATGTAGTATCCACACATTTATTCTCTTGTGAGGTATTCTGGCTAGAAGCAGAAGAGACCAAGGGTTTGTTGGGTTATAACTAATTGTAATGAATGAAGAGAAAAATGTTACTGAGAGTTTCATTTTTGGGAAATGTTTGCATTTTCAGTGTGGAGAAGAAGAATAAATACATGTGTATGTGAGGCTTTTTCAGTAGCTGGGCTTCATGCACGTAGGCAAATGCACAGAATCCTTGAGGTTGGAAAAGACCTTTGAGATCCTCGAGTCCAGCTGTCAGTCCAGGGCCACTACAATCACCCCTGAACCATACCGCCAGGTGTCATATATATGCACACACATATTGACATATATACATATAAATGTATACATAGTCCTTAAGTAGTGGAATTGTTTTGATGAAGCCCACTAGGTTATTGCAGTGCATTTGATTACTAACTGCAGTCACAGTGCTGCCAAGGTCTGCAGGGTTTGCTCACACCAGCTCACAAAGGAGAGCTCTCTTCTCCAGCAGATTCCAGCTCTCATGATTGGTGTGGAAAGGAGCTTAATTTACCTGGAGTAGCACAAGCCCTTTGGAAAGAGGTGCCCCATTCCACAGAAGTGTCATTCTCCGCATACTCTAAATACTGTACATATTTACCAAATTTAAATACATATTTACATATGTCAGAATGACCCAATTGAAGGGAATGACTCCCTTGATACCTTTTAGAGTCTATTAGGTAAATAAGCGGCTGCTCCTGGCACAGCAGGCAGGGATGCAGCTGGGATCAGGGCTGGGGGCTGGCAGCTTCCTGGGGAAAATGCTGCTTTTTCTCCATTCTGGAGCCTGTCTGGCTCCAGAGGTGAGGGAGGCAGCACTGCTGCTGGTGACAGCCCCGCGGTGCCACTCAGAGCTGGGTGGCCAAAGCCACCTCAATGCTGCCTCTGCCCTCCCTTCTCTCCCTCCCCACTATAAATCTGCCCTTCCTCAGACTGACAAAATGCTGGCATATAATCCTCGAGTGTGGAAGAACATGTTTTATTTAACACATTTTGTCTTAATTAATCCTTTATAGATTTCTCGCTCACTTTGTACAAACAGATGAGATGCAGAGGGAGAAAACAGTTTCTGTTTAGCTCCGTGGAAGCCTTTGGGCTGCGTGGTCCCAGCAAGGCCAGGGGATTGCCCCACTGCAGCTGCCTTTCTGTCTATGTTGGTGGAGCACAGTCCCAGCACACAGGAACCCGCGTGGCTGAAGGTTCTGGAAACCCTGGCCGTGCCCTGTGGCTGCCCCATTCTTCAGGCTGGGGCAGTGCCAGGCTCATCTTCACGGTGCTGTGGAGGTTCTGGTGGCCTGCAGTTGGACAGAGGTTGTTGTTGTTGGTCCCACAGTCACAAAATCCCGGGATGGTTTTGGTGGGAGGGGACTTTAAAGCCCATCCGTTCCCACCCCATGCCATGGGCAGGGGACACCTTCCCATAGAGCGGGTTGTGCTGAGGTCCCTTCCAACCCAAATCATTCTGGGACGCTGTTCCTCTATGAAATCAAGCGGTGAGCTCCAGGCAGGGTGTGGGTGCTGCCTACACACCCTGTGCTGATGATCCATCTGTTGCCATGTAGAGTCTGTTGCTTTTGGAGATTAGAATCAGGAATTGCCAATTCTCCTGTGAAGGCACGTGCCTCCTGACTGACTGTAAATACACGAGGGGTGACACATTGACAGGGGCTGCTCAGCTTATTCCAGTCTGGGTCAATTCATCACCCCGTGATTTACAGAGCTGTTCTACTTTTATCTTACTGATTTGCAAATTCTAGTGACCAATTACATTTCAAACATCAGTTATTTTTATTACATAGTTTGTTTTAACAGAGCATATAGAAAAGCCAAGCCCTACTTCTGAGAGCTTCTGCACTGGTTTGAGATATATAGTGAGGATCATGGAGAGAAAAATGAGGCAGCCCATGGAGCAGTGACAGTTGCCTGCTCTTGGCATATGCCCATCTTGCTGCTATTTAAGCTCCTTAAATCTGTTGGGGAAAACAAAAAAATCAATTATTTTAGACAGTGAGACAAAAACTTATTTCCAGAGGAATTTCTGGTCCTAACCCCAAGATGGATGTCAGGGAGTTAAGAGGAAGGGAGGCTGGGTGAAGCAAGAGCTGCTGTGTGGAGGTGCACAAGGGCAGCCTCAGGGGGAAGGGTGGTGCCTGTGGTGGCAGTGGCACAAGGTGGAAAGGTAACAGTGGCAGGTGGCACATCTCCTGACTTGAGGAAGCAGGGCACTGCCAGGGTAATGCCTTCATGGCCAAATGCAAGGTGGGGGTTGGATTTGGGAGCCTGCAGGATCCACAGGCAGGAAATGGAGTAACTGCAGAGCCTAAGGGCAGGGACAGTTCTGTGGCTGAGGTGGAACACGGGCACAGGAGGATTAGGAGCCAAGGAGAAGCTGCTCATGAGAGACTGCTCTGGTGCCATACTAGTCATCCTGTTCTTTGAGAAAAGCTGTGGGGAGCTTTTCTTATTACATCTTAGTATGATGTAAAAAGCCTTTTCTCCTGGGAATATCCATTAGCAGTCGAGGCTTCAGACTTCCTTAATTTCTGTTCCTTACTACGTTGAAATGTCCATAACAAAAAGTTAGAACTTCTGTGTGAGAGGTGCTATTTCTATTAATATCCAGGGCACTTAGTGCATTGATCTGTGATTTATTGTTCAAATTTGTCTTTCTGTTATATTTTAAAACTTAAAAATAGATTCATCCTATTGCTCTTCCTCAGGGAGCATTCAGGCTGCTTTGCAGAATCACTGAAGGAATGATAGCAAGGGGATGAAAGAACTTTGGATGTGTCTTAGAATAAATCCCAAATGTGCATATTTACAAACAGTTATGGATTAGATTTTGAATTAATATCCAATGGGAAACTGAAACGGTGACACTTTCAAAAAGAGCTGTAATTTCAACGTGAAAATTTGCTGCTATCACCGAGTGTTGTGTTCCTGGCTGAACGGAAAGCTGTAGGATGTAAATTAGTGTCCCATACTTGCCTCTCAGCTGCTGAGTTTGGAGTTGTGGCATCTCCTCAGGGACAGCCAGGGATAGGAGTAAAAGCTTTGCCTTGTGTAGGGGCTGCTGAGGGACCCCCAGGCAGGGAAACCCCTCAGAGCAGCAGCTGGGACCTGGAGGCGTTCCACAGGGCAGTTGTTCTTTCTTAAAAAACAGAAAGGATACTGTTCCCATCCCAGAATTTTCCCTTCTGTAGTAGCTGGAGTGTAGAGGGAGGCCGGGCAGAGCAGTTTCGTAGCAGGAGTTCCCTTGCACAGAATTTCAGCAACTCCAGCAGTGCCTTGTCTGGAGCAGGTGCCTCTGCTGCTTCTCCCTTTTGTGTGCCAGAACTACTCATCTGCTGAGAAGGTCCACCCAGTGCCACTGTTATGTTTGTGCTTGTGACTTAAAAGCTGGAATTACTTCAGGATCCCCCACACTTCAGGACTGTACCAGCACTTGGAGTCAGAATGCGAAACAGTCCCAAAATTGACCAAGGCAGCTTCTTTGCTGGAGGATTGTGAAGTGCAGGAGCCTGGGAAGGGCCAGGAGCCTGGCAAAGCAATAGTATTCCATGTATTGTTTTGTGATGCTGAGTAGTTGAAGTAATGCAAGTTAAAGAGGAAATGCTTCAGTCTAGGTTTTTACTCCTGCCATTTCGTGGGTGAGACATTCCTCTGGAAATAGTGACCTGCTCCTGCAGCCTCAAGTTGTTGTTGGGGCTGTCCCATGCACATGGTGGTAAGATTGGGAAAAGACTCATGATGGTTCCTTGAAATGTATTTTTTCAGGTGCCATTATCTGGACTCTTCTTCACTATCACTGTTATTGCTGCTGCTGCCTTACAGCTGGGCCAGGGAATCCTCCTAAAACCCACACTGGTGCAACCTTGATCTCACTGTTGTTACACTGAAGTATAATCAGCATAGGCTCTACAAAATGGCTTTTTAAAAAATCCCATGGGTATATAATTAGCTTTCAAGTTGTCTTAGAGTACAGGCAACATAAAAATTGGGAATTCTCAAATGGTTGCTCTTGAACTTCTTGACGACTTTGTTGCGGAAGGAAGAGCAGGTACAGTTGCATCACTGTTAATCTAAAGTGCATCCTGAGCACCATGGAATCATAGCCTGGGTTGGGTTGGGTTGGGTTGGGTTGGGTTGGGTTGGGAGGGGCCTAGGAGCTCATCCCTTCCACTGTCCCAGGGTGCTCCAAGCCCCATTCCGTCTGGCCTTGGACACTTCCAGGGAGGGGGCAGCCACAGCTGCTCTGGGCACCTGTGCCACGTACAGGAGGTCAAAGAACGCCCTCAGCTGCACACACAGCCCGTGGACTGAGGGACACACGAGTGGGGCTCCAGATCCTGCACTAACCAGCCCTGACTGCTTTTGCTGACTGCATTTTCAAAGGATCAGTGGGGTTTTGGTATTGGAGGGGAACATACACAAAATACATCCAAAGTATAAAGCTGCATAAATGAACTGCACAGAATCACGTGGAGATACGAGCCACGTCTGCAGCACACACAGGCACCCTCCACGCTCGGAAAATACCCTCCCTGCAGAGAATATCCTGCATGCTGGGCATACATTTTAAGAATATTTAAAGGAAAAAGCTGAATCCCACTCTCATTTCTAGGAATAGAGGCAGGGCAGAAGGTCTCAATGCTTTGGATTCTTCTGTAATTTTTTGCTGCCTGTGTTCTTATAATGTAATTTATTGTGAATGTTATAAGGGAGGACTAGAATCAAAGCAACTCAACTGTCTGGAGACATGCATGTTAAAAATCCCAAAATGGGAAGGATGTTGCCTGGGTCACTGCCCATTTCACAGCCCCTGAGCAGGATGTGAGAATGCTGCTTACGGCAGAGGCTTCGCTTGCTTTTTTCCCTCTCCTTTGTAATAATTCTTTATCCAAATACTCACAGTGAATGAAACCTGCTGCAGTGACAGTCGCATTATCAATTCTTGCCCACTCTCCAGGTCCTTTGGTTGTCCTTATGTCTACTGTGGTGAGGGGTAAATATTTGACCACTCTGCTCGCCATTGCCTCAGCGGCTCCGAGTGACCCTGCATTAATTAGTTGGGAATTTCAGGGCTTTGAATCTGATTGAATCAAAATATTGTTTTTACAAGTTGATGAAGGCTTGATTGATGTGGGTTCTGCTGATTCTTGAAAGGATTAAATTGTATGTACAGATTACAGAGTCCTGCCTGTCACCACTTAAATGGGAATTGTTTTTTAACAACGCCGAGAGGAAACAGTGTTTTCCTTTAAATCAGAGAAAGAAAGAAGTCCCATGGTTTCCCAAGGTCTTGCTCTCCCTGTCTTTGTGGGCGGTGTATTTCATTCAGTCTAAAAATAATCTTTCCAGGCTTGATCTGTGTTTCCCTTCTCCTCCAGCTCTGCTGTCCTGCACCCTGTGCTGCTTATAGGAAAAGGGGCATCAGGGTGCTAGGCTCAGAAGTGACCCAGATCACTACTGGCAGGAGCATCTGCTGCTGGCCCCTGGATTCTCCTGGACAATAGCAGGAGCATCTCTCCAGTCTCTTAGGCCCTTCTCTTTAGACTCATGGACTCAGTAAATGCACTGAGGAGAATAAAGGGGGATGGAGAGACAGCCACATACCAGTAGTGGACAGAGCAAAGCTCTTCAGCTGTTTGAGAAGGGGGAGATGCAGAGTAGCTACTTCTAAAGAAGGACTCTGTGGGCAATATATCCCTTTCTGCACTTAGGGGATCTTTGGGGTTTGTCCAAGGGCTTTAGAAAGCCATAATCTCATTTTACTGTAAACCTATTACGCTGAAAAATGGCTCATTCCTTGAGACTCTGTGATGTGATGGATCAGCCCCAATAAACACAGAACCAGGAAAATCAAACTGATTTGGTGTGGGCTCTGCTTGGAATTGCTGCTTAAAATGCAGGTGATCATTTCCTGAATTCCTGCACTTTGGATTTGCTGCTGCCAGGGAGGCTGTGGGAGCAGGGGGCAGTGGGGCTCCCTCCCCATACCCATGGGCACCGTGGGGACAGGGGACACATGGGCCTGACAGTTCTGCCTAAATGTCATTGTGTAGCCTCAGTGTAAAAATGGCAGAAAACCTTCCCACATGCCCATCACTTGGTAAACAAACAATAAATCTCACTCTCTGCTTCTGCTTGCTGGAAGAACAACATCTGTGTAACAAAAACTCTTACAAAAATCATGGAAACTGTGAGTAAAAGTTAAGGTCTGACTGATACGGTGAAGTCAAACAAGAGGTTGTTTTCTAGTGGTGGAGGAGGGGAAAGGTAAAGCAGGAATGAGAGGCAGAAGGAAAAAAATTATTTACTTTTCAAGGAAATTAAAGCCTGTTTTGAATGTGGGGTCAAGCATTCTTTTTGTGGCCACCATCTTCCTAGAAGTTCTCTGGGCAGCAAATTGTCCCACTGTCCTTTAGTGTGTCTTGAGAATATGCTTTAAATACTTTTAAATTTATTTTCATGTGCTGCTACAAAATGTAGGTGGATATCATGTAAACAGATTTGGGTTTTTAAATTTTATTTTAGAGCTCTGCCTACAAAAGTGCTGCTTAATATAATTTCTGGTGATGTCGAAGAGGTAGTGAGCCTTGTGCATAGAACTATACCTTCCTGCTCCTTGTAAAATCCAAACCCATAAATTACTCTTGGTCTGCTTATATACTGGGCATTCTTCCTTGCATCTGATTGTCTTTGGATGGATTTTGGGTGCTTTCCTGGAGAAGTGGGTGTGTGTAGGAGGAGCTCTGAACACTGATGTTCACTGGTGTTTGTGAACATCAGCCTGGAAATGACCCAGCAGCTCCTCCGCAGGCGTTACTGTGGGGCAGCTTTGGGGAAGTGGGTTTGGATTCCCAAGTGCAGGAGGGACAGGTTTCCTTCTCTGTCCATGGCACTGTATAGCAGATAAATGCCAGCCTGGATTTTAGGGTTTCTTAAGGAAATATTTGACCGATGCGAAATAAAACAACCTAGGGTGTTTCTTCCCAGTAGAAACTTCCATAGGACTAAATTTCTGATAATGGTGGTAAAATAAAGTTCTTGGGGTTCCTAACTTTTCCATTAAATTCACAAATATTCATCAGTTGGCTTCCAAGAGCCCGAAGGAGCCGTTAATTGATATAGCTGCATTTAACAGAAAGCTCTTTTAAAGGAGAAGCTGAGGAACGGCTGCAGCCCCGGGCCAGTGTCCTCACTAGAGGCTGACGTGCACGTTGGGGTGGGAGCGGTGGGGCAGTCTCACAGGGTGTCACAGCAGGACACGGGGCAGGGGCCACTCCCACCCAGGAGCCCCCAGCAGCTGCACTCAGGCTCTTTGTGCTCTGAGCACTAAATCTTGTCAGGGTTATTTTGTGAACAAACCCAAAGTGCGCTGGAAAGCACCGCTGTGCTTTGGGGTTGGCTTTGCTCCCTCTCTGGAATGCTGTCAGGAGCCTGCCTATGTCTCCAGTGTCATCCTGCTCGCCCGCCAGTCACAACGTCCTGAGTGGGAAAAGTCTGTAGAAACCTGCTTCCATTTTAGCTTTCAGATGTGTTTCTTGCCAGGCAGAGCTGTGCAGAGGCTCTGCAGGCGGCTGCTGTGCTCTGCCTTTAGCCTAGGAGGAGGATTCACAGAAGCCCCTCCGAGCCAGCAGTGCCAGTGCCACGCTCCTGTCCAGAGCCCGGGCCCCCGGCCGCTGCCTCTCCACGTCCTTTTCCCTCAGGATTACACGCAGGCTTTGGAAAATAGTTTCGTTTTGTACTTATATTTATACGAGACAAATACTGGTGGTATTTACTGATTTAAGGTATTGCCATTGATAATTTTTGTTAAGCACATTGCCGTGAAAAATGAGCACTGAGTGATTTTTGTCCCGTTTTTATAACCTTGTCTTTATTCAGTATATTTTCCTAACACATGTATGTGCTCAGATCTGTGTAACAAACAGTTTTGAAAGATAGCAAGGGACTTTAATAACAAATAAAAGAGCGCTTCCCATTCAGCTCTGAATTGCCCACAGCTAAATTCAAGGGAACGTATCTGCAGCCGGAGCGAGCAGGCAGGGATGGGTTTAATCATTTAACCTCGGCATTACGAGCCAGGACGTTTGAAAATCCAGAGTGTGGGCTTTGCTTATTACTTATATGAATCACAGCTCTTTACTGCAAAAACCACCCCAGAAAGTGGCGTTCCCCTGCTAATGGTGGGGTTGATTTCCCTGTTTGTCAGGCTCACCCTCGGGAAAGAAAGGGAGAAGAACGGCAAAATTGTTAAAACAGGGACATTTAATTTCTGTCAACAATTTGTTAATCATTGCTTTGAAGGAGAAGCTTCAGTGTGTCAGTAAATAGCGCTACAAAAAGCTTTTTAAGAGATCCCAAATTAAGCCGCTAACATTTCCCATTCTCAGATATCCTGATTAGATTAAATTATTTCTCCTGATTTTGCTCCCGAGCGAGCTGTGTCTGGTCAGATCAGAGCAGCTCAACGAAATTACAGACAAACAGCGGCTGAGGGCAACGGTTGCACTTGGATTCAAACGGGGAAGTGTCAAGGTTCTCATTTTATGCAATATTTACTGAATTAAAATATCTTAGAAATGTAAAGGCTTCGATATTTTCTGCCTTTCCTGTGGTAAAGTGCTGTGTTTAGAGTATTCTTCATTTTTGCTACTTGGAATAAAAATGAAATAACAAATGTCCAGGTTGAATAGCTGCTTGTAAGCTATTCAGGAAAATAGTTTCTAAAGTTTAAAATTGAACCAATTCTAATTAATAGCAGTATCTGCCAGACTCTTTAACCATAAAGAACAGAAAGCAGATCATTTTAACTGAGTGAAACAGAGTGCAGAATAAAGGTTTAGTCAGGGCTGCTGTTTTAAAATGGAAATGTCGTTGATTTTATTTGTCCTGTTGTAAATACTTTGAATCCAGGATTTTAACACCATTACAAAGAATTCACATCGTGGTTTCAATCCTAAAACCCCTCGTGCTCTGCAGCAGGAGACTCTGACTTTTGTTCTGAACTCAGGGCTATTATCAAAATTAGAAATGTCATTTTCTCCATTATTTTAATGGAAAGTTACCTTTGGAAGAATAAGTCCATTTTGACATGATATAAATGTTTTAAAATAAAAAAGCATTGAGGGAATCACAGAAACATTTTAATCTTAATTATTCATAAATAGCTACCTCAAGTCCATTTGAACAAAATGTCAGTTGACCAAGAAACATGCTTATTTTGCATGAGAAAAAAAGATATTTGGGCTGTAAGAGGAGGATTTATCAATGTAGATTTAACTTAAAATGAAACCTGCAAATCAGAACCAACCATCTATCATGAAAGTGCATTAACCTTACAGCATTTGCTGCTGAAAATTCAGCAATATTATGAAATTTTTAACTCTAACTAAAAAGGAAATGGTAAAGGAGTCCTTTTATTTATCAAGAATTTAGCAGAAATATTTTGATAAATCAATCTGAAATATTTGGAGGAGCTTGATCTGAGGGGAAAAAAATTAAAATGTTATAATGGTAAAGTTTTGAAATATAACTAACGCTTTTAAATATTTGAGCAGCTTTGTATTATTTTCCCCTGCCCTGCCCTTGAGGACTGAAGTCCCCAATGGATGTTTTGATATACTGGGCACTTTGCACTTAAACATTTCCTTTCTATAAAGACATCTAGAAAAAGACACGCCATTGGATTGCTAAACGCATTTTGCAGCAATTGATTGTTTTGTTCTTTTTAACTATGCAGATTAAAGCAATAAAAAAGGACTTTCTGGAGTTAGGGGAAGAATTAATTGTTCTTTCAGCCCCTCTAGAACCCATAATTTCTGTGTTCATGCTGCCCTGCATGGCTGCTGCTGTGTTTGTACATCCAGGTTTCATTGGCAGACCTAATTTCAGGATACATAATGCATGATTTTGAAACCAATTTGTTATTGTAATAAAATATTTTTCGGAATGCATGGTGGTACTGGAGAGGAGAATGTTAAATTATACATGTATTGTGGCCGAGTGCATTCATTTCGCTCGGTGTGCAGGTGAATCTCCCCGTGACCTTGGCACTTGCGGGGTAGCACAGAATAACAATCGAATCCGGGATCGGAAATCCGACCATTTCCAAATATTAACAACTTCTTTCAAAGGAAATGCTGATTTCAGCAGTTATGGTAATGGAACATCAGTATATCTTTCAGAGAACTTAAAAAAAAAAAAAAGAAAAGGCATGATCTTAATAGGATTAAAAGCCAGGCTTTTTATTTCCAAAATGCTAATTTGTTTTCTGCATTCTGTTTTCATAGCGGGTCTTGTTAGGCAGCGCACTGGGATCTAGAGGACACTGAGAGCTGCCAGAAATGCGTGGGTAATGATAGGAAAGCTACATAAAAGGTTTCTTTCTGATAGAAATTCTCAATTCCTCACAAGCTCATTTCCCCTCTCTGCGAGTTGGTTGGAGAAGCCAAACACAGCGAAGCTGGGGAGAGCGAGGGGAGAGCGTTTTGCTCTTCGAGGCCGTTCCGTGCATTCCGCATTTATTCCTTTCCCATTAAGGAACAAACGTTGGTCATTAGAGGTGCATTAATTGAAATAGCCTGTGACCCACGTAGGGGAGATGAGCGGCCAGTGCGGCGAAGTTGGGCTGAAGCAGCCCGAGGCACCTGCCATCCCGTAATCTGCTTATCTGGCCGCCTTTCACAGGGCTCTCCCACCGCCATTCATGCCGAACAGTGGGGTGTGCAGAGGAGGCCGGAACACAGATAATAATTTACCATGTAATTTGTTTTGAGATTCCTTTGATAGATTTCAAAACCGAAGCATCCTGCGAGAGCACGGGGCCTTTAAGCCAAGGCAGCTCCGTGCTGGGTGGTGGGTTCTGTCTGTGCCCGGCAGGACACGGCCCTAACGAAGGGACGCCCAGGGCCGCCGCTCGCCGGGCTCCGGCTTTGTGCGGGCCGGGCAACGGCGCTGCTGCCGCTCCAGAGCCGGGCTGCGAACCCGGGGACAGCGGCGCAGGCTGATGAAAACCATTTGCGGCAATCAAGAGGGGCAGGTAATTTTGGAGGCAGATTTGTTTTGTAAATGAGGTGTTCCATTTGGGCAGCAGCGCACCTGGCGAGCGGGGCTGCGCTAGGGACAGCTTGCTTTAATTCCCTGCCACTTAGGGGATATTTTTTCAGCCCACAAACTGCCATTTTAATGCCTTCGTGGAGGCATAAAACATAACAAAAATTCAGGGATTTTATATTCCCAACTTCAAAACTTTCATCCAAAAGGGAAAAGGATCAAAAGGAAAAGGTGGTGCGTTTCATGTTCTCTTGTGGTTTTAATACTTGTTAACTGACCTATAAACTGAGTTTTCCAAGTAAGGAAACATGAGGGAATTTTATTACAGAAAAATCCGCTGCGAATCATCCCCAGCTGCTTGTAGAGATAGGAGAGACTTTTCCATGCCTGCCTTCCAGGGTGATGGATGCTGTCTCCTCACCTTTCCTTTGTTTCCATACAACATTGTGCATCCATGGCCATATGGCTCTTTTTGTTTACTGTGTCGCTGAATATTTTTTCTCATTTAGAGGAGCTGCTTTGGGCTTTCTTTCCCAGCTAAAGGAAAGAGAATCACATCAAATCATGTTATTTTTCCCTGATTATTTCTTCAGTGCAGGCCAGTTTGTATCATCTTGATGCTTACAAGTACCTTGCATGTCCTTGGATCCAAAGGACTTTTTGAATTCTGGCTGTTAAGATTTCAGAGGTGATCATGGAGCCTGTTGTGGTGTTAATTACAGGATTGTACCTGGAAGTGGGAGTAGAGGTGCTGGGAAACTTCTAAATCTTTAGTTCTGTGAAAAAGAATTCTAATTATTATTAGGATGATAAAAATAATTAATGCATTGAGCAAGGCAATGCCTAGAGAGAGGTGTCTGGGACTCTTCAGGCTGAATTTTTCTGATCCGCTTGTTGTGTGTTCTGTATGTGCCCAGCACAGGAACCCTGGCAGGGCCTCGGCTACCGCTGTACTGCAAAATATAATAAATCATAATAATGGACAAAGCACGTTGTTGTTGGAATGCACAGCCTTCTGCTGAGCACTTCAGATGGTGTCGGGGAACGCCAGCTCCGTCAGCTCCGTAATGGCAATCACAGCAGCTCGGGGAGAAAAGCTGTAACGCTGGGAGAACTGAAGCATTCAAGAGCCCCTGTTTTGTTTTGAATAGAGAAGCAGGAGGGAAAGGAAATTACCTGTGCTGTACCTCCAGGTCCCTGTGGAACCGCAGGAGGCACCAGGAGAGATGTGCAGGAGGACTGGCTCTGTGACACACAGGGCGGGCTGGCTGACCCAAGGCTTGTCAGCATCCTGAAAGCTCTGAAATCAGAAAGAAAAGAGCAAATGCAGAGCTGAGGTTCCTTGTGCGGAGAGAGGAGGGCTCTCCGTGGCAGGCAGTGCCACTGTGGGCAGTGGGGATAGGAGGCTGTGTCTGCTCCTTGGCTCCTATCAGGCCCATTCCCAGGGGATTCTCCGGCACACTCCAGTTCTCAGTGTGCTGTTTCAGTGATCCCTCAGCAGCAAGGATTGCTACAACACCAAACATATCTGTTACATTTTCTATCACGTGCCATTTTTCAGAAGCAGCAAATTCTAATTTTACAAGTAGGGGGTTTTATTCTATTTATCCTCTGGCTCAGGCGACCTGAAGGTTCATTTGGGTTATTAGCAAAAGAAGTTGGAGCTGCAGCTTATGTAACAGCATTTGGGGTAATTGCCTGAATTAGCAACTGTTCTTCTCTCATCAGTTCTACATGTAGCAAAGTGTTCCAGGCTGTTACGTCATGACAGTGGTTTCAGACCTCCAGGTTTATGTTGTATCAGGACAGCCATGGTGTTTGCAGGAAGGATTTTCTGCTTATCTGTCTGTGCTGATGTGGGAGCTTTGCTACGGGGTGGATTCTCAAGTATCACTTAACATCAATCCATTTCCTTAAGATGGTTGATAATGTGGTTTGTATTTCACAACTCATAAATAGGCCATATCTCTTAGCAAGGTTTTGAAAAAAGCTAACCAAAGGCTCTGCACCCAAGTTCTCGTTACACGTGCATGTTTCCCTCGCAGTCCTGGTTTTGGAGTTCTGCGGTATGCTGGGTGTGGGGAGCAGAGCATTTTCCCATTCTGCTGGGATTCCGTGGAGGGTCTGGTGGGCGGTGCCTGCCCGGTGTCACTGCTGCCTGTCCGGGTATTTCTGTGCGTGCGGTGCGGGGGACCAGCACACTAAGGCAGGTCTGGAATTGGGCCCAGAGGGACCTGGGGCACCACGGGCAGTGCTTTCAGAAGCAAACTGCTCAGACTGAGAAATTCTTGAATTCCCTTCATTTCTGACCGATTCCCGGAACCACACAGAAGGATCTGCACTTAGTCTCTACTACTGATTTGAATAATGCTTAGTTTTACAGGTCCCTGTTTTGTGGAGGTGCTCATAGGTGGTTTCCTTTAGATGTTCAAAAATAACTGTGAGGTTGGAAAGAAATTTGACTTTTCAGGTTTAATATTCTTCAGTTCTTCCTCAGTTGCGTTGAACTTCGGTCTTATGTGGGGCACAGAGTATTCTCTTCTCATTTTTCAAAAGAGAAGTATAAATACATTTCAGGGTACAGAAGAGGCACTGAGAACTGTAGCTGTCATTCAGTAAGGCAGAGCAGAGAAAAAGGCCATCTCAACATTCCCAGAAAAAAGTAGAAGAAAAAATGTTGAAATGTAAAAGCTTTCACAGTCAAATACACTGCTGAAGTGTCTAAGTGAAAACATGGATATGAGTAAATTTTAATTCAGCTGTGGTGGGTTCAATCCTCATCGCTTCTGGGTCCACTGCATGGAAGTTTTATTTTGTTTTATTTTATCTTTCTTGTTTAGAGAAAACAGAAATGCTGTAAGAGCACCCCAGGGTCACAGCGGCTGCTTACTGTGGGCTGTGAAAGCTCTGCTAGTATCTCACCGCCCTTCACAGAGCAAAGACGAGGAAAAAGGTTTCTGACAGACAAAACCAAATGGGTTTTTTCCTTGAGATGAAAAGTAAAATATAACAAGCACATTTAATTTCTCCCCTTCTAGGCGGTGTTTAATAAAACGGCACCCTGCAATGGAACAGATAATGTTTGTCTTATAAAACCCAACAGCCAGTTCCCTTTTTAAACACAGATCTGCTGGCTGGGCTTTGTTGTGGGCTGGGGACTGACAAGTTTGCAGATGCTCCAGCTTGTTACCTAATCAGAGCCAGATGCTGCTCCCCAGCGACTTTCTCACTGTCACCAGGCCCTCACCGCAGCCAGGGGACGGCCGTGCTCACCACGGGCCTGGCTCTGCCGGGAAGTCTCGCTGTATTTTTTGCTATCTGGAGTCTCTGTTTGTTTTTAATTTAAGGGGGTTTGCACTGGCCGAGATAGAGGCGAGTGAATGGGAGAGGTAATGTGAGCGAGGCTGATGTCCACTGGACATCTGTTTAAATTCAGCAGTCAGGCACACAAGAGCAGCCTCTGTGCCTTTAGTTTGTTGTCGGGAAATGGCCTGCGGCAAAATGAGAGTATTTGATTTGAGAATTCATTAGATAATTCTGTATGTTATACTTCAAATAATACATAGGCCTGAGAGAATGTTTTAAGTAAAATGAAACATTTCAGTGTGGCTGTGGTGGGTGTCAGGCGGTTCCAGTACGGGGGTACAGGGAGGTTCCTGCCCCCTCTGAGCTGCAAATCAAGTTCAGTATTGTGTCTGCCTTCTTAAAAAAGGTAGCAAAGGAATTTGGATTCTAGGAAGTCAGGGCTGTTTCTCTGAGATCATTAGTTGCTTCAGCACCTTTTGCAGCCCTTTTCTTTCTCCCACTACCAGAATGCTCAGTGCTTCGTGCTGCTATCAGTGGTGCCTGAGCACTGTGGGTTTAATTGACTTGTTACCATCTGCAGCTCGTGTGCATTGTGGTGCGTGTTTCTTGGGTTAAGTACGGTGGGACAAGAAAGGGGCTTCCCTCCCCATGCCCAGCGATGCCAGCAGTGTCAGGCACTGCACAGGGACAGAGATGTTTGTTCTCACAGCTGCGTTCGCGTGTGGAATTATCCTCGTGCTAAACCACCGTAATCCAAAATGTTCAGGAGTTGCTCCTGTTTACAGAGGGATCTGCTTTCTTTCCTTCTCTCTAGAAGAAACCTGTTATGCAGTGGGTAATAAAACTAAAAATAAAGATCAGAGCCAATGGAAATGCTGTAATGTTTCTCGGCAGAAGCGTTAGAAGCTGCCCATAAAGCATGAGGCATTCAGAAATTAGCACCCTATTATTGCGCCCTCCAGCCCCTCTGGAATCTCTTTTCTCCAACAGATTTGTTGTATTCCCAACACCTCTGTGCTGTAGGTTGTGCTTCTACACCTCGAGCTCCTGACACCCGCGGGGGGGATTTGTCCTGGGTCCTTCACGCTGCCACTGCTCCAGGGTGAGTTTGAGCTCTGCTCCTGCCTTCCCCCAGAGCCAGGAGAGGGGCTGGAATATGCAATGGTTAATGAGCAGATCGGGACAAGCCTTGGTTGGATCTGTGCAGCTGAGAGTCGTGGTAACTCTGATTTATCTTACAGTGAGGACGTATTTAAGACTTTAAGCTGTGCTTTCCCAGACCATGTGTTTTTTTCTTTTTGGGGCTCTGTTGGTTTGTTTGGGGTTTTTGGGTTTTGGGGCTTTTTCCCCCCAACATTTTGTCCTGCTATCTTTCCTAGAAAGCTGTTTCATGTCCAGGATTTATTTCTCCTTTGACATCTTAAATAGCTGATACTTTTCTGTATACATCTGGCTACTGGATTCAGAGAAGTCCCTAAGCCAGAATCCATCGTGAGACAGCGCGTGCCTTTCCCCCACTTGGTTATTTCACAGCCACTGCTCTTCACAGAGAGGGTCCACTCTTAAACAAACCCCATCTCTGGAGGGAGCTGCCAGGAGGAGCAAGGAAGGTTTGCAAACTCATCCTCCCCAAACAAATCCCCCTGAAGAGTTAAATTAAGTCACCTCCTGAGCGCTGCCCTTCCCTCCGGCTCCCTGAGCCCCTGGGTTTTCTCGGGAGAACAATAAACCATCTTCTCTTCTTTTGGTGCCTGTCCAGTGTGGAAAGAGAAAGATGAGGTCAAAGTGGCAGGCTGTACAGCTTGCTTTTGAGCCAAACAGATGGTGAAGGTTAAGTGACAGCTCTGTGACTGCCTCTTTTGAAGTAATTGGAGATAATTTGTATTTTGAATCAGAACTTGACCACTGTCAGAAGGGAAGAAGGTTAATATGTAAACGATTTTACATTAGCCCCTGTTTCTTGGGATTTTTTGCTCCCTCCCACCCCCCCTTGGATTCTTGTTTCTATAATCCTTGCTCCAGGCTATTGGTAAGATTGTCTTTGAGCTCTGTGTGACTCGGCCTAGGCTGCAGTTGTTATGAAAGCCAACAACAGCTTATTAAGGCCAGGGATAATCGCTGCTACTGATGCATTGTTGCTTTCCTGCAGTCCAGTGACAGCTTGGAAACAAGACTGGAAATGCAGTTCTAACTGGTGAGATTGGCAGAGAAATAACCAAAATATGTCTTGTTTCTGAAGCTGGACCCATTTTGCAGATTATTCTGCAGATTAAGAAGCTCCCCATAACTTCTCTCATGATCAACAATAGAAATTTGATTTGGGCTTCCTCCTCTCCCATGGGAAATTTTTTTGGCTTTGAGCAGACTCCTGTTTATTTACTTAGAGTTCAGAACATACTGTATGTGTTGTGTTTGCTGATGCTTTCCTGGTGGGAGGTGGAATATTTCTAGAGCCTGAATTCAGAGCGGTAGAGAGGAGCTGCCAAGTTGCTTCTCAGTGATTCTTGTTGCTACAGCAGTTCCACCCTGGTCCTACAGGTTGTCAGCAAGTACCACGTGCAAGAGCAAGTGATGATGTGCTGGGGTTTCTGTACCCAGTCCTTTTTTTCATGTGGGAACTGAAAGAACCTTATAGGGAAAGAACCTGTAAAGTCACCTTCATGCAGTGTCCCTGTGTAAGGAAACCTGGCAGCAGTTTCACACGTATTTAAATCCTGCAGTTTGGGTTTCTGGATGAATTTAATGTAATGTAGCAGTTGTTAGGCAGAGACACCAGAATATGCTGGTTGGGAGGTAACTCGGGCCTTTCTGTGGATTATAGTCCTAGAACATAAGATGTTCTGGGTTGGAGGGAATGCCCAAGGACCAGATGGGAGATTAGTAGCCAGATTATTTTGTCCTGGCCCAATTCTTGCATACAGAACTCAAGAGATGCTGGTGGAGAGGCCATCAATGCAGAAGGTCTGGGGTATTTCTGTGCATTCAAGTGCTGTTTTCTCAGAAGCAGAGAAGGCAATATTGTATTTTTTCACATACATCAGGTTGATTATGAAACACATTTTTTCACTAACTTGAAGAAGAAAAAGGAGATACTGGCTTGTTATTTCTGCCTTTTTCTTAACCAGGCAAAGTAAAGAAATGGTTGCAAAACCTTTAGAAGCATTCAAGTACCTTGGTGACTTTCATCAGATGTTCTCTGTACAAGAAAAAGAAAAAAAAAATCGTTCTATCTTTTTATTTTTACTTTGCTTTAATCTTATTTGATGATGTCTCAACAGGCTGGGACATGCTTTCTTGGATGGCAATTTCACTGCGCCATATGTGTCTCTCACTAGATAGCAGAGTGAAATGAGTCTTGGCAGGAAGAGAACTAAACACATCGACAAAGAAAAGAAAAAAATTATTTACTTAACTCCCTGTTGCCTGCATACATTTTTCCCTGGGACTACATCTGGTACAACAATGCAAAGTTGGCTTCTTATAAATGTGTGTCTGAGGCACAGCCCCACATTGATCCCTTTTTCTTGCCGTCCATGCTGGTTGTTTGGGTTTTTCCTAGTAATCCTGATTCAAATGTTTCAGTAGCTAGTGGTGACCAAGCTAAGACAAAAGAAAATCTGGTTTTACCTGTGAATTTATGTCACTTGTGGTCTCAGAGGGACAGCTAGTCCTTACTTGGCCTTTGGAGGAATCAGTGATTCTCAGGAACAAATAAAAGAAGTTGCCAATATTAAATTCCCGCCCAAGTCGGGCATTTTTCTGGTGAGCTCCAGGCCTGGTGTTTAAACTCTGTGGGGAACAAAAGCAGGGTCAGGCCAGGCTCAGCCCCACGGGCTCCCAGCAACAGAGGGAGATTGCAGATATTTATCGCGGCATGGAAAAGATTCCAGTTTGGGCTGATAATTTTGGAAAATTTACACTGCCTATATTTCAAAGTAAGAACAGGGAATCTCTCTGGGTTGAAATAGTGGAAGGTGTGTTTGAATGTTATGCTCAATCAACCAAGGAAAATATTTTGTATTTGAACACACCCGTGGGATAAATGACACAGCGGTGCCACAGTGGCACTCCCAGTCTCTGCCCCAGTGCCAGGTCTCAGCCGCAGTCCTCACTCACCCAAAAAAAGGTCCACCCTTTTTATTCCAAGGGAACCTGCACAAGTCCATTTCTGACTCCATGTTCTGAGGGCTCTGCTCTGTATTGGGTGGTGTTTACATTGGCTCTCAGGGACAACTTCTGAACCCTTGGTAAAATCCGTATTTGTACACTTGGATATTTGGGAGGAAAATCAATACAGGTTCTGCAGTGACCTTGCTGGTTAGCATGGAACTGTCTGGCAAAAATGAGAACAGAGGAACATGCAGGTGATTTGCAAAAGATAAAATGGGAAAGGAACAAGCAGGTTTACAGTGTTTAAGGAAATTTGCAATTGAAAACAATGGAGCGGTCACATAGAATTTTAGACATCACATGAAAAGGTAGGGAAGGGGGAAAAAGAATCCTTTGACGCATGGACGGTGCGGAGATTCCCACCAGGTGCACCACACGGGTAACGAGTGTGGGGCAGGTGCACGGAGCAGAACTGACTGAGAGCGTTTCTCAGGGCTGAGCTGTGCTGTGCAGGGGTGGGCTTAGCAGTCAGGTGGACATGGAAATTGAGATCGTGTGGATGCAACCTTTGAGGTTTTATTATGTACTTAGTACCATTTTTCCTTTGTGCTCCTTCTAAATGAAGTGGTTTGAAATATTTTTAAAAATCCTTCTGTTTTCACAGTATCTTTTCCCAAGGTTGTAGCTGTTTTATAGTATATAAACTGACTGTCACGGGGAGATCTCAGTGATTGTTGGAATGTAATCGCTGTGTAGGTTCGGGGGTCAAAGGTCCATTCTGTCTGGTGAAGTTTGGAGTTCTCTGCTCCTCCCCCCGTGGCCAGTGTGACAGAGCCCGCTCCGGGCAGGGCTTTGTGCACACAACACTGGCTTTGGTGTTCCAGCCCCTCCCTGACCAGCGTCCGTGGGCTCCGAGCTCTGGGAGTGTGCAAATGCTGCGCTCGGGGCTGCGCGGCAGGAACGGGCCCCGCTCCGAGCCGGGCCCCGCTGGGCCGGGCGGGCAGCAGGAACGCCGCTCTCTTCCCCGAAGGCCTCGGCGTGGCCACGGTCCCTGCTCTGCCCCTGACGTTCTCCTAATCCCACAGAACGATGACATTGGTGGCTGGCAGCGGGCGCTGGGTTCAGGGCCCTTCCTGCTGCTTTTCCCATGGCTCAGGCGCTCCGTGCCCTTGGTCGGCTCTGCGGGGGCAGCGCCCAACAGGGCTGGGCCGGGGCGCGGAGAGGGCCCCGCGTGAGGTGGCACCTTCCACGAGCCACCCTTTCGGGCACCGTGACGCCCCTCGGTGCCCACAGGCCGCTGCCAGGGCAGGAAAGGCTTCATGAAGAAGGCGGCGAGCTGAGGGAATGACGCAGGGTCGGGAATTTCCACAAAACCTCTGGCGATCCAAAGCAGAAGGCGCCCGGAGTGTCAGTGAAGAGCTTCTGTGTCCCTCGTTTCAAAAGGCCTGCTCTGCTCCTCCTAAATGAAAATATTTATATAAAATATACATCGGTTGTATTCCTAAATATTCGATGCGGAAATTGATCCGTGCGGCGGTCCCTGCGCAGCCGCTTGAAATGGAAATGCGGCGGGGAAGATGTGAGGGGAGCGCGGCACAAAGAGCAGCCGTGGGTGAAGCTCTGGGCAGCGGTGCCGGCTCCCCTCTGACACCGGGCTGTGCCCGGGGAGCGCGGCCTCGGCCGGCACGAGCGGCAGCCCTCGCCTTCATTGGGGAGAAGGCTTTCTGCAAAAATAGGGCTTTCCCCCCCCTCTGTTTTTTCTTTTCACCTTCTGATGAACTAAATTATTCCTTATCTAGAGCCCACGTGCCCTCGGGCCCCGGGAGCATGCACTGCCGGAGAATTCTGGACTATTCCTAATATTTTAAAGTAACAGGTCCTTCAGGGAAAAATAAAGTTGGCATTCTTCTTAATTTTTATGTATTTTTTTAATCTCAATGAAAAGTGATAAGCTATATAAAAATACATAAATATAAAAAGAAATTCCAACTCATTGAGCAAAAGCCATTACCTGGGGGTAGGAAAATACCCGCTTGTTGTTGGATTCATCCGAACGCAGCATTAACTGAGTTAGTCAGAAACGTGTCACAAAATTTTTGAGGCTTTTTCAATGGCTTTTTATAAATATGTCTTGAAATCTGAGCATGTTCTGCAGTTTAGACAATGCATTATGCCAAAAAGGATGTTTCTTTTGTTAAAAGCTTTTAAGGTTGAACTGAAAATACAAATCAGATCAGAATAATCTGGATTATATACTCTTTGGCTGTGTTGTTTTTTGTTGACCATTAGGTTAAAAAAAAACTCTGTGCTTGATGTTTTTTATTGATAAAGTATTTAAGTAGTAGGTTTTATTTAAATTAATTTTAGACAAATTATTTAGCTATCGTAAAATTGCTGCTTATGTATACTCATATATATGCGTAAATATAGATATACTCCTATATTATATGTAAACCTCTAAATTTTTAGGAGGAAGTTTCTTTCCAGTAGAGCTGTTTAATGACCTGTCTCTTCATCACTTGTGTGGACTATTTAAAATTCTATATAATTTTCTGGATTAATGCAGTATCATTTAATTCTCTAGAGAAAAAGAAATAAGGTATTAAAATTGGGATAAAAGCTTCCAAATACTAGAAAATTTGCTGTCAAACCCAGGCCCCTTTTTACTGGCAGAAACTTAAGAAAGTAAATACTAATAAGATCATATGCAGCAACAACAAAAATAGATATTATTTCTTTAAATAATATAAATGCAATTATCAATACGTTATCAGAAAACAGCTAAGGTTGACTTTTCTGGTTTGTTTTTTTTTTTTTGTTCTGGCTGATGAATGCAGAATCAATACTTTGAAACTTCATTTCTTCTCCCAAGAATTGTTCTCTGGATCAGGAAAAGTGGTGTATTTTGTTATTTTTCCCTTTTGATTTTTTTTTTTTCCCTAAGAACATGGCTTGAAATAACCCGCCCTGGCCTGTTGGCTGTGGTGTTTTTAGGGGACATTCCCCAGTTGCCTTTGCACTGGTGGTGGCCGGAAGGCTCTGGTGTCCCCCTGTACCTGCTGTAGGTGTGGGCAGTGCCTGCCGTGACAGGGACAGCACGGGCTGCTCGTGCTGGGCTCTGGAGCGGGGACCGAGGGCAGGGGATGGAGCAGGGACCGAGGGCAGGGAGTGGACGATGGACCGAGGACAGGGGATGGAGCAGGGACCGAGGACAGGGGATGGAGCAGGGACCGAGGGCAGGGAGTGGAGCAGGGACCGAGGGCAGGGGATGGAGCAGGGACCGAGGGCAGGGAGTGGAGGATGGACCGAGGGCAGGGGATGGAGCAGGGACCGAGGGCAGGGGATGGAGCAGGGACCGAGGGCAGGCAGTGGAGCAGGGACCGAGGGCAGGCAGTGGAGCAGGGACCGAGGGCAGGGGATGGAGCAGGGACCGAGGGCAGGCAGTGGAGGTGGCCCACGGGCAGACCGTGGGCAGCAGCAGAGAACAGTCCCCCCGTGCCGCCGGCGCAGTCGCGCTCGAGAGCAGCGTCCAGCCTGTCCTGTCAGGTTTATTGTCCACTCCATCAAGGGGTCTAATGGTCAGCGGAGGGGCCGAGCGTGTCCCCGGGGGCCTGCCATTAAGCGAGTGGACTTGTTTAAGCTCACGCGGGGTGTCTCCGGCTGATGGGGACGCCAATACCCGTTTCCCTCAATGAGCAGCCGCTCGGATCATGACTCAATAGAGCCTCCCCGGCGCGCCGGCCCGAGGGCTCCGGGGGGAGCTGCCCCGAGCGCGGCCCCGGGCGGGAGGGGCCGATCGATGCCGCGGCCGGAGCGGCCCTGCCCGGCCCGGGGCCACCGGCGGGGCCCGATTAATGCGCAGCAAATGGTTTGGAACCGCCAGCGCCGCCGCTTCATCCCGGCCGGCTCTGCCTGCGGAGCGTCCGAGGCACAGCGGGCGGCCGTGCTCGGGAATTCTGCGGGAATTCGGGAACGGGAGCGGCACCGCGGCCCCCGCAGCCGCGGGCCCCGAGCAGAGCCGGGGGAAACCGCAGGGTGTGAATTCATCGCTAAGTTTTATTCCAAACTGTAATTTCTAACAACGCGAGAAAATCTCATTCCATCAACGAGCCGAGAATACTTAAATCTTAAAATGAGATTGCTTACCAAAAGTGCAAAAAATGCGGCTGTGGTGCTTTGGGTAGTTTGTGCGCTGGGTTTTTTATATCAATTTTAAATATATCGTTTCTTTCTGGGATGATTTTAAAGTGCTTTCTGTTGGAAAATAGAAAGATTTTTTTTGCATATCAAATTGTTACCCGAAAATATGTTTTGGTTTTTCCGAATTAAACCAAACATGCTGCACATGAATATATTTGGGGAAATAATTGTGTGTTTAAATAGATTTCTATTGTTTAATTTTTTCTTTTTTAAAAAGACCACAATTTCTTAAAATATTTTGAAGGAAAAAACCCACAAAAACATTTCTTTTTAATATCTAAGTAAAGAAAATGCCTTTGACTGGGCTTATCCCTGCTGTACTGAGAGAGAGCATGGGAGGCTCTAAATCTGCTTTTCCAAGGCAAGCTAAAGATGGAAATTGTGAGGAAAATGAGCCAAATAATATGATTTTTGATAGGTGTTTGTAGTTTGTCAAAGCTTTTTGTCATTCAGATGACTAATTTGTATAAATAAGTCTGAAAACACTTTGTATTAACATAATTATTTACATAAAATATCGTTATTTTTCTGCTTTCTTTAACAATTTTTTGTTTAGTTTCAGATCCGCTGTAGTAAATAATTTGTGCATATTTATATGCTGCTGAGTGTTGTCTTGAAAATGTTTGATAGTATCAGTTTCCTAAAGATGATGTTTATAAAATGCACATAGTTGTGTGAATTATTTATACCAAACGAATGAGAAAGAGATCCTGCTTTCCCTAACACTAACAATGGATCCACTTTTCCTTTGGCAACACAAATATTTATTATATTGTTGTACTTAAAGAAGGCTTAAGCCTCTGAAGTGTCAAAAGTCAAGCTGAACAAATTTAAAAGCAATGAAATGAAACCCGAGTTGGGCACAAAGGATCTTTTCTGAATTTCCTGAAAGGCAGGGCTGGAGAGGGCAGGATGGGAGCCTGGGGTGCCACGGCAGGGGTCTGGGGGGTGCTGGGGGTGTTGGGCACCCCAGCCCTGGCAGTGAGCCTGGGACAATCCTGCTAAACCCATCGTGAGCTCCTTGCTCTGGGCACAGGCCACAGTAGAAATGCTCCATGCAGGAACACGTGTGCAGAGTGTATGAGCAAGGGGGGAACGCCCCAGGTCCCAGCAGTGCCAGCTGAGCACAGAGAGGTTCACTCCCTGATGGATTTTATACTTTAAATTCTGTTTTCCATGTCCTCAGACTCTTCCACTTGTGTTGCTGGGCAGGATTTGCAGACAGATTTGGAAAGCAGCAGGAGGAATGATTTACCTGGTGGGACACGACCCTGCCTGGATGGGTTTGGGAAGAGCTGGACAGGGAATCATGGCGCTGGGGGCAGCAGAGGAAATTTGGCACAGGGTGCAGAACTCTCAGGCAGCAACTGTAGGGCAGAGACAGTGATTCCCTTTCCTGAGGTGTGAAATCCCCTTTAGTGAACGTTTTAGAGACAACCAGTCATTTGTAAAATACAAAATTAAGTTCCCATTTTTTCAAGCTTAAACCGTATTTCAAATTCACCAGCTGTGTTTTCTGAAGTTCTACAGAAGGGAAACACGATTTGGGATTTCAATTATAGTTCCAAAAGTGACAGCAAATTTGAAAAATCTCAATTCAGCAAAGGTGCTTTTGCTTTGGGGAGTGCTTCAGGAATAAATCCCAGGGAAGGAGTGCATCAAGTGAAAGGAGGATAGGAATTCTGTGTAAAACATGACCTAGAATTACAATCTGAGTGGGTCCTGTAGGATGTTTTTCTAAAAGAAATACCACTCTCCTCCAAAAAACTAATTTTGTGGAGGGGAAAAATTCCTTAATTCCAAATGCAGTACCGTGGAGGGGACGGGCACGAGGCCGGGGTGCGAGGGAACGTGCTGGAAAGGCGGCGCAGGGCGGGAGCAGCGTGCTCAGGCACAGAGGTGGAGCCTGCCCTGGCAGCTCAGAGGGACGGGGGCCCTTCGCCGGCAAAGCCGCGCGCCGGGGAACGCGGCCGTGCCCCTGCGCGGCGGGACCGCACGGACGGGGACACAATGGGATGGCCGTGACTTCCAACAAATAAATAAAACATGCGGCTCGTTCCCTGCCGGCCCTCCCCCTCCGTGCGGCCGCGATTACATTTGCCGCGGTCATTTCCCAGGGCCCGCCTGCTAGAAAAGCGCCCGTGGCCCCGCGCGGCCGAGGCCTCTCCCGGGGCTGCGGCCCCGGCGGCCCCGTCCCGGGCCGCTGCCGGCCCCGCGCGCGCCTCGCGCCGGATTGCGGCCCCAAAAAATCATCCGGGGCTCCCACCCGGCCCGCCCGATAAACACCCGCTGCCCCCAGGATGGGGCTCCCCGCAGCCCCGCCGCCGCAAAGCCCCGGCTGCGGGGAGCGGGGATACATTTTAATTAGGCTGGGAAGGAGAAAAATGAGTTTGCTCTGCAGTTCTGTTCTTTAGGAACAGAAAAAGGTGAGCATGTTGCAGGGCAGGGAGGGGAAATTTAATATTGCGAGAGATAATGGCAACTATGTTAATATCCGGAATTTTCAATGTACCATAAGTACATTTTGTTTTTCCTTTTAGCACGATTTATAATTAAAGATTTTAATCTGGCTTCACATTGAGTTAATAAGCCCTTTGATTGATTAGGATTCATAAAATTGCCATTTCCCGCTGCTGCTTTGTGTTTCTGGGATGTTCTTTTGAAAAGCCGGGGAAAGGTGAATGGGAAGCGGCCATTGTTTGGGCTGAGCTCCACCAACTCAGGGGGCTCAGGGCTGCTTTATGAGGAGCTTGTCCTCACCAATATCTTGTTGTTCTGCCAAATGAATGCAGATAGAATCTGCTGAGCTACATTTTAGCGATTTTTAGGGAAAACTTGTTGTTGTGCATAATTTCAGCAGGTGTTGCGCACAATTGCTGCATCATTACTGACCCGTGCTTGGTGGAGGAATTTGGGATTAGAAGCAGAACAAGAAAGGCGAAGTATTAGGAAACAAATATATCTGAATGTAGCACAACCTTGATATCCGGGCTCTCACGTGGCTTTCAAAATTCAGTTTACAGTTCTGTGCCCTCACAGTGTCACCTCCTTTGTTATTAGGGGCTGGTGCTGCAGCAGTCCCCGGGTAAAGCACTTGTTAGACAAGGAAATGGAATAAAAGGAAGAGGCTGTTTTGCTACTCTTTGATCACATTCTACTTGTTTAATTTTTTTTAAAGTAAATTCTGATACCTTCTAAAGTCTAAATGGAAAAATGAGAGGCAGCTCATGATTTTTAAGCATCTGGTTGAGTGGAGGTGAGCTGCTTTCCTCAGCTGGATCGTGTGCCTGTGTGAGAGTGTGTGTGTGTGTGTGTGTGTGTGTGTGTGTGTGTCAGAGGGGAAAAAAGAAAATCTTCTTTCTTTATTTTTAGCCAGGGTAAAAGTGACCCTCTTTAGCCCCAGAGGGGCCTCACTGTGTGGATTGAATCAGAGCAAATTCCCTTTGTGTTTCCTGCTCTAAGGGGACTCGCTATTGTTGAGTGCGGGGCCTCTCGTACGCGGAGCAGCGCAGGACCGTGAGCAAATCCTTCCCGGATAATGCTCAAGTTGTTTCACAATCGATCCGGCCTCCCCTCCCCCAGCATTCACCCCAATTTACTTGGCACAACTATCATTTCCTGGCCCTTTTATTACCATTCAGATGTCCTACAAATGCAAACATTTGGGCCAGAAGAAAGGGGCTGGGTGAGGCGAGGGCAGGTTGGGGAGCCCAGAAACGCGATGCGGCCGAGCTGCTTGGCTTCGGAGCGGGGAGCAGATGCCTGGGTAGGGCGAGCGGCGAGCTGGATGTGTCAGCACTTCCAGGGGGCTTAATTTGCTTTATTTTTTTGCTGTAAGTATCTGCTTCCTATTTTTATTTTACACAAAAATATTTTTAATCCCCCACCGTTAATTTTCCAGAAGCTTTTGAGACAATTTTGCTTTTAGTTCCCATGTGCCAGCACAGGCTGACAGTGATGAAAAGATGAAAACCCGGCAATAACGCAGGGTTTTGCTTACAAATTGACAAAACCGGCCCTGCCAATCCCCAGTAATTTCCTGCATCTCCATAACTGACCTCATGCATCCAGCCCCGGCGGCGCTGATTGGCGAGGTTAGAATGGGAACGATGAGCCAGGTTCGTCCCAAAGAGAAACAAACAAACAAAACCCGCCCCAAACCCCCTTTGCTCTCTAATGAGTGCGGCTGTCCCGCTCGGCGCGGGCCGGGCTGGCCCCGCAGGTGGCTGGGGCAGCGCCGATGCGGGATGCTCCCTCCCGGGCAGGAGCGGAGGGAATGTCAGCGCCTGGCCGCCCGCGCCGGCCGATCGATGCTTCATTAGGCCGAATTGTCTTTTGCCCATGCAACCTTGAAAACAGTCCCTTAATTACCTGTGAGGAAGTCGGGGACCCTGCTCCCCCCTCGCCGCTCCCCCTCCCTCGCCGGCGGCAGCGCCGGGGTCACCCGCGGCCCCTCGCCGCCGACGGCGCGGGGGGTGGGGGAAGAAATATGGGACCCCGAGGTGAGAGGGCAGGGTTCAAGTCCAGACTACAGATCTATTGAAGAGGTTTCAGACAGCCAGGCCTCCACTTGACTTTCCATCAGCCTGCCCGATTCCTCAGCTGCTGCCTGCGTACCGCCGGCTGACGGCTCCGCAGGGCTCCGTGCCGCGCTCCGGAACGGCCGTGCCGCGCCGCAGGCTTCCTCGGAGCCCTCATCCCTCCAGACTGCGGGATTTGGGGCACAGCTGGCTGAAGGAGTGGAGAGGGGGAGCAGGGAGTGTGTCTTCCCCCCCAGACCTGGATTTCAGGAGACATGGCTGCGCGTCACCATGGGCCCTGCAAGCAAAGCCAAGAAAGTGCATAAATAATCTTATTTGTTATGCATTATTAAAAATTCAGAAAGATTTTAAATTCAAGTGATAATCTGATCATCCTGAGGGATAGGTTTATATTTAATAGCCAGGTGTTTTACCTATTCATTTGTGATGGAAAATATTATAATGAAGTAATAAACCGTAGCACAGAAATGTTAATCATATATATGTGGTCTGCAAACCCCCTGAAATCACAGACCCCTTCTGCTGTCCCGAGCTGTCTTTATTGGTAACCTCATGATTTAAGATAATTTAGGTTTTGGGACTATGCCCGCAGACCTCGGGGCACGGTTGTTAATAATGGAAAGCTTATTTGACTGCATTATTCTCCTCCTGCATCTTATCTGTTCTGCTGTGAAGTTTTCTAATATCATGTGCTGTTTCTTTGTTTCCTATTTTAGAAGAACATGGAAAAAAAATCATGAGACTATTGCAGATCTGATGAAACGGGGTGGAGGAATTACAGGGAGATGAAGAGTTGTAGAGGGGTTCAGCTTTAAAAAACCACAGAGTATTTTCATTTTAATGCAAGGCGGGGGTTTGGCTTCTCAGTGATGCTGAGAAATGAGATGCCTTCCAGCGCTCCAGCTCTCCCCCCACCTAAGAACCACCTCCTTCCAGCCTGTGCATACACCCCCTCCCCCAGATGAAGGGGACCGCAACAGACAGGTGTCCAGCTGCTCTCCTGTGCTAGTAAAAACGAGGGAGCTTATTGCAAGTATCTCTCCCAGGTTTCAGCCCCAGTCCGGGCGTGAGACACGTCACCGTCCCCCCGGCTGCAGCAGGGCTGTGCCAACCGCCGCGGAACCCACGCGGAGCTGCGCCAGGACAGAGCATCCTCTGCTTGGGGACGAGCACTAAATACCAAAGCTGACTAAATCCCATCGCTGGGAGGTGATCAGTGGAGCCGCGCTCTGTATTCACAGCCGGGGCTTTACTCACTGAGCGAGCTGTGATGTCACCGCATTAAGCTAAAATAACCACTGAACATGAGAACAAGAGCGATGGGGGGGAGGTTTGATGGGGGAGAGAGAGGGAAATAGCAGGCATATTACCAGTCCTGCATGTGGATCACAGAGCCAGATTGTGAGCAATCCCGGCGCTCAAAGTGTCTCCTTAGCAGAAAAGGGAGAGGGAGAGAGAGGGAGCCAGCAGCCAGCCTTCAGTCCCCACCACGAGAGCTCTCGCGGTGCACTCGGCCAGGGTGTCAGAGGGCGTGAGTGCATTTTTCATTTCTTAGCCTTTGTGTGGTCTGCCAGAGGAATTGGATTCTGTCTGTATTTCCATGTATTTGCCTAACCATGCTGTGTATTTTTATCCTGGATGTGAGCAGGCATTAACACATAAACTCACACGCACTTAAATAGATGTAACGTAAATGGATACACAGGGAAGACATTAAAAATAGCCCGAGAGTCAGCTTTCCACCTGAACTGCCCACCTTGCAGGTGCCCAGTGCTGTTCCCATTTCCCAGATGTGCAGGAAAATGGGGTGTTACTGGGAGGGAAGGACTGGAACGGAAAGGGAGGAATCTTTCTTTCCTGGCCTCTGTAATGAATGTTGGCCTTTGTGTGGCATAAGGCTAGGGAACGTTGCTCGTGGTGATGGTGCTGGTGCTGAATAACCACTGCTCAAATGGCTGTCCCGAGCTTTGCAGGGAATGTGTCTGCAGAGCTTCAGTGTCAGGTGCCTGGGAAATGAATCCAACCCTGTGCGGATGTGTTGGGATACTGCGGGATCATGTGTGAGTGTGTGGAGTGGCTCCGTGCGTGTGAGCTGTGCTTGCAAGCTGTGCTGGGACTGGTGGAGCTGCACCACATCTGGGGTCACATCTGTACCCCACACACGGTGCACTCACCGCTCGGGGTGTGCAGCTCTTGGAAATCCTGCAAGCTGCTCTGTCTCTGCCATAACTCATCCTGCATCCAACCTGATGTCGGCGATGGAGGACAGAAATTGAGGAGAGAGTGGGATTTAACCTCAGTTCTTCCCACTAGATTTCCAAGGCAGAGCAATTTATGGACATGAAGACGAGTCTTATGAGAAAGGGCCAAAAATGCAGCAATTTAAGAGTAGGGAAGTATCAAATAGTGTAACCAGCTCCAAGTCATAACCCCATGTCATAAAAGGGTTCTAGGGATAATGTAGCCTTTTCACGTTTTCTTTCTTTTCAGTTTTCTTGTTTCTAGGTAATCCAAAATTAAATTACAGAAATGCAAAAAAAAAAAAAAAAAAAAAAAAAATTCAAATAAAATTCCTACTGGTCGCTCTTGGGGATGTGGAAAAGGCTATTGTGAAAGCCTGGAGAGTACTTCTGTAGCTGCCAAAACCATGGGCACTCCTGGAGGTGGGAAAGGCAGCCAGGACCAGGGTAACGTGGAGTTTGGCTGTTGTTCAGGTGTGCAAATGGTCTTGGTTGCCATGTGTGTGTCCATGCGTACCTGTGTGCACGTGCGTTACACGGGTACATGTGAGTGTGTACCTGAGTGTTACATGTGTGTACAGGGGTGTGTGAGTTCCATGTGTGCATGTACAGTGTGTGTACGTGTGTCACATGTGTGTGTGTACCTGCGCACACGGATGTTACCTGTGTGTGTTACCTGTGCATGTGCCTTCCCTGCACAGGCAGTGATCCTGCTCTTGCCACCCTTTCCTGAGCTGCAGGGCTGGGGACACCATGGAAGCTCCACCTTTGGCAGGTGACCCATGGCTGCTCGGGACTGCCCTGAGCTCGGGAGCCTTAAAGGCAGAGAGGGAAAGACAGAGCCTTTGCCTCAGGTGACGAGCAGCAGCGCAGAACCTGGGGTCCTGGGCAATGTTCACTTTTTAGTTCTGTAGTAACCCAGGTTAATTGATAGTTATTGGTCATTCCTGATACATATTCTATGTAATTATTTGTTTGCTGCATTTCACCTGCACTAGTATTGGCTGCTCTTTGTTGTGGAGGTGCCCCAAGAGCTGAGCACCTGCTGGCCCCACACCCAGAAGGGGTCCCAGAGCTGCTGATCCACCTGTGCCTCTGCTGCTGACACAAGTGGGGGCAGCTGGGTTAAAGGGTAAACTGGGGGGGATTTCTTGTTAATCATTTTTTTCAGGAGGAAGAAGGGCATCAATCCGAATGCTGCTCCAAAATAAGGTGGAACTTCAGATTAAAAAATAAATTATTTTTTGAATCTAATTAACAACCTAGTCGCAGGTGTTTGGCTTTTTGTCTCAATTCCCTTTCTCAGGTGTTGGCTCTTTTCCAAAAGACATTCCCAGGGAAATGTCTTGGAATCCTTGATGGTGGATTATAAGAAGCAGGTGATGATCAAAAGTTAGTGATTAAGGCAGAGTTTTGCTTTTCTTTCCTGCTGTCTTTTGCGTCTGTCTAGTGAGATCATGAGAAGGCCACTGGGTGTCATTAGGCCAGTGACACCCTAAAAAACTGCTGCTCAGATTTAACTTCTACTTTATGATTCATTTTTGCCATAGTGTATTGGACACAGAAAATGCGGGCTCTGAAAAACACAGCTGTGGTGAGTTAAGGAGTTAATTGATGGTGATTAGCAGAGAGCAGGGCCACCTGTGGGGGGTAAGGACTGGTCTGGCTGCTCCCCACTCTGGGCAGAGTCACCAAAGGCTGGGAACATGTTAAAGGAATGGAGCCATGGGGGTTCTTCTGCCTCAGGAATGCTGTGAGGGACTGCTGGGGCGAGATTTATCTGAGGAGTCTGGAGGACACAGTGGGATGTCAGGTTTTTGGAGCTGTCTGCAGGCCAGGTGCTGCTGCCAGGGGTGAGTGATTTGTGTCACCAAAATCTTGGCTGGGGTTGCGGAGAAGAGGCCATTGTAAGGTAAAATACCAGAAGGAGTCCTGGTTTCCAGCGCTGGGCAGCTGGAAGGTGCCACAGTGTTGTGGGGAGCAGTTGAGTATCTACAATGCTTGACTGTTATCCTGCAGAGCTGTTGAGGTGGCTTCATTTAGGTCAGTTGAAGCTGTAAGTGCTGAGAATCTTGGAGCATTGTGTCCATCTTGCTCAAGCACATCTGGAGTATTCTTTGTTGAAAGGTGCTTTTCTATTGACCCATAAACCTCAGACAGAGCTGTTGGCAGCACCTCCACCATGGTGAAAATGAAGTGGGTTCCCTCTTTCTGTTGGAACAGCTACACCAAGCCCAGTTCAGTGTGCTGTGGGCTCGAGTAAGCGGGCTGATTTCCAGGTTTTTTGGGGGGGAGATCTGAGATTGAGGTGGTGTCCAAAGACATTTTCTCTGAATAATAAATCTAGATAGTCCTGAGCCTTATATTTGCTGAGAGCCATCTCTCCTGGTTCCATAGCATCACGTGAGTTTGGGGTGGCACAGCAGGCTTGCTGTCCCAGAGCCCCGGAGAGAAGGTTATCAGAGGGTGCATTACTGCTCTGGAAAGCCTGGCCTGCTCACGGGTTCTGGAGCCCAGTTATTGCTGATGATAAGCCAGTGTATGCTCTGGTGGTGCTCTCGGTCTCTCCAAGTGCCTGCCACAAACCTGCAAGCCTTGGGATTTTTTTTAATTTTAGATTTGCTCTGGAGATGCAAAATTAATTGTGAACACCAGTCTCTTGTGCTTCCATGCAGTGTAAGTCAGTAACTTATGGCAAGAAGGAAGAAGAGCATAAACCAAAGGCTCAAAAAGTTGGGGTGAGAGCCCAAGTCATTTAAACCAGGAAAGAAGCATCTTTTGTGTATCCTGCTCGTGAATTGCTGGGATGTGGTGGCAGGTTGAAGGAGCAGGGTGGTGGCTGAGAGTTTGGGGAGGTGCAGAACCATGGAGGTGTGGGTCTGGCCCCTCCTTGCCAGGCACCATTTATTTTTCAGCACTTCTGTCTAATTAATATAAGGCCTGCTCAGGCACAGCCGCCCTCGTTGGACGTGTCACTCGTTAATCACGCGACCCTCCTAGCCTTGGGTAATGACCTTGAAAGAATATATCAGCCCATGATGGCGGGAGTGAGGAATTAAATTGTTTCTCTGAGTGCTTATGGTCATTGCTGACAATTTATATGACACAGCTGCCCTAAGCTGGCCGTGCTGGCCATTGTGCCGCAATCATTTTCCCTCCGGGAAGCGCTGGCTGGGCAGGCCCTGCACGGCTGCCCCGGCCTGGAGAGCTCCTTTGTGTGAGGAGGAGAAGGGCTCTGCAACCTGGAATCCTGCCTGAAGGGCTGAGCCCAGAAATCCTGGGCAGTCTTTGCTGCAGCCTCTCTCTTGCGGGTGTGCCGGTGTTGCCGTAGCCTTGGGGATGGCGTTAGCGCGGTTGTTCCAACCTGAGGAGGGTTCCAGGATCGAGATCCCTTCAGCGGGGCATTCCTAAGGTTTGGAATGTGAGAAATGGGTAGGACAGCTTAAATAGGCTTGAGATTTGATAAGATTTGGGTACAAACACATCACGTAATCATGCACATTTGTGTGCAAAATTAGGCAGACCCTTTAATTACCATAAGAACCCAAATAATACTGCGTCCGTGTCCATGGAAATGAAGAAGTAAATATTAAGATACGTTGATGTAAGTGTTTATGGGTTATTATCTGTGTTGTTATAGTTTTCTTTTCCTAAGTGTTAAATGTACTTGGGAAGGTATTTATTATTTGCCGATAATGAGTAAATGGCTTTCTTAGTTGTTATATATTGGTATCTGCTTTTAGACTGATGAAATAATTTGTTACAGTTATTCAATCATATTATTTATAGAAAACATGTAGCTGAGGATCTAAACATCAGATTGTTCTGCTGTTGCCATATGGGCTGCTTTTATCTAAATATAAACAGTTGATAATTATCACTAGAACTATTGGCTAAAATCACAAAATAGACTGAGAACAAATAACAATCTCATTCTTCATTAACATTTTAAAAATGAAATAGATGTCCTTGTTTATGCCTTCAGTAAATTTGGCTCTGCTTTTACAGAACTGTAAATGAACCAGAACATTTGTTTTGTATAATCTATACAGTATTTTATATGTATGTTTGTATTGGTGAGCTCAGGCTGCTAGATTTTGAGAAGACTGGTATATATCCAGCCCCACACAACTGCTATAAAGTACATGTATTAAAGTATTCATAGAATCCCAGAATGGTTTCAGTAGGAAAGAACCTTAAAATTCATCTCATCCTGCCCCTGCCATGGACAGGGTTGTTCCAAGGTCCAGTTGGTCCCAGGTTGTTCCAAGCCCCAGTGTCCAACCTGGCCTTGGGCACTGCCAGGGATCCAGGGGTAGCCACAGCTTCCCTTGACAGATATTGTTTGCTTCTATCTCGGATTCCTTTAAAGTGCTTGGTCTTCTCATAGGGTCTAGTGGCTCATTTTTCCTTTATTTTTCAATTTTTTTCCTGTTTCTCATCTCTACCACCTCCATGTGTGGGTAGGACACAACCTAGGATGTGTTGTCACCTCAGTGTTCTGCTGGCTTTAATACCTCAGGGAAAATTACACAAGTCGGCAGCAGCCACATGAAACGTTCCTGTAAAATACAGACAAAAGCAACAAGGCAAAAATCAAGATGGTGACTGGGAGGAAATATTGTCTTTGTATGTACATGCTTTTTTAGTATGTGGTTAGGCCAGTGACACCTAGCTTATGTTCCCTTTTTAGTTATGCCAATGATTTACTGTATGAAAAAGGACAGATTATTTTGTCTTATTGTTCCCGTTTCCGTGTTTAAGATTAGAGTTCAAAAATGGTAGTAGTTCAGTATCAAAATTATTATTCACCTGGGTTTGGTTTGGTTGCACCTTGACCTTTCCAAAAACCTGAAGAGATTCCTTGCAAATGGACCTGCCCCCACCCTGGGAGGGCCTTGGCTGCAGGTGTAGCCTGGCTCGAGGCTTCAGCAGTGCCATGACACCTTCTGAGACCTCGGCCATGCTCTCTCTGAGCCCGGCCACCTGGGCTGGGTGTCACCTCAGGTGCCTCCGTGTCACTGCGCGGGGCTTGTGTCCGTCCCCCACGCTGGGTCTGTCCCACCTGCGGGAGGGCAGCGACCTGCAGGTCACCTGCTCACAAAGAATCCCCCCCGAGGACCAATCCCACTGCAGCAGCAGCTCCTCTGAGCACCACTGTGGTTTGAAGGTGAACACCAAGTTGGTGGGAATTGCTTTAATTCCCCGTGGGACGTGGCTCCAGGGCTCTGCATGGCAGAACCGGCTTGTGGCCAGTCCCTTGTGCCTTTCTTCCCATTGGGAAGAGAACCCTAAAAGCCTCCTCAGCTCAGGCACCCAGCAAGATGTCGCCATTCCTTATTGAAATTCCCTCTCTAATCGGCTGAAGGGCGAGCGAGCGCTGCAGCCCTGTCCTCGCGCTGCGCTCGCCACGCTGACGTCAGCCTTCTTGTGCGGCAAGGATATTTTAAATTTGTTTATCTCTGTGATATCAGGTGGTTTGGTTGCTGGCAGCCCACATTAGCATGGCAGAGCAGCAAATATGTACATATATATTTATATTTAGCATTTTTTGCTGGTATGTTCAGCTGAAAAGGCTTGGCTTGATTAATATTTTCCGCTGTCCGGTAACCATGGCAATGGGGTCAGCAGATATAATACTTAATTTAATCTTCCAACTGCCTCAGTGTGCATCACCAGTGTCCCGAATAATAGAAAGCCTTTTGCTTCTCTCTCCCTTCCTCCCTCCTTCCCTCCCCTCCCTCCCTCTTTCTCCCTCTCGTTCTCTTGCTTCATATATTATTATCTTCGCCAGTGGCTCCCTCATATGACCCAGAAGGAATAAATGGAGGTTTTGCATTCCATGCGTGTAGCTTATAAAATAAAAAAATAAAATAAAAAATTGGAAGCCCCTCTCCCCAGGCAGGCAGATCCCCCCAGCAGCTCGCAGTGGGTCCCCCCTCCCCGGCAGGCTCGGCAGCCAATCTCCACGGCGTGCCGGGGCCGTGGGCAGACGTGGAGCGCTCGGCGCGGCTCCGGCGCGGCCGCAGACGCTCTCCAGCCACATGCGCCCGAGCGGACGTTCCTCCCGCCACAAAGCCACCCAGCCTTGCTCTCCAGGTGGGTCCAGTCCATTGCTTTGTCTTTGCTCGGCCCAGGTCCCCCTTAGGTATTGTGTTTTGCTCTTTCAGCTTGATTTTTTTTAAGTTGTTTTGGTTTGGTTGGTTGGTTGTTTTTAAACCATTGCAGTTGTTTTTCACAGTGAACATTGTCACTTTTGGGTTGGTTTTGTGGAAGGAGATGACCTCCCAGACAGATTTAGTCATACTATTTTAAAAAAGGGGGAAAAGAGCATTTTCCTGCTCAATTACTTTGTTGAATTGCCCAGTGACCAAACGGGAGTGATCTGGTGCAAGTCAGGCTGCTGCTCTCCTCTTCCCAGCTGTCCCGTGTCACATCTCTAGTGAAAAGAGAGGAACATTGCCAGCAGGGATTGGAGTCGTTATTCCAGAGATAGAAAGGACATGAGGAGGGAGAGACACTTGAAATTTCCATAACCAAAATTCTTCCTCTTAGTTTTAAATCAATTTTAACCCATCCTTGAATTTAATCAAAGAGTAGTTATTTTGTTTGTTTTCTCTTTTCTAATGTGGCATTTGGGAAGCAGAATGACTGTGACCTCTGAATGAGTAAAGGAGAGTCATCTTCCTTTCCCACTCAGTGGGAATAAGCCTGTGGGGTTTTTTGTTGCCTCCAACACCATTTCCGTGGGCACAAGGACTGAGTCAGCCTGCCAGGGTCTTGGCAGGGTTCTCCCTCTGCTCTCACTCTCTGATGATGGCCAAAGCCCATTAGATGTTGTGACTTGGTTCTTGCCCAGGTGTTGAGTGATGGCTGGAAGGGCTAAAATTGGGAAGGAACCGAAGTTCATCCCATCAGCCCAGAGCTGAGCCAGTGATTTGCCAAAATCTTTGGTCCCAGACAGAGACTGCTGTGGGACAAACATTCTGGCCTTTTCCCAAAGGGTGTCCATCACTTCTCAGTGAGTGTGGGACCATGACCAAGCTAGGAGCAGGTGAGAACCCAGCAGTGGCAAAACCCAACGATTTCAGTCAGAGATGGCCCAAATTCATTCAGTGGCTTGTAGCTGAGGGTTTGACAGTGAACATGGTGGTCCTGCTGGGTTTGAACTTCATGATCCTAAAGGTCCTTTCCCACCTTAACAATCTGGGATTCTACACATTAAAAAAACCCAAGCAAACCAAGTGTTGGTCCTCTCTCATGTTTCTGAAGTGCTTAACCGTTTTGTTGGGTAACGCTTCCTTTACATTTTGTGTGCAGCCTGTTTTATGGTTCTTCTGCAGGACAATCTTTGGTCATTTAATCTCCTGAAATAAATCCTGCCCATGTTTTTGAGTAGAGAGGAGCCCTGAATTAGGAAAACTGCTCTGTCCTTCCCAAGGGGGAAAAGAGGAGGCAGGACAGTGTGGGCTGTTGGAGTCCAGCATGGGTGAGGATCCCACAGGTTCAAGGCTTCCTAGTGATGGACTCCAGCCTTGACTGAATAAATATACAGTAACCTTTGTAGTAACTATATCTCTATTTTCTTTGTTCCAGAATATTCCATATATCCCACTTTTTCTTGTCTTTTTCCTTTCTGTGTCATTAGCAGGAGTACTGATGCCTGCATAGGCTTCATGAAGAAAATTACTGAGATAGGCTTTAGATTTGATTTAACCTTATTTTGACTATTATAGTTTAATGATTTTTCTTCTTTTAATATGTATTTAAGCATTTTATAAAGTCCCTTTCTGTCCCATAAATCTACTATATAACCTGCCATAATGTAACTCAGAAAAAAAAAGTTAGAAATTGAATTTTTTTAGTTTAAAAAGTCTTTAAAACAAATTAATGTTTTTTGATCCTAAGACACCCCAAATCTTAAAATTATTTCCTAGGGAATAAGGACCTTCAAACTTATTTCTCAGGAACAGAAAGAAGATACCAGATCTGTTAGAAGTACAGACTTTCTCTCTTTTCTGGTGAAAAATCCAGACTTGGCTGTTGCATCTCACTGGGTAGAGCTGGCCCTGAGCCCCAAGCAGACTTGTGTTAAGGGCATTTCACCACATGACCTTGTATCTAAATCACGTGGATATTGTGATCACACACACTGTAAGTGTGTAAATGTAAGAGCTCTCCCTCTCATGCAAATTTATGCCATAGCATTGAAATATTACATGCACTAATCTCTGAAAATGTAGGACAAAAATGTGGGAAATAAACAAGCATTCTTTCAGATTTACAGGATTCCTGCCAATCATTTGCTGTTTGATCTAGAAAGAAGAACAAAATAGAGTATAAAACTGAAGTGAACCCCAAAAGCAGTAACAAAGCTCTGCTGGCTCCACGGCCCAGACCTGCAACAGTCAGATCAGTCAAATGTCTGCCATAAACAAACACTGCGAGTACCTGCCCCTGAACAAGCATCTCTGCTTCTCTGCCCTTGCTCTTCTCTGAGCCTTCCACAGGGGCTGGTCCTGCTCAGCCTGACTTGCTCTCCCACTGAGATTGATGGGAACTTCCAAAGAAAGAGAGTCAGTAATTATTCCTTTCTAAGGAAAACTGTTTGTGTAAATAAAGAGTATTTCTAGCCTTCCCTTTCCTCCCAAAATAACTCTCTCCTTGCCTCTGTTAGAAAGAGAAAGTGAAGCTGTAGTTTGCAAAGCCCCTGAATGACACTGCTCGAACCCTCTTTGCCTGTGTGGAATAACTGAGGGTGCAGAGATTTGGTAGATCTGGGTACATTTTCTTTGCTGTAGTTTGGCAAATGAAGTTTTTTTGGGTGTTTGTTGTTTTTTTGTTTTGTTTTGTTTTTTGTTTTTTTGTGATTTTTTTTTTTTTTTGTTTGTTCGTTGGAAATGAAGTCTTAGATGGTGTGACTGAGGGTCTGAAGTAATGTCTTCAATACTGGGGCAGCTTGGAGCACAGGAGCTTGTTCCTTGCTAGTGCAGAGTACAAATTTGGGTGCTCCAAAGGGGTGGACTGGCAGGGCTGTTCCATAGGGCTTGTGCTCTGCTGTTTTTCTTTGTAAAGTCTTCGGAAACAGGTTGGAAGCAATCTTGGGAGATCATTTATTCTATATTTTTGCTTGAGATGTGATGTATCAGAGCCAGCTCTTGCCATACAGAAAGCACTTTACTGTAATAAATAGCAATGATTTTTGCCAAGTTGAGGTTTGCTGACAGTTCCCAGATTTTACACTTCAGGCAGTGTATTTCAATGACTTACAAGGTGTAAATTGCTGTGTAGCTGCTGTGGGAGTCATGGCCCTTTTACTCCATTCGAAGCAGAAGCAGCAATGTGCAGGAGAGGTGGGGTGTGACAGGAGCTGGCTGGTTTTCCCCACGCCCGTGGGCATGTCTCAGAGCAAGGGCCCTGTAGGGAAGCTCTCCCCAGAACAGAACACACCTGTGGGTGGGTGCAGGTCACTGATGCCCAAGGCCTCGCAGAGGTCAGCTTGTGTTGCTGTGCATTTCACAAACAAAGATAATCCTTGCTCTGAAGGGTTTGTGTTCTGTTTGCCACCAAAGAGAAAAATACTAAAGAAAAAAGCTGTTATTGGAAAAGCCTAATCCAATATTGTTTATTGCTCAGAGTTCTTCTGTTTGTAGTTTGAACAGAAGCCACCTCCTGCTTTTTCATTAATCATAATTTTCTCATGCTATAACATCTTTTATCCTTCTCTAATTTTCTGTTGCACTTTGCTTTGGTGTGGAGCTGTTGGTTGGTTTGTTTTCTTGACCTTCTGCTGTTTCTAATTTGTGCCCTGTATCCACCCTCTGGAGCCCAGAGGGTAAGGAAAGGCAGGAGGGGGGGGATCAGGACCGGTGCTGGAAAGGGAGAAGGAATATTTGGGATGAACAGAGCGGAGCTGGCCCTGGCAGGTGCCAGCCTGAGGGGCGGGTGGGCACAGGCACAGGGAGGGTGAAGGACGGCTGGGCCTTCCAGGGTGGCACTGCAGCTGTGCCCGCAGGCTCCTGCTCGGCCACAGCTCCATTAAGCCGCAGCCCTGGGAGCACAGCAGCCCCTCCATCCTGCAGACATTTGCTTTACGTAAAGCAGCTCGCAGCTCTGTGAGTATTGATGTAGACATTACCACAAATCGCCACTTAGGGACCGGCAAGAATTGACTAACTGGTTTCAGATCCAATACACATAACCTGATCAGACGCAAACTTTAAGTACACTTGCAGTCGTGCCAACTGCACCGGCGGGGAAGTGACTCTTCTGCCGGCTCTTTAAAGAGGCCCTGAGGGGAAACCATGAAAAAATAAAGGTATGGACTTAAGGCTTGCGCTGCAGCGGTTGTAAGGTGAAGAGTTAGTCCTGGCATGAAAACGCGACTGCTCTTGTGAGACTTGTTTTGTAAATGTTTTTTTAATAAAACTCACCAGTTTGGGTTTTACAGCCACCGGAGTCAGTGTGGATTCCTGAGATCATTCTGAATCTTCTTGATATTAAAAGGCCTGGATGCTCTCCCGTTCCTTGAAAAAGCGCTGTTCATGCTGCCAGTTAGGCAAAGCGTTGACTCAGGGAAGAAATGCAAAAGCAAGTGAGACCCTTTCCTAATTTTCATTGTGTGATGTTTTCCAAAACTCTCAAGATGTGCAGGACAGAAGAGAGGCTGGAGCATTAGCTGACCCTGGCTGATGGCACATGTGGGTCGATCTCATGGCTGTGTCTCGGTGTGGGGAGTTCAGCAGGACCTCAGGCATGAGGGTCTGGGAACAATGAGCTCTGCTCTGTGAGTGCTAGAGACAGCAGCATTTAATGTTTTTGGCATTGACTCGTGGTGTCACAGCTGAGAGCTCCACTCAAAAACTTGGCAGTTGTGAATTTTTTAGTAGATCATAACAATCAAACAGGATTCTGCATGCTGGGATTGAGAACTATGGAATGATCAAAGAAGGTGGGAAGAGTGAAAGACAAATTCAAATAATTAGTGGGAAATGGAGTCTCTTGTGCAGCTAAGTTGGGTGGTTCAGAGAACAAATCTGTGTTTAGCTGCGCGCATCTGAGACGGGGAGGGAGGAGAGCGGCTGGTGCTCTCGGCCTGTGCCAAGGAGAGAAGCAGCTCCAGGGTTTTCAAGGCAATGCAGCCTCGGCTGCCTGAGCACAGGGGCTTCTGCTTGGGCAGTTCTCAGCTGATGCTGCTGTCCCGTATTTGGTGCTCCCAGAACTCAGAATTGCCATGGAAAGCCCAGGAGGGTCCAGCAGGGCACTGAGGACTGTTTTCTTATTACTAAACAGGGAGATATTAACAACACAATGTAGGAATTAAAAAAAAAAAAAAGTAAGCAAGCAAAGCCGGCCGCCTGCTCTTTTCTTCTCAGCATTATTATTTGTGACAAAGCCTTTGGTCCATTTTTCTTCATAATTTGCAGGACTCCTAATGGGAACAGCACCTCCCAATTACCATGGTTGCCAAAGGCTAATTTGGTTACCCTCAGGATCCACAATAGAGAAACTGTGTCGGCCCTTTGTAGATATTTGCATACTATACATACCGGGAATGTAAAACAGCTGCCCGGGCCCTATTCCACTATCATGGCAATTATGGGTCATTAGCTTTTTCTTTTTTCTCCCCTTTCTCCCTCTTCTTTCCTTGTTCTCATCTTCTAAACTCTGCCAGGCAGCAGAAGCAGCTGATGGCTTTGGAGGGAGCAGCAGCAGCCCGGGGCTGTGTCCCGGCCGGGCCCGGGTGACAAACGCCGCTCCTCGCCCGCCCCCGCGCTGCCCCCGCGCGTCCCCGGCGGCTCCCGGGCCAGCCGCGCGCGTGCCCGTGCGCGTGCCCGAGCCCGGAACGTCCCCGCCGCGTGCACCCTGTCAACACCCCGCTCCTTGGGGACACCTCCCCGCACTGCCGAAACTTCCCTGCGCTCCCAGGGGCCCGGAAATTAAGGGAGGGGACAAAAGAGAGCTCCTCTTAATTTGGTTGCGATTCAATTTGTTAATGGCCAGAGCCTTTTAATAGTTCATCTCCCCTTTGTTCTGGGCCACGTTTACAGTCTTGGTGCGGTTTACAAGGAAGTGATGGTTTTGCATATACATTAATTTTTTTATGAACTGCTAATTTTATTGACAATAAGGACAGATTGAAAGACCCAAAGCTTTTGTGTTGTTTTGTTAAAGCAAATAAGTAAAGCACAAATGTAAATTACATCTCCAGGTTCACATTAGAGGTTTGCAAATAATACTGAGCTAATGGTTATTGCTAAGGAAAATAGCACTGGGATCAATATTCTATACAGTAGAACGCAATACCTCTCTCTCTTTTAATCACCTCATTGCAGAAATGGCATTGAAATTTGAAATCTCATTTTCTCCATTTGTACAAATTGAACATAAATCATTGTGAGTGAGGGGAGGTTTCGGGCAACTTCACTCTTTGTGGGATTGCATTGCTAATTAGTGCTGGAGGGAAAGGGGGATAGAGCCAGGGCTCCGCTGGACTCTGACCTGCCCGTGGATAAATCCGTAAATAAAAATACGGAATAAATGGTGGGCTCCGTCTTCTCTGCACCGGGGTCTTCAGAGCAAAGGCAGCGCTTGTTACAGTCATTTCTTACCACCATTAAAAATGGGTAAACAATGAAGAACAAAATGCTGACGTGGCTTTCGTTGGTGTGGACTGTACCTGGTGCACAAACTCGGTGTGCAGCTGCTTCCCCAGAGCCTGGGGTGAGTCTGGAGCTCTCTGAGGTCCCAGCTGTGCCTGCTCGGGGGGTCTGCTGCTGGTCACACTGTTGGCAGGCTTCAGAGTCATTCCTGCTGCTCAGGGTCTCTAATTTGCCTTTGTGGTGGTTATGAGAGGAATACCCATGGAAGAATCTTTGCTGATAACTTTGAAACCCTTTTCCTGTGGGGTATTCAAGCTGTCCTGAGCATAGGCACCATGTGTCATGTGTGTGTCCCCCAAACAGCTTAACCAGACTGATCCAGGACATCACAAACATTGAGAGAAAGGTGATGACTATTGGGTAAGAGATTCAGGCCAAGAGATGGGAGAGATTTGGAACAAACAGGGTTTTATTTCTGTGTGGTGACAAATCCTATGAGTAGGATACCACTGTGAGTGTTACAGAAGGAGGAGTTGAAGTGACTGGGAAAGGTTCGCACTGAGTGGGAGAGTTCCAAGCATCACCCCATGGATAAAGGCTGTTTTAAATTATTCACTATCAGTCCCAGAGATTTATCACTGCACCTGTATTTTTCCAGCGTTTTTGTGCTTTCTAAACCACTACAATAGGAGATAAATAGGGAACTTTATAGGAGAAACTGTTATTAAGGCTCATTATATAAATTTGTTCTTGCCACCTTCAATAGCTGAAAGTGAAGAAAATAAATAAATTACTCTTGAAAGTGAAGAACAAACATGGAGCTGGCAGAGCTGCTAGAAGAGAAGAAATACCTCAAATAATTTTAGAATGTTGGGGGCAGAAAGCTCAGACTCAAACTAGGGGATGATTTGGGTCTAAACTATTTAAGAGAATGAAAAGATCAAAATTATTAGAAATGTTGATTTTTAAATCAAGATGCTATTTAAAATGCATATTTAGTTTTAAGGAAAGATAAGTATACATGACAGAAGTTGGCTCATCCATGGCTTGGTCTGTGCTGTCAAGTTCCAGCACTTTGAGAAAACATAAAAAATATATATGTTTAAACAAAAAATAGTTTTATTTAAACTCCTCTGGATAAACACTCTTAAGTGTGGGGGGTAAAATACCCTCCTGATAAATGTCTTCCTTCAAAAGTGATGGACTTTGGGTTTAAGCAGCCGTTGATGCTGTAGCAAAGGGGAAATTAGCTCTTTAACCAGTAAATATGGACAGACATTTATTTGTGTGATTGACTGAAGGGTTTGCAGTTTTGCACATACAACAGCTTATTTTGAAAACACAAAAATCATTTGGAAGCTGGGTAATTTGCTAACATGTCGAGAGCCACAGGGTCTCACAGAGTCCCCAGGGATCAGTCATGGGCAGAGGACTGGGTAAGGTGAGCTCAAGAGGCTGCCAGAGCTGGTATGCTCAGGACTGCTGTGGAAAACATCACGTGGAAGAGGTTTGCTGAAAACTGCTCTTCCAAGTGTGAGGTCTTTGGAATGGCTGGCAGGAAGGTTCAGGCTGGGGCACCTGGAGGAGGGACAGAGCTCTTGGCTAAACGAGGCAGGGGATTGTGCTCTATGAGTTGATATTTTTCTTCTGAATTTATCATCTCGTGCTCTACAATATAAATGTTTATAAATTAAATGCATTCATAACTAAGTGCTGCATAAACAATTGATAAATAACTACAGGCTGCGTGCACAGATACACTGACGTTTGTGTGCCCGTGTGGATGAGGCACGAGCAGCTCCTGGTGCTGCAGAGTGCTTGGAACAGTGGCTGTGAATTATCTGCTCCTCATATTGATGGGATATTTCTGGAGCATAAAGATAATAATTAAAGTGTCACTTTTTTTTAGTTGCATTCCATATGAAGATCTGCTCAATATTTTATAAGTTGTATTTAGCTTCACTGGTGCCAGTAGAGAGAATTCATTTTGGGAGCAGACTAGATGAGAAGCTGCTATATTTTTAAAGAAGCTCCCAGTACAGGCAGGCTCCAGCAATCCCAGCTGGCATGTGCCTGGAATGCTGCATGCCTGTGGTGTTGGCAAATGTTGCAAAGAGCACAGATTCCATGTGGAATAAAGGTGCAGGAGCTGGCCAAAGCACACGGCCCCAGAGCAGGACCTCACAGCAAGGTGTTTCAGAGACATGCATCCTGAGTAAGGGGAATTTCTCCCCGGAGCGGTAGGAGCAAATGATGCTCTGGGTAAACAGAGCAGCTCCTCATAGTTTGTGCCTCCAAGCCAAAAAAGAGGGCATGGGAGGAGGGCGAACAGGCTGAAGGGAGGTGAAGGCCTTGCCCGAGGGTTGCCTCCTGGGAAGGATGCTCCTCCTGCAAGGTTATGTCTGTAGTGCTACTCAGGCCTAAGAGACAAGCGTGTCCTTAGGCTCCTCCAGTTCCCTGATGCAGGGCAGAGGGCAGCTGGCAGAAGTGCTGTGGTGACACAGAAGGGGCCAGGTGTCCCCCAGCAGAGGAGCAGGCGTCAGGAATGCCTGGTCAGCCGTGCTCAGGAGCGCCTGGTGTGAGGAATCCACCCACGGTGCCCTGTTTGGCCAGCCCCCGGTCCAGATCATCTCCCCTGCCCCAAAAGAACCTCATGCGTGTGATGGAAGAGGTTTTTCACAAACCTGCAGAGCCCAGAAGGAGAGAATTATTGTATGAGTAATAATAAGCACTTAAATAGCACTTGACAATTTGATTGATACAAACATTAACAGATTAACTCCTGCAGGACCTGGTGATGGATCTGTGTTTCCCTGTATTGCAGTTGGAGAAACTGAGGTATAGAGGCAGATTAATTTCCTTGCTGACCCACGGTGTGTTGCTGGCAAAGGCAGAATTAGAATTAGAGACTTCTTAATGACCAATTAGCAAAATTATGAAACAAAAGAGCGATAGCTCCAACAGCAACCTCCAGGATCAGCACAAGAGGACACTGCATAGCCTCAGTATCCTATACCCAAGTAGTAATTTTAGTCAAGAGCTCATAATTGTATCTAGAAATAAGGACTATTTTTATCATGTGTCTTGCCTTGTATTTATCCAGTTCTCTATTTCACGTCTGCAGATTCTGGCTTTGCAGATATTTATCTATATTTAGATGCATGCAAATACAGCTTTAGCAGTATAACCATAAAATACAGCCATCCATAAACTAACTGGGATATATGACTCTCCCTACTTATTGGCACTGCACTTTTGGGCATGTACATTAAATATGTGTCTATTTTACTACCTGGAGAACACAAAATGAGTGAAATCCAGCTATTTGCCTATTACTCTTTGACTGAAAAATTGTGTATGTTTATAGTTGAGATAGATACACGGTTCCTGCTGGGCTCTGGTGGAGTCACGGTGTACTTGATGACTTTGGGATGAGGGCAATGCTCACAAGGAGGGGGCCCTGTGTGACTTATGGGGCTCAGCCCAGACTAATGCCAATAAATCGTTTGTGTCACACCAGTCTCAGTGTATTTTGGGTGTGCTGCATATTTTACGGGCAAACTATTTCAGAAAGATGTTAGAGACTTCAATGAATGATTTGTACCATTTTTCATAGACTTCTCCATGTGAAGGCAGACTGGCAGTTACCAGTACCAAGTTGTACAAATAAGATTTTAGAAACCTTTGCGTATACAAAGTATGATTTTTGTATATATAATAATGGGAAGATTTTAAGATCAAACATATCTCCAACTTCCTAGGTATAAAGTGCTTTCCTCAATTGATGAAATACCAACATCCTTATTCTATTCCTAGTGAGCTGCAATAGTATTAGTGGCCAATATCCTGTCACCAGTGTCTGGATGCTGTTCTGTGCCTCACCTCAAATTGGGCTTTGTGGATGAAATTTTAGCAGAAGTTAGGGATGTTTGAAGGGAAAGGGATGGAGGAGGGCGAGGGTGCAAAGAGTGTTGTGTCCACACATGAGCGCCTGCACCCAGCCCCTCTGATGGCAGCACGGGGCACTCAGGACTTGATATGGGGCATGGAAAACATTCTGATACATGTCAGCTAGCATGAGTTGATGAGAGAAAATCCTACCTTTCTGAGGCACTGACCTTACCTTTTGACTGCTTGTACCCACCCTGGTGGCCTTGTGCTGCGGGTTCTTCTCCGTTCCCCACAGAGCCAGCTTGGCGTGGCACAGGGCAGGGAGGTGTTTCCAACACGGAGGCTGATTTAGCTGGAATTCAGAAATGAAGGCATTCCCAACAAATCAGGTAGTGCTGTAAGACAGGAATTCCAGTACAGGCTCAGGAGCCTCATGGCAGTGCTTAGTGAGGGGTTGGAGAAGGCTAAGGCACCAGGGCAGATTGCTGGGAGTCCTCTGCTGCCCCAGCCCAGGTTAATCTCTGCTGGGCTCCCAGCCCGGCCCCCATGGCCATGGAATCAACTCCAGAGCCCCAGGAGAGGGACTCTGGCCCCTCAGTGTGCCCATGTCTGGCCCAGCTGGGACATCAGCAGCCCAGCATTTGCAGCATAATAATAATTCTGCAGATCAAAGCAGCTCTTCTTCAGACAATTACAGTAAAATTGAAGCTCTCCTCCAAGAGGAACGTGTGCCCTTGTTGTGGTTTCCCTTTTTTGCCCTCCTTTTCTTTCTTTCTGTCCCCCCCCTTCCTTTTTTTTTTTTTTTTTTTTTTTTATCCTTTATGAGCAAATTGCTTTTTCAGGGCTATAGAAAGAACCGATTGGAAGCTGAAATCCTCCCTCTCTGCCCAGGGGTGGGATTCCCAGGGTTAGACATGTAACATCTGAAGGGTGATTTTTTTTAAAATTGATATCCGAGAATAAAAGAGAGAATAGTAGGAGAAGCTGATCAGGAATGAATAAAGTCTCCTTTTAAGCTGAAATAACCTTCCCCCCCCCCCCCCCCCAATTTTCCCTCCAGAAAAGCCGGACTGTAATTGCTTGCAATCACTCGGCACAAATTGTCTGTGCGTATTTGCTTTTTAATTTTGTATAATCTGGTCCATTTCGCTCTCTCTGCCTTTGAGCTTAACCTCTCTCTTTCTCTCCCTCCTTTTCTCCCTTGCATGCCTTCCCTTTCTCTCTTGCTTTAATTCTTCGATGCTGCTAAAAAAAATTATTACTAATTCACAATGATCTTTGATGGCTTTTACTAAGGAAAAGGCACTCAGGAAAAAAAAAAGAAACTGAGTGGACATGTGCTGCAACTGGTGAGATTTCCGTGTTATCTTTGAAGTGTTTGTTAATTTGTGTATTTATTTCATTTCTGTTTCCTTAAGACTCAGCAAGCTAGTTTAATCCCTCTGTGGGATGCCGTTCCTGCTCTCCGGGCAGGCCGGGGTGCGCCCCCGCTGTGGCACTGCTGCTCCTCTGCCAGGGAGCCCCAGGCCCTGCCAGCATCAATGTCTCCTGCAGCTGAATGTGGGCCTTCGTAAATAATGCTTCTGAGACGTAAATTAGAACTTCTGAGGTGCTTAGAATTTAAGGATCTCGTTCAGATTTTGCACTAAAATCTTCTTCAAGCAGATGCCTGTGAGCTGCTCTCTCAAGGTTTGGTCCAATGGTAGAGTAGAAGCCTAGTTGAAGTTCCAAAAAGAATTTTGTGTGCTGGAAGATGATACCAGAGGTGCTGGTAATGAGAAAATGCAGAGATACCATCTGTCAGAATAGCTTCTCATCATTAATGCTTTAAAGATGAGTCCATATAGCTTGGTGGTCTGTGAGCACCAGGGAGGGGATTGAAAGGCTGAAGACTTTGACCTCATTGCAGTTTTTTGATTTTATTTTTTAAAGCAAGCCCTGGCTTTGGCAGTTCCCTGTCCAGCCCTGGGGCAGCTGGGTTGTCCTGCTCTGTCAGTGCAGCACCCAGAGCAGCCCTGGGGAGCCTCAGCCATCAACTCCTCTTCCTCTTCCTCCCCTGCTGTGGCTCCCCAAAGCACAGCGCCCTGTCCTGGCTCTGTGCTTGCGGGCCTGCTGTCTGGCAGAGCCTGAGAACTCCTGGGTCCCTCTGAGATTTCTGTGGATGATCTGCTGCAATATCATATTATAGCTTTTATTTGGGAAGTCTTGGCTCAGTATTCGGCTGCTGCGTTTTGGGACTTTTCCCTGCCCTGTTGTTCAGGATTTATTTGGTTTGGGTTTTTTCCTCATTCTGACAATGAAAAATGTTTTAAAAACAAAAACCAATGAAAATTAATGTAGTAATATGTATTTTCTTGTAACTTGGGAGTTTTCCTTGCCATTTCCAGAAGCAGTGCTTTCACCCCTCTCAGATTCTGCTGGTAGTTTGTTACAAATGCTCTGAATTGTTTACTTCAAAGGAAACATTAGGGCTTTATTTTCTTTTTAAAGAACTTCTAACAAGTAGTTCTAATCACGAGCAGAGGTATGTGTATGAACAGTCCCCAGATCTCCCAGAACAATTTTGGAAAGAGCCCCACATGCTTCCCCCATGTCACAGGAGTGTGGGGGTTCAAGACCTGTCTGAAATCCTGTTGCTGTTCCACCGGGTCCTACTTTCTGCAGCTGAGAATTTACCTTCCTATTTGGAGTCATTCTGAGTTCTGGGCTGGGATGCTGCTCAGTATCTGGTTTCTCTTGAAATTTCTCCCACACGTAAAATTTTTTTTGTTTTTTGTTTTTTTTTTTTTTAACTCATAATACCTTGAAAGGGAAAAGAGAGCAAGCCCATGGCTGCATAGAGAAAGCTGAAAGGGTCTGGATTCCATTCTCCAAGCTCTGGAGGGATCAAGGGGCTGCCCGGCACTGGCCTTCAATCTAAACAAGAAAAGAAAATTAAAAAGAAAGATAAGGAAAGGCAGCTTTACCCTCAAAACAGATAGTTGCTAATTCCCAGCAAACAAAGCTGTAGGAAAAACCTGAGCAGTTTCAGAAGGAAAATTCCATGTATATTTCTCTTGATGCGTTTTAGGTTTGTTTGTAACAGATTTATAATCCTGTATTATTCAGCTTTTCATTTGAAATTCCAATGAGCTGTTTGAATGGTCTAGTGCAGGCTAGGAAGTAAAGAGCATAAAATAGTCCCATTGACTTATGATTTTCTGCTGACTTTTTCATTGTCATCCCATATCTTCATTCTCTGTCATCAGAGCGTTCCGGGAATGTCCTCTGCTGCCTGTCTGATAGCGCTTTGGAATATAGCAAATGGATGAATTGCAGATGACTCAATAATTTATTCAGATGTGGTCTGTCATCTCTGGGCAGGCTTCAAGCGCACGTGGAGAGTGGGTGGGAGATTTTATACAAGCTTCCTTCCGACTTCCTTCCCAGACCATTTTTCCTGCGATTCGTGGTGTCTTCCTTAACAGCAGATCTTTGTCCTGGAGGTTTCAGAAGGGGCTAAAAAGATGGGAATGGCTGATGAAAGCAGCACCTTTTCTGTGTTACATCTCTGCAGTGAATGCCACAGCTCCTGGTGCAACACAGGGAGCAGTGTCTGTCCCTTGAATTATTTTTCTGGATTGACCTTATGCTTTTAAATAAGATACTGGTGGGAAGAGCAGGGCCTCTGTGCTGGACCACAGGGTTTGAGAGCGGAGAGCCCCCGTTTTAGCTGGTTGAGGGTGAAGGTGGTGTGTTCAATTGGAGTTGCCTCTCACCCAGCCCCCGTGTGAGATCTCTGATAACTGTGTTTTGGACCTTTTTGTTCCCCTGAGCTGTCTCTTCACAAAAGATATTTCAGGGTCTTTCAACCAGTTAGGAAAGTTCATTATATTTTTAATACAATGTGGAAAAAAAATTAAAATAATGATTTGATATACAGGCATTGATGAAAGATGTATTTTTAAAGTAGTAAATTAAAATCTCATTAATATTTCAGTGAGAATATTTTGTGCTTATCTGTTTCATCTCTATTTTTGACCTATGGCTTGGAGTTCACAGCATGAAGGAGATGGTGAAATCTGTTCACCATAAAATGTTAATTATAAGTAAATTACAGCACAAACGTTCAATCAGCCACATTAATTCTACATAAAGTGAATTATTGTAGCAGAAAATTTTAAAATGTGACTGAATTTTATAATCTGCATCCTCCATTTTCTACCTTTGCTCTTACTGCTGTGCTGTTCCTCCGCAGCATGGCTGAATTCTGTGTGCTGATAAGAAGTGCTTTCTCCTTAGATGATGTTAAAAAATGGAAGAGCACGATTTGATCCAGTTGTTTGCAGTTGCTAAATGCCTCTTAAATACAGAAACTTCTCTTTGCCCAGCGAGGAAGTGCAGTAGCAGCTGCAGGGTTGGAAAGGCAGGAGCTGTGCCTGGTGGGGCTGGCTCTGGCAGCCTGAGCTCTCTGACCTGAGCTGGGTTATCACAGCCCCACGAGTGTTTGCAGGACCCTGCGTTTGGGTTTAATCCTGTATTTGTTTTGACAACCAAAAGGCACGTGAATCCCCATGTAGTTTTGAAAATGTAGCTGGAGGTCTTGCTGGCTTCCTGACCCTGAGGGGAAAGGCTTCCTTTGAATCCCAGACTGGTCTGTAGTGTCACTGCCTTTGTCAATCCAAATGTTGCTGTGGCGTTATGAAAGAATTTCTGCCGAGAAGCAGGGACTCCCTTGGAGGGTAGGGAGCAGAAGACATTCCCCATTTGCTCGTGGGAGGTGTGTGTGGATGCAGGAGCTGGTAACCCTCAGGGTAAAGCGAGCCACAGGGAAGGGTTAGAGCTCTGATCCCATGGGCTGGAAAGGAGGGGCCAGGGCAGACTGAATCTCACAACCATGGCAAACTGGGGAGGCACAGAGTTTGTACCTCGTGCTTTGATGTGTCCTGTCAGTGCTTGAGATCTTGCAGATGCATTCGGTGTCTCTGAGCTGTTGGGCCTCCAACCTGAATAATTTCCTGCTAGTGTGAGATGCGGGCTCCGGAAAATGCGTGAGTCACTGAGAGCTGAGCTGAGAAGTGCTGCAGAGGTCTTGGAGACAATCTCACCATTTATTGGGAAATGGAGGTCTCTTTTGTGGGAAGTGTGACGGGAAAGCAAAATGAAACTCAGACCCCTAAACAAAGTAATTTCTGAAAAGATAATTATGACAAGATGGTTTATTTGCATGTATGTACAGAATATGTAAAACAGTCGCCGCGGTGTGTGCATGTCAGAGCCATGGGACCACCCCCTGCCAGGCTATGCTGTGTGCAGCCAGCTCTGCTGGGACCTTCTGCATCCTCTGCCTGACCCTCCAAACTGTGCTGGCCCAGCATGCTGGGTGCCCTGATTTACTCCCACTCCCGTTCCCACAGGCTGCCTGGATGAGAGACCCTCCACCTCGTCCAGCCTCAGTGGGATCCCACAGCTCTTTGGGAGAGGTCAGTGTCCCTGTGGGCTCTGCCAGCTTGCTATGCTGGGTGAGCAGCACCTCAGGACAGCCCTCGTGGTGCACAGGCTCTCCCCAAAGGAGCAGAGCTCTGGCTGGAATGGGTATGTGTGAGGGGATGGTGCTCGAGGGACGCAAAGTGGAACTGTTGGAACAGGTGTGGCTGAAGACAGGGTGGGAAAATATGAATTATCACAGGGACCTGAGGGGTCACCAGTGCACTGGACCTGGACCAAGCAGACGTTTCTGAAGTACCTGAGATGTTCTCAATGTTCAGGCATCGAGAGACACTCTGCTATGAGCAGACCAAGCTCAAAAACAAAGACTTCTCCTGACTGCATTCCCCTTTCATGGTTTCTATCAGGTCACCGCATAGTGAAATGATTTTCATTTCATTATTTTCATTTGAAAGCAAGGGTTTTGTTAGGTTTCAATCAACTGCCTTCATCAGCTAATAGTAAACACTTATTTGTCTCTTCTTTTCTACTCTCCCATTCCACACAGTGAGTTGCTGCTGGGGTAAATTGTGTCCCATGTATAAAGGTGGCTCTCAGTACAGCCCAAAGGTACCTGGGCAAGGTGTGATCTTAAGGGTGGGTTCATCAGGGTGTTGCAAGAACGAGCTGTGATGGGTTAAGGCCTTCAAAAGGCACAAGCACAGAGGGGAAGTGAGGCAGGCTAGAAGCTCCAAGCCCTTGTTTTCCAGTAAGCAGCGTGATTGGCAGCAGGAATAAACACGAGCGGGAAGCTTGTGTATCAGTCTAATTGTATAATTGCGGGTTGCTTTCTGCCTGGTTTGATGCGCAGATTGTAGTAATGTGGAGTGTCTCTTTGGTAATTTGCTATTAAATCCAACACTAGGAAGTAGTTCAGTGGTTTCCTGGACGGATACCTGGTGTTTGTGATCTTTACCTGCTGCAGCAGCGCCCGAGCCTGCCTTTTCCTTTTTCTCTTATTTTTGATTATATAGTGGTCAAAGTTTTTTCAGCAAGTTGCCAAGGTGAGTTAGACATAAAGGTCAAAATGTGATAACTCATTACCCAGCGTTGTAAAAGTCACTGCCAAGAGCTGAAAGCAATGTTTAATTATTCCCTCTGAACTTGTACAAAGTATTATTTTATATATGTTGTAATCAGTACACTGGGAACACTGCCTGCCCAAACCTCGGCTCTGGCTCTGCTCAGAGCTCCCAGTCAGTCACTGGACAGGAGGGGAAGGGTGGTGTTCAGGGAACTCCATGCAGGAAAAAATCCTTAGCAAGGGAAAGAAAAATGTCAAATGGTGTCTTCAATGATGGATGTAGAACAAAGCCACAAAGGGAGCAAACTCCTTCTTCCTGGGAGAACAGGAGAAGGCTCTAGCCCTGCCAGGTCCCATTTCCATCTCACCCATTCCCCTTGCCTTGATTACAATTAATCAGCTGCTTTTCCAGTGCAAATACCCCTTTCCTATTCCTCAGAGATGAATTGATTTCTTGCTGATTCCACACCAGAAGTTCATAGCTTTATCTCAGAGCGCTGAGGGCTGTTACAGAGTGACAAAGATATACCTGGCCGAATTCTTGAAGGATCTTCCCAACTGTTCTGCTTCTTACCTGCCACTGGGTTTTTGTATGCTGGTGGTTTCATCCTTTTCTGGCTTTGTCATGGTTGGAAAACTGCTTAATAACAATAATAATAGTAATAATAATAATAAGTAGAGCCACAGCTCTTGTGGCTTGCAGAGACATGGTTTTTAATAGATTCTGCTAAAGACATTTTCAGTTGAAAGGTAATTCCAAGTAGATATTGCCAAGTCAGGAGGTTTTCCAGTCAGGTGAGTGTCCCTCTGTGCATTATTTATGCCCTCGTGTATGCCCCAGTGTTGATGACAGGATTGTTTTTTGGTCTGCTGTGTTGCAGATTCACAGTGGACCAACAGGTAAACAGAATGCTGATTAAAAATCTACAGCATTTCCCTGAATAAGGAGAGTTGGCATCTATTGACCTTTGGCCTTGCTGGAGTTGGCAGAGGCTTTGTGAGGCACTGGTGAGACATCCTGCTCTTGCTGTGACATCTGGGAGCTGGTGGGTAGATAAATAAGAGACACCTGTAGGAGTCGAGGTTTCTTCTCTCCCAGAAGTGTTTTGCCATGACCTTGGTGCAGCTCCATCCTGCCTGGCTCAGACACTGGTTGCATCCCCAAAAGTTAACCTCTGAACTCCCCGGGGTTATGCTCAAGCCAAAGATCAGCGAGCTTTTAGAGATCAAGAGGATGTCAGTGAGGAGGGACGGCGCGATGAGCCTCAGACACTCATTAGTCCTCGCTGAACGCCTGAAAATAACGAATTTCAGCTTAGTCAACAGCAGTGAAAGACACTTATTGTGTTCAGACTGCCTTGGGATGGCTTCTGCTTGTTGGGGCTGGCAAACGGCATTATCCAAAGGGAAAAGCCCTCTGTGTGGTGTTCCCACGAGGGCGGCTATGTCCTCACTCCTGCAAGCACAAAGCGTTCTTGGCAAGCAGAGTTTAATTAAGAGCTTCCCTGAGACCAGTCAGGCCGGGCCTTAGTAGCCGAGAGGGGCCCTGGCACCTGTGGCAGGGAACATGCTGGGAAAAAGGCTGGGTCTGTGGCAAATGTCATCGCTGCTGCCTCGCTTTGTGCGTCCTCACGCACGTTCTTAATATGGCTGCACTTTGTCTACCTGAAATATGCAAATAGTATTCAAATTAGAGCTCAGCTTTGTGGCTGTCAGCACATACCCCCCAGCTTCCCTCTAGCAAGTGACTAATGGGAACATGTGTTCTTTCTATTTTTGTAAAGCGGGGGGAAAGAGGGGAAGGAGGGCGAGGGCTGGCAGGGCTGAGGCTCCGGGTCCTTGTCCCCAGAGGGAGCAGAGCCCGCAGCAGAGGGTGGGGATGGTGGGATGGGGCCTGGGGCTGCTCTGCAGACCCCCTGCCCGGGGCAGTGGTGGTGCAGGGCTGTGAGAGGCCCCCAGCCCACTCCCCACACTGCAGTGCACTGCACTCCCTGCCTGCCCAGGTCTCTGCAGCTCCCGGCACTCAGACGAGCGGCTCAGAGTCCAAACTTTGTCCTTGCCTAGGCCATTTTCTACCTTTACCCCGTCCCTTTTATTCGCAATTATACCCATCCCTGTATTTGTTAGTGTTCCTATGGCAACAGCTCTAACTGCTTGCGCAGAATTGTAATGTCAGGAAACTCTTTAATGTTTCTGTGGATGACTTAATATGATTTAGGAGAAATCCACCTCATCCAGTGCTGGGCCCTGGCTCTGGGCCCTGGGGGCTTCCCACCACTTAAGGTCTCTGAACCTGCCTCCCGTGTGGAACGGGACTTTTGCCTTCTATTGATTCTGAAAGTTGATCAGCAACAAAAACTAAAATAACAGCACACACTCAGCACACGTTTGCTATTCCCAGAGGACTGTAAACCAAAGGCCAAAGGCTCATACTGATGAGGCTCCTGGTGGCTTCAGGCTTTTCCAGTCACGTATAACGAGTACCTGAGGTAGGGACATCTCATGTCTTGCAGAAACTGTGGTTCATTGTAAAAGTAGGAGCCATGGTGGGCATCACAGTCTGCTCTCCAGATCCGCTGGAGCCACGGCCAGGCTGCTGCTGGAGTCAGCGTGAGGAGACACCAGCAGAACACCCCAGCCTGTCTGTGCAGCCAGCAGGTCTAGGGGAGGGTGACTCCAGGAGATAGGAAGTATCTGAATGCAGCTGCAATTAGGATCTGATACTGAGAGACTCAGAATTGGTATTTTGCAAATACTGGTGGCTCGATAAAACTGTCCTCCCAGGCTGCTCAGGATCTGTGTTCTGGTGGAGAGGCACGTTGCCACTCTGCCAACAGGGCTGTGTTGTAAATATGCTCATTCTAGCTGTTCTGCTTTCAGGTAGGAGATGTTTCCAAAGCAGGATGCTATCCCCGCCTCTCCCTGAGGGACAGGTCTCCCAAGTCCCAGGGCATGTGTCATTTCTTTCTCTCTCTCCTCCTGCCCCGTGCAGCCTTACTGTCCCCACAGAAGGGCAGAGCTGGTTGGCCCCATTTGCCAGCTCAAAGTGTGACTGAGGTGGTGCCTTCTGTTTTTAGTAAGACTGTCAGCACTGCTTTCTGTTCTGGATGAGGAGAGGAGGGTGATTTAAGCAGCCAGGATAGGAAAGTCACTCTTCTTAATTAGCACTAATGCAGTGAAGGTTGTTTTCTGGCCCTGGCAGGGGAAATGGTAATTAATATGGCAGGGAGACAGCAGAGAGACAGACGGAGAGTTCAAGGCCGGCGTGTGAGCCTCCGACCCCAGGGCAGTGCTGGCAGAGGCAGTGGGACACGAAGCCTGTCCCTGTGGGATGGATGGAGCACTGGCCATGTCCCCTGGACCCCTGCCCAGCTCTGCACCACCAGACATGGGGGTCCTTCACCTGCTGTAGCCTGACCAGCCTTTCCCACTCACAGCTTAACTGGGTTTGTGTTCCAGTGAACAACTTCCTTTGCAGGAAGCGCAGCCTTGGGGTTGACTGTCGCTGCTGTCAGTCTGGGTTATCCGCGCCCTCGGGTCACATCAGCAGAGCCAGGACCACAGGGGAGCAGGACTCCCATATTCCCACCAGGAAGACCAGTGTCTCTGCAGGGCACCATGCAAAAATGACAGGTGGACCAAGGGCAAGCAAACTCAAAACATCTGTGTGGTCACGGTGACCTCTGCCATGGATCTGTGTGTGGCTGTAGGTTTTCAGACATTGTGTTCAGCTGTAGGTCAATGTTCAGGCAGAATTAAGGGTATCTGGGGTAAGGGAGAGGTGAGCAAGGACCTATTATTGTGGATGGAGTTGTGATGGACAGAAGGTGATTACACAAGGATCTCTGGTAGTTGCATTTGAGTCCCCTTTTGTGCTGCTCCAATGGCCTTGCATGTCACAGTTGAGGAGTTTGTCTGCTCAGGATTGTGGTGCTGAGCTGGAAGATGCTGTGCTAATTTCTGTCTTGGTGAATTAACATGTTTTCTTCAGAATATGTATTCCTCAACAGGTTTTTTTTTGGCATGTTATGTACCCACAAGCTTCTAGCATGTTTGTTTGGCACCTAATGTTGTGCCCAGGAGCAATGGAGCAGGTTTCCTTAATTTGATGTTCCCAGTTTTGCTGGGAAGTAAAACTTGGATGCTGCCTGGTGAAAGGGTCTGGAGTTAGTCGTGCAGTTTGTAAAGACATTGAGACTTGTAATTTTAGCTGGGAGAGAAGTGAACCAAACCTCTAAAATGAGATTTTCCTGAGTCCCTGGAAGCTTGAAAAACCAGATAAGCACATGTGCTTACAGGACGCACCCCTTAAATGTTCTAAGAGAAATTGTTTAGCTGAGGACTTGACTTCATTAAATAGCCTTAGAATCACCTTTTGAAAAGGCAGGCGATGTTCAAGAAGAAGCAGTGAGTGGGGTGGCCAAGCTGTTCATGTATCTGGAGCTGCATTCCTGTAAAGCAGCTTGGGAAACTCCTGCAGGGAGGCACGATCCTGATCGGTGCAGTCTGTGTCCAATGGCTGCAGGAGATTCTCTAACAACAAAACCAGTGCCCAGGCCTGGAGGGCATTTTTCCGCCTCAAAAGTGTCACCAAGGAGGCCACACTGCTCGCGTTCCTCTGCTGAGGCAGGGAAGACCTGGGCCCAGAGCTGCTCTCTCTGCTGCTCCTCTTCCTGTGGTGATAACCCAGACTGAATAAAGCAAATAATTGCATTTTGGATAAGAGTAACCTGTGTGGCGTTCACCATGGCTGGGAGCACCGTTATGTCTGAAGCAAGCGGCAAACACTTCTTTCCCACAGGAAAACATAAGCCTTAGCTCTTGTGTGACCCCTCCTGCTCAGGCATTTGGTGGTTGTTTTTTGAGGAAGGAATTCAGTTTTTCTTCACTGTGGATTTGGGGGTTTCTCCTTCTGTATTCCTGGGGATTTGTTGGCATATTTTCCGTGCCTGTTCTGGGAGCCAAAGTCTTTCTGCCTAGGAGAGAAAATGAAGGCAAGTGTTTCCTATGGGGGAGCTGGGGCTGGCAGGAGGCATCTGCCCCCCTGCCTGGGCAGCCCCTGCCTGCAGCGCTGCAAGAAAGGCCCCGGTGTCCTGTCTGCCACGGTCCATCAAGGACTGCGGGGACACCAGGAGACTCGTGTCACCTCAGACTGAAGCTGAAGGGAGGTCAGAAAGGTGAAACGGCAGTATTTTATCCAATAAGAAACCCTAGGAATTGGATTAATGCCAGAGCAGCAAGTGCTAAATCATCATATCCCAACCAGGGGATTTATGGCAGAGTTACAAAGATGATAATTTATTTAAGCACTTGTGCTAAGAATTTTTTTCCCCTGTTGATTCTTATTAGCATGGAATGTTTTACACTTTTTAAAGGGTATCATAGTGAAAGAGGGAACATTTGCAGGGAAACGTTATCCAGAATACATACATTGTTTAAATGAGCTGCTCTCCAGCTTGCAGACACACAAATGTTTAAAGCGAGAGGCAGCACCTGATGTTTTATTAATCGTACCCACATCTGCAAACTTTCAATATCTCATGTTTGTAAATACAAATGGCAGTTTAGAATCTCTTTTAAGATAAAGCATAGAAAAATATGAATTTTCTCTACAAAGCTGATTTCAGGAGCAGGTCATGGTGTGCCAGAGGGATGTTTCCCAGAGGGATGTTTCCCACTGCCATCCATACTCTGCCCCTGCATGCTGGGTGGGATCTGCTCCATGCCCCATTCCATCTTGCACTGGTACCACAGATACTTTTTTGTATTGAAAAATGTTTTCATTGTTGTTTCTTCCGCTCAGTTAGTGGGGGAAGGCGTGCTGGCCGGCTCTCAAGGCTTTGCTGTGCAGAGTGTTGTTGGGATGGTGTTCATAGGCAGATGGGCAATGAGGAGGGATGGTGGAGCTGTGCAAAAGGCTGCACTCAGATGAGCAATCACAGAATCCCAGAGAGGTTTGTGTTGGGAGGCACTTTAAAGCTCACCTAATCCCAACCCTCAGCCATAGGCAAGGACACCTTGCACCTCTGTGAGTTACGCTCTGGCCTCGGTCCATTCCCAAACAGATGTTGATGTGGAGGTTATGTGCTGACCTGAGACCATGGGTTGTGTTTGTGAAATGCAGAAGCCAAAACTTAAAATATACATGTCCTGGAGTTTAGCAAATTCCTTCAGCTGAGGTAGGCTGCAGTGAGATGCCAACTGTTTCAGGTAGGAGACACATCCTTGGAGACGGCAGCCAGGGCTGTTATTGAGGATTGCAAGCAGCACTTCCTGGTGCTTCCAAGGAGCGATGATCCAGCACAACAATAATGGCAGTGGAGGAGATTTCCCATTTAGACTGAGTCTACCCAATAGATTGATGTGTTGAATATGAACTTGTACCAGTGAGGCTTCAGGGTTTGTGTACAGATTTAATCCAGTGGCTAAACATTCCTCCTGGCAGCAAACACAACTCATCAGTTGTTATCAAGAGCCAGTGCTGTGGGTTTAGTTGTTTAAAGCTGAATCAGCATGTAGGTAGTACTTCAGTCCTACTGTGCAAGCATCTGATTTTGAGTATATTATTACAGATTTAATCTTTATTCAGGTCTTTGTGTGTGAGTCAGTGACATATTAAGATTGAAAGGTGGCAGGAAAATGTTGGTTGATTCCTCATCAGTTTGTATGTCTCTCTGCCTGTTACAGATTCTTCATTGTCTGCCATCAAAAGTCACGTGAGTAAGAGCATCAGCAGTCTAAAGTGGGCAGTCCTGAAATCAATCTTAATTTCATTTACAGCAGGTAGATTTTGTTTGATTGTAAAAGAACTTCACCTGCAACTGGTCTGATGCTTGTGACCCTGCCCTCGGGTCTCTGGGCTGGGGTCTCTGGCCCCCTCTCTGGGAGTGACTGTGCTGCCATTGTTGGCACCGTGGGTGCTCCCTGGCCTTAAGGGTCCTGCTCTGAACCCTGAGAACCTCGTGTTTCCGTGGCTGAAGCCATCGCTTGTTCAGAATCCTCTCCCTGTGAGATTCTCGCTCAGGATCATTTTCTCTCTGCCTCTATTTTTGATGGTATCTCCAACAATAGACTCGTGTTCCTCCTCTGTCTGTTCCAGCCTGACACAGTTGAGTGCTGCGGTGCCTACGGGGGCTTGAAAAGAGCAGCTCCCCCCTTTCTCCCTCCTTCTTTTTTTTTTTTTGGCTGAGGCCAAATTCCTTCACCCAGGCAGAAAGATCGGCCGCTCTTTCTGGCTTTTACTTTCCGAGAGCATTTCCACCCGGCCGTGGCTTCCCTGCGGAGCGCGGCTCCCGCTCCATTCAGGGGAGAAGGGTGCACTTTGCACATCTGCCTTTTGTTTGGCCGGAGCCTCTGGGACTTGGAGGAGGGGAAGGAATTGATAAAAGCAAAGCATTTTGCCATAAAAAGAACCGAAGAGGGCAATGGAAGGCCATTTGTGTAATTCCCCAGGCTGTGTCTCTCTGAAAGCGAAGGTCTGGCGCAGTCTGCATAACCCGCTGACTTCGGATCTGCCTTTATCCTTTACCACGTGCAATCCCTTCTTGTACAGGAATTAGAGATTAAAGGCAACTTAACCTGTGCTTTTCTTTTTTTTTTTTTTTTGCAGTTTTCTTTGGCAGTGAAATGGTGGAGCTACATTTCAGATCAGACAAGGAGTGTGGGTGTGAGCAGGGAAAACCCCCAGCAGTTTCCCACCTGGCCCAGAGCTGCTGTTTCACTGGGGAAAGGCCTTGCAAAGCTAAGGGAATTACTGGGGTGTGCTCAGGGCTCCCTCTCTGATGGCCCTAACACTGGTGTGTGGTGTTCAGGGGTTTGCATGTGGGGCCTGGGTGTCCCGCAGGGCCAGGCAGCTCTGGCTCCACCACAGGACAGCTCAGGGACCCTTTGCCCCTGAATACATCAAACTGTCAGGTCTCGCATTAAAAAAATTACTGTTTTGGAGGGGCTGCCCATATTCTGCCTCTTCCGCGGCTGCGAAATGAAAGCAGAGGCACCTTCTTGGGGTGTGGTGAAAAATACCTCATTTGCACTATGGTGACAAAGCAACCCAGTTACTGTGTTTGGAGAAAATCTCTTCCCAGTGCAAGAAAATGTTCTGGAAGCTTCTCTGCTGATGGGGCTCCCCGTGCGTGGAGCATTCTGTTCGGGCACCAAGGCTGAGAGCTACCGGCAAAGCACGAGGAGATTAGAGAAGAGCAACAAAAAGGATTAAGGGGCTGAGGGATTGATCTCTGAGGAAAGATTAAAGGAGCTGACTATGTGTAGCCTGGCAGAGAGAGAAGTACAAGGCAGCTTGATAATGGTGTACAGATGTTTGAAGATCTAAATGTGAAGGGGTTGATCCTGCACACCTCACTTCCATAAAGCCCCTGCAAAATCAGTGGGCATTGGGTGGTACTTTTGCAGGCCTGAACCCCAAAACCAAACTTGGTTATGATAATAAACCTACTTATGTAGGGATGCTGGTGAAGTAATGTCAATAGCAACAAGAAATTTGCACCACTGATAAGCTGAAATTTTAGATTTCTCCTAAAATGGAAGGTACCAAATTCTTCAGCCTGGCCATTTAATATGCAGAGGTCAGTTGGCAGTGAGGCAAGAGTGATCCTGGCAGTGGAGGGATCTGCATGGGCTCCTCCACTGGGTTCTGCTTTCTTTACTGCTCCGAGTCTGCACACCAGAGTTCAGGGTCTGCACGAAGCAGAGCAGAAGTGTGCTGCCAGGCTTCCCCTGAGGGTGTCTGTGGGGGAGTGAGGGGTGCAAGGGATGCTTTGGTTTTGGGTTTCTTTGTTTTTAATACACGGCAAGAGTGGCTTTACGGTTGTAACGAAACACTGGATGAAAACCCGAGTTTCTGCCAGGGATTATTTGATGTTGGTACTTGGAACTGTGACTTCTGTTTGCAGGTGCAGAAAATGAATGTGACACCTCTCAATCAGGTAGTAATGTCATGTTTCTCCTATTCTTTTTTTTTCCCCAAGATTGTATTTACCTGGCAAAATTCCCAACCGTCACTCTGAAATTAATATTCCTGACTGGGGAAGCTTCCAAGCTACTGCTCACCCTCCTCTGAGCTGGCAGAAAGAATTATATCCCTTCCATGTGCTCAACAAGTCCAGCTATTTCCCTTCATTTCCAAAAGACTCCAACTAAACATAAATCTGTCTGTAGTCTTGACAGCCCCCAGTCATCTGTTTACCAAAATAAACTTTAAGCATATATTGAAAAATAATTTCTATTGAAATATGCATCCCTATGGCATTCAAGCTCAGTATTTAATGCCTTTTTTATGGTTAATAATGCATCAAAAGCATTTCGAGTCTCAAGCTGTCATTACATCACATACATGATGTGCCGGATGCGTTTAATTGACTAAAAAACTTGGAGTCAGTTTTTATTTAAAAAAATACCAATATATGATTACCAAGTCCTCCTTCTCCTGATATGTGTCTTCCAGTACATAGTCAGCTGGTGGTGGTGCTCACAGAGCTCAGAGAGAGAGGCAGGTCACAGGAACAGGCACAGCTGTTTGTTCAGAGCCTTTTCCTGAAGCAGGGTTTGCTGGGATTGGATTTCTGCGATGGAAAAGGAAGTTAATGCAGTAAAATAATTTTAGACCTGGCACATGCTTATATTGGAGGACTCTTGTCTGAGAGCAGAGCAGATGGCTCTGCCCCATGGGAGTGTTTGGCTCCCAGTCCCCAGGCTTTGGTGCCAGGCCCGTGGTGTTTGCAGCCACACCTGTGCACTGGGGTCATTGTCACCTGTCCTAGTTCCAGGCTGGGCAGCCTGGCACCTTTCATCTATGGTCTTGTGAACAAATCTAATGCATGGGAAGGTTTTCTTTGTTTTTGGGGGATTTTCATCACTCAAAGAACCTAAATACATGTAGATGACCCTGCTGCAGTCAAAATCCCCCCATATGACTGTGATGTTGTTAGCAAACAGATAAGTGCTCTTGGAGAAGGAGACATTTCCTTCATGCCATGTTTGGGCCTTATTTCAGTTCATTTTTTAATGTGGTTGGCTGTGTTCTGTTTTGTAACAAGAAAATCATTGTCTCCCTTCCCTCTTAGGTCAGTTGTTTTGGCTTATTTTTACTTTTTCTTTTAAGTTTCTGTTAAGCCTTTTAAAATACTTTTTGATTGATTGGTAGGGCTTAAAATCCTGTGATTATATTCCAGTGGAGGCACAGGAAGGAGGAGAGAAGACTCACGTTTTAGGTCTGAGGTGGCCACATTTGTAAGGGTGGCATGAACATGATTTTGGAGAGGTGACTTGCTCATAAGTGGGAATTATTCTGTTAGTGCAGGTTAAACTGACTGCTCTGGGGACATCTGTGTCCTCTTCTCAAGTGTGATGTGACAGGGGTTTGTGGCAGGTCTGTTGGATCCCCCTGATGCTCGGCTCCCACTCTCACTTGTCCCACTGGCCAGTGCAAGTACTGATGTCTGCTGCTTGGACTCTCAATGCAGACTGGAACATGTTTCTTTAGGATTGCTCTTTTAGATGGGTGATGTGACACCTTTCAGTTCTATTTCTAAAATCCATATTCCATGTTTTTTAAATCCTCAAATTTTAAATGACAAATGGGATAATTCCCTAAGCTTTCTTTTGGTTTTCCTATTCCTCCTCTACCTGCCCATCTTGGTCCCAGCAGCTGCCTCATTTCCTGGTAGGTATTTGCCATCTCTTAAAGCAGGCGCTGTTCTGTCATCCCTGCTGCGACGCTGCTTTCCCTGGTCCCGTGTCCCAGTTCCACAGGCGCCAGGACGGTTCCTCCAGCAGCAGCGGGGCCGGGTTTGCCAGGCCGGGGCTGGGTGCGGCACCCCGGGACAGGCACGCGTGCCGTGCCCAGGAGCGCTGCGCTGTGCAGCTGGCCTCCGCTGGCCCTGTGCTGGAACTCTGGCCTCACGTTAATGTTTCCAGGTCAGCTCTGGCAGGGCACTGTGAAGGGCCGGTCACTTAATGAACCCCTCGGGGACCTCCCTCAGTTGCTCGCAATTTCTCTCCCCCTCGTCAGGCAGGGAAGCACAGCCCGTGCTGTTTCACTCCATCGCTTTTTTCCGATGCCTTTTCCGCCTGCTTGCTCCACACAAACAAACCAATTATCAATGAAGACGCAAACCGGGGCCTTTTTCCTTGAAAGCTCCTCCAGCTTTGCCCTTACCCACATTTCACAGGTACGCATCAACTTGCATTTCTTTCTGCCCCTTCTCCCTCTGTCTCTGCCTTGCAGGTGCTGAATTGCCTGTTCCCAGTTGCCCACGGTTTGTACTTCAGATCCAGACCCGCTATTGATCTGTGCAAAGCCAGTCAGTATCCACGTGCGTGTGCTTGTGTGCCTGGGCTCTTACACGAGCCCAGGAAAGAGACCTGGGTCATTAATTCATTGGAGAATTTCATTGTTTCCTTTGGATGGAAGTGACCTTACCTGCATGTGTTTCGGACAAAAATACCCCCAAAATCATCTCTTCATCCCCAGCTTACATCAGTGAGGCTTTCATCTACCATAAAATGGGCATAATACCACTGGACATAGCTGGTTTGCGTGTGCTGCATGCAGGCAAGTTTGTTTTCTGAGGGTGCAGATGTGTCTCTGTCTTCTAGTAACACTAAATATTTCACATGGAGTGTGACATGACAGCTGGGACCATCTGGAGTCTTCTTCCAGTTCTGGAGCCATGCCCTGGTGTTGGATCTGTACTTTGTGGGTGGAAATGTGGCATCATGCATATTTAATATAAGGAAGTAAAATTGATCAAATCTTCCCAAAGCGTATCTGTAGCTGATCTTCCCTTTACCTCGCACTGGCCACCTTTGGCATTCCAACTTCTGTCCACACCTCAACTGATCAACCCCTGGCACCTTTGAGAGGCTGTGGAATCACCTTGGACAGCTTTAGATGGCAAAAGTGGGAGGTGACCTGCAGCAAACCAGTAACTTCCTTGCAACCAAAAGCTAAAAGAAAGGGCTCTGAGCTGTGTAGGGTTCTGTCAAGGCATCACATGTTTGAGGGAAATGTGCTCCAAGTGCTTCTGTGCCACCAGTGTGTCTCATGCCCTTGTACCCTGTGTGAAATAATTTATTCCTGCATCAGGCAAACCGTGTTTCCCAAGGCAGTGTCTTTCCTTTGAGGAAGGGCTCTTCTGGGCTGCCCTGCTGGTTCATCCCTCATTCCCACCGCTGACCGTGGGGTGTCTCTGACCCTGGGGTGTCTCTGCCAGGGCCTTCTCAGCCCACCCACAGCTTCCCTGCATGGGGATGGCTGAGCTCGTGCTGCTGAAGGGGCCTTGGCAGGGCAGTTGGTCCCTGGTTACAATGAGCCCAGTGTGTCTCTGTGCCTGCTGCTGCCTCCCTCTCCCTGGTGCAGACGTGGGCACTGTGCGGGGCTGGCAGGTACCAGCCCCATCTCCAGGAGCCCCACGCTCCAGAAACCTTCTTCAGAACAGGCTGCCTAGATAAGAGCCATTCTATCAGTAGTGAAATTCCTATTTTAATGTAATTTTACAGACCCTGATTCACTGTCCCTTAACTGCAGCTTGTTATTTCTGGCATTAGAGGGTAAAAAAAAAATAGCTTCTGGGCATGTGACACTATTCACAGGCCTTTAATGTCAGAAATAATGATCATGTTAAATTGGAGCTCATTACGACGAAATGAGACCTCATTGAGCCCTCTTTTTGGGGGGTTGTTTAATGATTTTCCTTTTTCTCTTCTTTTTTTCCTTCTAAGTAGCCCTGAATTGGTACACTGGGGGAGAAGCTGGGAGGTTTGGTGGTAAATTTAAATCGCAAGAACTGTATACCTTTAAAATCTATTAAAAAAAAATAAAAAAGAATACTGATTTTTCTACTGCTCTCCCCAAGTACTCTGGTCCTTTGTTACGTTTTTAGTTATAGAAATTTCTCGCACCTCTGAAGGCCACTAATAATGGTGATATCTAAGGCAACTACAAAACATATTTGGGACTTTATTTCAAGCACTACTTTTCTCATAATGAACATGAGGATCCCATTTCCCAGTCTTTTCTCTGATCACATTCAGAAGGGCGGAAGCTCCTCCTGCGAGAACTGCACTGAAGCAGCTCAGCAGTGTGGATGGAGCTGTGTGAGACCAGGCAGGTGCCCACACCCCCTGTCCTTCTCAGGGGCCCCATGGCCACCAGCACTGCCAGCTCTGGAGCGTTTCTGGATATCTGGCACAGCTGTGTGTCCTGCCAGCCCCGTGTCCTGTTGGTGGCCTCTCCACCCCTTGTGGATTTGCTGTTTCTCAGCCCAGATGTGCTGTAGGAGAAAGAGGCTGTAGTTCAGAGGACAAGTAGTTTAGATACATTTGTTGGGATAAAACCAATCTCTGCCTAAAGGGTTTTCTTGTAATCCTAAGGGTCTTTCTTGTCTGAGATGAGTGACGAGTGTTACTGAAATCAAGAGGCGACACAAAAACTGTGGGGATATGGGGTGGTGTGATCAGCATGGGCTCCAGACACACTTGGCCTAACTGCAGCCAACACAGAAAAGGAGAGCTTTAGTAAGCAATTCAAAAATAGTGGGTTTGTTTTATGGGTCTTAGAGAAGACCCAGTTAAAAGAGCAGCACAGGAGAGAACTTGAATACAGAAAAGAATTGTGATGGAGGCTGATGGAAAGAAAAGTACAAGGGTGGAATTAGGTGCTGGATACTGAAGGAGAAGTGGTACAAAATGGATCATAAGGGACCATAAAGGAGGGAGATAATATATAGATGCACTAAAAAGGAAGCACCTGTAGATGGTTGCAATGCCACCATGCTAAACTTGGAAGATTTTTTTTTACCCTGGCTCATGGAGGAATAAGAAGCTGTAAGACTGGAGAAAGGATGTTTCGATTCTGTGTGCAAGCAATGGGCGTCTAGGCAAGTATTTAAGCAATAAAGATGTTAAGTAAAAGATTTTTAGGGGTGTTAGGGAGAAAGAAAGTCAACAAGAGACAAAAATCTGAGAATGATGGTAGAGAAAAGCTGAAGTGAAAGCTGATGGCTGAGATAGTTCCTTCAGTGTCAAGGTATTTGAGAAAGCAGGGATTGAAAAAGGCTCTGCAGGGCAGATTAGGACCTCTGCTCCAGCTGAATGGGGTGTTTGATGTGATGGGCAAGATTTTGAATTATACCTTCAGATAAAGGGATAGACCTCTGAATCCTCCCCGAGAGGCAGCTGCATCTGTATTTGTGGTTGAGAACATCCTTCCCTCCCGTTCTATAACACGTATATGTGGGTATATAGGTACTGCTACATGCGATGTGCTGTGGGTTTTCTTTGGTCATGTAGGACAGAAAAACTGATGGCTGTTGATGTTTGGTCACTGGGAGACAGAGTGAAGAAGCTGACCTCCTGCCCAGTGCCAAGGTTCTGGGGAGCCAAGGAGCAGCTCCTTGTGGGACTTGGGCAGGGAATCCCTTGTGTTCTGGTGATCCTGCACACTGACAGCTTGAAGCTATAAGGCACCTTCTGTCTTTCTGCACATGTGCTAAAGTGACCCAGAAATGGGCATGGTTGGGAAAATGACTCACTGTTCCTGCTCCACTTTGCCTTGGCATTGCTGGTGACACCATGACTGTTATTTAGCTCAGAGAAAACAACACTTGAATTGTGTTTAGCATCTTCCAGTGTAAAGAAAAATCCTGAAGATAATTATTTGTATCCAAATTATTTTCCATTCTTTAGCAGATGTTTTCAGACTTCAAATATGTTGTTTTCTGCAAGTGCTGCATAATAAATTAATTGTTTAATTAGTAATAGATGTGTCACTCCTGGGAGCAAATCCCTTACTTTGAACAAGTAAACCAGACACCCCTTTCATGTTTAATATGTTGGGTTTAAGACTTTTACCTCTTTTAAAATACATGCACTTCCATAGATCAGATAATACCTTAAACTATTGTCAGTGATTGCGTGAGATCTCATAACACAGAATGGAGCAAAGTACAGACATTTCTTCACTTTAATCAGCAATAAAAGCAGGAAGAAATTAGAATTTGCTTCCCATCAGTGAATCTCCTGCACATGTTGCACCTACTCTAAGGGGTCCTCATTACCATAGATGTGAAAATCTCAGCTCTGAAAATCTTTGTAACATAATCCACCATGAAAACGTCATCTTGTTGTGGAAGGAAATTAAAGCATAGAGAGTCTCATGGAACTGCAAAACTTTTGTGCCAAGACTGGCCTTCTTACTGGGGAAACACTGGCCCAAGACATTGGCCCTCCTGGTAGGAAACTTTCTTCTTGAGCCCAGAAACAGAAGGAGCCATGATCACCGCTTCAGCTCCATTGTATAGGAGCTTTTTGATGAGGAAGGTTTTGTTTCAAAACTATCTCTGTATTCATATATTTTGTGATTTAACTCTTTATAACTACAAAATCCTCAGTATGAGTATCTAGTGATTCTAGAGAACCATTTCAGACAGTATTGACCTTATTTTGAATGGATGCCTTGCTTCTGCCTTGCCAATAGGAATTGCTGCTTTCATCAGAATGGTTTTCTTATCCATGGGGGATGATGCTGGAGAGAAGAGGCATCAGAAGAGCTAGGTTAGTTTTAGGGGCTGCCTCCTCCCAGACAGGAGGTCCAGCAGGACTGCAGAAATCCTACCCAAGCGTGCTCCACTCCAGGTATGGGTGGGTCACAGGTTGGACTCTGGTCTGGGAGGGCTTTTCCAGCCACAGTGACTCTGGGATTCTGGTACAGGTGTAGAGGAACACAAGAGACAATCTGGGGCTGCTGTTGGATGTGTCTGCGTGTGCTGAGGAACATGTGGCTGTGTCCATAGCAGCACTCGAGCATATCTGAGACTTGAAATGTGCTTCAGGTTTGGGCAACACTGGCCTCAAGAGAAGGCTGTGGTGAGAGTGCGCAGGTGGTAACTCACAGCATAAAGGTTAGGCCTGGCAATGTCCTGGTTGTAGGACAGTGTTTGTGACACAGCAAGTTTAATAGTTAGATGTGTTGGTAAAAAGAGGAGGAGAGAGAATCAGGAAAATTGTGAAATTTTAAGGAGCAGTTCAGAATAAGTGTAAAGGAATCCAGAGAATCCTGAGTCCCTCCTGTGCTGTCAGCTTTGTACTGCTGTCCCTCGTTCTTGGTGACCCAGCCCACGACAGCATTGCCTCTTTGCCAAGCTCCACAGGGACACCTGGCTGTGGTGGGGTTTGCAGGCGGTGCAGTTACCTGATGCAAGGAGGTAGGAGATCTAAAAGTTATTGAACCAAAGCCAAGTTCTCATGAAACATCCCCTTGATTGGTGTTACCCTGGGCTGGGTGTTCGCAGGTGACTGGGGCGTGGCAGGCCTTTTTCCAGCACTCTCCCCTGGCACACCCCTCTCCCTGAGCTTTGTTATCTATCCAAATTGTTAGCAGGAAAGATAGATGTATGCAAAGTGCTTTCACCGAGTCCAAGCTGGAACAGCTGTCAGAGATGCAATCCCACTTAGTTGGTCTTCATAAAATGCGTGCGGCATTTTTAAGAGTCTGGATAAAGGGTAAAGGCAAACTGCGCCCATTTAGCAGGAGGCAGCATGTGACAGCTGACAAAGTGACAGTGGGCCCCTGAACAGCCCATGTCACTCTTCAGCAGGAGGCCCTGAAATGCCCATTTTAATTTAAATGTTATTTTCAAATAAAATTGCCACTTTGGGATAATTGCTTCGTACTGTGTAACTTTGAGAACACCGTACCGAGCAAAGTGGGTGCAGCTTTCCTTATTGTTGTTCTTATTTGTTATTGTGTGGCGCCATATGGGGCTGCAGCCCTGTGCTCTAGGTGGTCCCAGCTCTGCCTGCTGCAGAAATCAGCCTTTTGTTCTGGGAGCCATTGTTTTAAAAAACAGAACAACACAGAGCCCCCCACCCCCCTCCCCAAGCCCCATGCAAGGTAAGGGCCGGGAATTGGGGTGATCTCAGCCACGAGCATTGTTTGGGGGTTGTTGGCGCAGTTTGCTGGTGACCACATCCACATCGACAGGCACGACACAAACGCTTGTTTTCCTTTGTGCAGAGTGACTTGGGAGTCTTTTCATCTGAAAGCTCCACTAACTATTCACTTTCCCTTTTCTTTCTGGCCTCTAGAGCCTCCTGGTATGGCACAAACAAAAAAGCAAAGCGTTCTGCAAATGAAATCAGCGTGTTTACAAATTCTGGTTATTTGAATCTTCCCCTCATTTGGAGAGGAAAGCATCGCCGATGGTTGCAATGGGTGTGTAGGGTTCTTTTCCTTGTGTTTTGGTTTGTGATACCCTGAGGCTCGGGATGTCCTGGTAATGGAGTGGAGAGGTCAGGAGAGTGGCGCTGAGAGCCTCCATCTAATTCACACCTTGGCACCAGCACGCTGGGGCTGACACGTCCAATTTGCGGTGGCACTGTGTGACAGGTGTCAGCGCTCGGCAGTCGCACAGGAGCGCACGCGGCTGCGGAGTCGGGAGAGAGGGGATGATTGAACATTCTGCAAATGAGACACCCAGGGAAAGAAAAACACACGCGCACCCGCACACCCGCGCACAACAATTCCGCAGGAAATCTGGGCTAATTAACGCCTGCTGTTGCCTGATGCGTGGCACGGCCCCTCAAGGACTCCTTGCCATTCGAGACTTGAAACACGTCAGGAGGCTCTTCTTGTCTCTTGCATGAGGAATATGATGACATTTTAGTGCTAAAAAAGTTACAACTTTCTGAGTTTTCATAGCAAGTTGTGAAACTTCTCAAAGTTCAGCATTACCAGCTGCATCCCTTCCCTTCCCATCTTGTGTCGTAATCAGGTCACCTGGCCAGACGCACCTCCTGAAATCCGGCCTTCTCCAGGATACATGGTTGTGTCCTGTGCTTCCCTGTTGGCCTGCAGAACGGGGTCTTTGCCTTCCAATGGCAGAAATGATCCTTTCAAATTTGCTGTTGGTACCAGTGGCTATGGAAGCATCACTGACTTTTGGGACTGGCTTCCCCAGATGACCAGTAGCCAAATGCCATAGGTGTTACCCTCTCTAGCCAGGGAGACAAAGGCTGCAGAAATCTGGGGCACTCTCCATGCCTGGTGCTGGGTGCAGTCCTCATTGGTGCATCTGGGAATGTGTGCTGGGAGCAGCACCATTTGCAGCTGAGAAAAATTTGCTGGAGAAGAGCGGGGATGTTTCCATGGTTCTCCTAAAATTCTGGTGGTGATGGGGAAGAAGCAATGCCCAGATACGTGTTGATACAGCACAGCCCTGGCCTGGGTACCCAGGGCTCTGGAGAGGCTTGGGTTGTATCTGGTCTGTCTGTGGCTGTGAGGGGCACAGCCCGTGCCAGCCACCCCTAATGAACTTTGCATTAGTGTCAGAGAGGAAGATTCCCAGACCTTAAAATTGCCTGGAATGTGAGAAATGCAGCTTGATCCTAATGCAGCTCCATCCTATGACCTTCCCATCACGGCATCTGTCGTGGTACAGCTCTGTGGCTTTGTGCTTCCTTGGGACTGAATTCTAGAATGGGTTAGCAGTGGGGGACTGCGATACTTGAAATTTGTCTGAAGTGGGAGGATCCCATCATTTGGGGAAACAGCTCTGAACAATGCTGCAAATCAACGGGACACAGGCTTGTCCTGCTGAGAAAGTCAGTAGAGCCAAAACTGAATTTAAAGGAAACCTTTATTGTTGTTATTATTTTTATTATTATTATTCATGTCAGGGCTCCGTTGGGAAAATCTTTATCTGCATTAAAACGTACATAAGAAGAGGAAAGAAGAAAAGGCCAAGAAGAGGGTGTACTACAAAGCATCCCTTTGAGCTCTGCTCCACGCCTCTGTAAAGTTCATTGCCAGACTCTTTGCAGGGAGAGATTTTGGGTTCAAGGTTGAGCTGGAGACGTTTCCTGGCAGAATGTATATCCCCTGATCACACCTTTAGGAGATTATCCCATCATTAAATATTTGTAGGATAACAGGAGAAGCCTAATTTAGTTTTTGTTTCTTTTTCTCTGTGGTTTAATCACAGATGAAAGAGACTAATAGCACTACAGAGCTTTCTGGTGATCAAAGGCCAATCAATCCTCTTTGTGGAGTAATTAACTATTTGCTAAACTTGCAGAATTGATTTCCATTTAGGGCTAAGAGAGAGGGTTTTAAATGAAGACCGATTTACCAGGCATGAGGAGGGAATCTCAGCACTGATGCCAGGAGATACTCAGAGTGATGAATTGGAGCCTGCTAATTGGAGGATGAAAAATACAGCTGGAATCTGGCCCCGTTTGCTCCTACTTTGGTGGAAGACAGGAAAAGGGAAATCAGGCTGAGAACCTGACAGATGGCTTTGTGCAGCAGCAGCAGGAGAGCGCAGTGTGGTTGGAGCAGCGTCCGACTGGCTGAGGAAATGTGGATGGAGCCAGCACAGGACTGGGTTGCAGTGAATCCATCATCCAGGTAGATGTTCCATCAAGGAATGATTCTGGCTGCTCAGGCCCAACTTTGGCCTGGTTGCAACTGCACTGCTTCCCTCAATACAAAATCAGTCAGGCAGCTTTGTATAGCTGCAGCTTCAGTTTGCCCAGAAATTTTTAGCACCATGGATTAAATCATGGCTTTTGGAAAAGCTGAGGGATAGAAAATCCTTTGGCCCTCCAGAGTGGAGATATGGGGGATGCTCCGTGTTCAGAAGCGCTACAGCCTTGGAAGGATGATCAGGATGCTGGGCCGTACCTAGGAGTGTCCAGAGGGGCAGCTCAGTTATCAGGCAGACTGTTTATGGATATGAGGCATCTCCTACCAGCAGAGGAACTAAAAAGTTTGGAATTCATAATCTATGATAGTAAATGGTATGACGAAATGCAGTAGCAGCTTGTAAACTGTGAGTGGCACAGGAAAAATGGTTGGGGAACAATTAGAAGAAGCAAGTGAGGTATTCACCAAACAGAGAAAGTTAAACCAAAGACAAATTGGTCCCTTTCCTTAGAGCACAGAATTAACTCATGGAATTTATTGCACAGGGTATTGTGGAGGACAGAGGAATAAATGAGTTCAAGATAGATGAAATTTGTGGGGAAGAGGTTCATTGATGGGTACTGAACACAGGAGCTGGGTGAAATACCAGCTGGGGAGTCCCTGAGCAACTGCCCATGTGCCCATGCTCTCTGGCCATGGCTGGAGACAGGACCCTGGCTTTCAGCTGGACCCAGCTTGGTGGTTCTCAGTCCCCAGACTGTGGTGTTTGGAGCCCTGCATTGTCAGGGCACGGGACAACGGCACTGGCAAGTCCCGGGCAGGTAACTTCTGGGTTTTGGGGCTTTTTGTACAGCTCTCAGAACCCCAGACCTTCCCGGGTCACCTCAACAAATTAGAGGAAACGCTGTAAATCTGATCTTGCTCCAACCAGTTGGTGAACAGATCTGATGTTACTGTATCAAGGAGAAATTTGGCTCTCCTGTGTCAGAAGATCTGTAGGAACCACGTGCAGCCTCAGCTGGGTGGGCGTTGTTGCAGCGCTGGTGTCGAGATGATGGTATTTGCTTGTCATAAATTGAATTCGCCTATTAGAGAGCTAAGACTTGATTTTTTTTCATTAACACACAAAGCTGGAAGGGAAAGTTTCTTCTGAGGTCCCTCCAGACCTCTTTAAGCAGGGGTATAATTATTCTCTGTTGAGAAAGAGCAAAAGGAATTCCAGAGCTGTTTAAACAATTAGGAGCGGAGCTGTGCCTGTGGCGCTGCCCGGCGGCCCGGGCGGCCTCGCTGCAGGGTAATTGCGTTAGGGACCCTGCACTGCCTGCAAATCAATTCCGTTGGGCCGGCGTGTTTGTTGGGAATCCACTCAGGCAATCCAGGAGTCCATTAGGCTGCGGGCCCCGCGCGTGACCTCCCCGGGATTGGGGTTGACACTTGAACGAAGGCGTTTGTCCAGTAAAGGACTGTGCTACCAGCAGACTCTTATCTCCCCTAAATTGGATTACTCAGATCTGCTTGTTCTCTTTAAAGATAGCCGCTTCAGGTTTTTTACCCCTCTCTTCCTGTCTGTCTGAGACAGTTACCTGTGATTGCTGTTAACATCCCCTCCTCAGCGGCTGCCAGGCTGTTACTGTCTGATAGTGCCCTTGGGCTGGCCTGCATCAGGGAGTCTGTTCTTCCAGCCCTTCTCCAGCAGCAGGCTCTTCACAGAATCCCAGTCTGCTCTGCATTTGAAGGGACCTGAAAGCTCACCCGTGGGCAGGGACACCTCACGCTATCCCAGGGTGCTCCAAGCCCCCTCCAGCCTGGCCTTGGACACTTGCAGGGATCCACAGCTGCTCTGGGCATCTGTGCCAGGGCCTCAGCATTCTGTGAGTAAAGAAAATTATGGGTGATACCACAAGACTTACCTTGAAGTGCTCAACGCACAACATATACAGAAAATCCCAGTAGTCTTGAACAGTTTTATATGGGTAACTTCCATTTTGTGTTTTTAACTCCAGGAACAGCTGTTACTCTTCCAGTGATTAAACTCAAACATCTTCTGGCAGAGCAGGTTATCATCTTATTCTGTCTTCTAGTGCAGAAGATACCGTATGAGGACATGAAACAGAAATGTTTTCTTGCTTTTCTCCAAAATTAGGGAGGGAAAAATAGAAAATAAGACTGACAAAGAAATAACTAGTTTGAATGAGAATTTTTTGTGTGCATTTTGTAAGTTATGTCTGAGAAAGGAAGGGAAGGAGGAGAGGGGCAGGAAAGGGGTTGGGGCAAGTGATGTGTTAGTACATTTTGTCAGTAAACAAAGATCCTTAACAGTGGTCTTCCAGTGGGCAGGGACCCGTGGGATGGGTGTATGGACACTGCATAACTGGAGAGAACACCATAACAATCGGAAAACCTGTTTGAACAAGTATTTGGAGGAGCTGAGCTGAAAATGCGCTGGACGTCATGATTCAGTTGAACTTTTTTGGTGCTGACAAAGTGCTTCCAAATCAGTTTGATAGTATCTTTGCTTAGGAAAGATAAACTGAGATAGGAAAAAAAAAATAAAGTCTTCTCTGTGTATGCAGAATCTCTGTTCCAGCTCCCGTGGGAGCCAAAGTTCTTGCTTAGCATACAAAGGCTTAGGAGTTTTATAGTGTTCAGACTCTTAATCTACAGAGCGTAATTTAATCCTCTTTTATCTGGCTGCACCACAAAGCCCCAGTTGTAAATAAATCCTGCGGTGATGAGGATGCAGCTGCTGCTTCCTCACCTGCACCCGGTAAATATTTCTGCAAAACAGATGAAATTAGGTGGTAAACCTGAAACATAAGGAGTGAGGTGTGCAGAGGGGAAGGCTGGATGCAGCAGAGCTTAAACACAAGTGATGGCTCTGAGTGGCTGCTCAGCCGCCTGCCGATAGCAATGATTTTCTGTTTTCCTGAGACCTGCTGCTTTGCCCTCCGCTCCTCAGGGCTGTGCAAGGTTGGGAAGGCACAGAAGTCCTCCAGACTGGCTTTACAAATGTTACCAGCTGGGAGATGGGGTCAAATGTAAGGTGAATTAATTTGTGCCGTATAAAGCACCGCCCTTGTGTAACGCCCATCCCTCCGTGTCCACATTGGATGTCAGACCCTTGTGTTGTCACCTCCAGGTTGAGCAGTGGTGCTGACCTCTGTGTGAAAACTTTATTTGCATGTTAAAATGATTAACATGCTTGACTAGGGAATGCTTTTTTTCATCCTTTTTTTTGGCACTATTGTCATGGCAGTGGCAGTTTTCCATAGTGCTGAGATACATGCAATTAGGATAACTCCATAGTTCCTAAAATAATTCTTCCCAGCTACAGAGAAGAAACCTTCATTCAACAGGTAGTAAAATTGGCTTTCTTGGATGAGGGTCATGGCTGAAGTGGACTGGAAATCAGAGTCCAGACTGGAGCCAGCATTTAGGAGTGAACTGGAGGTGCTGGTCTGGAGAACGTGCAGCTGCATGTGTAAGTAGAAGTTTTCATGCCAGGAAACTGCTCCCAGATCTTTGCTACTGTACCTGGGCAGGTTTCCACTGAGCTCAGTAGAGCCCTGGAAACTGCTGAGGTAGCATATATTGCCTGGTGGGTTGGAGCTGGGCTTCGGGTGAGACTAAGTCTGATTATGTGTGAGATCACGCACATCATCTTTGTTCCCTCCAAGTGCAAAGCCAGCTCACGTAACTTCAGATTCACCTCTTATCAAAGCTTCAGAAAGAAAATGTTAAAGAAAAAATAAGACATAAAAATGGCATTTTCTTTCAAAAGTGTTCCAAAGAGGTTGTATCCATCATTGGGGAAGAAAGGGAACTTGGGGCAGGGAGAGGGCGATTCAAACCACCGTGCTGATGCATGAATATTTTGACGAGCACTTGATCTGCAGAAGCTTCTGTTGTGGGTGCATGACATCATGTCTTTGTCTGCTGTCCTTGGTTTACCTCGGTGTCCTTGCCTGGTTCTCCAGGCGTGGCCCACGGTCACCCGGCTGCCCGGCCGCGGAAGGAGGAGCTGCTCCTCCCCAGACAGCGATCCCCGCTGCCCACGTGCCCTGCAGCCCTTCTAATGACATCCTCAGCACCAGCCCAAGATGAATAATAAAAACTGCTGCCATTGGTCCCAGAAGGGCCTTCCGAGGAGGTTTGTTTCAGAATAATGAGCATGGAAATTCTGCATCCATAATGAACCGCAAGCAGTCTTCCAACTCACTCGTGCCGAAAATTCACACTCGCCTTTCCCATAACTTGTCACTTTTCTTTTATTATTATTCTTCTATATGTAAACAAGGCCAAGAAACTCTTTGTTCCTTTGTGCCTCCTTACATTTGTCCATTAATCCCAGTCTCCCTCCCCTCCCCCCAACACAGGCAGGATTACACAAAGCAAAAGTCATTAATTTTTATCTCTGACTATCTGTGGGCTTTTTAATGTGGCCTGGCTTGCTTATGCACCAGCAATTACATGTCATAAGTGCTTGTAGATGCTGAAGCAGTATCGCGGGCTGATGAATCACTGCCTTCCCCTCTGATTAGTATGCGAGGGGCTGTCCTCTTCTTTGAGCAGCTGGCATGCCAATGAGGATCTGGCTCTGCTGGTCAAGGCATCTGGACATGAATTCAATATGGATTGCTTTAATTAAATGGCTAAGCACACAAGGAGCTCAGGAACAACTCCATCATTGAGTGAAACTTGAAAATAAAGTCGACGTGAGAGCGTAGGTAGTAGGAATTGTTTAAACACCTGTTGGCTCTCTGGTGAACCTGCAGGTTCCTGTTTCCTTAATGAAGTTCCTGCAAGTGGCTGAAAATTCTTCCTGATTTGTTCCTCAGATAAATCTCATTTCTAAAATTAGGTTTATCCTCAAAAGTTTAGGAATAGGTGAACTTTGTTCTATTTCTCTGCTCTTTATAGGAATTGTTATTCTTTTTTAAAAGTAAGATTATTGCAATTTGTAGAAACAGCTGTTTTAAGGAGGGATTGGGCAGCTGTATGTGGTGCCAGTGGGATGTGGAAAGTAACAAAACATTTCTGAATATGCCAGGGTGGAGCAGTAAGAGATGAGAGAGAAAAGCACTGCAAAAGACTTCCTGTGCCCACTTCGAAAGTCTGAATTAGACCAATTGAAATAAATACTGAGGGTATATTTCCTCCAGCTTGCTATCAGTCTTTACAAAATGGAGCTGTGAAGCCTGTTCGTTGCTTTTAGATTTTTCTGGTCAGTTATAGCCTTGATTTCTGCTCTACAACTTCCTGTACTGGACACTGAAGCACTGAGTCACACTGAAAGATTCCAAGTTCATTTAAACTGTTGAGTTTATCGACTAAAGTGTAATCAATAAAAATGAGGCCTTCCAATATATGAAGTTAGATTCCCAGACTGCTTCCAGACCAGCCCCTTACCTCTGTGCTCCTGCCAGCACTGTCATATTGACTCATGCAAAATATGATATTTACCTTAGATCACCAGAATCCCTTTGTTGTTTGAAAAGCTCCTACAAATGTGGAGCTGTGGCTGTGCAGATGTACAGATGCACTCCAAAAGCCTTTTGTGCCCACCTGTGCTTGCCAGCTGCAGCCATTCTCTCTCCTGTCTGGCTGCCCATGCATGGATAGGGAACCTCTGGGTGGGAAGGGTGTAGGATTCTCTGGGCTTCTCAAGCACAGACAGACTTCACAGGTACAGGTGCATGCAGAGAAAAAGGAAACACCAAGTGAATGGTGAGGGATTGGTCTTTGATGCCTTGTGCTTGGGAAATTGTGAGGTTTGGCCCAAGCCCACCTCTGGCACTTCCATCTGCTTAATGATTTCAGGCACTTTGTAGCTGTTTTAGTCCTCAGGAGGGAAGGTGAGTGTGGCTGTTGTGATGGCTTGATGGACACCAGAAGGTTGCTTTTCTTCCCTCCCACATGCAGTTTACTATCCTTCGGAGGTCATTATTGTTCACTGTGTTTTGGGGAGTGGGACAATGCTGTTGTTTCGTCAGTGACAGAGATTAAATGAATCCTCCTCTGCTCCCACGTCTGCTAAAATCTGGGACCTCCGTGCCCTCCATGCTGGGGACTCACTTGGGTGACTCCAAAACCACCTCCTCACCCATGGTGAGCCTCACTGTATCCTCATTCTGCAAATTAAATTAAAACAGAAACTGGATTAAGGGTATTTCCCCCCATGTTTTATATTTTAAGAGACTTTCTCATGTCTGTTGTATCATGAACATGCTTCATAAACCAAAGAGATTCATCCTGTCCTTCATCTAAATGAGGGACAAGTGGATGATGAGCTCCCCAGCGGTATCACAATTTTCTGTGCTATCCGGAAGAGGTGTAAATCTGTTAAATTAAAAGAAAAACACACCAATAACCTGGCAACAGGGATATCTTCTTGATAGTCTTGGGTATTCATTGTGACTAAGTAGATGTTGCACAATTTCCCACTTGCTAGTTGTTTGGGATTTTAATGTAAATTGCAAACTACGTGATTGCAGTTCACTGCTGCAGCATCTATTTCTTAAGCTTTATCTTCATCACAATTGGTTTTGTGTTGATGGGGTCTCCAGTGATTCCCTTCCTTTCCCAATTCCCTTTTTGCCATGACTCCTTGAGGTCACATCCTAAAGAAGTTCAATGTCCTCTGGATGATGCCACTCACATACAGAAAACATCCTTTGGCTTCTAAGGGCAGATTTTATATCCGAGCAAAATTTAGTTTATCATCTCTGCAGCTGTTACTCATCTCTGATACACATGTAGAACTCAGTTTATCCCCCTCATTTTCCTCTGCCCCCCGAAAGTGCCCTCTCCACCTTTGTTCTGAGGTCCCTCCTCCCGCGCCGCGCCTGTCGCGGCTCGCGCCGAGCGGCTGCTCCAGCACACAGGATGCTGTGCTTAGTGCAGCCCAGTTTGCTCTCATCATTTTAATAGTGGACCGAAGGTATGTTGCCATGTGAACAAGTCATCATGTCACCATGGCAACCGGCTAGATTGCAGCACCGCTCGGAGGACTGGACTTTTTTTTCCCTTCCATCCCCCCCCCTTTTCTTTTTTTCCTACTCGGTGCTTTTCCTATTGTTAAGTCTGCTGAAGGGCTCACAATGGGAGGATTCAGGCTGCTTTGGGAAGCAGCTTTTCATTTAAACCTGGAAGTTGTTGTATAAACAGCAAGGCCAGCGTGCCACAGGATTCGCTTTCAAGGCAGACTTGAGGAGGGCTTTGAAGCAGGGCCCCGGTGTGTCCTGCAGCTTGATCAGGACTGAGACAATTACACGTCTTGGCACCTTTCAGACTCCTCTCCACACTCCCCTCTGCTGCCCACAGTGGGGTCCCAGACGCTCAGCTGTGGATTGGGTGACCCCCGGACAGCCCTTTGCTGCTGCTGTGAGCCTTCTTTGCTTTTGGAGATATCAGTAGGCCAAAATTAGACACACTGAGAGGTTTCATTTTATTTAGGGTTTTTTTTTTTCCACCTTCTCCATCCCACATCACATAGGCAGCTTCCAACACCAAGCAGTGGGGGCAGAGGAGCAACATGAAAAGATAAATGATTCAGGCACTCAGACATGAGAGCAGCGAGAGCCTCGCACATGCATCCCTACGCACAGGAGTGCTGACGGAATACGTAGGACTCTTCAGAAGGCTGAGGAAAAAACATGCAAATAAAATACAGCTATCCAGCCTGAACTGTGAAAGTTATTTTGTACATTAAATTCCAGTAATTCAACTTCTTTTTTTTTCTCCCCTGGAACTACATGAGAACTTAGAGGCTGGGATGGTGGGGATCATTCCCAGACTCTTCCCAGGTACAGATTGTTCTATCCACAGTCCTGGTGTGGCATGAAGAGCTCTTAGGAATACGGCATCTCCTGTAGAATTTCCAGAGCTCAAGTAGTAGCATGTAGGATGGCAGCACGTTCTGATCAACTGCAAGTACAACTGGCTAACCTCAAGGGACCCCTCAGCCTGGCTGGATCCAGTTCTAGCATGATCCTCCTGTGTGATTCTCTCCCGTGGCAGCAGATTAGTAAGATCAGAAATGAAGCAGGAGAAAGAACAACCCCAGATATGGTTGAAGAGTCATTGGGCCAGGAACTGCTGCTGGTGGCTGGTCTTCACCAAATCATAAAGGTTGGAAGGGAAAAATCCTTTGTTACTGTCTAATCTGTCTGGATGTGCTGATGCTGAGATCAGATCCAAACACACAGGGCAGTTTTGCTCTGGATGAAGAACAGGGACAGGCAGGTGGTGGTGCTGTTTGGATGGTGCTTGGGATGGTGAACAAAATGCAGCGATGTGCAGTTTTGGAGACAGGACGGCTGTGCTCATCACTGGTGCTGGCCTGGAGCGCATCAGCACCAGCAGCAGGAGGATCATGGTGCCATCCTGCTCTGTCTGTATGTCATCAAATCCCAGAGCGGTGGTGTGGGAAGCGGCCTTAAACTTCATCCCATTCCACACCCTGCCGTGGGCAGGGACACCTTCCACAATCCCAGTTGCTCCAAGCCTCATCCAGCCTGGCCTCGGACGCTTCCAGGGATCCCGTGCCAGAGCCTCACCATTCTCACAGTGAAGAATTTGCTCCTATTACCCCGTGCCTGCAGTGGGGCTCCAGTGTTCGTGGCGCTGACAGCCAGGCCGGCTCGTTTGCACACAGAGCCCGCCCTGCTGGCTCCGGCAGCAGCCCCTGCCCCTCAGCACTCACACTCATTTAGGCAGGCAGTTGGTGAGGTGAATCGCCCTCCGTAGGCAGCAGGGATCGTCTCTTCTTTGTGCATAAAATTACAGCAAACAAGCCTCAAATAACACAGGACACTTTCATAATTGATTTATGCGAGGACTCTGAAAGTTCTATTACCTTTTGTTTAGCTCAGGGGGCCTGACTCTGTGCAATCCATTGCTGAAACTAATTACAAGATATAATTAAACTGTGACACGAAGATATTATACCGTTAGTTTACTAATGACACCGCGAAGCTGTACCACCAGCGCAGGACAGTGATTATGCTTCATTCATTATTTATCCCTTTGCTAAATGAGACGCTGACATTTTCAAAAATTACTTTGAGGTTTCTTAATTGTCAGCAGCAGGATGGACTAGAAGGAGCTCTCCTTCCTCTTAGTTACTTATCTGAACCTCAGATGTATTATTAGCAAAAAAACCAAACAACAACAATACCTCCCCTCCTCCTCTGTGACTCTCTGGGCATTGCTGGGCTGATCTGGGGCCGTTGCTGCTGGCAGGTGATGGACTGAGTCTGCGGGGGAAGGGTCTCCTCCGGCACTTCCTGCCAAAGCATGGCTAACCTGTGCTGCTTTTTAGGGTAGTGTTGAGTTTTAAGCAGTTCTGTGCCAGCTGGAGGAGTCTGTCCCACTGCTTCCTCTGAGCATCTTCTTGCATCTTTGTTGCTGTAATAACTTTTTGGACTTTATCGATCAGTAAAGGCATTTTCCATTAGTACTACTAAAATAGAATTATTTACCTTAAAAAAAACCTTGTTAGAAGTGCTGTAATTGGCATAAAGCGGAACAGGCACTGCCATATTCTCAGAAAAAGAGATGCATTTACTGACTTCCTCATGAGAAGTTCTGGCTCTTTGTCCATAAAGGCTTGTCTCCTTCTCCCTCTGTGCCTCCCTGCCCTTCATGTTTCTTGAGTCTGGAGGACCTAAAAGCACATCTGGCACTAACCTCTGGGTCACCTTCCCACCAAGCAGCCTGTTTTCCTCAGGGCACCACTGGACAGCTTAAGATGAGGCTTAATTTCTTCTGAGTGTAATGGCATCCGGCATCTATAATTACACTGGTTTTTGTGCTGTGCTGATTAAATAGGGTTTACTCAGAGAACCAAATGATGAATATTTGAGCAGAGTGTGTAGAACCAATAGCTGGTTAAATAGTCATAATAAATAAACTTGAAAGACGAGAAGAAAGAGGGACTCACGAGTTATGGGACAGTAGCAGGTGTGAGAAAAAAGAAAGTGAGATTAACACTAAAGGCAGAAGACTCTTTCTAGTGGCTCCTCTAAAGAGAAGGACAAAAGGCCCAGCTGTAATGGCTGCCCACTGCCAGAGGGCAGGGATGGATGGGATACTGGGAATAAGGAATCGTTCCCTGTGAGGGTGGGCAGGCCCTGGCACAGGTGCCCAGATCCCCTGGATCCCTGGCAGTGCCCAAGGCCAGGCTGGACACTGGAGCTTGGAGCAGCCTGGGACAGTGGAAGGTGTCCCTGCCTTGGCAGGGGTGGGACTATGTGAACTTTAGGGTCCCTTCCAATCCAAACCAGTCTGGGACTCTGTGAAGTCACAGGTTTGGATTTCTTTCACTTTCTTCCAAAGAAGAAGGATAATTTTCCTTCTTTTTGCTCCCTCTGAATTAGATTAGGAGTTGCTCTGGTCTCTTCAGGTCTGAGGGTGATTAACTCCCATTTGTTGCATGTTTTAACCTCAGAAAATGCAACAGGCCATAAAAGCTGAGGGCTGTGTCTTCTCCAGACATCCACCTACGCTGGGTTCCCAGCTCTCCTCAAAACCAGGAATGGCTGCAGCTCTGCACCCACTGGCACTGGCCAGGAAGGAAGAGTGTGTAGTGCTAGCAGCATTCTGGAATATATGTAGACTCTACACCTGTCCTTGGTCTCTGTTAGTAGAAAGTTTAAGAGAGAGATGCTGGTGGGGTCACAGTTCAGCTCTTGGCTTTTTTCAACCTGGAATCAAACAGCAACTCAGAAATGGGTGAGTTGCAAGGAAACCGTTTCCTGAAGCCTTATTTACCCAATAAGCACTGAATGTTTAATGACCTCAAAGTGTGCTTCAGAGAAACCAAGTGATTGCATTTGTTTAGACACTGGTAGAAAAGGGATTAAGAAGACATTAGATAAGTACCTGGTGCTTTGTGAGCTCCAGAAACCCCAGAAGGTGTCAAGCTGATCTTTTTCTGAAGTGGCATTTCAAGCAGAATCTTTCCATCCTGGGTCCAGGGGAGCAGTAAGTGCCAGCTTGCTCTAGGAACACTCAGATGTAGCTGTAGGAACTGCTGGCAGCCTGATCTTCCTGTTGGTGACCTCGTCAGGTGGGATTTAGGCTCTTCTGGGGGGCACCAAGAGCTGGGACAGGGACACCGGGACTGCCAGCTGCAGTTTGGGAGTCTTCGGCACCAGCCACGGTGTTTCCCTCTGCAGAAGTTACTCCCAGGAGTAACCAAGAGAGGCTTGGAGAATTTGTTTAAGTCCAGAGTGGGGAGCCCCTCACAGAGCCAGAACCTTTCCTATGAGGTCATTTCCATTCAGTGCCTCTGAATTTCTCCTGGGTTTTTGTGCCATTGTAGGAATAAGGTGCTTTAGCATTTTTCCTTGCTGTCTTCTCTCTCTCCATCCCCCCAGTGGACTGCAGGGCTCTAAATATAGGTCACCCCAGGCAATTAGGGAAGAGCTGCTGGTTTTGAAAGACTGAACAGGCAGGAAGCCCAGTTTCCAAATGAGTTATCAGGTGAGATGGTGTTTGGCCTCAGCCAGAGTGATTGACAGGGGGTCTGCATGTTCACAGATACATTATTTAAACATGGGGAGATATAAGAGATCTTCTGCACTAATTACTTCGAAGGCTGTATTAATCACAAGACACTTTAATACTCAATCAATACCTGCATTTGTCAATGACCTTGTAAATCTCCTCACTTCTCTGCCGTATGGCAAAAGTGTCATTTGACATCTTCAGGGGGCTGGTTTTGTGCAGCCGTTGCTCAGTAAAATATACGTTTTGCAAAGTCTTAGTTCCAGTGGTTAAAGTTCAGTTTCAGAGGTGGAAATAGGAAGAGGATAGAAGTTAAGGCAGCTGTGTAGCTGTGTTTCAACCACTGGGCCATCATTTTTGATGTGAACTGGGCTCACACCTGCTGAAGGGGACATTTCATGGGGCATCCATGGATTCTAGCTTCACCTGAAGACTGAGCCATGGTGACTTGGTGGCAGAACAATGAGCTCTTTGCCATACTGTGTTATAACTAGATGTGTGTATTAATGGGAGGGTACTGGAGTGCTGACCCTAATATCTTTTAGATGTCAGAGACAGGAAATGTGGTAATTTCATCAGAGTGAAGGAAGAAAGTAAAATAATGTCTTTAAATTCAGACAAGATTGCAATGCAGACCAGATATTCAAAGTGGAAAAGAGCACGATGTTGGTTTTCTTTAAGGCATTGAACTGGAAGAGGGAAACTGAGAGGAAAAAAGCCCTGTGCACTGTTAACTCCTGGCTAGTTAGAGCTGTTTACCTTTTCTAGAGTTTTTCCAGCTGTTATCCTGTTGTTTGAGCAGATATTTCTCACAGTCCCAAAGGAATTGTACAACTAATAATATTCTACCTGCCTGCGTTTGGGATTTTTTTTAGGCGAGTGCTGTGGGTGGTTTGCTCAGTTGCTTAAATGTGGCAGCCGGAAAGCAAAGCCTGGTCCTGGGCTTGCCGAGGCTGGCATGCACCTCAGGATGTTGTCCTGTCCAGCCTGAATGTCCATGTCCTGCAGTGGGGAGCCCAGAGCTGGGCCAGTGCTGCAGCCCCGCCTCAGCAGTGCTGAGCAGAGCAGACAGGAGGGATCAGCCCCCTCCAGCCGCTGGCCGTGTCCCTCAGCACATCCCAGGGCGCTCCTGGCTCGGGGTCAGCCCAGAGTCCTTCTCTGCAGGAGCCCCCGCGCGTGCTGCTGCTTGGCTGCGCACCGGGGGGTGCCCTGCGCCCTGGCCCTCAGCAATCCCAATGCCCCTGGCAGCATTCTCCTGCCCGTTCCATGCAATTTTTCCCCGGTATTCTTGTTGGTAATTGTTACGGCATTCCTGCTTTGCATTCCGGCCTTGGTATCAGATCTACAGATCAAGGTTTGCAAGTATTTAGAGCATTTGGTTAGTGACCCTTTTCTTTATAATGAAAAATGTTTTATCTTTAAAAATCCCTTTATTTGGTCAGTACTTTATTTCCCCATCCCTGGCACGGCAGTTTGGGCCAGCACACAAACCCATTTTCCCATGTTCTCCACTGTTGCATACATTATATGCTTCAGAGAAATTTCATCTCTGCGCTCCTTTCTGTGGAATCCTCCTGCAGAAATCTCATTGGCAGCGCATGAAAACTGCCTTTTCCCATTCCAACTGCCCCTGCCCTAGTCACTGCTGTCAGATCTGAAGCTGCTCAGCTGCAGAGGGAGGGGAGTTTAGTGCTTTCCCTCTGCTCTCAGGCCATTTTTCCTATGCTTCTTTTTTGTTCTTTTATTTTATTTGTGGTCCCTGTCATTCTGTCGGGGCAAAGGGGTAAAGAGATTTGACACTAAGTGCGGGGAAATGCTGTATCTGGAATCTATCTTCCAGACGGCAAAAGAATAAAAATTCATGGCAGGACAGCGGCTGCTGCCACGTTCCCTAAGACATATTGCAGGTAGCGTTATTTATTGTGGCACGGAGTTCATGGAAGTGCTACCTCAAAGCACCCGGAGAGATCCTAAAAAGCCCATCTCCCATCAGGTGCAGCAGATTTACGGCGCTGTGCGCGCTGGGTCAGAGCGCGGCGCGGGAGCCGGGGCTGCTCCGGGAGGGGCCAGCGCTGCCCGAGCCCTGCGGGGACACTGCCCGAGCCCTGCGGGGACACTGCCCGAGCCCTGCGGGGACACTGCCCGAGCCCTGCGGGGACACTGCCCGAACCGTGCGGGGACACTGCCCGAGCCCTGCGGGGACACTGCCCGAACCGTGCGGGGACACTGCCCGAGCCCTGCGGGGACACTGCCCGAACCGTGCGGGGACACTGCCCGAGCCCTGCGGGGACACTGCCCGGGAGCCGGCGCTGCGGGGACACTGCCCGAGCCGTGCGGGGACACTGCCCGAACCGTGCGGGGACACTGCCCGGGAGCCGGCGCTGCGGGGACACTGCCCGAACCGTGCGGGGACACTGCCCGAGCCCTGCGGGGACACTGCCCGAGCCCTGCGGGGACACTGCCCGGGAGCCGGCGCTGCGGGGACACTGCCCGGGAGCCGGCGCTGCGGGATGGCACGGCAGGGCTCGGGGGCACTGCTGGGCAGCCTCAGAAGGGCCAGGGCAGGCCAACAGCGGGGCTTCCACCACGGATTCGGGGGAAAATGAAAAGGTTCCTGGTCGTGTAGGCTCAAGGACGGAGGGGCTGAGCAGTTATTCACTTGGGGTTCTCAGAAACCTGCAGGGTGGCAAACCACAAATATTGGAAACCTCGGAGGTCATTAAAGACCTCTCAAACTATACAAATATAGTACCAAAACCTCATTAATTCTTGCAGGCCTTCTGGACATTGGTTCCCCCTTCCTCTCCTCTGGAGTCCCTGTTTTCTCACAATTTTTGACAGTTAAAGACAAACTTGCATCTTTGAGCTTTCAGAATTCCAGCGCAGTGACCACAATAAATGTGAGAGCAGTTGGGAGCAACAAATATTCCGTTCATAAACCCACATAAAATTAGATGATGTTAGCTAAGCTAATAGCAACTCTGTTCTCTGAGTGGTTGTCCTAACCCTGCCTCTGCTTCTTGCACAACTCCCAAAGATTCAGATTTCTGAAGACAGAGGAACTTGTTAGCAGTGACACAGGATCTCGTGTCTTGTTATTAGAGGTTTGTGGGGCCTCCTTTGGTCATGGTACAAGCCGAGCAGTTTTCCATCTTTTTTTCAGCAGTTTCCCAGGATTCATCTCATTGCCTTCACCTGTGCCACTGCCTTGCCTGCCATTTGCTGCTGTTGAGTTGGAATCATGGACTCACGCAATGGTTTGGGTTGGAAGGGACCTTAAAGCTCATTCTGTTCTACCCCCTGCCCTTTCACTATCCCAGGTTGCTCCAGGCCCTGCCCAACCTGGCCTTGCACACTTCCAGGAAGGGGGAGGCCACAGCCTTTCTGGGTTGTTCCCTTTCAAGCTCCAGAGCTGAAATTCGTCACCTGGCTGCAGGGGAGGTGTGAAGCACAGATGGCCGTGCCCAGAGTGACCTCTGGGGCCGCTGCTGCCCTGCCCGCTGCCGAGGGCAGCTGCTCCTGCTGCTGCAGCAGGGATGTCGAGAGCGCTCGTTCCCACGTTGGCTTTCCCTCCGGCCAGCTGGAGGTTATCAAGGCCAGGGGCTGCTCCCCAGCCTCATAAACCTCGCGCGCTATTCGGAGTCATGGCTCTCCCCCTGAGCCGCCGGTGCTGTTCCCTGGGACAGCTAATCCCTCAGCGTGCCTGCTGGAAGCTGCTGTATTGATTTCTGCCTCTCTCTAAACCTCAGTTGTGTTCAATGCTTGTTAGACATCTGAAGGAATATCCAGTGGGCTCCAGGGGAAGCCAGGGAGTGGGGCACAGCAGCGGGATGTTTGCATCAGGTTGGAGACATGCCAACAGGAAGGTGGCAGTGGGACCCCTGAGCCCTGCTAAAGCTCTTGGACAAGATTTAAACTGGCACGACACCGCTGGCTCACTCTGTAATCATTGATAAGTAGGGTTTCATGTGTTGGGCTCAGGGGATTTGATGGTCCTCTGAGGCAGGTTTAGGGCAGTGGATGCCCTTTGCAAGCTGTGCCCAGATGCAGGTGCAAGGGAGCCACTACTGGGGACTTTTCTTCATTTTACTCCCTGTAAGTCACAAGAAACCTCTGAATTCCAGGCCCCTGTTGGCAGGATGTGCATGGCTCTCTGGAAGCACGTTTGGGCTGGATCTGTTGGATTTCCAGTCTTTGGGATCTGTCATCATGCCCAGTGTCACCCTCTGCCACGTACCCTGTTCCCAGACTGACACGGCTCCAAAGAGCTCCTTTATGTGGAGGGAGCAGTGGATGATTAGGGAGGTTATGTGGACACTGGAATTGAAGCTTAGAGCCAGGATGAGAGGGCTGAAAGAGGCAAAAAGAAGGATTTAGCATATTTTTAATTAAAATAACAAGCTGGGACCTGTCACTACATAGATTCCTTTGTATCCAGAGTTCCTTTCCCTCTTTTCATCTTTGACTTTTTAGATTAGGCACTCTCAGAGCAGGGATCACACTTTCCTCTGATCTGGAAAATACCTGGCATGCTTTGAGGGCTGGCATTGTCTATGCAATAATGAAATAACCACAGTTTTGGTTTCATTGCTGTCTAACTCTTATCTGCCATCATCATGAGATAGCTAGCGCTTGAAATAATTGCGCCTAGCGCTTACATTATACTTTTGGTTGTTCACAAATTAATTCTCATACCACTCTGAGATCAGAACTGGTACAGCTGCTCTGTGAATTTGGGATGAACGCACAGAGATGTAGCTTTTTGTCCCCAAAAGTGGTGGTGCCTGCTGTGTCATGGTGAGCTGCATAAACACAAAATTCATCCCTGTTTGAGTATTTTATAGTAAGTGGGGCATTAGGAAAAGTGGCTGATCTGTCATGTTCTTTATTTATGTTAAATGAAAAATTAGTAGATTAAGTCAGATTTTGCTCTATTAAACACAGATAGGCTGGTTAAAAGTAACCCTATCAATCAACAAGATGATTGTATCACGATTTAAAATTTGTTCCAACAGCGGCACAACCCAGAAAAGATCACAACCCAGATCTTCTAAACAGAGCTTGACCCTCCATCCATGTAATTTAGCATAAAACCTTGAAAAGAAGCAAAGCAAACTGAAGTAATTGCAAAATACAAATTTTAATAGACCTAATCCTCAGGAGGATCTCTGTCAGGGGAGTTGAATTTGGATTTGTTTGTACAGATGAGTCTGAATGGCACTTGAGTGCTGGTATAGAGCTGCTCCCAGGCCGTGCTGGGAGAGGTGGTCCTGAGGAATAACCTTCTGCTTCCTGCTTTCCCCACTCCCACGGTCTGTGTGTTGCTGGCTTTGCTCAGCAGTCACTCACAGCTTTGGACACAACTGCTGTCCATGGACATCCTTCTGCTCCTGTGGCTTCCAGCTTCAGCAGGCCACGGGAGAGGAGGAAGGAAGTCTGTCACTCAGATCTCTGCCATTAGTTTAGATTTTCCCCTGTTTGTTACATATCTACATGAGGTAAATCCTGAGTTGTTCTGGATATTGCATCCTCTGTTGGCTGGTGACACTTTCCTGCCTTGATTCTATCTTTCTGGAGCACCACCCCAGGGCCCCATCAGGCCTCACGTTTCCTCCTTGTGTTTTCATTTTGCCAAATCCAGCCTTATGTGTTGGTGCCACTCTACAAAATATGTGTGTCTACAAAATATGTGTCTGTTTATAGCCTCATCTCGGCCTTAAGATTTTACCTTTTCACAAATTCACCAAGGTGGGAATCCAAACACCTTCCCTGTCTCTGGCTGGTGGATGCTCAACTAAGCAAGATTCAGCAAACATAACTTTGGTTTTCATATCATATTTCTTTCCTTAAACTACTTGGAACTGCTTACAAATTTATTAATCAATTTTCATGTTCCCTGGGCACAATTCACAGGGACTTTGCCACCCAGGTTGTGCACCCTGTGTCTGTGTGAGACCACCAGTGTTTGATTCTGATCACACCTCTCTTCTGCATCACGTTCCATTGCAGACGACTTGGTCCGACTGTCCTGCATTTTCTTTTCTGAAGCTTTCAGACATGACTAGTTTTGCCACTTAAGTATTTTCGTCCCTCTGATTAGAGGTTTTGTTCTGTTTTAATATTTGTCAAGCACTAATGGTCACTGGGTGTTGCTTTCAATTGTAACATCTGCTCCAGCTGTAGAGGAGTAGAAATAGTCTTAAGCCGTGTGCACAGGTCAAAGACTTGGCCACTTTTTCTCTAAACTGAGTCCAGGCAACTTATTTCTCCAAAGATGCTGGTCTAAGCCAGCACTTTTATTGTGGAGATGAAAGGTGAGTGCCAGGTTGCGGGGCTGCCGAGCCTCTCCATCTCCTTTCCCCATTAGCAACTGGGAGCGGAGCGGGCAGGTGGAGCAGGCTGAGCGTGCCTTTGCAACACCACCTAAAATCACGTTTGATTTGCTCCCTTTGATGGCATGTTCAGAGTTATCTTGCCACGACTCTGATCTTCTCCAGCTGCATGGCCCTTTAAATCCCCCATTTCAAATAGGAAGGAGAAAGCGATTTGGTGGAGCCCTTCCCATCCTTCGGATCCGCGCTCTTATTAAGGCTCATATCTATTACTTTCTTCCTTTCTGAAGGAGTCAGCTTGATTCAGTACTTTTGGGACTTGGTGACATTAATGTATCTGTTTTATGTAACACGGAGTCATTATTAACAGAATCCTAGATCATAAAAAAAGGGCTAACGAGAGACAAGGAGGGTTTTTCCCCTTGAAGCTCGTAGCAGCGGTGCCGCGGAGAGGCCGGGGTCAGGGAGCCGCCGCCTGATTGGGCGCGCGGCCGCTGCAGTGGCATTTCTGCAGTTTCATCAGAAAGTCTAAATAATCCATGTGAAAGCCCAGGGTTATTTACAGGAGACAGATCCGTGCTGCTGGAGGCACCGGAGCATCGCCTCGGCTCTGGGTGTTTGTGCCGGGACACCGCTCCTGCTGCTCCTGTGGGCCCTCGCTGCTGGGCAGGAGCTGCGGTCACGGACACTGGAGTCAGAGAGTGTTAGAAAGAGACCAAGAAATGACCTGAGGAGGGGAAAGTGGCAGGGACCCAGGGGCTGCTTAGTGCTGCTCTGGGAAGGAGTAAGGGTGGGAACTTGTCACTGATGTGTGCGCAGCAGGGCAGGGCTGCCGCTCCCCTCTGGCACCCAACGGCTCTCCCAACATGGAGCCGTTCCCTGACAAAAACTCTTAATTTTCTGTGTTTGAGCACAGGTTGCCCCTAAGCCAGGAGAAGAAATTGGAGCAGAGCTTGTGGGTCTCAGAGGGCTCTGACCCAGAGAACCTGCAGTGAGAAGGGGCTGAAGTAGCCGTGGAAGCTTTGGTAGTCTCCTCATCCTGAGAATCACAGAATCCCAGCCTGGTTTGGGTGGGAAGGGTTCATCTTGTCCCACCCCTGCCATGGGCAGGAACACCTTCCATTAGCTCCAAGACCCATCTAGCCTTGCCTTGGACACTTCTAAGGATGGGGCAGCCACAGCTTCTCTGGGCAAATGTCCTTTGGGATTGTCCAGTACCTCAGAAGGCTGGCAGGAAGCAAGCAAGCCGTGCCAGAGAGATTACCAGCCAATCCATTTGTTCAAGATAAGAATTCAATAATTTTTTCTACCTTCAAGTTTTAAACCATTTACAAGGAGCTGGAATGCCTCCTTTGCTGTTTATATTGCTGTTTTAATATTTTTCCTTTACTTAGTAAATGGTTTTGGTTTATATAAATTGACACATGAGTATTTGGGGAGGGGGAAGACTATGGATGTTTCCTTTAAGATTTTATTAAAGAATCACACACTCTTATAAAATGGCATAAAAGAAACAGCAACTAGACCATGCACAGCATTGCCAGCTCCTTTCCACCCATTTCAGGAACATGTTGGGTGTTCATTGTAATGTGGTTCATGTCTTTGGCACGTGACGGCACAGCCCCAGAGCCATAGCCCTGTCTCCTGAGCCTGCCTGCACAGCCACACCCCTGGGGCTTGCTGGGTCACCTCCCTGCCCGGGGATCCAGCAAGGATGTGTGGGGTTTTTCAGAGCATACCATGACCCAAACCTAGAGGTCAAACTGGTGAAATCCTGAGATACTCCCATCTTGGAAGTCTGCAGACTCTGAGAGCCACTCAGAGAGCTGATACATTCAGGTGAGGTGCTGAGCTGGTTTCTGGGTTAGGAACTCCAAACGCAGGTCCATCCTGCTCTCTTGATTTAGAATGAATTTGATTATTAATTTTAAATATTAAGTAAAACAAACCTCTCAGATACTTCTTAAGTCATGTGTCTGTTCCGCCAAAGGTTTGACAGACGAACTCCTGACTATTGTTCTCTTCTGCACACATAAGAATTCTCTTCTATATCTGTTTTCTTCATTCTTTTCCTGAAAGGAGAATAGTCATGAGCACAGGAGCTCCCCCTCATCTGGGGGAACTGGAATCAGGACACATGTTGTCAGGAAACCACCTCTCTTGCTGGTTCATGACATTTTGCAGCTGGCTGAGACCTTACAGTAGTGCCTGGGCTTCCTCTCTTCCCTCTGAGCAGTTCTCCTTGCGAGGGATGGTGTAAGGAATTAATCTGCTGTAATTCTGCTCTTTGCAGAAACCAGATTTATGACAAAGGACAAGCCTGCAGCTGAGCTTGCCATGGGGACCACTCCCAGAGGGTGTTTGGCTTTGGAGCTCCGTGGCCAAGCTGGGATGTGAGCCTGGGGTCCTGAGGTGCCACAGAGCTGGGTGTAGGTACCTGCAGGGTTAGAGGAGATGGGAAATAAAACCCCTGTCATGGCTATGAGTTGGGCTCCCTAAAGTGCAGCTTTGACAAAAATATGTATGGAGTATTAAAACTGATATTTTCCTTGGAATTGTGGTTTCTGAAACTCGGTGCTTTCCACCACAACCACAAACATTGGGAAGGATTTTTAACGGAAGGCTGAGCTGGGTATGGCTGCAAACAGGAGCTTCAAGGAAGCCACCAAGTTGGATGAATAAAACCTTCCCAACAAAATATTGGGTCATCAGCTCTAGGCTTGGGTAAGATGGTGGAAAAGCCCTGTCTGGACCCCAAGTATGGGCCCCAAACCCAGCGCTTGGCTGAGTCTGCAAATGGCTGCATTGGTTCTCTGGGCAAAGCACATCCACAACTGCTGGATATGTTCAGTGTGAGCCCTCCTTTCAGTTTGCTTTGAGATTAGACTTGGCCACAAGGTCACAGCCTAGGGGGAAATTTTGGAACAATTTTCAAAGCAGTCAATTTGGACATTTTTCAAGTATTTAAATGCGAATACAAATGAATAAATAATTTATGCTTGCTTTAACTGAAAAATATTTTAGTTTAAGAATACCCAAATTGTCCCACATTTAGTATGGGCTGTCTATGGAGCAGCTGGCAGCTGGGAAAAGCAAGTTCTAAACCTGGGAAAGTGGCCACGTAGTGCTCAGTACCTTCCCAGTTGTGTTTACCTTTGTATCTGTTGCTTTGACTGGGCTGTTGGGGAGCGAAGGAACCGGTGACAGTACAATAATGTGCACTTTAAAAAAAATTATAGAACCTATTACAACGTTGTTTAAAAATCATTATTATATTGTAATGGAGTTAAACGCTGTGTTTATGTAAGGCTTTAATTCCTGAGGAATTCCAGACTGTGGGGCCAGGCTAATGTGACAAAATACTGAACTTGGAGATGTGTGTGTTCATTGCAGAGCAAAGGCTCCTGCGGGGACCCAGACATAGAGGGAAATAATTTATTTTCAGATAAACAGTTTTTAAAAGTTTGCAAAGCTATGTTAAATGGAAGAGATTGAATAAAAGTGAAAATATTTTAGAAAAATTAGAAGAAAATAAAATCACTACATTTTGTTAGCAAGGTTTTTTTTTGAAAGAGAACATTTTTTAAAACCCCACAGTCCAATTGAAAAGTTTTGCTTGTGTCAAACTAAATATTCTTACAAAATTCAAAATATTTTTGATTTTTCTTCAGGAATATAAATGTTTCCATTTAACATGGAGCACTCCTTTCAGGGTCTGGGTTTGATGGCCATGCACTGAGCCAGAGCAAAGCAGTGGATTCAAATCCCTATATCCAAAAGGGAGGAGGCTGTACCAGGGCTCCCGGGGCTCAGTATGAGCAGGTGCTGGGGGTGTCCATGAGTGCCCTGGCCCTTGTCCAGCTGTGCCATTCCCTCCACATTGCCAGCACTGCCTGGGCTGGCAGCTGCACGTGGGGCTCCTGGTGTGGAGCTGTGAGCAGCCCTGTCAGTTACACTGCCCCGAGTCCCTTCACCTCTCTGAGGAGCTCCCCTCTTCTCATCTCATCACGCTCGTTACCGCCTGTAGCATCTCCATCCCAATCCTCATCTGGAATGGAGAGTAAATAGGGTGTTGTGGGGTTTTTTTCTACTTTTATTCTCTTTTGGTTCAGATGGAGAAGAGAAGGCTCTGGGAAAACATTAGAGCCCCTTCCAAGTGCCTGAAGGAGCTTAAGAGATTTGGAAAGGGACTTTGGATAAGGGCTTGGAGTGACAGGACAAGGGAAAATGGCTTTCCACTATCAGAGGGCAGGGATATATGGGATATTAAGAAGGAATCCTTCCCTGGGAGGGTGGTGAGGCCCTGGCACAGGTGCCCAGAGCAGCTGTGGCTGCCCCTGGATCCCTGGAAGCATCCAAGGCCAGGCAGGATGGGGCTTGGAGCACCTGGGACAGTGGAAGGTGTCCCTGCCATGACAGGCGGTGGGATGAGATGGACTTTGAGGTCCCTTCCCACCCAAAAAGTTGTGTGTTTTCATGGTTTGTTGTATATGTTAGGAAACAAAACCCCAGTGATTTTGGTGACATGGTGTGAGTTTGGGAGCACATTTGCTTGTGCTGGTCCTGAGGAGCCATGCAGAGGGACATCAGAGCTGCATCAGGAGACTGGCTGCTCCTGCCACAGGCTTCCCTGTAACTGGGAGGAGAATCAGTCTCCCTCCATATAAGCCAGCGTGTGTGCGGTGCCAGAGGTGCCACCCTTTGGGTCCTGTGTGTGGGAGGGCAGGGGCTCTCCTGCCCGTCAGCTTGGGCTGGAACACGGTGCTGGCTGCTCAGCAGGGTCCTGGGGAACCCAGCGAGTCTCAGGCCTGGCATGAAAAACAAAGACTGACTGATTTAAAATAGCGGTGCCAGAATCCTAACAAGATTATTTAACTTTTAAGGGGGGAGGTGGGAGAACATTTTTTCATGCATTTTTATTGATTTTCAGTATCGTACAAAACCCAGCCATGTGCAGCAGTAACACAGGCAAAGATACAATCACTGAAAAGCAATTACAGCTCCAGCAGCCGGCTCTGGGCTGTGGCTGCTCACCCAGCCCCTCACTCCTGCTCAGGCCCCCTCAGATGCACACTCGGGGTAAAAACCTTACAACTAGAATTTTAAATGTACCAATTCCATGTCCTGCTGCAGTGCTCTGCTGGGGGATTTCCTCCTGGAGGTACTGGGGATGTCACTTTCCCCTCTGGCCTCAGTGGCTGCTGGTCCATCCTCTTCCCAAGCCAGGACGCCGAGCAGGACCTGACCCAGAGAGGCGCCCAGTCAGCCCCAGCAACCAGAGCAGCTCCTTGTTGTACAATCCCAGAATGGTTTAGGCTGGAAGGAACCTCAGAGCTCATCCTGTTCCACCCCCGGCCATGGGCAGGGACCTTCTGCTATCCCAGGGTGCTCCAAGTCCTGTCCAGCCTGCCCTTGCACAGTTCCAGGGCTAGAGCAATACCTTGCCACATCCTGATGTGCCTCAGCCCCTCCATGGAGGATCTGTGTCCCTTCCTCAGTCCCTCACAGAGCAGCCTCAGTGCTCAATAAATGGCTTCATTTGCTGCATGGAGCAGGGCTGTGCTCTGCAATCAGTGGTGGCTCTGTGTCGGGGGGACATGGGGACACAGGCCCAGCCATGTGTGTGCCAGCCCTCGTAGGCAATGGAGTGTAAAAACCAAATAACCAACAACCTCTCTAGCATTGTGAAAGTTTTATGGCCATTTTTCCAATTACATAATAGAGTTCATAATCTGTTATGAATTAGCATAAATCAGAATCAGCCCACAATTAAGAAAATAAGTTAAATTGCATTTTGCGAAGCATTGTTCTGTCTGAACAGTTTGCTCTTGTGCTGCTAACCTGACAAATTTGGTAATTCACGGCATCCTCCTTGAAGTCAGTTGGAATTACTGAGGTTTTACAGCAGCCTGTACATACATGTTACACAGCCCTGAGTGCTGCCGACGGGCTGGTTTTGGGAAAGCAGAGTGTCCTTCAAAAGCCAAACTGCTGAGTCTGTGTAAGGTTGGGTATTGGGAGAAATTCCTTCCTGGAAAGAGCTGTCCAGCCCTGGCACAGCTGCCCAGGGCAGCGGTGGAATCCCCATCTCTGGAGGGATTTGAAAACCATGTGGATGGGGCACCTGGGGACATGGGGCAGTGGTGGCCGTGGCAGTGCTGGGGAGTGGCTGGACTCAATGAGGCCTTTTCCAACCCAAAGGATTCTGTGATTCTTCTGAAAGGAATCACCACCCAGAGATGTCAGGAACATCACCAGCTTAGCAAGCAGAATTTATGGATGTTTTGGCCATCATCGCGGTATCCCCAGATGCTGTCAGGAGTGATGTTCAAATGACAACAGGAGACAAGAAGCAGCAAAGAGCATGTTTTCATCACCCTGTGGCTGGGTCTGGCCCTGCTTGCTCCATGGGAGCTGCCCAGGTACAGCTGTGGCTGCTGGGCAGCGGAGGGGCTGGCACAGGGCAGCAGGGCTGTCCCTGCTTTCATCTCGGCCCTTCCCAATGTCCTTGGTGTGCCCGGGGAGGGCACAGCTGTGTCCTTGCTGCTGGCTCTGGGCTGTGGCCAGGAGGGAGGGATGTGCTCCGTGCTGCGTTCCGCAGCCCGCAGCAGCAATGCAGCCTTGGGGCGTCAGCCCCTGGAGACAGCGGATTCCTGTAAATGTGCGGGTTCCTGTGATGGAGCAGGGAGCGTGGCAGAGCCCCTCGCCTGGCTCACTCACACACACGGCATCATCAGGGCCAGGCCTCCGGCTCCTGCCTCCTCCAGAGCCTCCACGGGTATTTCTGACAAAGAAAGAGTCCGTGAGCCCTCACTTCTGAAACAAAGGCCTAATGAAAGGGTCGGGCTGCCCCGGCTGGCAGTGGCTGTAATTCTTGGCAGGGTGTGACATGCCCATCCTCTCAAATTAGCGCGGGGCATGAGGAATTTGGCACGGTGCTAATTGTGATCAGACGGGAACAAGTGGCCTCAGTATGTGGGCACGTGGTGGGACAAAGGGACCCCCGGCCCGCGAGGGGCAGGTGCTGCCTGCCCTGGGCAGGCCTCGGGAACCCCCCCTTGTCTCCGTGCTGGTGAGCAGGACTCGGGTTTAATTTAGTGTGGGCTTTGTTGGATGCTCTTTCTTTGCCATACAGGAACTCAGCTGGGGCAGAGTCAAGGCAGCTGCTGCCGGGAAAGCTCCCTGCCATGCTGGGAAAGCTCCCTGCCATGCTGGGAAAGCTCCCTGCCATGCCAGGAAAGCTCCCTGCCATGCTGGGAAAGCTCCTGCCATGCCGGGGAAGCTCCCTGCCATGCTGGGAAAGCTCCCTGCCATGCCAGGAAAGCTCCCTGCCATGCTGGGAAAGCTCCCTGCCATGCTGGGAAAGCTCCTGCCATGCCGGGGAAGCTCCCTGCCATGCTGGGAAAGCTCCCTGCCATGTTGGGAAAGCTCCCTGCCATGCCAGGAAAGCTCCCTGCCAGCTTCAGCCGGGCAGGAGGAATTCCCATGTCATTCTGGAGTCCAGGAGAGGGGCTGGCAGGGCCAGGCAGAGGGACAAGCTTCCTTCCAGCAGAGTACCCTTTCCAGAAAGCAGTCCTTTTGTCATGGCTTCAGAGCCATTTCTCTCCATCTGCCCCCCCGCCCCAGGGGACATGTCGTGTGCCCCCAAGGTGACACTGGGAGCAGAGCAGTGAGCCATCTGCAGGCACATTCCTGGGCAGGGCAAGAGCAGCTTCAGCAGCCCCTGCCCACCTGCATCCATCCCAGAACAATGAAAGGGATTTCATCCCATTTGCAGTTGGATTTGGAGGATGATCCTCTGAGGTGGGAGGTTTTTGCAGGGAGATTTCTCACAGCCATGGCAAAGCTTTCCTTCTCTCATCAGTCAGTCAGAGGATGGAGTCAGGTATTCACCAGGAACTAGCTGGGTAGTAGCCAAAGGATGGTTGTCACATCTCCAGTGCCACCTCAGAGACTGGGGGAATCCAGGCTCACAACACCTACCAAAGTCCAAGTCATGGATCCCATTTTATGGCCCATTACACAGATGGGCACTGGCACTGTGACTCCAGTCTGAACTTTGGGTGGTTTGGCAGGAACTCCTCTCTCTTAAACTTGACTTTCCTGAAAAACTCTGCATGCTACCCTCATTATCTGTGTGTCACTTTGCTTTCTCCTCTTGCAAATTATTCCTTACTAAGCTGAAGGAGTGCAGAATTTCTGCTCCATTCCTTGCTAATGTTGTGTTTGTGCCCTTTTTATTCCTGTCTTTTCATCAGGCATTCACAGGAAGATTAATCCCTCTTACTCCATGACAGTTTAGTTTCTTTAAGAACCTTTAGTGAGGGATGTTCTAGAAAAGCTTTTAGAAAATCAGATTCCACTGTATCAGCCCAAATCTCCTGTATTAGCAGGGCTGGTTCCTCATCAGACGACTCGGATATGTACATATAAACTCTGCTCTTGTTTTTCAGGCTCTGCCCCAGACGTGTTTATTCATCGCTGCTAATTCTGATCAGTCACACAGTTTTCTACACTTTTGCCTGTTCTGGAAATCAGACTTGGTGCCCTGTCATTCCCAGGGTCACTCCTAAAGCCTTTTGTAAAAATTTGTCACCTTCCAATCCTCAGATGCAAAGGAAGAAAGTTCAGCAATTTCATATTTGGCCTCCTTGAGGAAGCACTGTCGGCCTCTGGTGATTTGTTGCTTTGGCATATGAACCCTGCTAACCCCTGCATAGTGAATGGCAGTGCAAGGAATTAATTTAATTTTGCTGCTGTGCCCTTATCTTTCTTAATTCCCCCTTTACTCCTTGCCCATCTATCAGCAGTCCTGGGTGACAGACAGGCTTCCTGCTTTTGTGTTGGAGAAGCTTTTATTAGCTCTGCGAACTCTGATGATTGTTCTCCAGACCCTGTTTTGCCTTGCCTTATTGTGGCTTTGCACTTAGCGTGCTGGGTTTATATCCTTTTCTATTTTTATTGTTTGGAAACAACTTCCATTTTCCTGAAAATGGAAGTTGTTTCCAACTTCCATTTGTTACCTTTTTTATTTCAGATAACTTCCCTTTCCCGTTGGTTTAAACCAAGCTTTGAATGTGTGGTGGTTTAGCCTTTGCCCTGGTGCGTCTCGCACATGCTGGTGTCCCACGGTGTTCATTGAATCCAGGATGGTTTGGGTTGGAAGGGCCTGAAGGTTCACCACATCCCCCCCCTGCCATGGCAGGGACACCTCCCACTGTCCCAGCTGCTCCAAGCCCCAGTGTCCGGCCTGGCCTTGGGCACTGCCAGGGATCCAGGGGCAGCCCCAGCTTCAGGTGTAGAGGACAAAGAGAGCAGCAACAAACTGGGCAATAGCAAGCAGGATTTCCTGAGAGTTCTGTAATTTCTAGTTATAAATTCCTGACAGCCACAGATGTGTGACTGCAGCGTGAGCCATCACTGGAATGGGAAAGGTCCTGTCCCAAAAAATCTGCTGGTCACAAAGGTGCTGCAGGTCAGCCCTAAGTGACCGAGGAGATGGAACGACTGGGAATGTTGGCTGAGTTGGAACTGAACACAAAAAATATTAATAGCTCTATGCTGTACCCAAACTTCTTCTTCTTTTGGTGCATTATTCCAAATCCTTCAAAATATTTTATATATTTCCCATTCTTTTTTTGGCAGGCTCTGACCTGGAGAGTTTGTACTGACTTTTTGTGGTCTGAATAGGAATCATCTCCCCTGCTCCACTCATCAGCAACAGATCCTGTGACATCTCCATGTTTCCACAGTGAGGTAGGAAGACCTAATTTTCATAAGCCTTGTAGAAGTGATTTTTGTGTTGATCGCCCTCCTGGGATGTGTAATGTAAATCACCTGGATTAGGAGAGATGTGATTACATGTAACAGAACTGTTCTCAGGCAGAGTTGAGGGTTCTTTGTGCTCCCTGAGCTGCAGAGTTTGCTCTCTCCTCTCCTCATGGTGTTTAAAAGCCACCTGCCTGAAGTGTTTCTGAGCACCTCACTCACTGGCCAGTAGTGTTGGCTCCTCTTATTTTCAATGAAAATGCGTTTTTTGAACAAGACCATCCACAGATTGTATTTTTTCCTACATGTCTACAAAGCCTTGCCATGCTGTAGCTCTGTCTGGGCTCTCTTATTTAATTATTTATGTTGTCCTTAACTGTTAGTTTCTGTCATTAAAGAACAGGCCAAGTGATTACTGCCCTTGGCTTAATCTTCTTAGCAGGAAAACTGTCCCTTGAACACGTGTCTTAATCAAACAGCCATAAGGAAGGATGAGGAAAGGGTGAGACTCCTGATCTGGTTCATTTTCCATGTGAACTGGTGAAAGTAAATCATATTTGGATGGTCTGTTACAATTAGTAAATATGAGTTTCCTAAAATTATGGTAAATTATGTGCTGGCAGAAAACACACCTTCCTGAACATGGGACAAATACCCCTTTCCTTCCTCCCAGTGTTCCCACCATGAGAAAAATACCTCGAAAAATACCTGTGGTCCAAGAGTAGTAATTTCATTAAAAATTATTTTGTGTGTAAATAGACTTCAGTGAGTCACTGTGAAGTACCTGCTTTTAATATACTTGTATATACTTAGTCATTAAAAGGTCATTCATAATCTCTGGAATACTTGGTATTACCAAACTAACCTTGCGTGATACTGGTAGCGATGGAAAGATTAATGGCAGGTTTAAAAAAATACTCAGCAGAGTACTCTATCTTTATGGAAAACTGAGAAATGCAAAATTTGGAGTTAGATTTTTTCCACATATTTAGTTCTTGGGGTGGTTTTATCCTTTAAAGAAGGTTTCTTTCCTCTTTTCTTCCTACATTTTTATCTGAAGTATTTTGTTTACAACATGAGTGCACACTTCAAGTTCTTGAGAATCATCAGACTTATAAATGTAAGGGAAACCTTGGGAAATCGTGTGATAGGCAAACTCTCATTTGCTTTCTGCTCTCAGTATCTCAGAGGATCCTGAGGAAAGCATCTACTTTTTCAATTTAGTTAGGAAATGTTCCAGGACTTGGTGTTCTTTGAGGAGATGAATAGTGTTCTTCAGGTGTTACAAACTGAATCCAGACATTTTGTGAAGGAATGGCAGTGCTGAAATCCCACCTTCCCTGGGTCAGTGTTCTTGATTTTGATATGAGAATGAGAGGGGGAAGCAATGGATGGAGCACAGAAAGGACAGAAAAGTGCCGAGAGGGTGGGACAGGAGCAAGTGGAAGGGGGTTGCATGGGGACAATTGGAAAGATTTTGGAGAGAGAACACTTGTGGCCAGTTGTCACTTTCTCACACTATGATGTCCTCACTGCTTTTTTTGTATTGGAGATCGCAAGTTTTCTTTAAAAATGTGTAGCACCTGTAAAAGAACTCTATTTTGGGACCAATCTGTGTGCTGTTTCCATCAATGAGAGTGATAGAAAAAGTGGGATTATGCTGTGGGATTCCAGCCCACCCTCAGAGCTTCATCAGACTGAGTGGGACAATGGGACTGTGAGGTGACACAAACTCTAAAGAAAACCTGGTACTGGGGTGACAGAGAAGAGATGGGTGATGAATGCCTCGGGGAGCTTTGGGATGATTGGTTTGAGCATCTTAGTTAATTAAAACTGCAGGTTAGAGACATATACAGGTGATGAAAAGCAAGTATTGAGGTAAGTATGGAAGGACCGCACACAGGTGGAAAGAAGACAAGGAGAAAGCCTTGAGAGGAGAGTTACTGTTCTAATGTCCATGGGAAAATTGGCTTTTGTTTAACAGAATTACAACTTTTAAATTTGCACAGCTGGTACAAGTAGGTACAATTCTATTTTGCCAAAGGGCAGGATACTGTGAGGCTCACGTGCTTTCAGAAGAGACTCCAGGCCTTAACTAGCTGAGGGAGAAAAATCGGCAGTTTTGGTTCTGTGTCAGTAGAACACACCCTGGTCACTTCCTCTGTAAAAAAGAACTTTCTTCTCTGTGCTAGTCACAATGGTTCTTTTGGACCTAGAATAGACTTGGTCATTAAACTGAAGGCTTTGATTTCAATCTGGTGAGGAAAAGGTTCATACTCTGTGATAGTTTCATAGATGTGATTATGGGGTATTATTTTAATTACCTGTTTAGTGGCTAATTAAAGTGCAGAGGAAGGGGACAACAAGGGGACCACATGGGACCAAGGTTGTATTTCAGGGTGCAAGGAGGGTATTTGTTATTGTCTTTTAATGCATGTATTGATCTTCTGGTTTAAGAATGTAGCATATTTTTAGTAACATTCCTCTATTTTATTTCAATACCAAGAAGAATGCCTGGGAATGTGTTTGCAGCTCATCACCTGGGTGATATGCTGGCATATGAGAGACAGTTCTCATGTGATTTTCCAAAATACTTTTTTAACCAGCACAAGGCTCTTTCAGAAGCTGCTGTGAAAATGTGGTTTGATTTCAGTGTCTCCAAAACCCACTGGCACCACATCAACAGTCCAGCCATGGTCAGCAGGAACCTGAGCCCTCAGCAAACAATTGGCCCTGGCACAGGGTGCCCAGAGCAACTGGGCTGCCCCTGGATCCCTGGAAGTGTCCCAGGCCAGGCTGGATGGGGCTCGGAGCAGCCTGGGACAGTGGAAGGTGACCCTGCCCACAGGACATGGGGTGGGACTGGATGAGCTTTGAGATCCCTTCCAACCCAAACCATTCTATAGTTCTGTGATTTCACCATTATTTGCCATGTTTACAATAAAAAACTTTAATGATAAGGGCTGGTGGTAGTTTAGGATAAATTTTGAAAGTTCTTAAGGGATTTAGTTTGTTTATCTAATTGTGGAGATAGATTAAAGTCCATTAGAGTAAGATTATCCAGCATGTCTCTACCAGGTACAAATTGGAGAGGTTTCCTCAAACAAGAGTTTGTTGTTGTTTTCCTCACTGAAAAATGTGGATGTGTGGCAGGTGTTGAATGATTTTCTTCAATTCCTGCAACAGATAAAATCTTTGTGATGTCTGTCTTTGGTTCTTAGATGAAATCAGCTGGAATTAGTGGGACACAGACAGAGCCCTGGAGCCTTTGCCCATGGACCCAGCCAGTGTAAGAGCTGGATACAGAGTGACAAAGGGGCTGAAGCCTATTTCCCTTTTCCCTGCTAACATTGTTTGCTTCCCAGAGGTACAAATCACAGACTCTTGGAGCTCAGAGAACTGTGCCAGTGACACATTTTCAGGGATGCCATGTCAGGGGCAGGGAAGGATGTCCCCGGCTGTACATCTGACCCCACAGATGGGCACACTCAGCCTGGGCATGGAGCTCTGGGGAAGAGGACATTCAGATTTGCCTAAAAGTCCTGTTGATAAATACATAAGTTGTGCCTCTGTGATATTTAAAACCCCTCCCACACCATTTACAAATAGAAATCATACAACATATATTATTTCAGTTTTTCTCTTATTTGATCAATTCCGATCAAAACGCCATGCTTGCATTAAATCTTTTTATTCTCACAACCATGTGACACTTTAGGGGACAGTAACATTTGTGAAATAATCTGTTTAAGAAATAACACAGGAGAAGAAGACCTGAAGAGCCTGGTGCCAAGTCCAACATCCTGGGGCCAGGTCCAGGACAGTGGCAGCGCCCGGTCCGTGCCGTCCCCTGTGGCCACCACACCTTCCCGTCAGGGCTGCAGGCTGAAGGACACTGCTGGGCCACAGCAGAGGACCCGTGTGAACAAACTCGAGTGATTTTAAAAGTCAAGTGATTTTAAATCTTTACGGCATTGCAAGTTGTTTCTGATTAAAGCCCATCGAGTACCAGAGGGGAATTCTGGCATTACCGGCAGCCAGAGTAGGGACAATGAGCACCGACCTCTCTTTCTGACCAGTCGCTGGTATTTGTTTGAGGCTCTGTAAAGACAATGCTACATCTTTACACACACCACCGGCTTTGTAGTAACTGTCTCCTTGGAGCCTTGGCACGGGGAAGGACACGCATGTCCAGGCATTTTCCAGGTGGCAGGATTTCCTTCTCCTCTACTCCCGGCGCCACGAACCCCCTCCTTTCAGCCCCAGCACCGTTTAAAGAGATCATTTGTTTTCATTATAGGTTTTTGCATCCCCGTCTTTCTTTGCTGTTAATGAATTTCTAGGGTCTGATTGGGAAACAAAAGGCAAACACCAACATAAAAAGGGCTCTGACAAAGGAGCCGGTTGAGCTCTGACAGGCTGTGCCCCGCATGGCCACGGCTGCCGGGCTGACACCGCCCGGGCAGCGCTGGTTAATATGCTAATCTGCTCGTGGCCGTTTAAGATTCCGCTCAGGTCTGAGCAGGCTCGGCAGCCGGCGCAGGGAAGGGAAAAGAAGGGGAAGGAAGGGGTGTCTGCCTGGCAGCACCGCGGCCGCGGCACATCCCGGCTCCGCCACGCGCCCCGGCCCCTCCGCGCCCCCGCTGCCCTCCGCCCTCCTGGGCACGCGCGTACCTGCCGTCCGCAGCATCCGGAACGCTTTCCGCAAAGCTGCAAAACAGGGAATGTGCAACAGCCACGTATTATTGGCTCGTTCCTCTGCCTCCGCGTCCCCAAAGATTCCTACTTTAATAGACCATGTGTTTCTGCTGCTGGAGAAGCCCAGAGTGTAATGTGCCAAAATCCGGCAACAATGAAGTCAGACGGACTTTAGCATCCAAAACAAAGGGACGGCATTTCTGTAGCTCACTGACAACACAGCAGTCACAGTATGGTTTAAATTTCCCTTTATTCTCTCTCCCCACCCAACCTCAGCCCAAGAGAAAGCCAACATTTATTAAAATCCATCCATTCAGGACAGCAGCTAGATGCCCAGGTTGGAAGGAAAGCTTGCTCCTGGTATTCCCGATGACCGCCACCTTTCCTGTGTGCTTGTGAGTTGCAATCCTCAGCGGGAGCAAGGGGGTTCTGATTTCCAGGATTAAGGAAGGAATCGATTCCAGAGACAGTTTCCATGGTCAGGTCCATCAGGTCCTGCAGCCACAGGAGAACTTAATTCCTCTAGCTCCCTTTCCTTTGTTTTCATAGCGTCACAGTAGTTCTGGAGAGGCGTCTGGAGAATCCGCAGCTCCAGCTTCAGCCCAGGGGATTTCAGAAGTTGCGTTTTCAGGGCAGGTCAGATGTGGACAAGACAAAATCAAGTCTCAACCTGACACATAAGCAGACAAAGCTGTTTACCCTCTGAATTATAGCAGAGCTCCATAGTTCTCTCTTCTGTGGTCTCATGCTCCAAGCAAACTGCTCCGTGCAGTTCTCTCTCCTGGTGCCAAGCACGTATTCCAGCTGCAGCTCGGCAGCGCGGGGAAATTCCTTCCAAGTCCCTGGCAGAACAGTCGGCGCTTTCTCCGGAGCTGCAGGCTTGATTGTCCTTGATTATTTTATTTCTCTGGCTCTGATCCAAGATGTTCCCTGTCATCATTTCAGTGTCTTTTCTCATAATCCCTTTTCTAAACATCATCAACAATTAACTGAGTCTCTCATATCTACAAACACATGCACACACACGCAGGCGCGCGCGCACACTCCACCGAGCCTCATCAGGGTCTTTTTTGCCTTTAAGTATAAGAAATTACAGCTTCTCATTAGCTGAAGAGCATGTTTTGAAAGGCTTTGTGTTTACTCACTTTGCAAGTGATGCTGGCGCTTTTAATTATTCTCCTTTTGCATATCATAAGCGAGCAGCGAGCTGCTCCAGCCAGCCCGGGCGACGCATATTCCCAGGAAGGCAGGAGGAAAGGATCGCGTTTTACCTCACTGCTGCTGCTTTCTTCCCTTTCTGTCAGCCAGCCAAGGAATCCCCCCAAAGCTCTTACGTAGCAGATACCAAAACCGTGAGTCACTTTTCACTCCCGAAGCAGTAAGTCCATCGCATCCCTGTGCAGAAGGGCGAGCACAAGGTTGGAATCTCTCCAGGCTGCCGGCATGCCCCGGCACCAGTTCTCCAGCGGTGACTTTGTTTTTCCTGCTCTCGCTTTTTCTCCTCGGCTCTCTGTCTCTTCATTCCTTTTCATGCCATTCCCATTTTCTTCCTTCCTTCCTCTCCATCCGTCTCCATTGCTGGCAGCAGCAAACCCAGCCAGATCTGGGTCTCTCTCGCCTTCTGTAGGGCTTTTTTCTCCTTTTCACCCCCCCCTCCGTATCTGCTGCAGCCTTTGGCTGCTCACTCTGCCAGGTTGGATCACCAAAGACACACGACTCGCTCACAATGAATAATCAATACAGATATTGATCTGCGGAAAATGTTTGTAAATTCCTGAAAGGGGAATCGGGAGCAGCGGGACAGGGAGGCTTGTGGGGGACGACAGGGTGCTCTGGGCTGCAGGCAGCGCCTGGCCAGAGCCCGCATCCTGCCGCCTCCGAGGTGACGGGTGCTGGAATGCGCGCGGGCGGCGGCGGGTGTGTGCGGGGGCTTCTGTATTTTCATTTCTCTACAGCTGCTTCCCCCGAAGAATCGGGAGGCGAGCAGCTGAGAGGCCCCATCGGTGCCATGCCTTGGCTGCGCTCCAGCACTGTTTTGTTTCCATCATCACACGCCACTTTGAAATTTGCATAAATACAAGGGTTATTTTCCCTCGTGCTTCCAAAAAGGTTTAAGAAGGTGGGAAAGTGTTTCCGTAAGGAGAGATGGCTGGGTTTAGTCATCATTTTCAGGATTTACTTTCTAATCCATGTGTTTGTAAGAAAGGGATGCAGAGATGAAAATAAAGGGCAATAAGAAGGACATGGAGAAGACAGAAAAGCTGTTTGAATGTAGAAGAGCCTTGGATTGCCAAAAACCCCCCTGTTCTCCAGTGGAGACCGGCTTGTGTTTGGTTTATGTGGGTGGAGAGCCATATCAGACCTCTCCATCCAGGTCTCTTCCCATCTCCCTGTGGACAGGTCTGCTCTGGTCAGTAGCTGGGGATGATCATGGTGCTTTAAGATTCTGTGAAGGCTTGAGTCAGACCATCTTAAGAGCATCCTGAGCCTGTCCTCAGGAGCCACCTCCCGCCTGCCCACTCTTCATCTGACAGCCTGTGTGGTGTGTGGAGCACATGAGTAGCCAGTGACATTCGCCCAGTTTGCTCCTGGCATGGTCAACCTCACTTCTTGTGGTTGTGGTCCTTGTTGTGTCTCTTCCACCTCATCTCTCTGGTTTTCTGTCTATCTGGGGAAAGGCACGTACTGAAGGTGTCAATCGACACAGTACTGGGATCATTGAGTATTCAGCTCCTTTCTAATACTTGAGGTCAGCAGTGGAGACCCCAAGGGCTGCTGAGGGGGGCCGTGGGGTGTCTGCAACACCGGCCAGACCAGGCGGCCGTGCAATGCCATGGTTTAGTGCCGGCCCAGGGCTGCCCGAGGTGCTGCTGGCCAGAGCAGCCAGCAGGGTGTTCTTGAACAGCTCCTGGCCAGGTGTGCCCTCGGGCCCACCCGCACAGCCCCGTGGGCGTGTGCACAGCCCCACACACAGCCCCGTGGGCGTGTGCACAGCCCCACACACAGCCCCGTGGGCGTGTGCACAGCCCCACACACAGCCCCGTGGGTATGAGCACAGCCCCACACACAGCCCCGTGGGCGTGTGCACAGCCCCACACACAGCCCCATGGGTGTGTGCACAGCTCCATACACACCCCTGTGGGTATGAGCACAGCCCCGTGGGTATGAGCACAGCCCCGTGGGTATGAGCACAGCCCCGTGGGTGTGTGCACAGCCCCACACATAGCCCCGTGGGCGTGTGCACAGCCCCACACACAGCCCCGTGGATGTGTGCACAGCTCCATACACACCCCTGTGGGTATGAGCACAGCCCCGTGGGTATGAGCACAGCCCCGTGGGTGTGTGCACAGCCCCGTGGGTGTGTGCACAGCTCCATACACACCCCTGTGGGTATGAGCACAGCCCCGTGGGTGTGTGCACAGCCCCGTGGGTATGAGCACAGCCCCGTGGGTATGAGCACAGCCCCGTGGGTGTGTGCACAGCCCCGTGGGTATGAGCACAGCCCCGTGGGTATGAGCACAGCCCCGTGGGTGTGTGCACAGCCCCGTGGGTGTGTGCACAGCTCCATACACACCCCTGTGGGTATGAGCACAGCCCCGTGGGTGTGTGCACAGCCCCGTGGGTATGAGCACAGCCCCGTGGGTATGAGCACAGCCCCGTGGGTGTGTGCACAGCCCCGTGCACAGCCCTGTGTGCAGCCCCGTGGGCAGCTGCCCTCCCTGCTCTGCTGTGTGGCCACCCCGCGCCAGTGGCCCTGGGCACCCTGCGATAGCCATCTCGGGCCGGGATGCAATTCCCGCAGATGCAATTCCTGTGGCTGCCAGCTTTATCAGCCCACGCCAGCAGCGAGGAGGCTGAGCGCCTTCATTCTCTCTTCAGCTCCTGATTAGCTCCTGCAATCCAATTAGCAGAGGCATTTATATCACAAGGGGCTGAGGTGCCCCTGCTCATCACAGCAGCTCAGAGCCAGTCATAAATTCTCCCGACACTACATCTTTCCTGTGACATGGATTAATTACAGCTCTGGGCCTCCAAGAGCAGGTTTGCAAATGAAGGTGCCCATGCAATAAGAGTTAGGGAAGACAAAGCAGGAGTTTCCTGTCCGTGAGGGCCGAGGGGGCGATGCACAGGGTGGCCCAGGGTGGGGGCACCTGTGGGCGAGGGGCTGGGGGCAGGTGGGCTGAGCAGGAGCTTTATTAACTGAGGCTGACCGGGGGATGTTATGAGTCTGCGCCTGTGGCCATAATGAGAAATTCCTCATAACCTCCCTTTGTATGCTCTGCTGCAGTGCAGATGCTGAGAGTGAAGCTCCAGGAGCCTTAATAAAATTACATTTTCCCACTTGAGATGTTGCAGGCGCTGGCTAGTGGCGCAGCTTGGAGAGGCGAGTGCGGCTCTGGGCCCTTGGGAGGATTTGGCATTGCAGGGATCGGTGCTGCTCTCAGGGATGTGGCCGCCTTCTCTCTCCTCTTCATACAATCTGCTTTTCTCTGATACTTCTGCTCCCAAAATAGCCATTTCCTGGCTCCCTTGTGTCAGCCCTGCTCCCCCCAGGCCCTCTGGCACTGGTGTCAGCCCCACAGAGGTGGGATTTGCTGCAGCAGTGGGGAGCAGGTTGGAAACAAGTTGTGGGAGAACACCCAGGAGGGTGATGGGGCTGGGGACAGTTGTGTCCTCACACCTGTGTGCCAGTACCTGGCTCTGCAGCTCTGTGTTTCTCCTCCACACTGGTGCCCATCCAGCAGCCGACGCTGCCTTTGGGTACCCAGTGAGCGCTTACCCCTTGCTACGTCTGCGTGGCTGTTCCTGTGGGCACGTCTGTCACGCCTGCTGAGCTGGGCCCTACTCGAGCCTCGGATCTGTTTACCCATTCATGTGCCAATTTAACAATTCATCTAAGTTTTCCATCCATCAATCAGTTTTTAATTTATGTAGCCATCAGTGGTTTTGTTAAGTTTCCAGGCATTTCTCTCTTGCTTGTTATTGAAATGTAATTACTTAAGAAATCCACAAACTTACCTTTGAAATGTGTGGGGAGATGGGAATTTTAAAGACACGAGGATGCATATTAAATTTAGTAGCATGTCAGCCCCATTTGATCTATTTACTCTGAGCTGCTGACAGATCTGTGTAAGCAAATGTGGTTCCTGCTGATAAAAGGGGTTGGGTTGGGGTTTGTTTGTTTGTTTTTAACACTGCCCAAAATACAGCCATGCCTGTGGTCATTCTCCCATCGAAGGGAAATATTGGCTGATCTTTCAAAACAAGAAATCTTTTTGCTTTTGTATGATAACAAAACCTGCGTTTCCTGACCAGCACAATCATTGTTTGTGGTCACACAAAACAACTCATTCCTCAGCTGATCTCTGCCACAACCTGCAGCTGGACATCCCCAGACCTGAGGTGGGTTGACGTGGGAAGAGACAGGTCATGAGCCACTTACCCATCTCACAGATCCCTCCTCAGCTGAGGTTTGTACATTAGTATTTATCATACAACCCCAGAATGGTTTGGATTGGAAGGGATCTTAAAAGTTCATCCACTTCCAACCCCTGCCATGGGCAGGAAGAACACTTTACACTTGACCAGGTTGCTCATTTATGCATGTATATTTATATTTATATTTATATTTATATTTATATTTATATTTATATTTATATTTATATTTATATTTATATTTATATTTATATTTATATTTATATTTATATTTATATTTATATTTATATTTTAAAAGCTGTAACAGCAGCTTCATGTCTGAATTTGGGGATGGGATCACCAGGCTGTGAGATCCCAGTGTTCTCTCTGATCAGTCAAATCTGTGGATCTCAGACAGAGCTGAGGGTTTGGTCCTGTCTAAGATTTCCTTTGCTTTGCTCATTTTTACTTCCCACACCTGATGTGTCATTGCTTTGGTGAGACTTGTTGTTGCTACACATTTGTTTTCCTTAGTACAGCCGGGAGTTTTCATTTACTGCTCTGTAGTTTGACTTCTACAAAGACTTTCTTCCACATTCTAGTGGGCCATAAAATGCCACTGAAATTATTTGTTTTTAACAAAAGTCTGACATGAGCTTCCCTCCTGGTCTGAGTGAAATGACAAAACAATCTTCTTGCAACATAATATTATTGTAGTTATTTTCTCGATTAAAACTGCTTGAAAATGTTTTGTCAAATTTCCCCTCTGACCCTCACAAAAATGTCATTTAAACAAAACTGATAAAACACCTCCCTACGAACATTCTTGGCATTTTTTCCCAGAGCTACTCAAAGCCAGTCAAGGTGGTTTTTTTCTTTATGTTGTCTGGTTTAGGATTTTTGTTTCAAGTTTACTTTTTTCCCCAAGTTTTCATAAGATTTGTCACATTGCCCTGTGTGTTCCCTGACAGAGCTGTTTAACTTCTGATGATGAGATCAATGAAGCACTTTTTAACAAAAAAGCACTTTGATGCTTTTTTAATGGAAAGAGAATTTTAAAACCAGTATCCAAGTGATGTCAAATTAGAATTTGTGGAAATTCTGCTTTAAAGAAGTAAATTAAGTTTGGTTTAGTTGGTTTGGGATCAGAGGAAGTTGGAGGGGGGGTGTGCAGTCACCTCTGGGATCTTGGCCGATCCCGCAGCACCTTCACCAGAGTCCCATTTCAGTCCTTCCCTTGGGAAACCTCATCCTCAACCTCAGCAGATGAAACCTGGCTCGTTTCTGCCCCCTTCCAGGTCCCTCCTGCAGCAGCTCCCCCTGCTTTCCCGGATTTCAGCAGGAGCAGGTGGGACTCCGTGCTGTTCCCTGGGGTCCCTCCACGGGAAGTTGTGCTGCACCTGCAGCTCCATTCACCCTCACGTTCTCAGCCAGTACAAGTGTTCTCTTCCTGATGGGTGACTTTATTCTTTAATAAAATTGTCCTGTTCCAATTCTCCCTGAAAAATACAGTTTAGAGGGAGTATTGTCAAAAATTCTGTCTCTCTCTCTCTCTACTTTATTATCCCCTCATTTTTTTTGTCATTTAACTCCAATTATGGGATGCTAAGTGCTTTTGGAAATTTCATTGTTAATATCTTCTTACAGTGCTATTAACGTAAATCAACGTTAATAGTGTCCCAGCAAGTATAAAAGCAATCAAAAATTCAGTACTCACGAATCATTCTGTAATTTCAGCATAAAATGTTAATAGAAATAAAATCCAATACCATAAAATATCAGCAAATTCAACTTTAAATACATGTGATGAATGACTTTACCAATCTACAGCATCCCGTGGACTTTGCAGCAGGAAGCCTCTTCTCAGCAAAGGTCTTGCCCCATCCCTCCCTCCTCCATTGCCTTCCCAGCACAAGGTGTGCCCAGGATTTTATGTTTCCAGAAATTAAAAATCCATCCTCACTTAGGATGTGGCATCTGTATGCAGGTGTTTGGTGGTAATAGGAAGGATTACCTGGAATCTGTTAACTTACTCGAGCTAATAGAAACTCCCTGCTCCTTTATTGCCATCAGCCTGGCTCAGAGAGCTCCGGCTGCACCTACCTTCTATTGAGACTGGGATTTTCTTACTGACAAATCTTTTAAATGGGAATTTAGTTGGTGAAGATCCATCAGTTATTTCAAGGAAACTGCTAGGAGAATGGTATAGATTTCTCAAGAAATACAACTGTTGGACTAAAAATTCAACTTTAAGTTACCATGAAAAGGAAAACTGAATTCCCCAAGGGATACCTGAACAAGTGTTGGGTATTTAACCTCTGATTCATCACCCTGCCAGGCTAGAATCTTTTGATGTTATTTTTTTTTAATTCCCTTGTTTTAATGGACTTAGGCTATTTGTGCTGGAGCCTTTCAAAACAGGTTGGAGACCCTTTTGCTGGCAAAGGTGGGTACAACACCTGCAGGCAGTGCAGGGGTGGGTCTCGTTTCTCTCCCTCACCAGACAAGAAGCACCAGACAAGTCTGGGATTTCTGTGATCACAGAAGATGAAAGTGACAGTGTGATGCCTATAAAGAGAGTTTATTTGAGCAAGGATCATCTGGTCATTATGTGGATTCCTTTTCTATTCTTATTCCCTTTTCCCCCATTATCTTGGTGTAATGTCTGAGTTTCTACCCTCTGGATGGGGCCTTTTCTACTCTCTTGGTGCTCTTTCTCCTTTCTCCCTCAATTCATGTGGGATTCCTCACCTGCAGATCTCTGTAAAGTTTTACAGACCCTTTGAAGATAGAGGGGAATTTTTGTGACATTTAGAAAATATTTACAAGATGTTAGGAGAGTTTCTGGAATCTCTCAATATCTGATAAAGGATATCAGCAGATAAACTGTTCTATCATCACTGCTTTTGTGTTTGTCCCAAGAAGCAGACGAACCAGAGACACTGTAAGCTTTTGGTTATTCCATTTTGGGTATGTGTTGCCCTGGAAAGTTAATGTAAATGATTAAGAACTCATTTGGATCCTTATATGTTACTAATTCTTTCATCTAGAACTTCTAAAAGAAATTTACATTATAATAAAGCAAACCTACCCATTTTGGTAAGATTAGTTCTGGTGACACACAGAATTACCAAAATCCTTCTTAAGATGGAGTCCTATGGTCACTGTAAACAAGTGGCCAGTGGCAGCCAGCTCAGGACTCCTGACAAGCCTGTCAAACCAGCTGGCCAGGCTGTGCAGCTGGACCTTGGGGCAGTCACTCACCTCACCTCACCTCTCCTCACCTCAGGAAAGCTATTTCCAGCACCCGGACTAATGTGCCATCCAGTCTGTAAACATTATTTTTATTTATTCCTGGTTTAATATGGAATATTTTTCTTTACTAAATCAATCTGAAATCAAAGGCTTTATCCTGTGGCGGCATCATTTCTCTTGAATTCAACCAAAGTTGAGTCAGCCCTAAGAAAGGACCCTTGAAACCTGCAGCAGCAGTTTTGTTGGGGTTTCAGCTGAAAATCTTCCTGACTGAGGTTTTTAAGATGCTGGTAAAAATCTTACAACATTTCCTTTCATTCCTCTTCCCCTATTTCCTATTTTCTGCTGAAATGGTAATTTTGCAGGTTCTGGTCTCCTGCTCATCTGCTGAAGATCATGATGTCATATCCATAGTAAGGGGAAAGCTACATTTTTCAACTACTTTTTTCAGAATTAGTGTGACTTCAGCAAAGATCCTGTGGGGAGGGATCAATGGCTCTTTGCCATTAAGTCACAGGAGCTTCACTCCAGAGCAGAGGGAGCTCAGGGACTGCAGCGCCCTGCTGGCATCCAGGATGCTAAATCCTGCTCTCTCCTGCTCAGGAATCTCAAGTGCTGCTTTTCTCTTGAGTATAACTGAGAGCAGAGCCTTGCCAACATTGCACATTTGGCTTCATAAAAGGAGAAGTCGAGGGAATCCTTCCATAATCGTATTTACAAGGTTGGTGGGAAGAAAAATTCCCCATATTCAATGAGGTAATGTTAATTAAAGATCAGGACAAGAAAATACAGATGTGAAAAGAAAAAAGAATATGGGTTTGATGGTATTTCAGCCATAAGGTGCTCTCTCTGAGACCCCTCAAATCACAGTTTGCATGGGCCTTGTGCAGATGGTGCTTCAGAAGCCCCAGACTCAATGAGGGGACCTGGATCAGGAGTCGTTGCTTTAGGGCCTCATCCTCCTCTGCCAGAGCTGCCGTGACGGCTCTGAGGAGCCCTGGGAGCTTCAAATCAGTGCTAATTGTTCAGATTTCTTGTACTTAATGGGTGTTTGTGAGGAACTGAGTTCTTGCAGTCAAAACACAGATCTATGAACTTTTTTGAGTAGGATGTAGGGAAAAATGGTATTTTTTCAGATGCTTCAATCCTTTCAAGTCTGCCCTCTGGCCCTGTTGGTAACTGAAGACCTTCAGTGTTTAACTTTTCCTTTAAAAATTTGTTGATTCCTCTTCCATGTGGGAAAGCGATGAGGTGCCCATGGCAGGAACGGCTGATTAGAGTGGGTGCCGAGGTGCCAGGACGGGCACGGGAGCGGCGCTGGAGCATCCCAGGGCTGCAGCCTCCTCCCCGCGGGACGAGGCGCGCTCGGAGTTTTAAGTGCAATAGATCTCCATATTAGAAGGAAGCAAAAGAAACAATCTTTAATCCTTTCAAAGCCCAATAATATTATGTATATTGACTGAAGCCCTATGGAGTGGGCCTGGCAGGGTTTTTCATTACTGCGCACGCTGTAGCCTAGCTACCTTTGAAAAGTAACCAATATCGAGAGCCACTTGACATTTGCAAAGGATTATGGGTGTCCTCTCCATCTCTTCTCAAGTTCCCAAATTTACAATGGTCTTAATTTAAAAGTTAAGCCGGGGGATCAGTTGCTTAGTCTGCTGCTGGGCTGCCCTTTAAAAAAGGAAAAGAGAAAGGAGAGTGTCTGTGCGTGCCTGCACAGAGGGAGAGACGGGAGCGACCCTGGCGCATCACCCGCCCTCAGCGTTCGGCTCCGGACCGCACTCCCCGTGGGAGAGGCCCTGCAGCAGGACCGGGGCTGGGAGCGCCGGGATTCATTCCTGCAGGTGCTGCTGAAGTGCAGGCAGCAGCAGCAGCTGGTAATGAGTTGGTGAAAATGAAAAAGGGACATAAGTAGCTTCTTTAGCAAATCCCCTGGAAATGACACGGAGCCTCTGGGATCGATCAGATCGATCCCTCCGAAGGCTGCGGGCTCCTCTCATCCGACTGCCAGCGCAGGGAAAACCGTAATGTTATTATCAGCAAAACTCAGAGAAAAGCTGCTGGGAAAGCAGTGCTCTGGGTGCTCTGCTCCCATCGTCACGGGGAAGGAGCCGGGAGCATCCCCGGCCCTCGGCACTGCCGGGCCCTGCCCTTCCCGCTCAGGGCTGCGCTGCAGCTGGGGCTGGCTGGGAGGTGGGAGCAGGGTCCCATGCTGCACAGCCAGCACAGGGAACGGCGCTGAGGGGACATGGGGCTCTTCTGACAAAGGTTCTGACCGTGTTGATCTTCTTCCATCATGTTTGTGCTGTCATCAGCCGGTGTTCCTGATTCACTCTCTAGCACTTTCTGAGGTTCCTGTCCATAATTTCGTGTCCGTCTGCAGCATGGTCTGAGCTTTCCAAGCCCGTGCTCCTGGGCAGCCCCCAAGCTTCCTACTGGCGTGGGGGATACTGGCAGGGGACCCCAGTCCTGCAGCTGCAACTTTGGTGTCTCAAAGGGAAACAGTCCTCAAACCCAAACTGCTGTACTTCCTCCAGAACTCTGCAGAAATAGGATGAGGAAAGTTGTACTCCGAGCCTTACTTTGGGAAGAGTGGTCTTAAATCTCCCAGTCACATCCGTGAGTTCAAGGGGCCTTTCCTTGAAGAACTCAACATTTCTTTGTTTATGTTTCTATAATCCTGTTGGGGGAAAGAGGCAATAAATTAGTTTTATTACATCTGTTCTGAGAAGTGTACAGGCCAGGCTCAGAAATCCCATAGCAGGTGTGTCCAGTGCTCTGTGGGATCATGTAAGGGCATGGCCTGGGATGGGGGAGGCTAGGGCCACTCCAGGGACTCTGTGCTGGCAGATGGGCTTGTTTGGGTGCTTGTAGGTGCAGCAGGGGTCACCTCAGCTCCTTTAACCCTCCTGCTGGCATCTTCAGAATTTGGTGCAGCTGCACCCAAAAAAGGGAACGGCTGGGACATGTTACTGGTGTTTGTTTGGGCTTGTGCTTCAGAAACTCTGATCCTTTGGCTCTTTCGGACACACTCTTTAATCTAAAGTGCATCATTAGAGAGGTGTGTTGATATAACTGCGTGCTGTGCATACACCCGCTATCACATGGATATGAGGATATTTATTTTACCCACTGAAAGTTTGCCAGTTTGTGGAAAGCCCTAATTCTCAGGAGTTACAGGCATCGCTGCTTCCACAGAATCAATTAAACCGACATCAGCTTAGCGTTTCGGAATCACACATCTTAGAGGACTTAGACGTGGCCATATGTGACCTTTGGTGCAAGACTGTAAATTTTGAAATATGATAGTTGAGGAATATGAAATAAAACTGTGAAATGAACTGAAGTTAGAACAGCATTAGGGAAATATGTGGAACAGTTGTCTGAACAGTTTATGATAGTAAAAATAGGGAGAGATCAGCCACTTCAAATTCATAAACTATTAAAATAAACACACAGTACTTCTAAAAAATTTATTGTCAGGAATATTTCATCAGTTTTGTATGCATTTGTCTTTCCCTTCATAATGAACTAAACTGATGGACTCTCTCAATATCAGTACCTGAGATGTGGGTTGTCCATATAGGTTGTAGGACATTGCTGAGGGGTGGGAACTGCTGAGACACTGCAGGAATGTGCAAGGGTGCAGAGGTGTCTGTCAAAAAACTGCTGGGGCTCCTCACAAGATGGGCTTAAATCAACACATTCCCATGAAGCGTTTCATGGCTGACAAATCTCATGAGAAATTCCAGCAGCACTGGAAAAGCTCTTGGGGACAGCACAGCTGTGCTCAGCCCAGCTTGGGCCCGTGCACATCATGCTGCTGAGAGGGAAAGGCAAGAAAAGCCCAAGATTGGTTCATGGCAATAAAAGCGAGGACAGCACATGAGCATTATAAACTTTCTGAATGCATGAAAATTCAGATACAGTTTTGTACTTTCTAAACCACTTGATTTCTATGTCCCAACCAGGCAGGAGCACCGAGCTGTGCTCTGACTGCTGCTCTTGTTGAGTAGCCCAATTAATCCAGGTCTGCAGTGGAAAATAAGATCTATAGAAGAGCTAACAGAGCTTCACTGATAATTTGTTCCTCTAATTTTACCGGCCACCTTGTTTCTGCTTGTCCTGTGGTCAGTTCACTGGCCACAAAAACTCGGCCTTGTGGGGCCTTATTTTTTGTCTTACTTTTAGAAGAAAAGACCCTCTCAAGATAATTTCTTGATTTGGAAAACAGTGACAGCAGAAATATTTCCTTTTAAATCTGAACACATGCTTAGGATACAGCCTGAAAGTCTGTGTTGTTTCAGTCTCTGCTCAGGTTTGCCTGTTTGGGGCTGGTCTCCCACCAGTCTGCTGCTGGCTGTCCCCAGGGAAGCTCGAGTGAGAAGGTGCCCTCTCACTTACCTCAGTGAGAGGTAAATCCCTCTTACCCCTCAGTAAAGGGATTTCACCGCACAAGTACAGGCGTAGCAGAAATCTGTAACCATAGGATAGCCAGATTCTCATGGCAAGTGACCTAAATTTGTATTTTGACCCTGTGAACAGTATTGTGAGAAACTCAGAGCAGGATTAGAGCTCATTTCACTGAGCACTGACCCTTTTCCTGCAGAAGCATCCCTGTGTGGGAGCTCCAGGGAGCTGGACAAACCTTGGGATGTGACATCGTGTCAGGGACATCAGGCTGCTCCGCTCAGGGTGAACACAGCACTGCCACCTGCAACTGCTCTGAGCTTCTCAGAAGCAGAGCTGTGGAGGAGGCCTTGAAGAAGCAGCATTTACTCACCTCAGTGTAAGAGGAGCTCTTTGTAGTTCCCTGTCCTTGCTCACCACGAGGCTGCCTTCTCTTACCACCTGCCGGTCCGCAGACCAGTGGTTATCTCCAGTTACAACCAAAATAGCATTAGTTCAGCTGCCCTGTGTGGGACATGCATTATTAATTTCTTGGGGTTTAGCCATACACTTCGCAGTCCCTTATTAGCTGTATGTGACTAATTTTGGGGGTACAAATTCACTCTAATTCAATTTGGCTAAGAAAAACATCTTGATATGGTACGCCTGCAGCTGCTCAAATTTCCTCCTTGACTATCAAGTTTGTCAATTTGTCATCTTTTCTGATGAACTTGTTGCCTACCTCTGGTATCTCAAGTGAGCTCCATGATCTCACCCTGAGGTGTTAGGAATCGCTGAGGGCTATCAGAACTTGTGTAAATTACAGCGATGCAGACAGCACGTTGAAAAATCAATAAGTAATGAAATAGTACTGCAGTGAAGTAGCCAAGAGAGCAGTGGGTGAAAAAATCCCAAGGACTCAGTTTCATTTTGTCAAAGTATAAAAGATAATGTTCTGCTGTGATGCTATAAAATCATCCCCACTGGCCAGAGAAAATTGAAATACAAAAGAGCAGTGTGGAGGTGCGGGTGCGCTTCCTCCGGATCCCGCGTCCCCCTCCCCGTGCTGGCAGGGATCTGGGCAGGCACTTGCTCCTCAGGTGAAGCTGCACATGGCTCCTCTGCCTCCGTGGCCTATGCACTAATGTCAGCTTGTGCCAAGTGTTCTTTAAGCCTCTTTCTAATTCCCAGTAATCCTCACATCTACTCGTCCAGTTATCTCGTATGGGCAAGCTGGGAAACACCAGCAGAACTTTTTCCCTGGAAAACCAGCACCCCATGGTGCCTTCCCAGGGTGCACAAGGGGACTGAACATGGGTTTATGTCAGCCTTGAATTTTATCTAGGGAGGTCCTTCTTAGCTGGAGACAGCACATTTCTGACATACAGTTTTCTACAGTAATATGAATTGCTCTGTAGGCAAGTGAATCCACAAGGCTTGGTTTTCCCTGAAGGCCATGCCCTCGACTCGCTCTGTCCACACCATGGCAATATCCCCCAGCTCCTTCCATCTCTCTGGAATGTTGGGACCCTGTGTTGGGGCTGGTGCAGCCAAGAGCTGTGCTGGGCTCATGGCTGCACATGGCTGGGCTCCTCTCCCTGGGAACACTGCTCCCTCCAAGCAGCCGGCATTCCTCAACGGGGTCACGGTGCCCACTGCTTCCTCCAAGCAACAACATCCAAAGGCACACAGAATGTCTCTAAGGCTTTTTCTCTTCTTTCATTTTGGCTGGAATTAGCCAAGTTGGGCATGAGGTGGGAATGGCCAGGCAGGCAGTCTTGCTTCCTGGCTAAGTCCTTAGAAAATCAGGTTCAAAAAGAGTAGTTGACTCCAAAAAGAGAAGAAAAATATTGAACTGAAACAAATTTTCCCAAGCTGGGTGTTGCCATGAGAGTCTTTTGCTTGAATCCATAAACTATGAACTTTTCTCAAATGAATTCTTAAAGTTGATGAGTTTTTTCCCACTTGGATATGTAAGGTAGTTAAAATGTATTTAAACAAAATGAATGACTGAAATACCACCAAATTAAATATATCTTCTAAAAGATAAACCAGCATTTTGTGTGAAGGGAAAGTCCCCCCCACTTCAGCCTTTCTGGCTAATCTGCCTGTTATCCTCTCTGTAGATCTTTGAAAGGAATCAGGTTTAAGAGATACCGAACTGCTCTTTGATCCCAGGGGACCAAAAGCCAGGTTGGATAATGGTCCTGCGCAAATTTCCTCTGGGTATTTTTGCCTATGTTTTCTGCCTGCTGCCTGGAAAAGTGGGTTCTGTGTTGGCTTCTGGAGGAGCCTCTGCCAGAGGCAGCCAGAGAAATACAGTCCTTGGGAAAGGAGGAGAGAAAATAGTTCCCTTAATGTGCACAAATGATCTCCCTGATAAGGATTAATGCTTGCTGGGTAAGCAGGCGCAGGGTTGAAAAATCCTGCAGGGAGTCCGGGCGTGCCGCTGGCTGCTCTGGGCATTGCGGATGCTTGGGAGGGTGCTGGTTCCAAGTCATTGGTTCCAATCACCTCCACAGACCATCTGTGCCTTTCTTTAACCTTCCATGATTTTGTTTCATTAGGGGGTAGCGGGAAATGAACAGCCGCTCTCGCTGCAGCCGGAGTTGTCTCGAGTGAGATGGCAGCAGCTCCCGGTTTAGATATTCGGCAAGCCCAGGTTGGGTCTGAGTGAAAAGACCCCATTAACTCCAGTGACTTTGGAGAGGGCCCTTTGTTCTTTTCAAAGTTGTTATGGGTTACAGACCTCAAAAGCCTCTTTTCTTGTCCATTATTATTAACACAGTGCAATGAATCACTGTGTTTAGCATGGACACTTGGGAGCATTCCAGATACCACAGGACTGTTTGCAAGGAGGGAGCATGTAAATGCTAAGGAGATCTCAAGGAATTTAATGGAGCAGAATAGGTAGACCTTGGAAGCAGAAGCATTTCTTTACACATGAGCATCCTACTGGTGTAAATCTGGAATGTTCCACAGTGCATTCACTACAAAAACTGGGAGGAAACATTTATATGCCAGGGAGGGTGCAGCTCTTCAGCCTTCCCGCACTGTCGGACACATCCCCGTGTTTACAGGACGCTCCCTGAAGAGCCTTTCCTGCCCTGGGGCTGGGGACTCCAGTTGGGATGCAGAGCTTACCTGCCTTTTCTCATCACCCTGACAAACCATCTGCTGCCACTGCGATCTCCAGTGAAGCCTGACCAGTATTCCTGTCCTGGCAACTTAACCTGAGACCTTCGGTGCTGGCATTCCACAGCACCAGCACCTGGGAATTTCACTTCCCATTCTGAAATGCTGCTTTTGCCTTTGTCTGGCATAAACCACTTCAGCTGGAAATTCACCATGTCTGCTGTAAGTGCCATTATAATGGTGTGTCTCTTTCTTTTTTTTTTCCCCACCAATCAAACTGTTGATTCCTTTAAAGAAAAAAAAAAAAAAGAAAAAGAAAAGAAAAAGAAAGAGAGTTAGAGATACAATAGTTTGTTTATATTAAGGAATTCTACCAATTTTTTTCCCAGAAATCTCCAGATTTCAAATGTGACATTTGGCAGAGGATGGATTTTGCATCAGGGATTAATCTTTGGTTTACCCCGACTGTAACCTTTAAAGAATGATCCAAATCCTACATTTCTCAGGTGTGCAGGAGGGTGGGATTTGATCAAACAGCTGTCCAGGAGACTCCATTTGTGGTGGGCACACTGTAGCCAGATGTTGAGGTTGTCCCTGGGTTTCAGGTCAGAGCTGGTGCCTGCTGTACCACACTGAGGTGCTTGTAGAAGGATGTGCAGTGCTCCTGAGAATTTCTGTGGGTTTGGTTGTTCCTGTTTGGCAGCTTTGCTCCATGATGGAAGCTACAGAGCAGCACTGGGTTTGGCACTTCCCTGTGGGAAGGAAGAGCCTCCAGTGTCCATATAACACGGGCTCCACGGCAGCACATGGGGTCTGTTCTGGTCTGGCACTTTGCTGGGGACAGAGAGGCTTGTCCCCAGCAGAGGGGACGAGGTGAGATCATCCAGGTCTGACTGTGCATTAAAAGAGCTGCACCACGTGTTTGCAGCGCCTGTTCCCAGGATCAGAGCTGACGGGAGCAGGAGGAGCCTCAGTCGGACCATCTGCCTCCAAGGGAGGAGGAGGAGGATGAGGAGGTGGCTGGTGCTGACCCAGCCAGGCTCTGTGCCTGGCCAGGCATGTGCTGGGCACCATGGTGACATGGCACCTGCAGGGACAGCCAGAATAGACAGTCCTGTTGGCACTGCTGATGGCACACCATGGTGCTGCCAGCGTGATCCAGAGGATGCCATCCAGTCCAGAGTGGTGCTGGGCAGTCCGTGGTTCCTGGGCTCTGAGTGACCCCTGCTGGGGCCAGCACGAGGGAGGAGGAGGAAGGACCAGGGTCTGAGGTGCAGGAGGTTGCTGGCTGCAGGACCCTTCTTTTGTCTGCTTCAGAATTTGGAAGTAGCAAATCAGCCTAAGAAAAGGAGAAGAAAGGATTATTTAATGGTTAAGATGATTGGATGCTGCCTTGGAAAACTGATTGTTTTCCCTTCCTTTGCCACCTTTTCTCCTTTGTGACGCTGGTTAATTCACTTCAACCTAACTTTTCACAGACTGTTACTAATTGGGTATTCTTCAGTTTCTTCATGGTTCATTTGAGATGCAGGGCTCTGAATTTGTACTCAACTGCTGCTGAAGACCATTTTGGACACATAAGGAGTGATCTGAGAAAACAGTTTGTAGACCTCTCTTAATTAGACATCCACAGTTAGAAGATACATTTCCTTTAATCACTATAGATCTCAGCTCCGCAGTCAATGCAATAGAGGTAATAATAGCACCTTGGATCACAAGGGATTTGAGGAAAAGCTTACAAGGAATTTAATATCTTGGACATCAGAGCAGCATTTGAATCGTATAAAGTAAATAAAGGGAGCCATGCATTGAGCAATGGGGGGAAAATATGTGTGTCTGCTCTATATAATGCATCAGAACTGTGGAAATGTGGGGGGAAAAATAATGTGGCCCCCAATTTATAACCTATATCATGAGGAAGAGGGTGTCTGCATTTCTAATCCAGTTCTTTTCGTGTGTCTTTCTCTCATCTGGCATTAACAGCCTGTTTTAAGTGTCTCTGTCTCCTCACACATCTCCAGCTAAGTCCTTTTCCCAAGAAACTCTTAAAACTTAATTCCTTCATGCACATTTTAAAAGGAATAAACCAAAAGGAAAAACAACATTCTTTACTAAGGTGATTCACAAGGAAATACTCACCACCTATTTGCATTACAGTGTAATTGCTCATGTCTTCCTGGGCTTCCCTTTCCATGAGCACCTCTGTTCTATTTATACACATCTACCATTACTAATATTCTTACACACAAATATAAAATTCAGACTGGGAGGTCTTCTATAACAATTCAGAGACTTGTTTTCTGTGACTGTTTCTTGTAGTAAAATCTAGTAATAATAATAAAACTTGGTGGAAAGTTAAATGTGGAGAATCGTACCTTGCAAAGCACTTTTACTGCTCAATTTGAGAGCATCCCCAAAATTTCATATTCACGAGACTGTTAGAGCAATAGATCAGCTAGACAAAAATAGAGGGAGAGTTTCTATTTTCAAACCAAATGATATGACAAAATTAGCAGCTTAGGGAGCATGCTGCTCCTCCTACTCCAGGCAGATGGTTTGTGGGTGCTGAAGCCAACGGCGGCTCCAGAGGTAGTGCTTCCAGTGTTGAGTGTCCAGTGGTGCTGGTTGGGCATGCTGGGCTGGTTCCCACGTTTGCAGAGAGCCTTTTTGGGGAGGCTGAGGGCTGCAGGAGCAGCTCTGGGCACGGCTCAGCCCGGGCTGGGGAGAGCCATTCCCCTGGCGATGGCGGTGGGTCTCCCTGAGCCCTGCCACCCACCTTTCGGGTGAGCTGGAGGGGCCTGCTGAGACATGAGAACTACATTTTCATCAGAAACAGGCTCTTTATGGTTTTGGGGACAGAAAATAAAGAAACCAAAGGAAAATGGCATTTAAAAGCTTTCTATAGTGCTTTCTGCTTGAAGCCCTAAAATCGTGACGTGATGCCGTCAGAGCTCCTCTGAATGACTTGATGAAGGTTTTTTTTTTTTTGGTTGCTGCACTCTTGGGACTCATTGGAGTGGCAGGATTAAAATTAATTAGAGGCTGTTTGGAGGGGGCTTTGGAAGATGGCCTGGGGCTATACTTCAGTCTGGTTGTTAGAAGCAATATCATCACCGCCTTCTCTTCCAGTGAACAGACCTGCACCGGGGCGGCTGCGGGGAGCCACAGAACATCCAACGCAGACATCAGAGCAAAGACTTCCTCCCAAAGAGATTACTTACCACAAAACCAGTGGATCTACCTGCTGACAACCCTAGAAATATGTCTTGTTTCATTTTATGGTTCCTTAAAGAGGCTGCTTTACAAAGCTCTCCAGAATCTTGATGAAATATCCATGCGAGGATGCTCATTTTCCTTCCTTCTTACCATGAATTATGTTGATTAGTGTGGCTGGGAAGAGATAAGAGGGAAAGCTCTGTTCCAGCAGCTGGAGTTTGGTTTCATTTGCTCTGTTTTGCAAAGCCACCAGTGACAAAAGTGGACAAATAATAATTTCAAACCACTTGTGAGCCTAACTTTGAGTTTTCCTCTTTGTGGAGGGTCAGTTGCAGAACAGATAAAATGCTGCATCTCAAAATTTGTGTCAAGTTTTCAGATGGTTTGTGCATTGGTAGACTCATAGATAATTACAGTCAATCCCTCTGTACAGGAAGTTGATGCTTACCTGATCTGGATTCCTACACAGGCAGAGTTAGTAGAAACAAGAATTTAAACTTTTACGGTTAATTTTAACTTTTAGTTGCGTCCTGTTGACTTTGTAAGAGCTGCCATGTCATACCCAGTTGCAGACTCTGTATGAACATGGCTCAGAGTAAGGTGAGATGATACCTGGTTTCCTGCTGGGCAAATTAGTAGAAGTAGCTAAAAATTGCCACTATTGATACTTAATAGTGGTCATAATTTTTAAAAACCAGTGAATTAATCCTACTAGAAGTACAGCCAAGAGTAATTTGGTTTCTCCAACTCTCTCTTTTTTTTATTTCCTTTTCCATCTCAGTAATACCTAGTCATCAAAAGGGCTTAAATATGCAGGAAGAAGTAGTGCCTTTAGTGTGATTGTTTTCTACTCAATAGCCTGTGTGCTTTGGAAGAAAGTAGACAAATTCACACAAGGTGACATCATTTGGTGCCACTGTTGGCTCTTCTTAATGAGTCATTCCACAACAGGCATTATTTTTCTCAGGAAGAGCTGTATCTTCCCAGCATTCTCAGAATTTAAACACTGATTTAGAAATACTAATTTTTTCATATTTCAGGAGCAGTAATTGTGTTGTTTTCTCTCAGCATCTTAGGATAACTACAGTATAGGTGAATAGTTAGTGCTAAAAATAACAAAAGTAACAAACCAGATAAGCTTCCAGAAGGCAGACTCATCCTCAGGTTGTGATTAATGAGTCCTTAATTGAAAACTTAGTAAAAATATCAATATACAATATAAGGACAAGAAGAAAATGCTATTTAAAAATTACAAGCCTTGTGACTTCCATTAGGATTTACAGGTTTTCTGACTCAACCTGCTAAAGCTGTGGATGGCAGTGTTCAAAGTCGAGTGTTCCTGAGATCACAATGGCAAAATTTAATCAATTCCCACTTATATGGAGTTTGGTGTGAGTGATACTGGGGCAGCAGCTTCTGTGAAGATGAGCCACTCTTGGAATTATAAGTACAATAAGTATTGTCTCCTAAAATTTCCCAAACCAACAAGTAATTGTTTAAAAGTATAAACCGCATCGTTCTGAGCTGCAGCACCTTAGATTTGATCCTAGAAACAGAGAAGACTTTGGAGTCTTGGTTGATGAATAATTCCCACCTTCCCTGGATGTGCCTGTGGAGCATTAAAGTGCACAAGGGGGAACCAGTGGTTATTTGTGTAGTTATTTTCCTTACCCAGGTTTCAGGCATGAGGAGATTTGAGCTGGACTGGAACCCCAGCAGAGCCCTTACAGCCAGAGCCCTTCCTCCTCCCTATCTCCCCTGTTCCTCTTGCACACTCCGAGCAAACAAAATTCATTATCTCATCTCAGCATTGCAGCTTTCTAAGTTCAATGTCAATAGTGAGTTAGGAAAGGGCAGGCAGGTCAGGGATTAGGACTCTGAACTGTCCTTGACGTTTCTCTGTAGGATGATCTGCTGTTTGCATCAGCCAACTGAAAAAAAATTCTGTCTCCTCTATCCTGGGAATGATCAGGATGGGAAAATGTCAGTTTAGGGGCTGACAGAGCTCTGATAAGAATGAGATAGATATGCAGAGAGTGAAGAAACAGACAGGGGCAGAGGTACAAATACTATCATTCTAAGTTTAAAATTTCATTTTTAAGTATATTTGTGAGTACACATTCTGTTTTCTTCCAGCATTTCAGCCCATGGGCTTCTTTTTTGAGCAGTTTCATTTTAAGGAAGTATGAATCTATTTTTATTTGATTGGATTTTACAAGTTCTGGAAAGGTCATCCTGCCTGGCCTGGAAGCTGCAAATACATTCACTCCCACAGAATTACTTATACGCACGAAAATAGTTTCCACTTTCAAAAGTATCCATACATTCTTGGAGTTACCAGCTTGGTCCCAATTCTCAGGCTCAGAACAGGGGAAACAAAGCATTTAGATGAAAATATTTTTGAAGTGTGATGACCTTTGAACACAAATATAAAAATCACTGTGTTAGGAATGATTTGGGTTTTTTCACGTTTCCATGCCCTCATTATAAACTTGATAAATTTGGAGAAAAAACCTTATCATATTATTCACAGTGGGTTCAGTGTGTGGTCCAAAAAATGCCATCCAAGAGGACACTGACTCTGTGCAGTCCCAGCTCTGCAGGGATTCACATCCCCTGAGCACAAGCCATTTCAGATTGGGTCTGATCTTCTGAGGGGGCATGTGCTGTATAGGCAGAAAATAAAACCCAGGGAATCATAGAATAATTTAGGCTGGAAGAGCCCTCCAGGGATCATCTGGGCCAGGCCCCTGCTCAAGGCAATTACAAATAGATCGAGTTGCTCAAGGACTTGTCCAGTTGAGTTTCTGCTCGGTGCAAACAGATTTAACACAAACCCCCTCCTGTCTTTCTCTGCTTCTGTGTTGTCTGAAATGGACAGTAGTAAGAAACCTTTTCTGCTGATGGCAAGCACCAAGTAAAACTTCCTTACAGTCACCTCAAGTCTGCCTGGGGGAAACTAATTAAACAGATAAAAATGCTCATAAGACACATTAAATATTACCCCCCGCATATTAATTACAGAAATAACAGCATGTGACTGTAAAATAAATCTAAAAAATGCAAGTGAAAAGAAATTATCTTTTTTGGATGGTTCCACCTCTGTGGAGAAGTCCAAAGAAACATGAAAGTCCTTGTGCATCCGTCTACACTTCCTGAGGCTGCTGGAATTCTGTGTAACCCTTTCTCAAAGCAGAGTAAAACCAGAAATTAACGTAATTAATGCCACACACTTTCTCTTGGTCTCCTTAGTCCACATTTCTGGTTCTGCTCAGATGTGTTCTACCTGGAGTCTATAATTTTAATCAAGCTGTATCTCTTTTGAGGTATTGTCTTGCACTGACATCATGGTAATTTGGGCACTTGAAGACAGACAGGAGTTCTCTGGTTTGTGCCTCCCTTCCCTAGCTGGTTCCTGGCTGGTTTTCCCAGCAGGGTCACCCTCTGGCTCTTGGTGGCCCTTTGGGCAAGCGGGGTGACAGATCAGTGACAGGTCCCTCCCAAGGGCAAGGGACTGCATCTCTCCAGCTGCGGGACAAAAGACATTCTCACCGACCTTCGCCCCAGGAGCCACTAGCCAACAGCAGAGGAACACCTGGATCTCTGAGGAAGCTTTTCCAGAACACAGGGGCCGTCAAGTCATGTCTGGATGCCCGCAGCCACATAAGGACACACATCTTCCCAATAATCTTGGGTATCACAATTATGGTCTGTATTGCCTTTAAGCCCCTAGAACATTGCATGTAATTACAAATGAGTGATTTCTTCTGGGCCATGATGACTTGGAATGACCAAGTCTGTGCTGGTGAAGGTGGTTGGGCACTGAGTTGAAGCACCCTGGGTCACCAGTTTTGGTTTAAACCTTGCATTTCATCCTGGATCATCTTGTATTACAAGTCAAGGCCATGTGAAAAGCAGGTGTTTGAAAGGTGACAGCCAGCATGGCTTCCTCTCTTTTGTTATAATAAAAATAGAAATTTACCAGCAAATCTTTTTAATGGCGCATTAAAAATTAAAGATATCAAATTTACAGAGTATGTTAATACAGCAAATTCTTCAGCATTCTGCTGCAGGTGTGTTTCAGAGCAGAGATGGGCAGGAAGGACTCTGTAAGGATTGCTGCTGTTGTTGCTGCCCAGCCCAGGCTCCAGAAACAGGCAGGGAGGAATATTATTTCCAAGCATTTTAACTTACTGCCTGAGAGAAAGCAGGTGTCAGTGGCTGTGTGCTGTGCCAGCCCTTCCTCAAAGTTGGGGAGATAAAGTGCTTGGAAATGACAGGTCTGTCACAGCCCAGGCTGGAGCAAGAGTTAGTGCCATCCTCAGCATGGGCCTGTCCTCAGCACTGCTCATCCACCTCTGTCTGCCTGCACTGAGTCCCTGCACAACCTTTGCTTCATCTCCCTTTTCCTTTCAAACCTCATCTTGGACTTCCTTAGTAACTTTGCCAGGACTGCCTGGCTCCCAGAGCAGGCTTTAGAGAATGGAAAGCAATTAAAGACACTAGAATTAAATTATTTCTTGCAAACTTTTAGGCATAAAAGATGCCTGCACATTGTGCAGTGGGGACCCGACCCCATCGTGTCCACCTGTGATCCTGCATCTCCCATCAGGGCAAGGGTCATCCATGAGGAATGGCATTTGGCTTTTGGTGGATGAATTTCTCCTTCCATCCTTGCCTTCCTTTCCGCTCTGTACACAGTTCCAAGCCCCAAAGCAAATGAACCTCCTGTACATTTCCAACCCAAGGCCCCCTGAGGTTTTACAAGGTGCTCAGCCCCAGCATGGTACTGGTAGAGCGGAGGGGCCCATCAGGGTCAGTCTGCTGGAACAGGAGTCAAACAGAAGTCTCTTGGGATGGTCTCTAAGATTCCTATTAGGATCTTCTCTATCTGGGAATATTTCAGCCTAGAGAGGGAAGCAGCAGTGCTCTTTGAGACACTCTCTAGTGTAAGCTCCATCAAAGGGAAAACAGACATAATGACGCTGGGACAGGGAATAGGAACTTCAAACTCTTCCTTAAATGTCAGTGAGGAACATATCATCTGGGTGTAGCCTGCGTGGAAAAATGAAACAATCTGCAAACAGCCCGGATAAAGGGTAAAAATGTTAAAAATACACTTAAAATAAAATAAAATAAGAGTGGGTGCTGCAAGCTGTGGCATGCTTTGGCTTTCAGGAAGCACAGCCCTGAAGAAGTACAAAAGGCCTTTAGTTTGAGGTAATGAGGTGCATCTAATTATATTTAAGAAAGAACATCAAGAACTGCTTAAGAATATACTACCCACCCTTTTCTTTTCACCAAGGCTAGGCAGAATCCCAATCCTAAAACTCCGTTATTTTATAAAGGGTGAGGATTTCAGAGAACATCACAGAAAACAAGGTTATTTTCCCATAACTGTGGGAAAAAAAATGGTAAAGTATTTCTTGTCTGTTCTCTTCTTCCTCTCAATAACTCCCATTAGGGGAGGGAAAGAAAAAAACACAACAAAAAACAAGCAGGCCAAAATAAGCCTGGCCGTCATGAGAAATGAAGGCTGTCAGAGTGACATCTGACACCAGCGGGCCACAGCTGAAGAACAAGGGAAAAGTTTTCGGACGACTGTCACTGACCCATAGTCCCTCGCTCCTAACCTTGCTCTCCAACATATGTTTCTCATTTCCTTGCTTATAGCTGGCCCAAGCTAATGATATGTGTTTTGGCAGTCCTCCCGTGCTTGGCATAGTGCCTGCCTTGTTCTCATTGTCTCCGCTACTTACAGAAACCCCTTTCTCCGTCTTTCTCTCTCAGAAAATCAGCTTTGTACAACTCCAAGTATGCAAAGCAGTTCTTGCTGCCCGAGCTACCATCTCCCAGCTCCTCCTGGCCCTGCTGCACTGGCCAGATGTGCCAGTAGAAACACAGGGAGATTGCCACGGACAGGACTCGAGCTGGGTGGAAACAGTGGAAAATCAAACATATTGGCCCATTTGAGCCTTGCTAAAAATACAGGGAGCAGAGCTATTCTGAGGGACGATGGCATGGGAAAGCTCTGCCTGGAATCCTGGGTCCCTCCGAGCAGACAGGGCTGTCAAGCAGACGTGGGAAGGGGAACTCAGTCCAGCCCCAGGGGCAGAGGGCACCGCGCTTGGCAGACGCCGGGACGGCACTGAGCGGGCTGGGCGCTGCCGGGACGGCCCGTGCGCTGTCTGCGATCAATAACGGCGGTGGGCACGGACAGAACGCGCGTTCTGCAGGGGCCCGGGGAAGCCACTGGCTTCTGTGGGATGGGGACCACGCGTGGCAGCGAGTTTGGGTCGTGCCTGGATCCTGTGCCTCAGAGCGCTGCTGGTTCGGCAGCGCGGGACGGCGCTGGGGGTCAGGGTCGCCCTCGCTTCAGAGGGCTCAGGCTCTCCTGGATCCCAGCTCATGGATATTTGATTTGTGTTGGCATGAGGGACTCTGTCCCCTGGATCCAAACAAAAGTCCACTACTCCTTCGTGAGGCGCAAACCACCGAGAATGCCACAGCTAACAGAACGAGTGGCAGCAGTGAGCAGCAACTCCAGGCCACAGAGCAGCTCTGCCCCAAAGGTGTATGATGAATCTCACTAATTTCTTCTCATAAGCTTCCCCATATTGGAAAATACAATTTATAAATTAGTCTGGGCAGTGTTTTGGCCACCCTGACTAAAAGCACAGGTTTTTAGAAACTGCAGTTTCTTCAACATGTGCTTTTTTCTAGACATAGGAATATATGGTTGTATTATATACATATACTTATCAAAGGCTCCATCACCTGTTTGTCCTCTGTATATGTATCTTCTACATGTAAATATTCTCAGTCAGTGTGCAAACTAACTTTATTTTGTGCTAGCAGAGGCAGGGTGGTGGTGTTGATGTAAAAGCCAGTGTGTCACGCTCAGTTACATCAGTGTACAGCAGGCATTCTGTAGGATTTTGCATGCAATGTGATGATTTTTAGGCTGTTACCACTGTTTTTATATCCAGGGCATGGTGAAGGACTCGCACTGATAAATCATCAAGAATTAATCTCTGGCAAGAAGAAGGCCATGCCATCATTTTAAAGACACCAAGTCAGTTCATTCCAGCCACTCCTCTGAGTTTGGTGCAAAATATTTATGTTCATTTTTGAAAGCGGGGACGGGAGAATTTCAGCAGTGAACTCATCCTCAGCATGATGAAAGCGAAACTGAAATTTTCCTTCTTTCCTCCTCTCTTTTCTGACACTGTCATCCACTTTAGTGCCTGCTCTTTTAGAGCCTGGTGCTGTGTCACCGAAGTTAATGGGAGATTTTCCATGCGCATTGTCTGGGAGCAGGAGCAGGCCATTACCAGGGCTCGTCACCCCCCGCACCACATTCAGCTGTTTCCTCTTTGTTCCTGCTCCTTGTAGCAAGGTCACTGCTGAACACTTTTCATTCTTCCCCTGCTCTATCCACAGACACCGCTTCTCACACGGGAACTTCACTCGCACTCTGTGATCTCAGGCGCTGACTGCAGTGACCCCCTATTTCTGTCCTTCCTGGTTATTGGGGTGTAATTTGAGTTAGAAGGGACCTTTGGAGGTCACCTTGTCCATACCCCTGCTGAAAGTAAGGCCAGCAGAAATCAAGCTGCTGAGGACCCTCTCCAGTTGGGCATTAAAACCTCAGCAGCCTCTCTGGGCCCCTGTGCCACGTTTTGACTGATTTCATTGAAGATTTGTTTGTGTGTCACCCCTGACCGCACACCCCAGCAGGACCTGCCTCCATCCGCTTATGCCACCGCTGCCCAGCCTGTTTCCCAGGCAGCCTCTGATCCTCTGTGCTCCTGAAGTGTGCTCGGAGTCTCCCCGGGCTCCGTCTCCCAGCATCTTGCGCCAGGGAGTCAGCTGGAGCCAGCAGACACCTTGTCCTGTGCCCCATGGGTCCCCATGGGCAGCATTCCTGAGGCTCAGAGTGTCACACAGTCCAAGGGCCAGGCGTTCTCTGGCTCTGTCTCGGAGTGCTCCCAAGGCCAGCTTTCCTGATTCCCCTGTGGGACCTGCAGCACCTCTGCATTCTGTCCTTCTTTATTCTGTCCTTATCTTCCCAGTAAATCTTGGAATGAGCATAACTCCAGAACCACTCGCCAGGTTTTAGGGCTGCTTCTTTAGAGGTCCTGGAGCATACAGAGAGAGAAAATTTGCTTATTGGAGACCTGTGAGTTCTAGAAACTGGCATGAAAATAAGGAAGAAGCACCAAGATCTTTTTAATGCACATAATGAGAGAAGAGGGCAGGAAGATGGGCAGGAAAATTGTCTCTCAGAGCAACACGTGGGTTATTAGGGGCTGGTGAGTTTGCTGGGCGAGGCTTGGCCAGGTGTGTGTGCAGGGCACTACTCTGGCGTGGGGGAGCTGGGCAGGTGCCACACAGGCACCAGGGGCTCCAGGGCAGGGTGGGAGAGTTGGTGTTTAAATGGTTAAACTATCACCACATTTGGCTGTCTTGGGTTTCTCATAAACATTCAGTAAAGCACTTTCATTCAATCACACATATTAACTACTTAAGTTCCCCTCTCCAAGGATGTGGATTGTTATTTTATGCCAAATGTGCTGTAATTAAGTTTGACATAAGCACATGGATTAAATATGTGGTTTGGTGGGCAAATGGGAGATGGCTTTTCCTTCTGGCCATATGGAGGATGCAGCCACATGATGTGACGCAGAGGGAAAGGATTCTTTACTCTTTATTTTATTTGGTAGTGTTTCTTTTATTAAAATTGCTCAGATTAATCAGCCAGTACCAAGAACATCAGCGGTGGTTTAACCACTTTGGAAGAAGGGAACACCAAGCGTTGCCCTGGCTTTCTCCACGCACTCCCTATGAAATGCAAGGATATATACATGTCTGCATACAGAGATGTGTTAGGGATATATTGGATAATAATAGATTGCTTGTGATTGTCAGTAATTTTTTTCCTGGGACTGACCACATGATTGGTTTTAACTGTCCAGCATCAGGATGAACACTGTGCTTTGCAGTGGTGTAACATTGGTGAGCACTTGTAAGTTATGGTTTGCAATGATGGAGACCTCACTTCAGGGCCTCAACATCATTATTATTATTATTATTATTATTATTATTATTATTATTATTACTACTACTGCATCCTACTTTAATGTCAATAGCATCTACACCAGCACATGGTTGTCATGGTGCTTGCCACTAAGCTCATGAGAAAATCTGACATTTATTCCATAAATAAAACTGTCTGGTTTAAGACCAAATAAAACTGATGAGAGAAAAAACACAGAGGTAAGGAGATGAGGAAGATCACATCCTCATGATCAGTGTGCACAGGAAAGGATCATTTCAAATAATACTGCATTGCAAATGCCATAGGAAAACAAACTTCCCATATTCCTTTATGGGTCCCTCCTCTCCTATGAAAGGTGGCTATAGAGTCAGTTGTTATTTGTATACAAACTTATTGAATACTTTTTTCTTTTCCCAGTTGTCTGTATGTCAGCAGCTTGGCTGTCATTTCAGTTCCTGAATTCTGCCATCTGATATAACATTTTGTAGCTCTTTGTTTAGAAACTGGCCTTTTGGTCAGCAGACCAAAGCTATTCACAATTTTGTGTGTCCAGCATTGAATGCTGCAAAGGGACCTGATTTTCAGGCAGTTGATGTTACCTGGTGGCTCAAACTGCTATGCCTCAGGACCCAGGTGGACGTGGGACACCTGCAGGGGAGCTCTGCAGTCCTTCATTTGTGAGAGATAACGAGGTTCTGACCACACACCAAAAGGGCATCACCGAGTGGATGAGCCCCTTGCAAGGCTCCTGGCAGGGCAGCAGCTCTCAGGGGTGGTCAGATCCAAAGGAGTCACTCTGCTTTGCCTGGCCTTCTTGGACATTTTCTGTCAGACCTCCACTTGCTTCACGTATTGTAGGCAAAGACCATCCCGTGAAGTGTTTGGTTTTCCAGTTCTGAATGGAGGGCTGGAAGCTCTTCTCATAGCTTTCCTTTGGGAAACTGGGGCTTGTCACACATTTACAACATTGCCGTAAGTGAGACTTGGTGATCTGAGAGTCCACAATGAAAGTTGCTGAGAAAATGAAAACCAGCAGTTCCTTCCAGCGCAGCACCATCCCCGTGGAGCGTGTCTCCGTCCTTCAGCTCTTTGCTGGCACGTGGCCAGTGTTACCTTCTGCTGCACACTCAGGTTAGTCCTGACTACTAAAAGACTTCTAAAAGACCTTCAACCAAAGTTCTTCCCAAGCTTTGCAGAGACTCTCCCATTTCTCAAAGACATATTAAGGATTAGCCAGAACCTTTTGAAGAGTTGCCAAATGATTCTTTTAAAATTATTAGATACAAGTGTTCAGAGTTGGTGATTTAAAAATCTTTATATTTAACAGATGCTACTTAACCTACACCTTTTACTGTTACATGACCTTGATTATATATTTACATCAACCACTTTGATTACAAATGTGCACCAGGAATGTTTTACTCCACAGTTATTGACATTTTTCCCTTCTCTGTTTAGTAACGGTTAATTATTGCACATAATAATCAATTATTTGAATGTATCGTATCAAAGGTGAACTTCAGAACTCTCAGGTTTATTGTTTGTGAGGGTTCTGTGGGTAGTGCTTGACACAGCTGGCTCTTCTTATAAGTTGTTCACACCCATCAGCTTTGGCTCGTACTGATCGTCACAGATGTTTCCTTGTTTAATTTGTTGCGCTTTGATTCCTGTTTTTTATAGCTGCTTTCATATCCTCTTTTAGAAGAGATGTATAAACTTCCTTGTGAAGAGAAATTTGCAGCTTTTGGGGCACCAAATGAATCGTCCTTAGATCTTGGCTGGTTTTCACAGGGAGTTTTCAGGTTATTTGTTCTTTTCCACACAGGTGTCTTTAGGGCTGGGAGATTTACTCCTTTCAAGCACATGGGAATAGCACTGTGTGGGTTTTTTAAGGAATATAACCAGTCTTGTCTCTTTGTGCATTTAATCCACTCAGGGTTTGCTAAGTAGAATGAGGGGCCAATGCTGCATGGCCCTATTATGGCAGTGGACACAGCCCAAGTCACATCCATTTCTCAGTGACCTTCCACCCTGTCCCTTTGGGACTTTTTTTCCTTTTTTCCTATCGGAAGTGGCTGAAAGCAAACCCCAAACATTTAAACATGACAGTATAAAACCAGCTCCTGTGCTCTATGAATACCCAATGGTTTCTGGACATTTACATTGAGAATCCTGGTCAAACTTATAGAAACACTTCGCTGCAGCTGGCAGGGAAACGTTCCTGAGCCTCTGGGGAGGATTTGCTGGTGGCAGCTGAACGTGAGGCTGGTGGCCCATGCTGGACACAGCAGCTCCGAGGGCACAGGACAGGGGGTGGATGGGGCCCATGTGCCTGGCTCAGAGCCAGCAGGGCCGGGGCCCTGCCCCAGGTCCCACTGCTCTGACAGGTATTTTGTTGGAACTGGGCAAGGAGGGAGTCGGTTTGTTGCTCCAACACAGCCCCGTGCCTGTGGGAGTTGGCTGAAGTGCTGATGCCAGCCCAAAGAAGGGATCTTGGCTGCACGGATGGGTGGGTGCAGTGAGGAACTGGAGGGCCTCAGCATTACACAGCTGCTACCACGTGCCCCCACTGATGAGCAGCCTGAGCCCCTGTGAGCCCGCTCCAGGGCTTGTCCTGCCTTGGGGCCACACAGGTGCTGCAGCTGCTGGACAGCATCCTTTGGGTTTGGTCCACCTGAACTGACCTGAAGGTCCCCTGGAGTTTGTGGGTGGCTCGTGGCTGTTCCTGGGAGAGCAGAACCCAGGGGTGGCACCGTGCTCTGATTTCCTGAGTGATGTCAGTGTCATCTCTGTGAGAGCTGGAGCAATCTGAGGCATCTCAGGACTTCTAACGCTTGCGCATCTCTTCTTTATCTCCTCAGACATAGGCTGAAGTTCCCTTAATCCAAAGGCAGACTTGGGGTTTATTTTCTATTTTTGATGTTTCCAGTGGCACTGAGGAGAATGTGCTGACTCATGCAGGGGACCTGCCAGGGGTGTCACCAGGACCATTTCAGGTCTCTCACAGGACACAGACCTACAGGGCTGCTCTTGCAGAGACCAGACACACAGACTCACTCTTACAGGAGGTGTTGTTTCAGAACCCCAACCACTAACATCAGCTCCAGCACTACTGACTGCTGACACTTTGCTTTGTGTGATATAAAACAGGGTCATTTCCAGCTCTTAAATATTGAAAAATTATTGAAAACCTCCTCTGTTTGCTTAGTGGTCGATGTTTAATCATAGGTAAATATTCCACATAAAAACAACAGGTTATCATTAAAGTCGAGCAAACTGGCTTCTTTAGGCAAGGAGGTGGGATTGTGCTCAGGTTTGTGACATACACGTAGGGGCAAGGGGACCCGAGATGGCAGAAGTGGCACGTGTGCTGTGGGACTGTAGTTGTGTTGGATTTATTGCCGTTGGTACAGGTGTTGGTGATGAGCTGTGGCACAAGGCGGGTGAGAACCCAGCCCTCAGCTCGTCTGAGCCCCAGAGCTGCTGTGAGCCCTGGGGAAGTGCTGAAAGAGGAACAGGAAACAGATGGGAGATGAGATTTCTTAGAATGCTGCAAATTTCTGAGAGTTTCCAGCCCAGTCCCGCACCTGGGAGAGGCAGGGCAGCCCTGAGCTGCCGTCCTTACACGGGGCTGCAAGGACAGAACCAGAATAGAGACAGTAAATTCCAGGTAGCAAAGTGAGCACAAGAAGCATTTTTTCTACTCCTCTGGGGTTTTGAAAGCAAATGTAAATATTTTAATCCTCTTCTTTTGTATCAGAGAGCGAGGGGTTCATCAGCCCCGGCTCCGTGCGGCGCCGGGAGGAGGAGAGGATGGGACGAGAGGGTCTGTGCTGGCCGGGCAAGCCCTGGGAGCAGCGGGGACACGGCTGGGACACGGCTGGGGACACCCTGGCCTCGGGGAAGCCGCTCCCCAGCCCCGACGCGCTGCCACGCGTTTCTCTCGGGTGATTGTGTTGGCAGTTTTATTTATATTTTCTTTCAGTGTGGAGCGGAGCCCTTTAACCACGAAGGGAAATTTAATCTTTTTGCTGATAAGACGCTAAAATACTGCAGTCCGGCTGACCTCCTGAAACCAGATCCAAACGGCCGGGCTGTCCAAAAATCCGAGACACCCCTCCCCCGGGCAGGCCCGCAGCGTTTCCCCGGTGACCCCGGGCAGGCCCCTCGGAGCCCCCGGTCAGAGCCGCTCTGATTGCCCGGCTCGGCCCGGGGGCGGCCGCTCCTCCGGGCTCCGCTCCGCAAGCTCCCCGGCAAAGCTCCTTCCTCCCCCGCCGGCCCCCTTTCATTTTCCTACAGCGTATTAAACCTCAAGACGTAGTTAACACTAATCCTGATTTATTTAGGATTTATCTGCGTTATTAATTCCAGCCATGTTGTGAAAAAGTACCAAGGGTTCCAGTTTGTATGTAAACTTGTGCCGTTTTGCGGAGAGTTTTATTTCAATCTTCTCCTTGAAGTGATATTTTAGCCAAAATTTCAGACTTCCCCCTTTAAAAAACACTTTGGTTGGAAGCTAGCCATAATAATTTGGTTTATTGTTATTTTTTTCCCCCAGTAAATACCCTCTTGGACTATTTTATGCATTAATCTGGATTTGATGTGGATTTAAACATTTACAATGCAAAATAATTTGGGTTAAAAATAATCCCCCTTGATAAAGCTAAAAAACCCCCCCAACTGTCACCATCTCTGACAGCCAGACATGGGCGATCTTTGAATATGCAAATGAAGGTGAGGAGAAGCCCGAGAGCAGGAGCGACCGTGGCTGCTCTGGAAGGTCTGGTCAATCCAACGTCCCGACCCAGGAGGGTTCCGGAGCCACCGCAGCTCAAAGCTCGGCTCAGTCCCCGGCTCAGGCTCTGATGCAGATCTCACTGCTCAGGCTGTCTCTGCCCTGCCCCAGGCTGGGACCCTGCAAGAGGAGAATATTCCTGCGGGATCTGTGCCGCGTGCTGGGCAGCACCCACCCTGAATCTCTAATTCAGGCCTTTCATTGGGACTGGTGCCTGAATTAATTCTGCCCTCTTTCCTCTCTGAGGCCGTGGTGCTGCTGCTCCTCACCTGACTCTTAAGATATTTCCAACCAGATTGCCAGACCTAGAGGGAACAATATTCCAGAGCATTTATTTGTTTCCTGAGTAGACACTTGGGACACTGGCGTCTCTTGATGATCTCGGTGTGCAGGAACAACTGAACAGCTTCCTGGGAGAAAAATCCACTGAGGACTGCTGAAAAGTGGGACATCCTTGTAGTTCAGAGAGTCCTTTAACCTGAAGCTGTTGGTGATAGCAGCACTGTCTGCTCACTAATTCTGTAGTCCTGCCTGCAGGACTGTTGCTGGTCCCTGTTGATGAGAGGACATTGGCTAGATGGACCTTTAATTTAATTCATCTTCTTATAATCTCTTAACTAATGCGGAAATGGGATGTATATGGTTTGGTTAGAATCTTTCTCCAATTCAACGGAAATCCATAAGGAATATCCTCGCATTACGCCTTTGTAGTCACCACCATGGTACCTGAACCAGGCCATTGTGGGCTCACCAGGGTTTCTGCTCAGGCTGGGAAGGGTAGCCCAGAGCTGGTGCCAGCCTGACTGGTGCAGGGGGCTGAGCCTACAGATTGGGGATTCATCCTGGGCATTGATCCCTGGCGACTGCCCAGCTCTGTGGGTCCCTCGAGCCAGCTCTCCAGCCGCTCTCAGTCACTTCCATCACCTCCTGGGCTGTCAGTTTTCCAATAAAGCAAATAAATACCCCCAGCCCTGTGGTACGGCTGGCAGAGGGAGGGGGGCATTGTCTCTTCCCTCCAGCAATTTGAGGACAGTGTTGGCTCGCACTCTGTTAGCAGGCAGACACCGGCCCCTGAGCCTGAGCCTGATGCTGCGTGGACACAAGGGGTCAAGGGGGGCCAGTGCGGTTCTTGGCACAGGGTGGGCAGGGCTGCCCACCAGGCTGGTGGGGGGGCAGCTCCCCCGATGGCCAGCACTGGACGTTGTGGAAGCAAGGAGTCAGCTGCAGGGTGAGAAGGGGACGCACTGAGCAGCGTCTCAGCAGGGAGTTGTGTCACATTTTGGAATGCCCCAGTGGAAATCCTGGGTGCAGGATTTTGGGGGAGGATTACAGCACACTCCAGGTCCAGGCTCAAACATGCTGAGCAGCACTGCAGACGCTGGAGGGACGCTGGTCTGTCACTTTTCTCTGGGACAAGGTGCCTGTGTTGTGTCCACACCAGCCAGCCTGGACACTCCCGATTGTGGGAACATCCCTGCTCCACAGTGGGCTTCACTCCGGGCAGGTGCAAACCCCCTGCCAAAGGACACCCCAGCAATGACCCCCGTAGAAGTTAAAAAGGCAATCAGCTGGAAAAGCTAACCCTGTTGCACCCAAGTTCCACCCAAACCAGGTTGTCTGACTCGAACTTCCAGTCACTTATCGGAGCTTTTCCCTGTTGAAGACTTAAAGGCCTCCCAGTCAATAAACGCATTAGCTCACTAAACATGCGGATGCCTTTTCTTCTCTGGATTAACCCTTTGGGAGCTGGGGCTTCCATTGGATTTGTTAGGATATTGATCACAGATCATGTTTGCCTTTCAAACTGTTTCTGCTTTGGACTTGACAGATAGTTCCAGTGCTGAAGCCAAGCAGCAAATTCAGTGTGGCCACACAGAGAAGGAGCTCTGGGAACCACCCACGTAGGGCAGAGATCCCTTCTGAAACCCCCCAGGGAACCGTTCACCTCACCAAGAGTGACTTTTTCTCATAGGGAACTGCTAATTAAGCAAATACTCAAATGTTAAACAATGTCACATATATGTCTATTTTCAGTATTAACTAAAATTGTATTAAATTAAAATACACGTTAGCCTAATTTAGCTCTTCTTCCCCAACTGAACATCACAGGCCTTTGCAATAAATGTCTGTAACTGTGCATGGAATGGAAAAGGAGCCAGCTGAGCCAGCCCCACTGCTCTGGGTAAGAACACATTAAAGGAGCTCTTAGAGAATGATTTAGAAGAAACTTTGCAAAATGGAAAGGTCATATTTTATGACCCTGCTGACCCAAATGGATGCAAAAATATCAGAATTAGTGACCTAGAAGAAAGCAGATCTGGCTTTACAACACGTGTGGTAACCTTATCCTCTCATTCCCAGTTGCCTGAGAATCTGGAGTAAAATGTTGCTGATTTCGGTTAAGGCTCTTCCCCATCGCACCTCTTGTGTGTGTCAGAGTCCTCTTTAACACACTCTCTTAAAAATGCAGCTGCACCTGCCTGGCTCAGAAGTGGGCAAAGCAGATGTCGAGTTCTCTTTAATCTGGACCATATTCTCAGGTTTTTGAGCTCCTGGTAAATCCTCCTCTTGTATAACTTTGCTGTTCCTGTGCAGATACTGCCTTCTCCTGCCACTCTAATAAGTTATATCAAGCCTACATGCTTTGGTTTTAGGGCTGTCTGTTAGACTTGCTAAGATCTTCTCTTTTTTCCATCTAGTTGAGGATTTCATAGTTTTTCCTCTTTTTATAGTTTTTTTGAAGAAGGATTTTTCAAAATTCTGCTGTGGAACTGCATATGAGCCGTGCCTTTCCCAGTCTGCCATACAAAGATAATCCTCTCACTGTACAACATCTAACTTCATCCTCTTTCTAGGCATTAAGTTTAATAACAAAACCCCCAAGAAGGTGGTATAAAAACTCATCCAAACCTTGCCTCCAGGCTTGGTTGCCCTTATGGTTCCTTCAGGCCCTCTTTCCTCACACTGTCGCTCCCTTTCCATCCATGGGCTGCTCGCTTTAGCAGCACGTCCCTGCACATCAGCTCAGCTTATCCTGAGGAGGAACGTCATCGTCTGATAAGGTGGAATTTTTCAGTCAAGGAATGCTGAAATACTATAAATGCTTCTAGAAGAATCATGAGGTGTCACCCTGTAGTGCACAACTTGGAGCTCATGTGGCTTGAAAGGCAGTTGTTACAAAAATCTCATTTAAGTGAAATATCTGTATTTTGCGAGCTTAACATGCTGCCTCCTCTGTCCTGCCATGTTGTACAGGGATTTGTCCTAGATGGGATTTGGTTCTCAAGGTTATTCCTATGGTTCTTGTTAGCCTCTGTGTTTACTTTTTGATTTATTCTCATTTAGGCAGCTGAGATTTTTCTCTTTGTCTTCAGAATTCATGTAATGGGTTTGCATCATTTTCTGCATTGTGCACTGGGGAAATTATCAATTCGGCACACAGCCACGCTGAAACAGCCACGCTGAAACTTTCTTTTAAAAGCTCAGTTCACATGTGGAGCACGATGTTATTTACCACCCAACCCACCTGACAACATCCTCTGGAAATCCCTCAGTGCGCTGTCATGGCTGTGACTGAAAACTGCGATGTAATCCGAGAGGGAAAGGGTAGCTCTGTTTTAATACTCATGTCAGGGAAGAAGCTGATAAGAGTTACAATTTAAACAAGTTTTTCTAAGGGTGTGAATAATTAACCTCCAGTGCTGCCCGGTTTGCGGTGTCACATGCGGGAAGCGGTGTCACTTGCCCGCTCTGGCGGTGGTGACAGCTCCCGGCTGGTTTGGGGCACGCAGAGAGGATCAGCTCAGGCTTCTCCATCAGCCCTGGCTGCTCTGCTCTGCTCCGCTGCCCTGCAGAGCCAGGCAGCGCTCAGGGTTTGCTCACCTGGCTGCTCCAGGCCAGCCCAGGTGGCCACCAATGCTGCCTTCCCCGTGCCCACCTGCCCTGCCCTCCCTGTCCCCAGTTGCCCTCCCTGTGCCCACCTGCCCTGCCCTGCCCTCCCTGTGCCCATGGCCTGTGCCCCTTCATCGAGAAGCAGTCTTACTCCTGTGGGGAGTATTTGTTTAAGAGGATTTCCTTTCTCATGCAGGGCCTGCAGTAGCCATGCCAATAAGGGTGGGAACGATTATGAGAGATTGACTGCTGGAATATAATCCCTGTGTGCTGCTGGTTTGATCTGAGGAGGATTGTGTTTCAAAGGTAGCGGCTCATCCCGCGCCAGGAGCGGTGCTCCACCCGTAAATAGGGCTCTAATGAGATCCGACAGCCCTGATTTCTCTGGTGATACAGTAAAAAAACACGAGCAGTGCTGATGGTTTGGGGTCCTGACCTTTAACAAGGACTCACGACACAGGGCAAACTGCCCAAGAGAGATGGAGGGGCAGGAGGCCAGGGGACAAGGTCGGTACATAATGAAGTGGTCAGCATTGGATTTCTGTCACTCACAGTGGTTAAATACAACAGTGAGGGACTTCAGTAAGAGAAACCGTGAAAGAGCACATGCAGGAGTCACGGAGAGCGGGGGGTCTGGGGAGGGTCAGTTACCTTCTTCTGCGAGCTCCAGCAGTCCCAGTGACTTTGTTAATGAAGAGGGTGAGGGCAGGAATCATGCAAAGACGACGAGGGAGCAGGGAGGGAGCACAAAAGATTAAAGCAAACAGAGAAGGAAATCCAAGGGGACTGGCAGTGCGTGCACTGTGATGTGGTGCTGAGACCCAGAGAGAGGAACGCAGCCCCTGCAGCAGCAGCAGCAGCAGCACGGTCTAGAGCAGAGGGGGCCGATGACAGAGCCCCTGGTTTGTCCAGCCACCATTGCAGCATCCCTGTGGTGACAGCATGGGCACTCCTAAACACAGCCCTGGCCCAGGACCTGCTGACACCACAGTCGTGGGCACCACAGCCATGGGCACACAGCCATGGACACCATCAGCCATGGACACACAGCCATGGGCACCATCAGCCATGGACACACAGCCACGGACACACAGCCACGGACACACAGCCACGGGCACACAGCCACGGACACACAGCCACGGGCACACAGCCACGGACACACAGCCATGGACACACAGCCATGGACACACAGCCACGGACACACAGCCACGGACACACAGCCACGGACACACAGCCACGGGCACACAGCCACGGGCACACAGCCACGGACACACAGCCATGGACACACAGCCATGGACACACAGCCACGGACACACAGCCACGGACACACAGCCACGGACACACAGCCACGGACACACAGCCATGGGCACGCAGCCATGGACACACAGCCATGGACACACAGCCATGGACACCACAGCCGTAGAGGAGCAGTGCCCAAACACACATTCCCCATCCCAGGTGCTTCCAGCCTCAGCCTCTTCTGGCTCTGAGAACTTCTTTGGGGCCCCAGGGGTGGCTCATCTCCTTTTAGTTCCTTTCTGCTGCTAGATCTAAATTTAGTGGGACTCTTAGCTAAGAAAACTAAAATACCAAAACCATTTGGTATCAGACTGCCTGGGGTGAATGCAAAGAGCAAACAGCGAAATGCAGACGCAGCCAAGACCTCTTATGAAGGAGGTGCTGGCAGTTGATGGGGTCTGAATTTAACATCTGGTTCCTTTTCAAGTGTTCTCTTTCAGACCTGAGTTTAATAGAAACATTTCATTGCCATTTTGCTAATATGTCCATTGAGGCTTCAAGTGACAGAAATTAAATGCTTTCAACCCAAATACAGAAGAATTCTGTTACTAAGCAGTAACCTCAAAATTCAGGTGACCAAAAACCAAAGTGAGAATGGAAAATCTGAATGTGTTACTCATGTCCAGCATGGATGGGATGCTGTGTAGGATGTTAAAAGCAACTCAAACGGTACGTGATGAGTAAGAAAATAACATTTTAAAGCCACTTTAGTCATAGTAGCCCAAGCTAGATGTATTTACATGAAGAAAAATATAATATATTGTTTACACACTGCTGATCCCATGGGAGGTATTTGGACTGCAGGGCCCACAAACAACAGAACCAGTAAATCTGATGTGTACAGGAGTCTCTTATACAGAGGAAAAGAACTTTTAGTCTCAGCTGTAGGACTGTGAGAACCATTGCAGACAGCGACCTGTGTTTGCATTGGCTATGGTCAGTGCCAGGTTTGTTCTTTTCCCGGTTTTTCTTTATTTGGGTATTTTATTGTTGTTTTTTTCTGCTGTAAATGCAACCACTGAAGCCAGGCAGCCTGTGAGAGAGGTGAATTGCTTGATTCCACAGCATTGTTTTAATTTGTCTTTGGATGAATTCTCATATGCTTTCATGAGAAAATTGCCCATTAGAAGCATTCATTTAATTTAAGAACAGTTGGGAGAGGAAGGGTTGGGATGACAGATGGAGACTGTGGGTGTCTTATAAGAGAGCAGAGCTTTTTGTGTTTATCTTTTTGTGGCACATAGTTGCTGTTCTCCGCTGCTTCATTTTTTTAAATCTGCCCTTTTTTTGTGCAGTATTTCTTCGAAATCTCTTCTCTTTTTTACTGGAAGTCTAATAGATTTCATTAGTTTTTCCTGTACCATGTCAGCTTTAAAGCATTCCAGTATAACAGAATGCAGGGAGGTAGCCTGGTAGGAAAACAGAGTGAAACAGGCTGGATTTTGGTCTAGTTTGGAATTGCACAGAATTTAGCAGAAAAGATACTGGAATATTGAACTGATTTCTTCCCTTAACCCACTGACTGTCCAGCAATGGTACACATGGGCTGAAGGAGTTTTCTAGCTGTGCCAATGCCTTCGCTGTGTAGTTGAAGGTTCACTGTCAGAAAGTGGCTTACATCTCACAGTTAACCTTTATTTAAATTAGTCCAGAAGTAGATACACAGTTTCAAAGCATTCTCTTTAAAAGCATGTAGATAACAGCTGTGGGATTTGTGGATGTCAGTGTGTCTGTCCGTGTCAATGCCCTGGGTGGTCCAGCCTGTGACACCTACCTGACAACAAACCTGGGTGTCAGTGTCAGGCAGGCCCTGACAGCAGTGAGGACCTTGTTTTATAAACACCTGAACATCAGTCCATGCAAATACAAGTAACTGTGTGCCGAGTCCAGCTGCTGACAATATTTTAGTCATTTGGTCCCTGGGTTGTAACTTGTACCTCTTTCACAGTTGTGATGACAAATAACCTGTAAGTTGTGGTGCCTCTGCCTTGGGACTGCCAGGCCCCTACATGAAACTAATTAAAATTTAAAAATAAAATTAACTCCTGTTAAAGGAAGATGGAAAACTGTGCAATATTTGTTCAATATACATCTTGCTTTGCTCTGTAATATAAGCAGCAGCCTATAAATACAGGGCAGAAATTTCAAGCATTAGTCTCACTTGTTCTCACCATGTTACACATGAATTTATTTGCATCTTAATGTGCTGTCCCGAGGTTTGCATTGAACAAAACAAACAAGGCGATATGAGAAGTAAAGTACATTTATTAGATTTTTGTTACTTTTCCATGAAGTTTTTCTTACTGTGACCCAGTTTTTCCCTTACCCTTCAAAATTTCTGAATGATTGGATCATTCTCCACTCTCCATTCTAATGACAAAACCTCTTTTACAAGGCTCTGTCATTGCTTCCTTTGATTGCCACAGCCACTTCTTTTTCCTGCTACACACACATTTCAGTCCATAAAAAGTACACCTTAGGAGTTTTCTTCGTATTTGATTTGTCTTTTTTATCCCTTCAGATCTCTTGTTCTTCCTCCATCCCTCCTTCCTAACAAGTCAAATTTGTTCACCACCTCCAGCCCTTCCTCTGAGTGTTTTAGGTTCATGTTCCCACAGTGTCTCCATCAGCTCCACCAGAGATGAACCTCTACATTTACTTCTCTTATTCTTTTGATCTCATAAAAACATCTCCCTTCTTTCTTTCACCTCTGTTATCTATATTGTTGTCCACCAAATGAGCTGCAAAGCTTCTGCTTTCTCCTCTCTGTAGCCTGCACTGGCCCTACATGGCTATGCCTTCCTTTCCCTCAGCTGCAGCCTCCCATGACAGTCCTTGACCTGTGTCCATCGCTGCACCAGCAAGCCCAGTAAGGACCAGTGTGGTGAGCTTGATTTGGTCACTGCTGATGCTGGAAGGGCAGGAAGGGGCTCGTTTGCTCTGTGAGAAAGGGCTGAAGGGCTGCATCCCACTGTGCCCAGGGACAGCTGGTGCTGTGGCACAGCTGCCTTTCCTCTTGCAGTCAGCAAGGACACATCTCATCCCAGTGAGCCCCCTGGGAGCCCTGGCCTGCTCCTTCCTTGGTTAATGCTCCAGCTCCAAAGGACATGCTGACTGGCTTCCAGCTGCCTCTTCCTTCCTCAGAGCGCCACTGGCTCTGTTACAGACTCCTCTCTAGGAGATTTTCTATCAGCTGCCTCAGCCCTGCAAGCCGTTATCCCGTGACCCATTGTCTGCACCAGCAGACAGGAGACAGGGACATTCCTGCATCTGTCTTTTCCTGCTGCCCTGATTTATTACGCTGTAAAATAATAAAACGTTAAAAAGGTTGAACCTGAACTGAAGCTATGACTATGACACTATTAATCAAACTGCTGGAGAATTACTTTATATTCAGTGCCTGACGCACTGATCCAGTCCGCTAAAAGTTGGCCTGAAACATCGTCCACAATGTTAGTACTGGGCCTGGGAAAAGCAGTTCTGGATCTCTCTGTCCTCCTCCGGTGTGTGGCTGTGCAGGGCAGGCAGGCAGGGCTGGCTCATCAGGTTCTCCTGCTCCGCTGGCCATCACAGCGTCTTTTATCTCAGCCGTCGATGCCACGCTCACTTGATGTCTCAGTTCTGGAGCAGAGACATTCCAGCTGCTATCTGGGAAGGCTCTGGCCCCAAAAATATTTAGTTAGCAGCCATTCAGTTAAGTGGAATTGACTTTTTATCGGCTTTCTTCTGTGCGTCTGCCACCAGCGAGGGCCGTTTCCTCCTTCCCTCTCGTCGGCCTGTCAGCCGCTCGGCGTTGCTATCGGCAGCGTGAGCTCTGATCAATAGCAGCACTGTGGAGCAGCTCATGCGTGGCTGCCTGGGCTCCATCGATCCGCCCCTTCCAACAGGTACTGCCCACCTGAGAGAGCAACTGCAGATGAGCACCTGCTTTTACTGCAGGCTCATTCATTCTGGGGGGATTCAAGGACACACATTGTCCTTCTCTGGAGACTCACCAAGAGCACACTTGCAGCAACTTCTCTCCTGCCTGGGACAATCCATGACCACACTGAGCTCCCCATCCCACCCATCCCATCCCATCCCATCCCATCCCATCCCATCCCATCCCATCCCATCCCATCCCATCCCATCCCATCCCTTCCGACATCCAGCCTGTAAAAACAGTGCCATACAAGCACTTCCAAAGCACCTAGTCTGGGAATGACACCTTGGACTGCTCGAGTTAGGAGAACTCAGAGGTTTTGCAATTAGGAACATGTGCATTGATGAGACACAGACCATCTGCAACTGTCCCATTACTGCTCCTCACAGGGGGACCCTCTTCTGTCCCAGCTGGGGATCTGAGGGCTGTGTCCCCATGTGCCCCATGTGCTCCAGCAGGATGCAGCATCCCTGGCCTGGGCTGGCGCTGGGCATCGAGCCAGAGATTCCATGGGGCTGGTTGGGCCAGGGGTACCTGTGGGAGTAGGGAGGTTTATTGTGCCAGCTCATACAGCACACGTGTCCTCCAGCAGCACTCTCACACAGCAGAGGCTTTTGCTGAAGCATAGAGCACCTGGGTTTCTGGATGGCACCTTGAGGATATCTGTTCTGGTCAGATGCCATAACAGAGCAGGAGATAATGGACTATGAACACTGACTGGCCACCAGCAGTGTCCTGGCAGTCCTACTTCTCCTTACAGGCCGCTGTCCCCAAATCTACCAGCATTTAGGGAACTAGCTGCTGTTTTGAAGGAGCCCCAGCAGCTGTCCCTGCAGAGATGAGCTCCCCGCCAGGCTCCTGCCCAGATGCTGCTCACAGCACTGCTCTGAGGGCTGGGAGACGGCAGAGGGGCACATGCAGGCACGGGTGCTGCCAGAGATGCAGCCCCAGCTCCAGTCTGGCAGGTAAATGCCCATGGCTCAGACCTGTCCAGCCTGGAAAGCCTCTGAAGAAGTTAGAGAGGCCTTTCCTGGTTGGTTTGTATGTGTGCCATTACAGAAGGGCTACAGGGCTGCCACAGCAGCTACTAACTTCCAGTGAAATGAGTGTTTATTATTATAGGTTTGATGCAGTTCCCAAAAGACCCTAATCAACAAGTAATAAGGCCACGGGAGAGCAATTAGAAATCTGAACTTTAACTCTCTTATAACCACAGTGTAGAAAGTGACTTCTGCTCCAGTTTGGGGTTTGCCACCTGGCATGTGAGCGAGGGAGAAATACCAAAAACCTGAAATACAGAATAACTGCAGACAAGTATTTGAACAATGACGTACAAGGTCCATTTCCACAGAAAGTAAATGTGTGTGTGGCAAAAAGCATAATGGTTTAGGGGGATTCATGCCCACATTTGCAGCCTCTCTATCACATTTTGGTGCTTTCAATGCTTCTTCTCAGCTTTAGACACACACCAAGGGTGCTCAGTGCCTCTACATGTGCAGCATCTGCCCCCTTTAAAGAAAAAAAATGACCTCAGTTTTCCCACTTGTGAAATAACAACAGTATCTGCCTAAAGGCAACACCAACCCTCGAGATGCGGGTTTGCTCAGAGCTTGTTTTGAATACTTTGGATAGGCCACTTCAGACAGGAACTGCACATTGAGTAATTCTTGCCATAGAAAATCACGTGGCTACTGGAAAGCAGAGAATTGCATAAGAGCCCATCTGCGTAGCACGGCTGAGTCGGGGAGCCTTGGCCAGGAGGGCCCGTGCTCCACCAGCCACCACAGCCGGGGGGCCCTTGGCTTCCCAAGGAGCTGTGCCAGCAGCAGCACACACCCACGGCTGGGATACCCCTGGTCCTTCAGCCTTAGGAGGGGAGTTCCTCAAAAGCGTTACTCCTGATTTTTCTTGCTGAGCTGCCAGATGTTGGAAGGCCAGGCTCTGGCTGCCTTGTTTCCCTTGGCCCGGCAGCAGGCAGCAGCAGCAGGCAGGAGGCTCGGCAGGCACGGGGCAGTGACTGCAGCCACCTGCGGCCACACACAGCTCTCGCACCCAGCAGGTACAGCCGGATGAGCTGAGGCCCTGCCCTCTCTCAGGGGGAATGGGGACACACACTCCCCACTCAGACTGACCACGGGGAGTGCTGGCAGTGCTGGTCCTGTCCCAAGCCCAGGATGCTGTGCCTGGGAGGAGGAAGGGCTGCATCCCTGCCAGCTGCCTGTAAGAACAGCAGGGCAGGCCCTGGAACCTGAAGATCCAGGTGAATTTTAGATGTCCCAGCCTTAAAGAAATTTGAAGTCTCAAAACCTTTGTTTGATGTATAACTGGAGCCAGCAGAGGGAGTGAAATGCAGGGACACTGTAGTGTCCATGGGAAAAGGAGCTGCCAGGCTCTGATCCAGGTGCATCTGGTTCCATGACACATCTCAGAACCCAAAGGGAGGGTGTACCAGCTCGGCCCTGGGCCACAGGTGACACAGATATGGGTTAACAGAGGCAGGTGAGCACTTGTAGGAGTGACAGGTTGTCTCCTGCATCATTATCAATAGAAAAAATTGATGTTCTTGGGTCTAACATTGTATGTTTCCAGTAAGAGAAGGTACCCAGAGGAACCTCAACCTCTCAAATAATTCCTGTTCCAAGGGGGTCTGAGTGTTGTCCCCGTGAACAAGTTCAAGCGCTTTATCTTCTGGCAGTGTTCATATAGTCCTGAGAGTGACCATCTAAAGTCCTGAGGAGAAGCCTAAAATCAGTGATGCTGATATATCCTCATTCTCTTATGCCTCCAAAATGTCCTGATCTTGGCATTATCCTAGGCACAAAATGTGACAGACATTCACAAACAGCTTCTTGGTGATTTCTTAGTTAATTTCTTTCTTCAAAAATAGCAATTTTGCAAATGGATTAGTTCTTCAGCATCCAGTTAGGATTTTTTTTAGACTCATCTTTAATGTGCCTTCAAAGACAGAGAGTTTGCCCTTTTGACTGAGCATTGGCCATTTTCGTTCACCATTTGATTGGAAGAGATAGGACACGATCTTTACTAAACTCTTTAGTAATGTGTGAGCTTCCTTCCAGCTGCCTCTGAAGGAGAATTTTGAAAAGTTTTTAATCTGTGTGTTTATGCACCAGTTTCCAAAGGAACACTTCTTTTAGCAAAATGCTAAATTGTAACAAGTTGGTAGCTTTAATAATTGCATTGAATGCTGTGGAATTAACTTAAAATAAGTTTTTCCTCCTTGAAATGAGATTATGTTTGTGCCTGGATCAAGCAACTCTGCACCAGTCTTGAACTTGTTAAAAGATGGAAATTGGAATAACCATTGCAGTATTGAAACGATGAAACGAGAAAAGAATGGCAATTGGCCAGTGTTTATGAATCAGAGAATATGATCATGAAATCATAAGAATAACCACCAAAAGGTAAATAAATTACCCAGCCTACTACTTATTTTCATGTGCAGCTTGACACGAAAGCTGAAGCCATGAATGATTTATACCTGTTTTAACAATAATACTCATTTTCCTGAAAGATGGTCAGCACTCAGGCTGCTGTGGGCACTGTGCCAGTCATTGAAAGGTTAATGTCTCAGCAGCAATACATTAAATTATGAATTATACCAGTCCCAAAATGGAAGGTTATTAGCTCGGTATGTTTAATTAGCCCGGCTCGAACTTTGCCATCTGCCAGCAGTGCCCATCACTAATGCACGGCCACGTGGGATAGGAGGGGTGGGAATGAGATGCCAGAAGCAGCAGACATTGCCCTCGGCCAGCCCGGCTCCCCTGCAGCTCTGCCGGGCCGGGCCGGGCCGGGCTCCCCCAGCACCCCCGGCGTGTGCCCTGCTCGGGGAGCGGGTCCTGCTGGCAGCCGGAGCTGCCGTGGGAGGAGGGCGCCGCCAGGCTGGGCCCGACCCCGCGCGGAGCCGCGGCCGGGCCCGAAGCGGCGGCGCTCGCCCGGGGAGCGAGCGGGGCCGCGGGCCAGCCCCAGGGCTCGGGGAGGCAGCAGCCCGCCGGGGCTCTGTTTGCACAGCGTCTCCTGCCAATAACTGCACAAGGCTACAATATTTAGCTTTTCAATAAATATTTAAATTTTGCTTCTTTGCTTATTTATTTTTTTAAAAGAACAAACAGTAAATTCTGTTGGGTTTTTTATTAGTTGAGATTATGTGATGCTTTGGAAGCATAATGCACTAAGTATTGCAATAACTTGATGACTTCCCATGACTTTGCAGTTGCTCTTGAGGAGCCTGTGTGCTAAAACTTGGGTTGGAACCGTGTCCTGGAAAATGTGGGGCAGGATCTGAACTTGTAAGAAGCCAAACAAAACCTTAATTTTAATTCTTATTTTTGTAGGTAGGATAACCTTGCCAAAGAGGAAAGGAATTTGGACAGACTTAACATCCAGCCTGTGCAGCTTCCACGAGCTGGACACTAAAATGAAGAGAGAGTTTATTCATTCCCATCTCAGCGCAGCCCACCAGAATTAAAGGACATTTTAACCTACAAGAGAGATTGGGTCAAACACTTCCCAACCTGCCTACACAGAGAAGGCTGTTCAATTCCTCTGGCTACCAAGTCTCCACATTTCTCTGTTGGATGTGAAGAGTGAAGGGAGTCTGGCAGGAATCAGGAGGCACCCAAGTCAGCGTAAGAGACAGCACCAGGTAGAGGCTTGATTCCTTTTTCCTAATATTCTTGCAGTACGCAGTGTAGACATTGTTTCTTCTCCTCCCCTTGAACTTTTGTTGATTTCCTCTTCTCCACATCCGTGGAGCCTCTGTAGTTGGACTTGTGGAGCAGGTGGCATGGTTGGAATATCGGAGCAGTATGTATTAGAGTGAAACCTACAGACAGAAATAGAAAGTAAATGGAAGATGAATTGATCAGAGGAAAGGCACAGGATGGAGGGGATAAAGTAAAGGCAAGGAGAGAGACAAGTAATACCTTGCCTGTGTGCTATGGGAATTCATTATTTTCATAGGGTGCCCGGGGTGTGCAGTATCTGTTTTACTGAACAAATAGAAGAGTTCTCAGCCCCAAACAGCCAACATATTAATTTATTGTGGGACAGCCTGACAAAATGAGCAGCCAGGCCAGTGTGACAAGGAATAATTTAGTGCTTGCGGAACATCAGTAACTTTACTACTGGTACCCTCACTTGTGTATGGCATCTGATGGACGTCTCTTTTGTTTGTAAGGACCTACTGCACAAGAAAAATTTCCCTTTCAGGGGAAATCTGACTAGGGAGGTGTCTTAGGGCATGGGACAGGGTTCTGTCTGGAGGAGGAAAGAGGCTGCCAGGTCGGTACTCTGGAAGGGGAGGGGTGAGGACCTGAGCCCCAGCCTGGCACAGGGAAAGCAGCACAAACCCCAGAGTGGGGTGTGCAGGGACATGCACAGGGCAGCCAGACATGGGGAAAACTGAAGGAAGGGACTCAGCAGGGAAAGCTGGAGTGTTTGCTGGGAGCAGTCTCAAGCTGCAGTTTCTGAGGAGCCATCCAGCTGGGACAGCAAGGAGATGACCTGAACCAACACACTCCAGTGGGAGAGGCTCCAGTGCAAACCTGCCGTGACCGCGGCACCGGGGGAGCAATAGCTGAGTTGTTTTCCAACACAGTTATTGCCACTTAAATTACAGTTTTATTCCAAAAGCAAATTCCAAAGTTTTATGTCCATAAAGGTTTAGACATAAACAAGAAAGAAGTCAGGAAAGTGGTATGTACTGTGTAAACAGTCTCACTTTATAATTAATGCTGGAGATCAGGGAGCAGGAATGGCTGTGCATGTGTGGTCATTCAGATTTACTGTTGCTCTGATTAAAACCTAGTTGGGCAATAATTTTATGCCCAGGTAGGGGCAGGAGGAGAGCAGGATGCCCCCAAGCAACCCATAAATAGTGTGGTGAAGACAAAGCGTTTATTACTTAGCTTCACAAAGGCTCCCTAAGTGCTCTCCCAGGGTATATATACTCATACCCCAGATGCCAATTCTGCAAATTAGCATTATTTCTCAAAATCCTGTGTAAATAGAAGTAATTTAAATACTTGATTTCATCAGACAGAATCATCCATGGAAATGTCAGTCTCTTTTTCTCCCTTAGTGGGATGAGCAGAGGTTTTCACTGCCTGGGTTTTCATCACTTGGAATACTTTCACTGATGGCAGAACCTGGCAGGGTCTGGGATCCATACAGGACTCAATCTGCAGGATTCTGTCCCATCTCAGTGCCTCATGATGGTGTAAAAGCAACTCTGGGGCATAAACTTTACCATTTATCACTGAAATGTGCTATTTTGAATATTCTATCTAGCAGTTTAAATTACTGTGCCAAAAGTGGTTTCATAGCTAAGACACAGAGGAAATTAAAGGGATTTGAGATTCTGTCAAAGTACCATTGGGATGTTCCTTTTTTGTATTTAGAGCAGCCACCACTGAGTTCAGCTCAGGCTTTGCTGATGGGCTGTTGTTTTGTCATCAGGCATCCTGCCACTAGTAACTTGTTCAAATTTTAGAAACTTTCACAATTATTTGAATCCATTTTTGTATGGGATTCCATGTAGAAACAGGTGCCTTAGTTAACAAGGTAATGGTAAAACAGGGTGAGAAAGGCCCATAAAATAATTTTTGCACGATGAAACAATTTTCCCAGATATAACATATTCAAAGGTGAGTATTTCAGGATTTTCCAGGGCTAAAAACAAGTGTTGCATTTTAAGGATGCCTGTCACTCCTGTTCAGGCCAATAAAGAGACAGACTTAATACTGAATTTTGCAGGGCATTTGACTTGGGCACCCTTACAGTAGACAAATTGCCCCTGGAGGAGGACAGTGCAATGAAGTGATGTGTTTGCTGGGAGGGAGAAAGCACTTTTCTAGCAGGTAGTTTCTTTTTTAATCATAATTGTTGGTACCTGCTGGTGTTTTTTAAGAGTTAATTCCAGAGAAATGGGGAAGGAAGAGAAGGGCAGGTGAGCTTGATCAGTGAGGCACCATGAAAGGACATGGTTTCATGGTGCTCTGGAAACAAAGCAGGAGGAATTACACCAACATCCCATCTCATGTGCTCTGCTCCATCAGAGTCACTTTTGTACCCATTGCACAAAATGGGAAATAGGGCAAAAAGCGGGGGGAGTGAGCTCTGAAGTGCATTTCTGGGCACTTCCAGCATACCCCGTGTCCCATCTGAGCTGGTCCTTCATGGCAGACAGTGAGTCTGTGGCAGAGCTAGGAATAGAATCCAAGCCCTTGTTCCAACTCCCAGATCCTCAAGAGTATTTTTAGGAACTTAATACCATTAATTTTATACTCTTTTTGGCCAAGGATCTTAGAAACAAGATTATGCTTCCTCCTGAAATATTTTTTAAATTCGTACTTGTATGCTCTTGGACAGCTTTTTTTCAGGGATCGTGTACAGTTTAGCACTATTTAGGAACAAATGGGCTTAAAAATTACTCTTGGGAAGAGTTCTGCATGGACTGTGCTTTTGTGCAGCCTTGAAGTGGCAGTAAGGGGGGAGGAGATGGTGCACAGTCTTTGTGTTCTGCAGTACCTGTCTGTGAGGAGCTTTGGCAGAGGGCACTGGGGGCTCAGGCATCTCATGTTGGCATGTTCAGGCCATTGAAAAGGTGGAGAAAAAGTTCTGTGCCTACAGATTTCTACACACAATCATATTTTTCATTGTGCTAACTCAGCAAACCCCTGCTCCTGCATCCTATCTATTATTAATTAATTGATTTCCTATAAGCTCATTATTTAGTTTGCCTGAGTTCCTCACAGGGTGCTCAGCTGCAGACAGCAGAACAGTTCGTGTCACAAAACGCCAACACATCGAGAAGGCCGGGCCAGGCAAAGGGGAGGTTGAGACTGGACATTCAGGAAGTCCTGGACAAAGCTCTCAGGCATGTGGTGGGATTCTCGAGTCTGTCCTGTCCTGTGATTGCACTCAGTATTCCTTGTAGGTTCCTTCTAGCTCAGGATATTCTATGGTTTAGCAATCAGGAGAAATTTCTTCTCTGAAAGTGCTGTGCAGCCCTTACACAGGCTGCCCAGGTCAGTGGTGGAGTCATCACCCCTGGAGGGGATTTAAAGGCTGTGGGGTACAGCACCTGGGGACACGGGTTACCGCTGTCCTTGGCAGTGCTGGGGGAACTTTTCCAACCCAAATGACTGATCCTACAACAGGGTGGGAGAGCAGCTTCCCATGGTGCAGCCACTCATCATGTGAGCAGATGAGCCGGCTGTGTTTCAGTGGCTGCCCTGTCACTCCTGCAGGAAGGGAAGGTGTCGAGGGCTGCTTTAGGGACTGCTCATATGGGCAGTGACCGTGGGGACAGGGAGGAAGCCTGTGTGGGAGAGGTTCAACTGCCCCAGGGCAGGTGTGGCAAGAAGGGCTCGCTGTGGTGCTGCTCCAGGTGTCGACAGGCTCCTCTCCTTTGCTCCATCCTCTCCTCGCTCGGTCCAGCTCGGGTGGTAAACGTGCTTATTGCAGCGCTAATGTCCTGCAAGTGGGATCCCACCTCCAGGTATATTAGAGTAATGAGTTCACACCTAACTAATGGAGACTTAATAGAGTTACTAATAGGCTGCCTTTTCCCCCCACGGTTTATGACCCCGCGGCCGGGGCTGTCAGGGGAGGGAGAGGTGAGAGGCAGAGTTAGCCCTGGCTGGGCCCCGGCCCGCACCTGGCCCGGCAGCCTTTCCAGGGACATCGTCTCTCCACCTTTCTGCAAGGAAAAATAAACAGTTTGAGGCTCCTGTGTCTTTATTAAACATTTCCTTTAAGCTGCATACTTTGGCTCCCTGCCCAAATGCACCAAGAAAGCATCCACAGAGCAGCTCCGCCGCGGGCTGGAGCGAGCAGCCCCCAGAGGGGCGAGCACCTGCGCCGCTGGCCGTGGCCCACGGTGTCCCCAGGGCCCCCGGGCCTGCCGGAGAGGCCGATGCGAGGGCCCGGGCGCAGCCCCGGGGCAGAGGGTGCCGGCAGTGAGCAGCGGCAGCATGGTGGCCCCCGGCCAGCACGCGGCTGCGACGTGGCAGCCAGGTGGGTGGGCAGCGCCGGGCACCGCGCGTGCCCCGGGCCGGGCGAGGGGCCGGGGCTGGGCCGGGGCTGCTCCGGCCGCGGGCACGGGGAAGGTGGGCGGCGGCCCCGCGGGCCCGGCCGCGCCGCTCGGGCTGGCCGAGCGCTGCCCCGGCGGCGGGCGAGGCTCGGCCGGCGGCGGGAGGGACGGGGGGACGGACGGAGGGAGGGAGGGGGCGCGGCGGTGATGTCAGCGCGGCCTCCGGCCGGCGCTGCCAGGTAAACAGCCGGGAACAGCCGGCAACAGCCGGGAACCGCCGGGGCAGGCGGCGGGGCGGGCCGGGCCGGACGAGCCGCCCGTAACCCCTTCGCGCCCGCGCTGCCGCCCCGGGCCCCGGCGCGGGGCTCGCCCGTGTCACCGGGGGGCTTCCGGCGTGGGCAGCGCCCGGGAGGGCCGGGATGCGATCCGGCCGAGGGACCCCCCCCCGTGCCCGGGCAGGGACAGGGGTCAGGGCCGGGCGCTGGCGGCCCGCGCGCCGCATGCAGCATCCCCAGCAGCCGAGCCCCAGAGCTCAGGTACAGGCAGCTGCGCGGCGGCTCAGAATAGTTTTAGTTTGCTGTTGCCTCATTCACCAGAAATGTGCCTTCTCTGCGGCGCCTTCGGAGCAGCCCAGCAGTTAAATTAGTAACTACGATAAAAACTACCAGTGCTGTTTGGAGACAGGGTTTCTAAATCCCTGTCATCCCGGACAACGTGTGGATGGAGCCGTCCTGGAGTTTGAGCTTTCAGTCCCCTCCGCCAGCATCCATCTCGGCAGAAAGGATGCACAGCTCCACGCAGGCTCTGCCTGGAGTGGGACTCGGTTCCTCAGGCAGGACAGGGTATTTTTTTCAGACGTTGTCCAGTACATACTGTGCATCATCTGTATTCTTGTCCTGTCCAGAGTGGCAGAGAGGAACTGCAAGATAGGGAGCTGAGGAAAACCCCCGAGCCACTGCTGATGGCCAGGTGCCTGCTTCTCCCTGCTCAGCACTCTGCTTTCCCCCCAGAAAACAAAGCTGCCGTCACACGAGTGCCCATAAAACACGAGGCATCCTGAGTGCAGAGATTAGTGGTAATTTTACAAGGACTCAAATAACGTCGGTCTGCAGGGTGCAGCACTGCCTTGAAAGGGAACAGCAGGCATTTCCCCTGGAAGCAAGTTTCCTCTTTCGAGCAGTTTACTGCCGAGGTGCAGTGTCACATTGTGGCACAAATACACTGTCAGCCTTTGGTTTGGAAGATGAACATTTGATACCTCTTTCTGCTGCCAAAATGCACTGCCCAGACCCAACTCCCAGCATGGTTATTTTTTGAAGCATTATGTAATTGGATTGCATGGTCAGTAGTGCTTCCTTAACAAGCCTTTCAGCAAACCCTCTGCCTGCTGCAGCCAATCCTCAACCCTTACATACACACTTACTCACGCAGGCTCAGTCTGGAGTAAACTCGCTGCTAAATACAGTTGGGAAACAGACGAAACCAGGCTGGGAATAGATCATCTGCTTCCCCGCGCTGCGTGAGCCGTGGTGTGGCCGAGCCCTGGGTGCCGCCGGTGTGAAAACGGGGTCATGCTGACGTATCCCAGCTGAGGGGTCACTGCTGCCTCCTCTGCCGTGCCTCTCCCTAACGGGGTAAAAAAATCTGCTTTTTGGAGCACAGAGAGGCAACTGGACCCAGCGTCCTTGTCTGCTCTCACCCTGCCGTGGCCAGTCGGGCCATGACGGCCCTGAGCCCTGGAGACCAGCTTTGGGAAACCTCTGCGAAGGCGCCCAGGCCCAGGGCAGCAGGGCCTTTGTCCCGGGTTCTGGTGTAAGCTGAAGGGCTGATCTGGGAGCCAGGGCTCAGCCCAGCTCCCGGGCCTGGCCAGGCACCATTCTCGCGGGCCTCGCCGTGTTTTCCAGGAGCGTCCCTCTCCTCCAGCCGCTGGCAGCCCACGGGTTATGGCTCTGCTGACTCATGGCTTCCTGTTTGTGATTGCTGACTGGTGGCAGCAATTGCAGAAGCAATAAGAGATATTAAAAAGCGTGAACTTCCACTGGGACCAGGAGATACAATTAGGGCTGTGCCAAGAAATACACTGCAGCGAGCTGCAGAGCCCTGCAGCCCCTGTTCCCTTGCTGCAGGAAGTAGGAAAATGAACATCACTGGCCTTTTATCATCTCTGAACCCAAATAAAAATTACATTTGACTTCTGAAGCTCACTCTGGCTCTTTTCCATGCTCCTCCTCAAAGCCTTTGATCCAGCCTTCTGTCTGGGTCTCCTCTACCTGCTGCTGCTGAGATGTAGGGATCCGTGTTCTGTGCTTTCACCTGACTGATTCTCTACGAAAAGCCTGCATGAGGCTGTGTAAAGAGGCTGCTTTAGAAGGCATGCACAATGTAATATTATTTCCATTCTTTTTTTATGGGAAATATCTCTGGGGAGAAGCATGAAAGTATATGGAGAAGGCGCTCTTTGATCAGTAAGGTCTAAATGTAGCATCCAAACTGCATGTCTGTTTCTTCATACTATGCTGAAATTCATCTTAAAGTGTGACTCCTGCGTGGGCATTTTCCCATTTCTTCTTCCTTGGCTTGAGCATTTGGAAGCATTGTCATCAGTTTCGTCTCTGGCCCTGGTGGGGACTGCCCCCAAAATGATTTTGCCACCCTATTGTTACTGTATATCAGTCTTTCAATGTGTGTTTTAATTCCAATTTTATCCTGATTGTCAGAATGTACGTTCTGGTTGTTCAGCTGAGGACAGGAGGTCCTATGGTGTTCTATGAACTGTGTGGCACTGGAGGGCAGAATATATGCTGAGGCTGGTCTTCGATGGATTGAAGCTACAGTAGTTTGCAGCTAAGAAAAAAACACTTCACTTTTGTACAAGCATTAAACTGACTTCTAAATTTTTTTAAAATCTGTGACAGAGATAGGGCTGAGAACTGGTACAGGACACAGACATTAGGGGAGGAAAAAAATCCACCCCAAAACCTCAGTTATTTCAAAACATACCAAAAGTGGATTGACAGTGGATGAAGAGGAGGAGGAGGCAGTAGTGAACACACAACACAGTTCAAGCTGGCAAGGAGCCCTTTCTTGAAGAATGTAAGTTTAACCTTTAGCATTCAAGTGTCTGGGCTTAAGTGTCATTATGAGCAATACTTTCCTCCAGCACAGCCTCTCCTGCTTGGAGGAGGGTTCTGTGCAACCTCATCCATTTTCCCCTTTCCCGTGTATAAAAAATGTGTTTCTGGTTGCATATGCTCTGCCAAGGCCCTTCTGGTGGCAGAGCCTCTGGGGGCAGTGCGGGTGGCCCTGGATGGGTCCAGGCAAGGGCCTGCCTGGCCAAGGGGGCTGTGGAGACTGCCACGACTCTGGACTGATGCAGGGAGTGCTTTGGGGTTTGCTGTTTGAATTTAGGTTAAAGGTTCTGTGCCTTGAACTCACAAGTGGAGCTGGCTGGGGCAGGAGTCCCCCCAGGGCACTGCCTGCAGCCAGCCTATGGCCAGGCCTCAGGCTGCCCAGCCTGGGCACAGGACACCAGGTACGTCAGTTTGTTGTGGCCACAGGAGGAAAAGGGATCTGCTGGAAAATTGCTTTTGGGAGAACCAAACTCAAACGAGGAGCAGGAAGGGATGGACCTGGTGTTGCCATTGTCGTCATCACCCCCTCCAGTGCCAACCTCACCTTTTGATGGAGACACAGAGAAAAAAAATTAGAGAGACAGCGGCAGATGAATATCAGACCTGGCTGTGGACAGGCTGCCTGTGTCCCCTCCCCACCCCCCCCAAAATCATCTCCAGCTGTAAAACACTTCAGGGCTGACAGAAACCACACGCAGCCCAGCCATAACCCAATCTGCAAAGCTGCATTCCAATAAAAGCGCAGCGTGGACCTAAAAGAAACACTGTCCAGGATTCCCGTGGCAGGATGGGTGCTGGGCTGGGAGGGATCCCCTGAGGCTTGGCGCTGGGGAAGGGGGGCACGGCGAGGCCCCCAGCCCCCGCCGGCTCGGCACGGCCCTCCCGGGGCACAAATGAAAGCATTGTTGGCCGGGGTGGCTGGGGATGGCTGCGGGGGACGTGGTGCTGCAGTCACAGCCCGGGCCCCAATTTCAATATGCGCCGCTCACGTGCCGCAAATGTCAGATGTGCTTATGTTAAATACAGGTAATATCGTGGCGTGCGGCTGGGAGCGTGATTCCTGCAGATATCTTGTCTGATGAATTTTGCATCTCTTGTTTGTGATTTTTCTGTGCAAAGAAGTGCAGGTTTTAGAGGAATAGGAGCAGATATTTACAAAGAGATAACGATGAACTGTTTGATTAAGTGCAGCAAAGATGCTATGTCAGATCCGATTTCTCACTGCTTACAACGCAGGGGTGGAGGACGTGGTTACTATATAGTAAGTGCAGCTGGTGCTGGTGCTTAACTTGGTGAATAATTCAATGCAGACTTTCCTGCAAATCTCCAGCCTAATTCTGAAATAAGTCAGAGGGAAAGGAGGCTGATGGACTATTTTCCAAGGAGCACTGGGTACCTGGCTGGCACAGAGAGTAGAGGGTTGCACTGCTGTCACTGCTCTTGGCCCCAGTGGGGGGGTGAGGACAGGAACTGCCAGCCCTGGGCCAGGGTCCCTGTGCAGCCACTGCACCTGACAGACCCAGACCAGCCCTCAGACAAGCCAAGGTGTCTTAGTCTCCCTGCTGACACACTGAATTCTGTGGAAACCATGCTGTAGTCCAAAATTCTTCTCAATACTGAAAAGATGGGATTTTTTTCCCTAATTCTGGGGGAATTTTATTCTGTAACTTATTTTCCTCTTTTATCCCTTTAAGATGGTTCCCAAACATTTATTGTGGGATTTTTCATTTAAAATAGTTTTCTAGGGAAATTACTGTGACAGTGATTTAATTGTTTAATTAAAATCTGACATTGATGACAACATAAATACAATAGGCACGAGGTGATACAGGCATTAAATAAGTGCAATTGTGGAATACATCCATAGAGTACTCTGAGCACATGGAGCCGCTCACAAAGAAATGATGTTCAATATTTATCAGGTTAGCAACTCCTAATTAAATGCCAAGACTTTTTTCTTCATTTCTCTCAAAAAGCCAAGAAACATATAGATGTATTCCAAGTATTTATTTCCATGGCAAACACATCCACTCGTGTAACGGCCTGCAAAACAAGCAAATGCACATTACAAACCTGCTGTCTGACTGAGGGGTGTTTACTCAGCCTGACTGCAGCAGCCTTGCCAGGTTTGGGGACAGCTGGAATAGCCCACAGAGGTCCTGTCACTCCCACTGCCTAGAGCACGATGTCTTTTAATAATCAGGTAAAGCCCCAGAAATAGATTGGAGACAAAAGAATAAATGTTCCTTTGAACATCCCCCTCAGCCCAAACCTCCCCAAATCCTACAGCATTTCTTTGAGAGGAATAGTCTCTCCCCTCCAGCACCCCATGTCTCAGGAATAAGGGCAGCAGCCCCCCAGTAACTGAGGCAAACATGATTCCAGAAGTCTGCAGTCTGGCTGAAATTGCTCAGCAGTGTGGCTCTCCAGCCGTGCTGCATTTTTGCATCCCAACAATGACCGTGCTGCTGCTGGAATATCCCTTTCCGTGCTTCTTGCTGGGCGTCTCTAAATGGTATCAACTCGCTTCTGCGGCTCAGCAAGCCCTGTGCAATCCATCGCTGCCGACTGCATGCCCTTTCCCCCTTCCAAACCCAGAACAAACACATCTGCTCCAGCTCAATTCCCCTCAACCTTCCCCCCTTCTCCTGCTCAACTCCTCACAAACAAACTTTCCAAAGGAAAAGCTAGCTTACCTGGCCAGTGCTTTGGGCATAGAGTCATACAAACTGATCAAGGCAGACATCCTAACTCCAGCACAGGGATTTGATTGCAAATTTCCATTGCAAAGGAGCAGAGGGAACTGGAAATCTGACAAATGCCTTCAAATTGACCTGTGTTTCCACAATGCACGCAGTGTTTAAAATGAATGGCAGACTTTATCATTTGGAGCTCCTTCAAGGACTCTGGCCTTCCATGCTTTGTTCTGATTCTTCAGACACATTTCCAAGAAGCACACAGCTATGGAAGTGGATGATATTATGGAGACTTTTTCCAAGCTGAATCTCCCCCCTCCCAACAATAATTTTTAAAGCCTGAATTTTAAAAGATAGCCTGGAACTTTTTTTTTAGCTCTCCCCATACATCAGCCCCTTGTGCCCCGTCAGCCTCCAGCACCACAGAGCCTTGGCCCAGTCCCCCCCGTGCTGGGTGGCGAGCAATGGGATATGCTCGTGGATCCCTAAAATTCAGCTGAGTCCAGTGCTTTCACCACAGACCTATGCAAATCTGGCCCACCCTGCCTCCTGAGCCCCTGGCAGCCAGGTCATGTCTCCAGGGGAAGACCTGATCTCACTGCAGAATCCAGGGAACCAGAGCTGCTCACCCCCATTTTACATGTTAAAGATAACAACTATTCTTGCTGAGAGTCCTGTCCAAAAAGCCATATTCACCGCCTTGGAAAAACATTTTGCTTCAAAGTTGTTTGTCTCAATTTGTATACATTTCTGCAAATAATAACTTCCCTTGAAACCGCCGCTATTCGTTGCGTCTGTTCAAAATAACATAGAAATGAAATTATACAAATCTTTGCGCAAATACATCAGATATGCCATGAGACAAAAAAAAAAAAAAAAAAAAGGGTTAATCTAATAATTCAGCTGTGTCTTTAGCAAGTTTCCTATGGGAAAAATCAGTCTTATTTTCCCTGCAGATCTGATACTAAGAGCTTCTGTCTGCTAAGCACATTAAAAGCTGTTTGAACCCAAAATCCCATCTATGCGTATGCAGATACACATATAGAAACAAGAGGCACCCACACAATTGCAGATGAGGCTGTATCAAAATTTCTAATTAAAGTAAGGGAAGCCCCTTTTTTTATTTTAGCAACCAGATTGTCTTTTAGCCTAGAACAAAGAAGTCTTATGGAAAGTAAATTTTTTAGAGGAGACACACGTGCACATACATGTAATCATACCTAATGATTTCTGTACGAATTATCCCTTAATTCCTTGGCTGTGTTTCGGTGTTTGCGTAGTGGTTTATCCGCTGGTCCTGCAGCCGTCACTTGTTCCTTCCCTTCTTTTCACACACAGCCTCCCCTCATCACCTCTTTTTGCAACCTGGAAAACTGGGAACTCTCTCTTTCCCCAGCCTCCAGACGTCTGCGTCCAGGATGAGGGGCAAACCTCTGCCCTCATCTGCTGTTTCCCTTCCCAGCCTGAGCTCCTGCCTTGCCAGGAGGGGAGGGAAAGATGTCCTAGGACTTGACCCCAGGGCAGAGCCTGCTCGGGCTGGGCCGGCTCCCGGGAGGGTGGGGGGCTGCAGGGCGCACGCCCCTCTCCCCGCTTAACCCCTCCGCTCCTCTGACCCGGCGCCTGCTGCCCTCCTCCCTCCCGGGGCACTCGGGCTCGTCCCGGGAGCGCGACGGAGAAGAAAGACGGAGGGAGCGCCGAGGGGCTGTGGCAGGAGGGCTCCGCGCAGCGCGGCCGGAGGAGCAGCGGGATCTCGAGCGGGGGATGTTTGGTTTGTGTTAACTACCCAGACAGATGCACTTCGGCATGTTTGCCTTTATGGGATCCATATGTTGTCATGGGAAATTAGAGGACAGCGGCACACAGCTCGAATTCACGATGCAAACGCAGAGACAACATCCATGGCTCCAACCCGCGCTCGCACACGTCCCTGTGGAGGTGCCTATTTCTGGAGCATCCACAGGCACTCGTTTGCTCCCCAACTTCCCCACACACTTCCTTTTGCTTTGCTCTGCAAAAAGTGTGGCCACAGGCAGCACCCGCAGCCTGGGCCACCAGATCCACAGCCTCAGGGGAAAAGAGGCACTTTTCTAAGTTATCCCAAGTGCTAAAGACAAGGGTTACTTTATTCTCACCTCAACTTCTTCCTCAACCCACGTTTGGTTCACATTCAGCAAGAACAGCTACAAATTCCATGCAGCTTCCCAGACAGCGTACCAAGCAGCCCCAAAAAATTCTGATTCCCACAGGGCTCCATGGTTTGGGGCTTGGTTGCTTTTTGTGGTTTTTGTTTTGGGTTTTTTTTTCCTGTTTTTTTTGGGTTTTTTTTTTTTTTTTTTTTTTTTTTTTTTTTGCTTGGGGTTGGGTTTTTTTAGGGTTGGGGGGAGGTTGGTTTTGTTTTTGGTAGGGTTTTTTTTTTGTTTGGGTTTTTTTTTGAAAGATGAGTACATTAACAATTATTCTTCCATAAAACCAGACATGTACCAAGCAGGCAGAGACAGATTTTTAAGGGCAGCTTCTAAACGCAAACCTGTCCCTCTCTGGAGTCAATCCGCGCACCAGAACTCACACACAGCGCACCCGGGTCACTGGGCACACCGGGGCTGCAGGTACAACATCCCCAGAACCGTGGCATCTACCGAACCCTGAGTCTTAAAACCTGCGACTTTCTCCCAAACGCCAGACACCTCCAGCAATGCATCAACAGTACAGTCAAATTCCTGATCACCCGTCCTCTTCCTTCACCCCCTTCCCACTTAAAGGGACTTGTCAAAATTCCAAATGTCAACCCCCACGTTAAGAAATAGGGAAAGCTCAAGACATTTCATTATAATAGGTACTAACAAACATGCAGTTTATTACCTTGCAGTATAAAATACATCTACATTAAGGTTCTCCCAAATGGAAAAACTGACCGCAACTGCATTCCTCGTTCAGAGCTATGAAACAAACCGTGAAGATAATTATTTGAGTTATTATGAAAATAATAAAAAAAAGGGAAAAAAAAGGTTAAAAAATAGCAAAAAAGAAAAGCAAAAAAAAAAAAAAGCTTCTTTAGATTTTCAAAACATTATTTAATTTAGATTCATTTCTGCTAATAATAAAAATAGCCTCTTACAGAAACATGAAAAAAACCATATTCCTGAAGCCTGGATAGAGGTTCTTTACTGGTTCACCTCCTCCTAAAATTCAAATCCCACGTTCCCAGCGATCATCTACATTTCTTGCTAGGGCTGGAATGGGGAGGGACAAACTCCTGGAAATAAAAATTTTAAATAATAATCGGACATGGACCCGAGCGGAAAGTGAAAAATGTTACCGTTAGGCTAGAGAAATATTTATTAAATCAAAGCAGAGGTTCTGGTGGGACTGGAGGAATGTTGCATCCTCTCCTAAAAAAAAGAAAAAAGAAAAAAAAAAAAGAAAAAGAAAAAAGGGGGAAAAAAGAGGAGGGGGGTGGGGGGAAGAAAAGAGAAAGCAAGAAAGAAAAAAGGCAGAGGCACAGCCGCCTCCTGGAGTTCCCCATTGTCCGGGGCCATAGAGAGCCCCAGAATGGCATTAAACTCACAAAAGGCACATTGTACGGGGGACAAAAAAAGCCCCTTCTTCTACAATAACTTTTAGCTTCTTATTTTTAGAAAATGACAAAGCTGTTGCCAGCGATGGCTGGTGAAACCTGTAGCCCGGCTCCCAGCGCGGCTGGCCGCGGCCGCATTGATCCGCCGGCCCGCTCGGAGCGGCGGCCGCCAAGTTTGAACGGGGCCGGGCCGCGCCGCGGGGATGCTGCGGGCGGCGGCGGCGGGGCCGGCGCGCAAAGTTGCGATCGCTGCCGGACGCAACTTTCCCGGCGGCTCCCGGGAAAACTTCGGCGGCGGCGAGGGTCGGCCCGCCCCGGCTCTGCCCTGCGCGGGGCGGCGCGGCCCCGCCCGGGGCGCGGGGGCAGGTGGCCCCACGGAGGTCCCGCCGCCGCGGAGCGGTGCGGAGCCGCCGGCCGGCCCCGCGCCCCCTGCCCTGGCCGGCACGGCGCTGCGCGGGCAGGGCGCTGCGCGGGGCAGCGCGGCGGGGCGCGGAGCGGGGCCGGGCCGGGCCCCCCCGCCGCGGGCTGGGGGCCGGCCGCTTGCCCCAAGTTTCGGTGCGGCGCCGCCGCCGCCGCGCTCCCCCCGCCCGCTCCTGCGCGCTCGCTCCCTCCCCCGCCGCCTGGGCTGAATCTTATTGATCCAGAAGGTGGCTAATTAGCCCTTCCCGTCGTGCCTGGGTAATGAGGCACATGCGCACTGCACTAATCAGCCATTTTTTGCAGGAAACTAATTAGCAGAATAAAGATCCAAAGAGTTTTTTTTCTTCCCAATCATCAGATCTGAGTCCGGGCGCTTCCTGCTCCGGCGACCGCCAGCCCCGCCGCCCGCTCCGCGCCCGCCGCCCCGCTCCGCTCCGCGCCCGCCGCTCCGCCCCGACCCGCCGCCGCCGCCGCCGCTGCTGCTGCCGCCGCCCGCGGCCCCCTCTCTCCGGGGGGCTGCAAACTCCCCGACAACGATGCTGCTGCTGGGCAGTGGCGGCGGCGGCGGCGGCTCCCGCTCGGCTCCGGCTGCTGCCCCCGGCTCCCGCTGCTGCTGCCCCGGGCCCCTCCGCGGAGCCCCGCGCTCCTGCCGCCGCAGCCGCCGCAGCCTGCATGGGATCTGTAGCCCCCGCGCCGCCGCCCGGGATTAAAAGCGCCGCCGCCGCCGGAGCAGCGACCGCGTAAGTGGCAACTTTTCTGCCCTGTCCCCCGCTCGGGCTCCTCCTGCTCGGGGCGCCCGGGCTGCTTTGCATGGGGCTGGTCCGGCCCCCCCTCCCGTCCGCTCCCACCCACCGCCCCGGATCCCCCAGCAAACTTTGTGCCGCTCGCCGTCCGGGAGCCCCGCCGCCGCCGCCGGGGACGCGCAGGTGCCGGCGCCGCGGGGGCCGCTACGCGCCCGCGGACCCCCCCGCCCCGCCCGCCGGCCATGGCCGCGGGGCGCGCAGCGAGCGCGGCGCCCGCCCGGCCGCTTTGTGCGCGGCGGGGCCGGCGGCGGGGGCCCGGCCTCGCGCGGAGCCCGCGCCCCCCGGGACCCCGCCGGGCTGCGACCGCTCCGTGCCGGGGACGCGCCGGAAAACAAAGGGGCGAAGAAAGTGCCGAAAACTGCCCCGGCGGCGGCGGGCCCGGCCCCGCGGAGCCCCGCGCCCCGCGGCCCGCACGGCCTGGCCGCGCATAGGAACGGCGATTCTTGTTCCCCGCGGGCGGTTCGGTGCGGGAGCGCGGCGGGGGCGGGCGGCACCGCAGGCCGAGCCCGCTCGGGGCCGGGGTTAATGACTCGGGGCTGCATCGCCCGGCGCTTGTCGCACTACGTGAAACGCGGGTGCCTGTCGGTCCCCGCCGGGACCCGCCGCGCTCGGGTTCCCGCTGCCGCTCGCACCTTCCGAGGGGAGCGTGTGTCTGTGTATGTGCCCTGGCTGTGCACGGCGTGCGTGGGTGCCACGCACACGCGGGATTCGCACTGTGAATTATTTATATTTTGGGTTGCGTTTGTGTCTTTGTCTTTTTTTTTTTTTTTTTTTTAATTATTCAGTTCCTTTCGCCCTCTCTCCCCCCGCCCCCTCTTTTTTAAAACAAACAAACAAAAATTGGTTCCGAGCAAGGTCTGTTTCTTTCTGCCGCTGTGCTTGGGGCTGCTCTCGGTATGTCCTGGACTCTAACGCAACCGTGTCCCTTCTGCGCCGGCTGTCTTTCTCCTCTTCTTGCTCCTGTTTAATATGGAGCAATTTTCTGGAGACTCGGTGACTCCCTCCTTAGGGTCACATTGAGTTCGAATACAACTGAAGGTGCAGGAATCCTGCAACAGAGGGAATAAGAGAATAGAGAAAATGGGGTCAAGTTGGCTGCTTAGAGGCCAAAACTCCCATAGCTGCCTTTAAAAATATATGTATAATATTTGGCTTTCCTCGCTGTATTATGGATTGCATCTTCCCCTTTCAGGTATTTTCCTTACAGCTTAAAGCCCTCGCTTCCTTTTGCTTCCCCCCCCTGCACCCTCCCCCTGTTAGGGGAGAGGGGGGGGGGTGGGAGGAGGGAAAATAAAAGGAAAAGAAATGGGGGGGAGAGAGGGGAAAAAATAAAACCCATTGAGTTTAGGCAAATAAGGTTTGGTCTCCGTATCCTATTACAAAGCACTTTGAATATGCAAGACATCACACAAGACCAGTTATTCCAGTTACGACAAACTTAAAAAGAGAAAAAAGCGAGGCATGTTTAGATTGTAATTTGTTAGAGCAAGATCCGTATTTAAAATTCCATCTTTTAAATATTTTTTTCCTACCCTTGCTTTATATCCAGCCTTTTATAATGTCTGGGTTGGGTTTTTGTTTTTGGGGTTTGTTTTTTTGGGGTTTTTTGCATTATTATTAAAATCTTTCCATCGAGTTTAGGAAGACCGCTGCGAGCAACACATTTTCTGTATTTTTGTTCCTGTATCTCGGAGGAGAGTTGGCAGGGATTCTGTGGTTTGCAGTTACACAATATGTTATCATGTTTTTAATCACTAAATCATTGCAGTGGTTATAGATTTACAGTCTTAGGGTATTACTGAGCGGCGCGGCGCAGCCCGTGTGTGCGGGGACATACGAGAGCATGCCGTTAACATGCTCGTGAACTTTGCTTTTAAATCATTTCCCGGCCGAGCCGCGGCAGAGTGCGGAGCCAGCGTTTTGGCATCACCCCTCCACGCACTTGAGGAAAGTTTGTGCAACCCTCCCGGCAGGGCAGGAGCTCCGATGGGCGTCGAGTGCGCCCTGTCCTGCGGCGCTGGCGGTAAGCGGCGGGTCAGGGGGTGTGAGGGGTGGCCAGCGGGCCGGGGCCACCACCTGCATGGCCGGGGGGATCGGGCCACCCCACCGGCCGCCCTCTGCTCCCGTTTCCCCCTTTATTATGTAACAGAGCCCTCGGCAGCATTAAAAATTCAGCATTACAAGCTGATTGTAATGCTCCCTCATTAGGGAGCACTGTCTGGTCCGGCACTGAGCGAAGACGGAGCGTGGCTTTTCGGCTGCCGCAGCAGCGGAGACCGGGGAGCAGCTGGGAGGGGGGAGAGCGGTGTGTCCCAGGGCCCCGACAGCAGGGTCACGCTGGGCTCCCCACCACGAAGCGCCGGCCCTGTGGCCAGGCCCAGGGCTCGCCAGGCTTCTGGTCTGCCGCCGGTTGAGGGCTTTCCCCCGTGTGGCTGCCTGAGCTGCCTCCTGCCCAGTCCCGCTCCACGGGCTGTCTTCCACTGGAACAAAAGCAAAGAAAAGGCACATTGGAGGGGAGCGAAACTGCATCTGGCCCCAGAAGTTGCTTTGCTGTATTTGTATTTTTTTCTCCTCCTCTTTTCTTTTTAACGCGGTCATTTTGTGAACAGAGGGCAGCAGGAAGTTGGCTCCAGCCCCTCTCCCGCGCAGCGGTGCCGGCCGCAGCAGCACTGGTCCTTAGCTGCAGAGCCTCCGGACCCTCCCTCCCACCCTGCCGCTGCCTTTTGTTCCCGCAGGACTGAGCCAAGGTGCTGCTTGGCAGGCCAGGGCGGTGCGGGTGGCCCCGTGTGCCTGGTACCACCGCCTGGCCTTGTGGTGGCCGCTGTCCCACCGGGGCCCAGCGGTGGCTGCTCTGACAAAAGCAGAGGCGTGTGTCCCTCTTTCATCTCTCTGCGTTGACCCCCGCCCCGGTTGCTGTCGGTGTCGTGCCAGAGGCCAGAAGCGGCAGATCTGCTTTGGGCCTGGCCAGCGGTTAAAAGGCTTCAGCAGGAATCGCTGAATCCCAAACTGATGGACACACAGCTGGCTGTGTCAGCCTCCCTGTTAACACCTCCTTCCGCTTTCCAAAATAACAGTAATAGCAGTAATAATAATAATTAAAAAAATGTTACGTGGAGAAAGAAAAAGGACTAGTGGGCTTTTACATAAACTTTATTCACATGCCGTGTTTTGTTCTGCGGGGGTTCAAACCCTCGTGGGAGCGTTTCCCTGCCAGCATTGCTTTCTCAACTGCGGTGGGAGAATTTTCGGCAACCATCTTCTGTGGGTGCTGGCGCCGGCCCTGCCGGGGCTGGAGGTGTGTTTGCGCTGCAGAGGTCGATTCTGGAGAGACAGGCTCGGGAGAGGCTGAGCATTTCAGAGCTCCTGCATCCCTCATCAGAGCGTGGCCAGGGTTTGGCCTTTGTGTGGCTTTGCTTTGGGGGCCATGCAGCCGTGGGTGCGTCCGGCTGGCAGGAGAAGTGGGCTGTGAACAAAGCTGAGTCACGACAGGTCCCTCTGGCCCAGCACGTGCCGGACCCCCGTGCTGCTTGCAGGGTCCTGCAACTGATGGCTGTGGGGGCTTCAGCCTGGGAGAGGCCCCCGGGGCCGTGGCAGGTGCCCGTGCGGGCTGCCCCTGCTGTGCTGCTCCTGTTCCTTAAGGGTGGGTCATTCCCTATGCCGACTGGGAGTCCTCGGGGAGGCTGTCCATCCCTGGGGAGATGCAGGGGGAGACTGGAGAGAGGAGCTCCTCTCTAGGGAGCAGGGCTGCCCTTCTCTCCTCCCTCCCTGCTCGGCAGCCAAAATTCAGGCTGGGTGTCCAGCGCATGGCGGCAGCGATGGGGCTGTCGAGGGCTGTTGTGGCAGGAGAGTGGGAATCAAAACATCTGTGCGCAGGCCTGGGCGCCGCAGCCTCTAATGGTTTTGACGGAGCTGTTGTGGTCTGTTGTCTGGAAAATCTGCATTCTGCGCCGTGCCCGAGGGGGCCGCGGCACCGCAGACCGTGGCGGTACCTAAATATAACCGCCTCGCGCCGAGGGGTGAGGTGAGGGCAGCGGGAGCAGGCCGCCCGCTCGCCTTCTGCTTTGTCTCTGATCTGCGATTCAGGCATTTTTGTTTGCTCCCGAGGTTGGGTTTGTGTGTAGGCAGGGATTGGAGAAATAGATAAATTCCAGCTAGTTAAAAAAAAAAAACAAACCGAAAAAACCCAACAAAACAGTGTGGATGAGTCGGGCTTCCCTCGCTGCCGGCAGTGGTCCTGCTGCTGGGCTGGGCTGGGGATCCCACCAGCCCCGGCCACCCCCGCGTTCCTCGTTCCCCTCAGAGATGCTACGGGTCTTGCTGAGGTCTCGCTGCACCGGCAAGAAGCCAGAGCTTCCAGCGCTTCCTTGTTGGCTGTGCCGGACAGACGTGTCCATCTGTCTGTGCGGGAGGTGGGTGCTCGTCACCACAGCAACGCTGGCTGTGTGCGGGGCTGCCAGCGCCAGGTGTGCATTGTGTGTGTACCAGAGGTGGCTGCGAGCACAGTCCTAGTTTGTCCCCAGCAAAATTATTTTTTGGTTGGGGTTGTCAGGAAGAGAGCTCAACACAGGCCGCAGGTGGCGGTGGCTGCCACCATGTTCCAGGTGCTGCTGAGGTGGAGGGACAGTGGGATGATAGCGGGTGCCGCTGGTAGGCTGCGGCCACCCGCCTTTGCCCTTGAGTTTGCTGCTGGGAGAGACACTTGGCTGTTGATTGTAATTTCATTATGTCACAAGTGCCAAACATCCCTCTCGCTATGAAAAGGCAAAGAGGACCAGCAGTATTTTTCTTTTTTACTCCCTGGAAAACAAACATTTCACAGCGTTCTGAACTGTGTGGTGCATGTTACTGCTGAATGTGAGGATGCTGGCCCTGTGGTAACCAGGCTTTCAGGTATTAAATCTGGTGAGGGCTGAGCTGTGCAGGTTCCTTGGCTTGGCAGTAATGCTGGAGCAGACAATGTGCTTGGCAGCTCTGGTAAAAGGTTTTCTCCTGTCCTCCACCTGTCGTGGTTTCTGGGAAAGTGGAGACCGCAGGGCCTGTAACATGTTGGCTCTCAGTGTTAATTTACATGGCCCCAGCAGGCCTGCTGAAGCATCGGGTCCCTGCCCAGGGAAGATGGGAGCTATTCCCAAACCCTCGGGTCTCAACAGCAGCATAACCTGTGTTCTGCCTTGGGCTCACCTTGGGCTTCCAGCTGCTCTTTCCTGGCTGGTGGCAGCCTGGCTCTGAAATGTCTGGTTGGGTTAGTTGGGTGGCAGGGGGTTTAACCTCCTTCCACACTGCCGCCAGCTGCCTTGTGCAAACAGAGCAGCGCTCGATGCAGAGCTCGGCGCACAAACAGCATGGCTGATGGTAACATGGCGATGGTGTGCTTGATCCTGCTGGGCCGGGCTGGGGTTCCTGAGTGACTGTGATGTCTGGTGGTGGGCTCAGAGGGTTTTGGTCTTCTTGTTGTAATGGAGTTAGGTGAGGAGGGTGTGGAGGCACAGCTGGCTGACTGCCATCAGGTGCAGGTCGCTTTGGCTGACAAGTGCGGTCAGGTGCATGTTGTTTGAGATGATGCAGAATCTGGGGCTTCCTGCCCAAGGTGTGTTTGCTGAGGTACCATGTGGTGAAAAAACATGTCGGCAGGCCTGAAGGTTGGTTCAGGAGACTGAGCAGGGGAAGTGCACGGAGCGACTTGGTGTTTGAGAGCTGCAGAGTGTGCAAACCAGACCTGCTCCTGCAGTGTGAAGGTATTCTGAATTCAGGCTGTGCACAGCAGCTTGTGCATTTCCGCTGAACCTCTGGTGTTGCAGAGGCTGTGCCCAGCCCCTTGGACACCTTGGAAGCAGAGCAGGGGCTCTGCCGCGCTGGGGTGCAGGAGGCTCCCGCGCGATGGCTGCGGAGGCGATGCTGCCGGGCTGTGGTTCCTGGGCTGTGCAGTGTTGGACAGGGCTGGATGTCCATGCCGGCACAGGAGCTGCTCTCGGGTGAGCTGCAGCAGTGTGCTTGCGGCCGCTGGAGTGGTGCTGCCAGGCGGTCTTGGCTCCTGGTGCGTGTCCGCTGATCGGGCTGAGGCTGCTTTGTGCTGTGGTGTGTGCGTGAGCGAAGGCCACGGAGCGCAGGGCAGCCGGCCACCATGTCCCCGTGTCCTTGCACGGTTCCCACCGCAGCCCCTGACTGTGCCAGACAGAACTGTAGATGTCAGGCTTTGCACAGAAAGGAGAGCGGGGAGGGAGGGCGAGGAGGAGGCACAAGCGCGCAGCAGCAGGGCTGTGAGGTTCAAATTAACCTTCTGCTTTGTTGGTGTCGGAGTGAGGCACCCCAGCCGCCAGCACAGTGCGGGCCCTCTGTCATTCACACTGGGCTACGTGGAGGAGCAGGGCCAGCGGCAGGGTGTTCCTCCCCGCTGCTGCTGGGGCTGGGGGACAGCAGGTGCCCAGGGCAGTGTTGGGCCCAGGCACCGGCGATGAAGGCGCCCAGTGGGCCCCAGGGGCTGGCAGGGCTCACCGTGTCCCCAGGGCGCTGCAGTCAGCGCCTTCGCATCCGACTTTGAGGAGTGGGTGCTCTGGCCTTTCTTCTGGAAGCTGGGTCTGCAGCACCCAGACGTGCTCCTACACAGCTACTTCAGATGTCAAAGCCTAAATTTCTCCTCTTTAATTTTCTCCTGTTAATTTTGTCTCTTTTAGTCTTACATACTTTCTTCCCCAGTTCCTTTCTTCTCGCTGTTTTTCATCTTCCATAGAGACAGTTAAAAGCAGCTTAACACCGTGAGCTTGTTTGGAAGCCAAAAGATCCTTTTCAGCTCTGACGCTGACTTTGGGCAAGACACCAAGTGTTTGCCTCAGCTGGAGGATGAAATGGGATGATGCGTAGTTCACATGCAGGGACTGAAAGCGGAGGTTAATTGTGAAAAATCACAACATGTTTTAAATCCCCAGAGCATTGTTGCACTCTTAAATTTTAAATGGTAGTACCTGCCGTGCTGGGGGTAGTTGTGGAGCAGAGGGATTGTCCCGAGCACCTCAGCACCTCCCAGCAGGGCATCGTGCTGGAGACTCATGCTGTGGTACTGGAGAAATGGAGCTGGTTGGTGCTTGTTCTGAGACACCATCTCATCCATCCTGATGTTGCTGCTTTCTGGGGCACGGAGCACTGGGGTGGAGGACTGCTCATGTTGGCTAGGGTTTGTAGTCCCAGAGTCCAAGTCCAAGTAGAGGTAGATTTGAAGGTGTGGATAGGTGTATGTTCTGAGCTCCTGTGGGCATGGCGGGCCTGCAGCACAGCTGGAGGAGGCAGCAGCTGGGTTGGTTGTGTTACTGGTCAAGGAGTGAGGGTGGTGGACAAGAAGCACACACTACCCCACAGCAGGCTGGTGCTGGAGGAGGGCCAGCAGGGTGAGTTTGTGTCAGTACCTCATGGCTGGCAGAGGGGAGAGCAGGTGGTGAGCTGGGCATTGCTGCCAGCCCGTGCCCTTTGCTGGCCACGGAGCCTGTCATGAGCTGTGTGCTGGCGTGGGATGCCAGCCCTGGGGAGGGTGGTCAGCACCACGTGCCCCTCTGCTACTCCACAGGGCAGTTAACTTGGTGAATAGCAGTGCCTGTCTGAAGGACGTGCCACAGATTTTTTTATTTCCTTGCTTGCTTTATTTTAACCAGCCTCTCCATTGTTTCCTCTTTATTTTGGGTGATGTGAAAGTCCCGGAGGTTTGCACGAGATGCTGGAAATTGCCCAGGTGGTGGGTCTGGTGCCAGCGCAGCCCTGTGTGAAAAGCTGCCTTCATGGCAGGCTTGCAGCGGTTTCACCTGGAACTGCAGATGTGTGAACAACAGAGCCAAGCTCTGGGAGTGCCTGGGGGATTGCTTGGAGCCCATGCAAGAGGAGGAGGAGGAGGGTTGAGCTCTGTCCTGCACGGCAGTGGCTGGAGTCGGCCTCACAGGAGGAACAGCATGACTGATTGCTCTTCTCTTTAAACCTCCCAGCTGTGCCTAGGGCTGCAGACCTACTTGCCAGAAGCCCCCTGCAAAGTCTTCCAGCTCTTAGCAGTGCAACTGGAAGTGTCCAACTAGCTACTTCTCCAGCCATGTTCCTTCCTCCTCTAAGCATCCCTTTGTGTCTCTGGGATGATGGGTTGCTCTCTTGGGACTGGAGGTTTCCTTCCTCGAGTCCCAAGTAGCCACTGGCTGTGTGGATGTCTGCTTACTTTAGGCAGGGACTGGATGTCTGGATTCTGGTTTTTATCCCCCCAGCAGTCTTTTTCTCAGGCTCTTCTTGCTTCTGGGTACGAAGCCCATGAAGTAGCAATGGTCAGTGAGATGCATTTGGTGAGATTCCTCAAGAAGCTGTCCTCTGGAGAGCTGAAGTTCTCTACTACTGGAGAAATGAGTCGAGAGGTGTCAGGCACAGACATGGGTATTTTACTGTTGGTGGTGCTCAGTGGGTCTTCTGCATTTTAAAACAAAAAAAAAAAAGTGGAGAAACCAAAAAAGCTCCAGCTGCCATTGAAGCATAGCGTGCCAGAAGGTGGAGGGGAGGAGTATTTTGGTCACAGTTTTCCCTTGTGCAGATATTTGGGATATTAAAAGCTGTCTATGTCTTGTTGAAGGCCTTGCTGGACTGTGGAGTAGGACTGGGTGATTTCTCAACTGCTGCTTGAATTTACTTGTGTTAAGACTCAGCTTTCTCCATTCATGGCATTACCTGGATGTTGAACAGTTCCAAGTGCTGCCCTTGGCTGCCCATGGCCAGCACAGAGGGGATGGGGTACTGAAGTCAGCCCCATGGTCCAGGTCATGATGAGGAGGCTAGGGCAGTGCTGAGCCCCAGAGATGGCTCCTGACTCCCTGGTGGCTGGAAAGAAAAGGAATGAGAGTCTTAGTGTGCAGATCTTTTACAAAAGGAGAAGAAAATGGTAAAATGAAGCTTCTTTCAGTAGAAATAGCTACAGTGAGTACTGTGGGAGAAAGGACAGAGGAGTTGTTCTTTAATGTTCTCTTGGTGTCTTGAGTGTGAAAGTTTTTTTGTTTGGTTGGTTTTATATTTTAAAGTTCCTTCTTCCTTGTATGAGCCTCTTGCACAGCCGAGGAAGAGAAACACTTAACAAAAATAGAGCCTGTGTTTGCCTAAAATGAGGTTGCTGTGGCATGTTTAGGACTCGAGACTGTGACTTTGAAGCTGACTGCATTTCACGCTCCTGGTACTCTTTTAACTGTCTTAGGTAAACAGTGCAGATGGGCTCTGAGAAGTGTCTGGTGAAAACTGTGCTTGGCTCCTCATTCTGTTTCAGAGGTTTTCAGAACAAATACCTTCTGCTTACCAGCACTTTTCCTGCTTAGAAAAGTTTGCATTGATTTATTATTATTTTTTCAAAGGATTTACTTGCACATTAGAATGCCCCGTGGACATTATTTTCAGTTCAAGGAGGGTTTATTTTAGTTTGGCTTAATTGAATTGGAAACAGTTATGAGTTGTACCAAAGCAACTTGGATTTCAAACCAAAACAGGAACGTCCTGTTCACACAAGCAGGTTCACATTGCTGTGTTTGCACACCTGCACTGAACTCCTTTTGTTTACCTGTGTGTAGGGACTCTTGGCAAGTAAATCACAGAGAGGCATCAGTGGTGCTGAGGCAGGACCTGGAGAGGCTGCAGGGGCTAGTGTCCTGTCTGTTTGTGACACTGATGCTGCTGCCAAGCCAGCCTTGCCCTGGATGCTTTTTCCTTTTGCTGACATAGAGCTTTGGGTCAGTGGCACGGGGAAGTATTTTAGGGAAGGGACCTGGGTTAGAAAAACTGCTAGAGGATGGAGGGGAAAAAGCTTCCTCAAAATATTTTTATTTTTAGTTGCTTTTTTGTCAGCTTCCCTTTAATTTGAAATAGTTGTGCGATGCAGGTTGAAATGGCTTTGCTGGAGCAGAGGGGAGCAGGCAGACAAGACCGAGGACTATCCCCAGCGGAGGGCTCACTGCTGCTGCCCCAGCCAAAAGCTTGGTCCCCGTGTGGGGCTGGGACCTAAGTGTGCATTTGGTGTAGGGTGCCTGGGAGGAAGGCACTGCTTTTAGTCATCTTTACTGTATTACTATTTTACCCTTTCAGGAGGGCAGTATGGTTAAACTTAGAGGATCCCTGTACAGCCCTTTGACCTAAGGAAACTGAGCTGTGGCTGAGGCTTAGGTTTAGATGAAGGATGAGCTCCTTCTGCCGTGGAAGGATGAGCTGGTCCCCACAGGGCCCTGGCTCCTTCTGAGCATCCTTCTCCTTTTGGGAGCTCTGGCACGGGGAGCTGGGTGGAAATTGCTGGGCTGTGCTGTGGGTGAGCAGCTGGGGCTGCTGGCAGCCAGGGCCTGGTGCCTGGGCTCTGCCCTGGCCCTGCTCCAGCCGCTGCGGGCTCCGTGCCCTGCTGCGTTCCTGTGTTCTGTGCGAAGCCAGCACCTGGAGCTGGCAGCCTGCGTGGCTTCTGTTTGTAGTTTCACCTGCTTAAATAAACAAACAATCTGTTTGCTCCCCTCCACCCCGTGCCTCTGCAGCAGCACTGCCCAGTGTTTTTTCTGAAGGATCTGGATCCTGTACTCTGAGGGGTCCATACCTGCCCCAGGTAGCTCCTTCTCCTCCCAGGGTATCTCCCTCCTCTACTGTCCAGCGCTCTTTTTAGCTCCAAACCAAATATTTGCTGCCATTTTTGAAACAGATTTTGGTTTTATTTAAGCAATGGCCTAATCTCATGTCTGAGGAGTCTCTTTTGTGTCTTTCCTGCTTTGCTGAGTTCTGGGATGTCACTGGTGGCAGAGGCTGCACCGACTACTGGCAGAGGGGAGGGTGGCTGGACTCACACTGTGCCCTGCCCTGGTGTGGGCAGTGCTGGGTCTGGATGTTCTCCTGGGTCTCAGCTGGGTATGTGTAGTGTTCTCTGTGAGCTTGTACGCCAGGTGTGTTTAGACTCTACGCTGAGGTCTGTCTGTCCATCCACATTCAAGCACCAGGACACTGGGGGCTCTGTTGGGAACATCTTTGTATAGATGCCCCTTTTCCTGGTTGTTACAGGGTGATTCCTGTGCAAAACCTCCAGATTCTGATTGTTTCCATAGACTGATGATTTCTTAATGGTTTATTCTCTGTAAAGTCATTAGTAAAGCAAAATATCATACCCCAGAGTGAAAATGGGATCTTAACTGGCTCCCAGGTGAGGACAAGCAAAAGTGATTTCTCCTGCAAACACACACTCAAAAGCCAGAAGGATGGTTTCTAAATTGGATGCTGCAGGACCTGAGCATGGGAATAGCCATTAGAGTTGCTGTGATTTCTTCAATAAAGAATGCTCTGAAACTTTGCTTTTAGGAGCAAAATAATCTAGTGTAGAATATTCGTAGTGCAATGATCCTTCATTTCAGTTCATGTTGTGTGTTGTAGTGGGAAACTCCCCCGTGGGTCCTGCCTGCCAGCTCGGGCCTGGCTCCCGTTGGGATGTGTCATGCTGCGGGCACGCCAAGCCCCGGCGGCAGGCTGCAGGTACAGAGGTGCTGCAGGCCAGCAGGTGAGAGCTGTGCCTCCGAGTGCCCCACAGGCTCCGTGCCCCACGGCGGCGCCAGGCTGTGCTGCTTTGCTCTCTGCCTGAGCCCATGGTCTGTGCTCGGAGCTGCAGTCGTGAGAAACCTGACGTTGATAAAAGTCACCGTGGAAGGGTTCTTGGGATCTTGCCAGCGAGAGTTTCCTACTTAGAATTAGAAATCAGATTTCTTTTCTTTTTGTTATGCCTTAATGTGAACTGGTAGTTGCTGGAGTTTTCTTTTAAATCCTCAGATCCCAGCTGAGGGGACTGGGGGGGAGGAACACCTAATTAAGCAAAACCCCAAACAGTGGAATTGCAGGTTTTGTCTTTTTGCGAGAGGAAAAATAGTAAATTTTGTGTAATACTGAGCCCCCAGCAGTAATAAGTGACTCATTAGGCAAATGCAAAGCGTGTAAACAAAGGGAGCTCTGAGTCCATCAGTGCCCAGGGAGGGCCTGAGCTGGGAGGCTCACTGCCAAGCACACCTGCAGCCTCTGCTGGGCAAGGAGGAGAAATCTCCAGAGCAAGGAGGCGCAATCAGGTGAAATGTGTGATAAAGCCTACTGCTCTAATGGCTTTTGGAAGGCTAAACTTGTTGAAGTGCTGCAGTTGCTGGACTTTGTTCTGCTCGGATCATTCATTTCAGGCTTTTGGGCACATTCTTTTGCTCCATGAGGTGTGATTTGTTCTTTGTGGTGTGGGTCTGTCCATCCCTGCACGGCTGCTGTGGTGGAAGCCTGCTTTGCCCTCATTGGGGTGAGGAGCAGCACAGCTGCCCGAGTGAGGAGCTTCCATTTCAGCAGCTCTTCCTTTACTCTTGATTGGGATTGAAGAATTCATCCCAGTCCTTTGTTTCATGTGGAAGGAAACCTTCTCGCTGTGGCTTCTGTTGCTGCTGGTTGTAGGAGTGTTGGTGGAGATAAGGGCTAGCTCCCTGAGCCCCCCCGCCCTGTGCAGCTGGTGACCCACAGGAGCTGGGCTGGATCCCTGTGTACTAATGGGCCTGCCTTGTCCTGCCTTGTTTGTCGTGATTTGTGGCTGCATTTGTATGCAAATACTAACAACTTGCTGCTGAGTTAATTAGTGTTTTTTCTCTTTGCTTCCTGGAGCTTAAGCAAAAGGTCTTTATTCTCCCCATTTCAGTGGTCTCAGCTGTGCTGGGTGTCCTTAGGGGAGTTCAAGCCCAGTTGGATGAAGTGGCTGTAGACCCTGGTGGACCTCAGGACAAAGGTGTCTGTTGAAGTGGTCACTCTAGCTGGATGCTCTGGCTGTCCAGATGAATTTTTGCTCCCTGGCTATGGTAGTCGCTTTGTGGACAAGCAGAACCAAGCCAGCTCCGTTTGTCCTGGACCTGCCCAGTGTTTGCTTTCTAATGTTGGGATTGAGCACCTTAAATGCCATGGGATGGGTGATTCCTACCAGACCAGAGGCTCCAAGGGTGGCTCTGGTGATCTGGACATAGCAGCAATGGAGTGGGAATTGCTGGCCTTCAACCAGCTGGGTGTTGGTTTTTTGCTTTGATGGAGGGGAAGGCAGTCATTTCATCCCCTCCCAAGAATGCTATCTTTGTGTCCTTGTTTGGGCTCAAGGATTTTACTCATTTTAATCTTTCATTCCATCTGCTTTTCTGTGGGCCCCACAGGTGTTTGGGTCTGCCAGAGCTGCCCAAGCCACAGGCTGGACGGATTACCTGCAGTGCTCTGGGCAGGTGGGGTGGGCAGCAGGGAGACCCTGGGCACCCCTGCTGGTCCAGGGGGCTTTGGCAGTGCCTGGGCTGTGGTTTCTGGCCTTCCCTTCGGTCATGCCAAGAGCCCAGGCAGTTGTGCTTGTCCCACCCTGCTTCTTTCTGTCCTGCAGCCAAGGCTTTTTCACAGTTATTGCATCAGAACTTCTGTTTAGTTTTTAAACCTTTGTTTTCCCCCTGGAAGGCAGGGCTGTGTCTTCTCAATAGCAGGGGTGACAGCCTCCAGCCTGAGGCCAGGGACTGGCAAGTTCCACCTGGAAACCAGAGACTCTTTGCCCCTGGGTTGATACTTCTTGTCGCCTTAGTAATTTTTGGAGCCTTGGTGCTCTGTGGCAGGAGAGTGGTGGAGTAAAGTTGTGGTGGAGTGGTGAGTTGTGCAGTGCTGCATCCAGCTGGAAAAGGGGATGTGCCCATTAGTGTGGGCACATCAAGGGCAGGTTCCCAGGAGTGTCAACTCACTGGTCAAGACACGTTTCCTGGTCCCAGAGCCCAGATTGCTGTGTGTTTTCTAGTCATCTGAGGACTAATGGAAGAGAGGGGTTTGGAGTATTTTGTTTTGGTTTCCTGTTCCAGTGCCCCTCTGAGGTGAAGAAAGGCTTCTCATACCTGGCAGTGTTTGTCATCGTTGGATTTTTAGGCCTGGGAGATGTGTTTTTTCCCTACTCTTGTTTTTCCATTTCACACCCTACGAGGCAAAGGGATGTGGCACTGCAGACCTTTTCTGCTGCCATGCTGAATTTTTCTGAGGAAGTACAGAAATGGAGATTTTTCTGCAATCCTTCTGAACAGATTCCTGATGCTGTAGTGGGTTTATTTAACTCCATAAAGCTGAGACTTTATAGAAAACCCAGGTGAGCCTGGGTAGGGTCCAGGCAGGAGGGGGTTGAATTTAGGATCTCACAGAGTGAAATAGGAATTTTTCTAGTTCCATTTTGGGCTGGTGGGACGTGTCTGTTATAGTGACTGTCTCAGTGCAAAGGTCTGAGGTGAGAAGCAGCTTAAAAAGGCTGTGTGGCATGTGAGGAAGCAAGTTAGCTCTTAATCATATCATATTGGCCTCCTTTGCGGCTGATACATCTGCTGTAAAACGCTTAGTGCTGAGTGCCTGATTGGGCAGCCCATGCTAAGTGTTCAAACTCCTGCTGCCTTTTTTCTTCAAACAATATCTTCTGGCTTCCAGATTTCTGATAAATTGATAAGAGGAATTGCGTGAGTCAATAGAGTTGTAGACACTTTGCCAATATAACCCTAGCGCTATTGATCTGCCAGTAAATTAAAGTCTTACTTAGAGGCTGCCGATATTTCTAATCTCCTGCCTCACCAATTACACCCTCCCAGCTACCTGGGAAAGCCAGCCACGGGAGATGAGCCTGCTGAGGCTTTTCCCAGCGAGTGGGGCCGTGGCGTGGCAGCCAGTGCCTGAGTGGGGCAGGGGCTTTGCACTGGGGGTGGCACCGAGTGGAGTGGCCCTGAGGTGGATACCCTTTGGGGATGCTGCAGAAGGGATTGGCCGGGTCAGGGCTGAGGCTCCCGTGGCTCCTGGGCACGGCCCTGGCTGCTGGAGGATGGGGACAACTTGGAGGGGCAGTAAGCCTGGGTCCCTGGGCTGTGTTCAGCCAGGGAGCTGTCCCCAGCCCTCTGCCCTCCCTGGCGTGGGGTGGTCCATGCCATCAGGTCCCAATGCCGTTGGGATTGTGCTCCTGCAGAGGGGACTCTGAAGAAGGGATGCTTGCTGGAAGATGTGGATGCAGACAACCCCGCTGCCTAGGGCTCCTTCCCTGCTGCCTGCCCTGGGCTCTGCCCCTTGGCTGCTGGCTTGATTCCGGGGCCAGAGAGGCCATGGATCAGAGAGCCCCTGCCAGGCTCACGTGGCCCCCCTATTTCCCCCCACAGCCCCTCCCGTGTGAAGTTTCAGTGGATTCTTGCCAGATAAGCCCCTTTCAAGTCTCATTTACGTTTGAAAGTCCATAGCTAGCTTTGGGAAGAAATCTCCAGATAAATGCTGTGTTCTTTCTAATACCCCAGAGCGAAAATCAATGGGAGGGATAATTCCTTCCCTTGTCCTACATGGACTTTCATGTGTTTCTACCTCCAGCAGCACCTTTTAAATAAAGAGAAGCAGCAGCCACCCTCCCCTTTCTACTCTGCCCCTTGGGTCCCAACCCAGGCCTCCTGAGCATAGTGAGATGCAGGGTTTGGGGGTGCCTGTGTAGAGAGGGGTGCTCAGCTGGGGGCTTTTTGTTGGCACCTTGGGTCCAGGCTTTTACTGGGAGAAAACTCTGCACCAGTCTGGATTTACAGGGCTGGCAGTAGCGATGTTTCTGGGAATTCCCGTCCAGAGTGGTCTGTAGCTAGAGCAGAGGACCCAGGTCTTGGAGGTGGTCACAGCAATACTGTGGTGAAGGGATTTTAAAAACCATTAATTTAATTAAATCCAGTGAAGTGAAGGTTCTTGTCATATAAAACTGCTGCCAGGTAGAAGATGGCCCTATAGTGTTATCATTTTTCTGTCCTAAGCTTGTGCAGAGCACTCTGATGTCTCTTCTGCCTGGCATCCAGCAGTGCCTGCTATGAGGCAGATCCACTTTCCAGAAATACCTTGTAGGCATTTGTAGCTGAGACTGGTCTGAGACAGCTCTTACATACTGCCCTGGGACATGCTTATATCTAAAAGCTGCATCCTCCAGCAATGAAGTTCTTTATCTGGCCGCTTCCTTGCTGGCTGCACTGAGCTGCATTTTCCCTGATGTTGTGAAGTTATCGTATAGACTGTACATTAAAAATTGTAACTATTCCAAGTCTGGTGTTTTGGCAGGGAATAGCTGAGTCTCGTGATCTGTAATGGAGTGGAGATGCTGAGCTGCAGCAGGATATATTTACACTGAAAGCTTTTTCATGGAGGAAACGTCTGAGCAGCTGAACAGCCCAAATGATGTCTTTAGATTTCTGGTAGCTCCTGGTACAGCTATGGGCAGCTGAAAGGGAGCAGCTGTGCAGGTTGCCTCCCCTGGCTGGGAGAGCTGAGGCAATGGGAGAACTGAGGGAAATCCTGTGTGGACCAGATCCTCAGAAAAGATGCTGTTAAAAGGTGACTCAGTCCTTACTGTGTTGAGATACTTGACTCCCGTTCACGCCTGCTGATGCCGAAGCTCAAGGCAAGGGCAGGTTGGAACAAGACTTTTCTGCTGGCTACCAGATATTTTCTACTGTTTCCAGATTAGTTTTCAGGGTTTCCTTGGGGCCTTTTGTGACCTCCTGGCCACAGCTAGGAGTCCCACACTCCAAGTCTGGATAAAGAGTTTGTGAAACTTTGGATGGCAGATAATTCCTTACTCCTTTTAGCTGGAGAATTGTGATGGGTCAGGTGTTCAGCTTGTTTTTCCACCCATTTTTGTTGGCCAGGGCTGGAGCTGCTGCCCACAGCTCTCTGTGGAGCAGGGCATCACGCGGGGTGACTTCTGTCATGAATACTGCCCTGCACTCAGCACGGAACAGCAGCACCGGGGTGAAACCCGTCCATTAGCAGCATCTCCATGCCTTCCCAGCTTTGCCTTTTGGGTTGGGATCAGCTAGAGCTCTTTCTGGTGGGTCAGTGATGATTTATCTCCGCTGTCAGAGACAGAGGTGGCTCGGCCACTGGCCCGTGTGTTTCTCCTTTGCATCCTGAAATATTTAGTGTTCTGTGTGTGAACTTAATGAATGAGCAGGAATATTAACGACTTACAGTCTAAAACCTCTAATTCAAATGTCTCTCAACTTGCAGGAAATATAAGTTTGGGATTTTTGTGCTCTCTACCAAGGCTGGCATTCAGACAGTGTTCCCTAATTTATTTTCACAAATTGGAGAAGGCTGTAATTTACTATTTTGACAAGCACATGTTTCAATAGACCTTTAATTAAAAAAAGAAAGTTTGGTACATGTCTGAAACTGTAAGAATCACTAGACTGGATCAGAACAGTAATGTGTAGTAATTTGACCTTTGCAAAGTGGACAAATTCTTCTTAATTTTCTCCTCTGACCTGTCTGCAGAGCAGTGTATTTATAGCTACAGGGACACAGACTCAGAGGGGGCTCTCACTGTACCAAGAGGGATGTTGCTGAGACCGTGGTGGTTCTCCTTAGGATCTTGCTTTGGGGATTAGGGACCCTGTGCCTGTGCTTCATCGCCTGTAGCTAACAGAGGGAAAAAATTTAACTCCTACCCTAAATCTTGGCCTGCAGTGATACAGGAATGTGGTTTTTTGAGTGAATAGTGAGTAAAATAGGTCACAGTTATTTTATATATGTGTTGGAAAACTTACTACTCTGTCTTTTCCAAAGCTTTACAAGACCTATTCCCACATAACCTTCAAAGCAAACATTGAGGTGTTGTACTCCATCTCTCCAGTACCTCCAATTTGGCTGATCCTGTGAGCTCCTGGTTTCAGAGGTGAGTGAGAGCTGCCCTGCAGTGTGAGCACAGAGTATTGCTGTGGTTGTGGTGGTGTAAGGCCGGCTCACTGGCCGCTCCTTTGTGTTATCTAGCAGAAAACCAGCATGTGAAACTCCTCTCCAGTCATCTCTACATGTGGGTGATGTAATTGTTAGCGGTACAGATTTTGCTAGGTGGCTGTTCAGTGTTTTCAGGTGTATGGGAAACATACCCCACTGGATTTGGGGCATACAGTTTATAGCACTTGGCTGCCATGTCAGAGCCTGTGGCTCACTGATAGTTCCTGTATTAGTCACCTAACTTCATGTTTCACCTCAAATATTAGAAAGGAAGTTGAGGCTAAAAGTAAGGTGTTGTTTCTGTAAAATAGTAAAAGTTGTGTCAAGATAAACATTCCCACAGGAATAACTCAGAGGGCACGTGCTCACCTGGGGCACGGAGTGGTGACCGAGCACCAGGCTGTCAGACCGTGTTGGGCCATTGGCTGCTGTTGGCCCCCTCTTCTCACCAGATCCTCTGGAACACAGGTTCCTGGTGGGGTGGGAGGGGTGCACTCCTGCCTTTGCCCCTCGAGCTAGCTGGTCCATAACTTGCAGACACAGCCTGTCAGACACTGTCCCTGCTGGGCCAGCAGAGGTGTGGTGGGAGCTGCAGTGAGTGCCGGATGCCCAGCAGTGTATTAAACACTAGTTGAGTACAGGAGGGCATATCACAGGAGAGAGATAAGCAAAGTTCTCTGATTGTGGATCAATAAAGGTTAGTGACATCATATCTCAAAGTGAGAGAACCTGCTTTCTGCAGACCATTTATCAGATTCCAGGCTGGAGCAGTGTTAACCTCTTCCTAACTAGGGGTCTGCTCCTCATCTGCCTCCAGACCAAATCATCTTCCCTGTCCACCCGGAAGGCTTCTGACCCTGCCTGTGAAGTTCCAGCAATGGCACACTGGCGTGGCTGTGCCACAGGGGTTCTCTTTCAAACACTCGTGCTCAGCTCTCTGCAGCATGCCTTGTCCAGTGGGAGAGCACGGCCCTGGGCCACCTGGGCACGGGGTCACAGCAGGCACTGCTGCTGAAGTGCTTCCCATCTCAGTTTATCTGCTCTTCTCCAGTGACTCGATGCTGTCACGGCCCTGGTGAGGGGGAAGATGACTGCATATCAGCGCTGGGACATGATAGAGTTGTGTTGGTTAAAGATCTGGCGCTGTGCCAGGCGTGTTGGGCTGAGGTTGTAAAAGGCATCCTTAGTTTCCTGGTTTGGACCTTAGATCAACCATTTTTCTATGGCAGCAGTAGCAGTGAAAGCATCATGGATGGTCTTCAGGAAGTTGTGTGGGGCAGGAGGAGGCCTTGGGCACGGTGTGTGCTGCGCTCCTGGAGGTGTCTGTCCTCCTGGGTCTGCTGTGATTGTTACCAGAATAGATTCCAGCTGCAGGAGTGGATCAGCCCGCGCCGTTGGTGTGCTGGGGGCGTGAGGCAGCAGCTTTCCAGGTGAATGCAGCTGGTGAATGTGGGCAGCGTGGAGCCGGAGCCGCTCCGCAGGACAGCCTGGGCAGTCACCAGGTGTTTGGTCCAGCCCGAGGAACCCACCAGGCCCCAGCTTTTAACATTCTTCGCTTTCTGATCTTGTCTTCAAGTGGTTGGTAACACGAGGTACCTGCAAATGAGCAAAGCTCTCTCTCCTCCAAATGCCAGAGGAATATTAAGGATCTTCCAGATCATCCATGCCCTGCAGTAGAAGAAGTAGAGTTTAGGTCCCTAAACTCCTACACTCCCTACACTAGGGAGTACAGTGTAAGTTTTCATGCTGTGCAGGTGCAGGTCTCTTGTTTTCCATGAATGAAAGGATAAACTGCTGCCTGGAGGAAGGTGTGGGCGAGGTTTAGAGATACAGTAGTGAGGACAAATGACAGGCAGAGGGTCAGGGGCAAGAACAGAGTTAATTCCCTGAATGAACTTCTCTTGTCTAGCAAGGAAATACCAATTTTTTCCAGAATCTACAGAGACTTGAGCCATAAAGACTTTCTGATTAGCTTTCATCCTTTTTCCATTGGTGATTTCTCATGGCAAAGAGTCCTTTTCTGTGGTGCCCTAGGCTGTGCCCCAGGAAGTGTCAGGAGGCCGTGCTGCTGTGTGTCCTGGTGGGTTGGGGGGACGCTGCTGATGGAGCCTGTGCTAATGGGCTGTTGTCCAAGTAGAAAGTGTATTTTCAATGAGGAGGTGCTGAGATATTAGTGGGGCCTGGATTACCCTGTGATTGTGCTGTCAATACTGCTGTATTGAGTCAGAGAGAGCCTGCACGACACAGGGAAACACTTAGCTCACTGCTGCTGCTTATTGAGAAGCCAATAGCAATTTACGTGCTGACACTTGACACCGAATGCAGTCCCAGAGGTACAGCTCCTGCGGAGCACTGCTGGGCTCCCATCACACCTGCGCCTTCCCTGGCCTGGAGCTGCAGGTGTGGCCGTGCCCAGGCTGCTCCAAAGGCACCTCCAGGGGCTGGCAGCTGCCCCTGGAGCTCGGATGGGACAGGCGGGTGAGGACCAGCTCCCTGGAGAGGTGGGAAACCTGCGCTCCAGAGAGCTGGTCTCACGTGGGATGAGCTTTATTCATGTATTCAGTGAAGAAGTGGAAATGTGGGTGCCCAAAGTGCCTGGGACCTCTGGACTGCAGCAGCTGGATTCCTTCTGTCCCATTTGTCTGTTTTCCTGGGGCAAGCACAGCTAAGCCTGATGGCCTGTCTGGCATACACACACACCTTTTAAGAAAAACTTGAGATCATCTGCTGCCAAATACTTTCAAGAAAAATAACATCCAGGATATTTCTTTGAGGCTGAACTCCCTAAAACGGGAACTAAGCCATGAAGGACTGAGGATGGGATGAGAACAGAGCTGGAGTACTGAAATGGGATGGCTGGAGGCGGGAAGCAGAACATGGGGAACTTGTGTCTCGGGGATGTGCGCAGCAAGGAGCATCAGGTGCTGGTGCTAGAGGAATGCAGGAGGCCTGAGGAGTTGTAGACTCAAGTGGATGGTCTTGTCAGCCCCAGCGTGCTGGGACAGTAAAACTACTGGTTTTTAAGTGCAGCTTTTCCTGTTTTGCTTCATTGCCTGGCAAACAATTTTACACATTCTCTGTTAGCTGTGGTGCTGCTTTTTGGTTGCCGTTCCCTTCACAGTTCCCTTATGTGCCTGAACCCCCTGGGAGGATTAGAAAACCCTTGTCCTAAATCTAAAAGGAAAGAAAGCAAGTGTGCTGCGTGAGGGAGGTGCTTGGAGTGCCTCTTGGTTTTGCAGTAGAATTTAGGTCATATTGCAGGTCGTGTTTCCCATACCCGTGTTGCTTCATGCGGACAGGTTGTCGTAGCCCGTGTGTAGCGTCAGGGCTCTGCAGAGCGTGGGGAGAGGAGGGAGCAAGCCTAAAGCAGTCGGTGCTGGGCTGTCCTGCAGCTCTCTGAGGAGAGTGTCACAGTGTCTGCAGGCTCCTGCTAGAGCAGGCTCTGCGGCGCAGGTGGCCCTTGGCGGGTGGGTGGCCTTGGTGGCAGCCGCAGGTGCCAGCCTGCCAGGCTGGGAATGGCCCTTCTGGGGCAGGCCAGGCTGCTGTGGGCACCGTGTGCCTGTCCCCCTGCCTCACCAGGCTCTCGTCCCAGCGCAGGTGTTCCCCTTTGCCTTCAGAGCCAGAGCAAGCAGCAGGTGCCTGCCTGTCCCAGAGCTCGCTGCTCTGTGTGGAGGCTGTAAGCAGAGCTGGCGCTTGGTGTGGCTGGGAGTCCACCCAGAGGTCTCTGGGGACCCAGTCACTCCACGTTGGAGCAATACTGGCTTTCTTCAGACGCTTCAAAAACTGTGGCAAAAAACAATACAAAGGTAGATTTGGTGAGAGTGTAAGCAGGGCAGCAGTGGCACGTGATGGAGGGCAGCAGGAGGAGTAGGACACGTCTGCATGCAGTGCCTGTTGAACCTCAGCGAGGGTGAAGCAGCAGGCATTTCTGTTGGGATGCTGCCTGGCTGGGATGGCAGGTATGACACCTCGGCATGTGCTTTTGTAGAGGTCCCTGTGGCTTATTCTGTTTTGTTCTAGTCTATTGCTAATCTCGTTCAGCAGTTGCTCCTCTTAATTACTGGCGTACTTTTACAGAGATGTAACAGATTAATCCTTTTAGTTCTGCTTGCTGCCAGAAGAGATTGCCACCATTATTCCCGTGCTATGGAAGGAGAGGTTGGAGCAGGAAGAAGCAGGGCTAAATTTAGAAGGCTTGTGCTCACACATGCTGATCTGTAGCTGTAGAGGAGCGTGTGGTGGCAGGTACCAGTGTGAACAGTGAGCAGGTATGCAGGTAGGTGAGGCTGGGGCAGCCCAGCAGAGTTTTGTAGGTGTCACAGCTGGGTCAGGACCTGCTCCAAAAATCCTAGCAGCTCCTCACTGCATTTCCAGCAAGGGAGAGCGGCTCCAAGGCATCATTTATCGGGTCTTTGCCTTGCTGGAACAAAATATTAACTGACAAACACTTGCGTAGTGCATGGCACAGTCACTGTGGCCTGCTCTTATTTTCCTCCATAAGAAATAAATAGGGAAAAGTAGGAAAGTTAACTTACAAACCAATAAGCCTCTCCTGCACTGGCATTAGTGAGGCCTGGGGCTTGTGTGAGGGCTGCAGAGTTTGTGTCCCAGAAGCTCAGCTGGGAGGAAGGGAGAACTGCTGCCGTGTTCCCCATGCAGGACAGATGAGCCTGTGGGCACTGTGTGGTGGCACGTGCCAGCTGCCTGACACAGCAGGGCTGGGGGCTTGAAGCCTTGGGTTTGTGCTGGAGAGCCTCTGCCCCAGTGTGTGCCCCACCTGCAGCTCCCCCTCTGCTCCCAGCTCAGGTGTTCTCTCTACCATGGTCACAGCCAAACATGTCATTCCAGCTGAGACCCTGCAGTGCTATTAATGTGCCCTTTATTACTTCCTTGTCTCCACAAACAATCTGAGCAACATCCTGGAGATTGTGTTTGCCACTTGTCCAGCTGCATCCTTTGGTTTATCCTGACCAGTGTATTAGTCTGTCTCCTCCTGTTTAATTCCCAGTTGGTAAACCCTGAATTTACTGCAGAAACTCAGTTTTCCTGTCATAACCTTGGATTTAGTTGCTTTCTTGTTATTCTAGTCTTCAAGTCCTATTTTTTTTTCTGTGGTCTTAACAATCTGGTCTTCCAGTGTGTTGGATGTGCTTCTCAATTTAATTTCATCAAGGATGGGTGGTCTCTGCTGATTGGCAGCAAGGCCAACAGACATGTTAGTGCAAAGGCTCCCAAGGCCTTTCAAGAGGGGAAACCTTTATCCAGGGCAGTGTTTTCTTTCCATCATTTTGGTGTCAGCTGCTCTTGGCCTAGTTTTCTGCCTTTTTTAGATCATAGCTATTGCCCGTCTTCTCCAGCACAGCTCTCCGGTGCAGTGTGGGAGAAGGGGAAGTTCTTTCCGTAAAGGGAGACACAGGGTTAATTTTCAGTGTGTGTTTGATAAGTGCACTTTATGTTAGATCCTGGTCTTCGTTTATTGCTCTCTCTTTTATTATTCTTGCCTTCACAGTGCTTGCAGCTCTCTCTGTTAGGACAGAAATAACCCCCACAGCAGTGTCTCCCCAGCCCTGTCTGAGCACAGGTATTTGCTGTCTGTACCCAGCACAGTTCCTGAGCTGATGGATGGTTACAAATATCTGCTGTTGAACCTGGTGAAAATGTACTTGGATATTCTTAATTGTTCTAGATTGTGTGGGTTTAGATTAGATATAAAGCCCTGGCACAGGCTGCCCAGAGAATCTGTGGCTGCCCCATCCCTGGAAGTGTCCAAGGCTGGGATGGACAGGGCTTGGAGCAAACTGATCTGGTGGAAGGTGTCCTTGCCCATGGCAGAGGGTGGAATGAGCTAAGCTTTAAGGACCCTTCCAGCCCAGTCTGTGATTCCATGACAGCTGTTATTTTTAGTTCAAATCATGAAACATTAAGAGCAAATGCAGAGGCAGGGAAGGTATCTTGGAAGTTGGGGTGAATGGTCCCCTGGGGTGGAGCAGCTCTGTGTGGTCTGGTGGGTTTCTGTTGCCTGAGCCTCCCTGGCTCTGGGTGCTGCTGCTTTTGAGGGGGCTCCTTCATCCCTCTCTGCTTTGGAGCAGCAGCAGGACTGTCCTTGTGCTGCTGCGCTCCCAGTTTCCATTCCGTCTCCCTCAAGAGAGGTGGGGGCATTCTGGACCTGGGTGGTTCAAATTTGGAAAGGCTCATTCTTGGCTGATAGATCTGAGAAAGCAGTTGAACCTGAAGTCGTCTGTGGTACTTCACAGTGCCCGCAGGTGCCACTGGAATGACAGCCAGGTGTAAAGTGGGAAGAGGACAGTGCCATGCTGCTGTGCCCTGGGGTTCAGAGGGAGAGTAATGATTTGCCTTTTTGCTGTGCTTGAATCTGAGTCTTTAAACAAGAGATAAATTCGTGTAAAGAATAATGGAAGCTGAAACGAAATAGATTATTACTGAAACCTTTGAAAGAGCACAGATCATCCCAAAGCAGGCATTCCTCTGCAGGGTTGTCCCAGTCCTGTGCTGGAGGTGGCTGGGAGGCAGCAGTAGGTCGGGACCAAAGAGAGCCCACATTACACCACAGGTTTGGTTTGGCATGTTCAGTACCAGCTGTGTTGTGCAGGGCAGAGCATGAGCACTAGGGGTGGCTGGGGAGCTCCTTGGCACAGCCAGCAGTGCTGGCTCTGCCCTGTCAGTTTGTCTTGCTCTTCCTTTTGTTTCATTTTACAGCTGCTTGACTAGAACTTGGTTGAATTTGCCGTCTCTGACTTCCAGTGCACAGGGTCAAGGATGTTTGTCCCACTGTGTGTTCTGGTGCTTTCTGCCGTGCACCCTTCCAAGGGGGTTCTTGAGCAGCTTCCTGTGCCTGGCCTGTGGAAGCTGGCTCTGTCCCTGTGTGCCAGCTCTCACTGCTGCAGGAGCTCCCAGCTGCTTGATCTGCAGGCTGAGCCATGGCTGTGACGGGTCATTCTGGCAACTGCAGCTTATGATTAAAAAGAAAATCAGTCACTGTCATCTTGGACCTCAGCACCGGTGATCTGACAGTCCACGATGCATCAGCTTCTTCCTCATCAGAGGATCTTAGACTCAGGACTGCCCCAAGGGTTGTCCTCTGACTCAGGCTGATACCAGAAAGCTCATCTCATTTCATGACTAGCACAGCCAGCTGCACCGTTTCACTGCCTGCAGATGCAGCTGGGAGACCCAGGGGATCTTCTCATTCCAGATTTTTGTTGGATCTTGAGGGCCTCCTCTGTGTGCGGCTTCAGCAGAACAGCTTGGGCTGTAACTGCTGCTGTGTGCGCACACCCTGGAAATTCCCTTCTGACCTCGGGGAAGCTGGAGTCTTCACGTTGGCTTTCAGGCAGGGTAGGACTGCCTGCCATGGCCTTCGGCCTCACACTTCTTGCGCCAGACAGTGGCTGCTGCTGAGCTCATCCTCGCTCCTTCAGAAAAGGGAACTGGTTTGCAGCTCTGCTGTGGGAACCTCTGTCTCTCCTGAGCACTGCCAGGGGCAGCCAGAGCTCTGCCAGTGGTGCTCCTTACTTCCCACTCTGCAAAGCCATGGACCTTCCTGCAGCTCTGCTGTCTCTGAGGGCAGGAGCCTCTGGGGGGGTGAGTAGAGGCAGAGGGGCTGGTGCTCCATCCCATCAGGTGTCCATGTGTCTTACAGAGAATGTCCATCTCTGTGCAAAGCACAAGCTGATGTGTTTTCCAGACCTGTGTCCCTTGGGAAAAAAGTAGTCATGTAGGGTTAGTTTTCCTCCTCCATCTTGTTCCCACTGGTGGTGATGTGTTAAAATTTCAAAATTTTTAAATAATTTTACTATTTTAATTGAGTAGCTTGTTCATAGCTATATCTTTAATGCTGGCATTTACTGTGGCTCCAGGAGATGCTTTAAGTAGGATGTAGAGTCATTCATAGGATCATCTATGCCAGTGGGTGGTTCACAACAGGAGATGGGTTAGGCAACAGGGTTAAGGAAATGTTATTTTATAAAATGTCTTCAGATTACCACATCCCTTGAAGAGCTGGGGGCAAGGAGCAGATCAGGCTGAGCTCTGAGGAGATGGTGTGTGGATGCATTCAGAGGGACAGGTTTTAGGGAGTCCAGAAAAGGCATCATTTGTGGCTGTGTGGTCCACCAGACACTGCTGTCATGGGCTGGGCAGGTTTTCAAGGTCTGATGGCTGATTTTATGTCCCCATGGAGCCTGGAGCTCACATGACAGCTGGCTGGGCTCCAGCTCCTCCTGTCCAGATTGGCTCACTGTGTCACTGAGAAGGAAGGACCTGAACTCAGTTGAGGATGAGGGGAAGGACCTTGAGGAGGACCCTGAAGCTCAGAAAGCTCAGGGACATGCCTGTAAAAACCTATGACGTGAAAATCATGTACGTACTACTTGTATTGATAAACAGAGCATTCAGGACTACTTCTCAGCCTCCCTTCCAGACTGATCCTCTTGGATCAGCTGATGAAGAGTCAGCCACTCAGCTTTTGATGCTCCAGAGGCTGGGCTGGATGAGTAATGATTCCTTTAGGCCTGGAGATATCTCCTTATCCTCCTTCACCCAGGTAATTAAAACCTTGTCAGCGCATGCTGTGGCGGGGTGCCTGCTGCTGCTCCTGGCCCTGGGGGAGGGATGTGGGGGAAAGGAGTTTGTCTATTTGGCACTTATTGTGTAAATGAGTTCATTCTTTTTGCTGGGCAGAGGGGAGCAAGGGACAGGAAGGAGCCTCAGACATACATTGTTCTGAGGTGGCAGTGTGGGTGGTGGGGTGAAGTGTCAGCCCCACAGCCCTGTGTGGGCACAGGCTGCGAGTGGGTTGTCACCATGCAGAGCAGTATCTTTCTGCAGCTCAAACTCTCTTTTCCCCTGTCTTTTCATGTGTCCTTTGCCACAAACCTTTGAAGAAGGCCTTCATAATTAAGTTTTTTCCAACTGGGGTTTTGCTTTTGAAAGAAAAATCACTTTGCATTTGGGGGTTTGAATATGAAAGAAAAATAAGGAGCAACTTTTCCATTTAATTTCTGTTCAATTTCTTTTTAAGTCATTTGGTATTTACCATATTGAATTTTCTCTTAAACCTCTGTTCCTGTTTCCCTGTATATTGCCCCTTTTTAATTTTTTTAAAATAAAGCCAAGAATGCACATTCTGGTACAGTACTAATTCTGCTCTCAGCGTAGGCAGGACATGGTTAAATTGGACCGGTGAGTCCTCAGTTTTCCTGAGGAAACTTTCAGAGAATAAATGCATCTTCGTTGGCCTGCAGTAATGAAGTTGCAAGTCTTGGAAAAGCTTCACATTGTTCCAGACTATTTTATGACTGAGAGATTTTTATTTTTTCCCATTTGGTAAAGGTGACCTGTCTGACTTCTGCCATTGTCAGGAGTGTTGGCTGTGGTCACCATACATACACAGTCGCATTGTGTAGTCCCTGGAGCACACCGGCATGGCCAGCAGCTGAGTGTGATTTAGGCAAGAGTGTTGCTCATCTTTGCTATTTGGAGCTTGGATGAGGAGGAAGAAAGCTGCCTTTGGGAATGAAGACTGGATTTCAAGCCTCCTTTTCAGATGGCTGTGCTGGCAGTTTCTCATGTCATTCTCTTCTTGGCCTTCCATTGCTGACACCAGCGTGCACATCAGTTGAGCTGTTGAATCAGTTGTTGAATCCTTTCCTACCTCCATACAGACGTGGTCACAGAAGATGGATTTATCAGGTATGGCTCAGCCCTGTTCTCTCTCTAAAGGGTTTGGCATGGAAAAGTCTGACTAAATCTTGCTGTAGAGGCTTTCCCTATTCCCTCTGCCCAGGAGCCTGCCGGAGCCCTCACCTGTTGGAGAGCAGCCCTGTGTTTGTGGGGTTGGGAGCCAGCGCTGTTGCCCCTGGGGCTCTTGGAGCACATCCCAGCCTCTGTCTGTTCCAGTCTCCTCTCGTTCTGTTGTACACCTTCCCTCGCCCAGAGCTAAAACCAGGAGCCAAGAATTAATTGTTCTGTGTCATTTTCCCCCTGTGTTGTGTTGTGGTCTGATCAGTATCTGGGCCCATTGGGCACTGGAGGCATTTGCTTCCCCTTCTGCGGAGACAGCTGCTGGAGAGCTGAGCAGAGCTCCCAGTCCTTGCTAGCTTGCAGGTGCTGAACAGAAGAGATGCTGCCGGCAAGCGTGCGTGCCCGGGGTGCGGTGGCAGGGCAGGGCTGGCCCTGGGAGGCTCCAGGTGTGCCCAGGACACAGGGCTGGTGGCCGTGGCTTCGGCTGCTCCAGCCTGGCTACGGCTGCCCTGGCTCCTGGGCGAGCATGGGATCCTCTGGTGCTGCTGTTCCTGTCCATTACCACAGGCTGCACACTGCAAGCCATGTCCCACCTGAGTAGCTTAAGTAAACTTCCCATGGCAGGACGTGTAATCAGAGGGTAAATAATTGAGTAACATTTATTTGACATTTATATGAAATTCACTGCCATGGGAATTTAACTCAGCGCTGGCAGTAAAGGGTGAGGAGGAAGGAAAATGTGGTGGGGCGTAGGGGAACATGGGTGACTTAAAGGATTCTAAATTGGAGCGGAATTTATAATATGGTGTTACTGTAAGCCATGTCATTCATCCAACTTTAGGGTTTCTAGAATTGTTCTGGAATGCTCTCTTGAGCACAAGGCTCATATTCCAAGTCCAGACTTGGGAGGTGGAAAATGCAGCAATGCTGCGTGGCTGCAGTGGGACTCTGTGGAATGCAAGGATTTGGGGATGCTGAGGGGGAGGCTTCTTGGTCACCCTTCCGTGTTGTGTCCTGCTGGGGCAGAGGGGTGCTGGGGCTAGGAGCTCCTCAAGGGCAGCAGAGTCTCCTGGTGTCGGGAGCAGAGGCAACACTGAGGAAACAGCGAGGGGTACAAGAGATGAGGTTTTCATCAGTGTCAGCTGGAGAGTTTTGGAGCTTCGTGGCTCGTTCCTAATTAAAGGCTGGAGTCTGTGGGTGCTGGACTCGCAGGGCTGCCGAGATGGCAGTGGTGGCCCTGGGACGGCCCTTTCATCCTGACACTTCACCTCTCTGTCCTTCTGCTTTCTTTGCGATGGCTGAGGCTGTCTCTGGGGGTTTTCATGCGGATGCTTTTCATTGTTGGGTTTCAGAGAAGCGCTTGATCAGGAGTCTATGTTTCTAGTAATTATGCTTCATAGGGACCTATTTCCTTATGCATTTAATAGGGCTCTGTCTTTCAGCTTGTACTTGGCCTGAACTCTTGAGCAAGGGCCTTGCACGAGTGAGATGGGCATTAAAGTCTTTGATTTTCTGCAGGGCAATTATTGTGGCTGGGTGAGGAAGAGGAGGCCGTTCAGTGAGCACTGAGGGTAGAGGTGTTAAGACCCTGACATTAATAATCAGTTCAGTGTTTCAGATTCCTGAGTTCAGTGGCCATTCACAACATAGGGATCCCCAGGCGACCTGCAGGCTTTGAGCCGCGCCTGAAGAGACCTCTTCAAGGGAGCTCCTTTAACCCGATGGTTTGTCTTTGAGCTCTGCTGAAAAACTGGGTTCTGAAGATGAGAAAAAAATTCCCTTAGTCCACCTTCTAATTGTTCATTTAGGAGCAGAGCTCTCCTCCAGCTGGGAGGGCTCAGGGCTGCTGTAAAGTGCTAATTAAAAGTAATAGTGATAATGAAAACAGATGTTTTCAAGAAAAGTAAGTGCTGCTGGGGCCCCAGTCTGCTGTCCCTGCCTTCTCTGCAGGAGGAGAGCGAGTTGTGTCTTCAGAGCTGAAGGTCCAGGGGGGCTGGAAGGGACCAGATGCCAGGAAGCTCCTGCTGCTCTACCAACCCAGGATGGCTCTGGGCGAAGCACAGAGGTGCACCCAGCCCTGCACCCAGCCCCATCTCAGAGCACCTGCTCCCTCCTGCTGCACAGGGGGAGGAGGGGGGCAGGACTTGCATGGAGGACTAGAACAGAATTGTTTAAGACACTGAATTGTTTTCTAGAGTGTTGTTGTAAAACAGGAGGGGGAAAGCCTGATGGAAGATGGCTCATTAGAAGGACAACAGGGAGGGAGATTTCTCCCTTGTCTAGATTTTGGTAAGAAGGGATTGTTTTAATCTTGTTTATAACTGGTATACTGATGAGCATTTGAAAGAGCAGCCCCAGCTCTCCAAGACCTCTGGGATAAGTTTCATAGGGTTCTGCAGCCCATCACCCATGTTTGGGCTGAGAGTGGACAAAGTTTAGAAGCTCATGTCCGAATCTCCAACCTGTAAGGCAGCAGCTGTGTGGCATGATATGCTTGCTCCTTGGAGTGCTGCGTTCAGTTCTGCTGTCAATTCCATCATTACCCTGCTCATTGCTCTGCAAGTGAGCTGGAGAGGTGTGGCACCATCCTCACCATGTCCTGCAGTACAGATGTGCATGGGAAAGAGCAGCTGAGAAAGAAGGGGTTGGTTCAGCATGGAAGGATGAAACGCTTGTGGAGGCATAAGGTTCTGTCCTTCACCCTGAAAAACTTGGCTTGAGAGTCTTTGGCTGACTGTGCTTTTGGGAGAAGTGGCATCTTTTAGAGGGGTGGGAGGCACCAAGGAACAGGGGGATGAGGAGGAGACAACAGGGTGGGTTATTCTGGTCCTGACAAGGGGAGGCATTAGGAGGAGGAAGGGCCAGAGCATTAGCCAGAAGCACTTCCTGGGGTCTTGTCCAGGTTGAGGCCAGTCCACAGCAAGGCTGCTGGTGTAAAGTTTATTTTGCAGATGTCACCAGTGATTAGTTAAAGAAGACCATTCAGTTGCCTAGGAGCAGCCAGCCAAGGCAGTGGAGGTGGCACGGAGTGCTGCCTGCAGCCCATAGCAAATGGTCCTTGGGGTTAACACTGAGATGGAGCTGTCAGAGCCTTGTCTGTACTGGGAGGTAATGGGACCCATACTCCTTAATTACTGCCCATGGAGCTGCTGACAGAACCCTGGAGCTGCAGCCCTTGTTAAACTCATTTTCAGCTGTCACTTGACTGTGGTGGCAGCGGAGCCCCAAGTGTGTTACAGCCGCTGTTCCTGCGGATGGAGGAGCAGCAGATGCTTTTGCCAGAGCATATCCCACCAGGCACTTTGGCATCACTTCTGGAGGCTGGGGCATCTGTGTTACTGAGTTTAATCCAAGAGAAACTATTTTGATATTGGAAACGACTTCAGAATCCAAAGGCTGCCTTGCTGTGTGCTGGCAGATCAGCTGCTGGCCCTGCGGACGCACGGTGGCAGGTGGCAGGCTGCAGTGTGTCACCTGTTCTGAGGTAAAGCCTGCATGCACATACACCTGCTGGATCTTCCACACCGAGTATATCCACAGTTCAGTCTTCTCAAAAAGGATTCCTAATGCATTGCACAAGAATTTGGCTCCTGAACAGATAAATTCTGTTAAATCTTGTTAAAAGGATGTAGGAAACTGTACAAAGTCCAGAGTAGAGGTAAAATTAATTGAAATACTGAAGGAAATGTTTTAGAGTGGGCAATGGAGATTAATTTTTAGCTGATCAGGAGGAGGATCCTGAACTGAAGTTACAGCTTTTGGTGTTTGAGCTCTGTTTTCTCTGGAATGGATGCTCCAGCCGAAGGTGTACAACAGCTGTAGGAGTAAGCCCTGATATGGGTGTGTGTAAGATAAACAGTTCAGGGCCTGTGTCCGGTGATGTGGCCCTCCATCCCAGTGGTAGCTGGGCTGTGGAGGTGGTTTGGGGTCAGTGTGTGGGCACAGTGGCTTGTGAAGGGTCTCACTGGGGCGAGGGGGGCTGCAGATGGCTGATGTTTTGGCAATTCTTATTTTGGTAAAAAGCTCAAGACAGCCCTAGGAACACCTTGCAGGCACCCCACAATTATCATCATAAACAGTTTTATCATCTGCTTGGCAGTCAATGATGTGGCTTATGCTGCTTTAGTATCTGGCTGGTATTGATCACCTTTACAGCTGTGCCACGCTCGGCTCCCGTTAACCCCTGCACTGTCGGCAGCTCTGGCCATCCCGCTGGGGCCTCGGGCTCACCTGTCACCAGGTGTGTGCAGCAAGGGACAGCAGGGTGGGGCAGGCTTTGAATCAGGGGCCTGACGGTGGGATTTTAATCCAGGAGCGAGGGATTGAGTGCATATCCTGTGTATGGGGGGGGTTAAAATAAAAGGCTTGACATGGTTCCCAGTTTGGGCTCAGAGGAGTTTGGGCTTGTAAGAGAGTTGTGTGGTGTGTGATGCTCTGTCACATGGCGTTTCCCTGAGATCCCAGAGTGCTGTATGCCCCGAGGCAGTGGCCCTTGGAGGAGGAGGGCTGTTCTCTGCAGTGACGCTGTCATGCTTTACTGGGGCCTCGGGCTGCGGGTGGGAGCTGGGCATCCCTCGGCTTGGCCCGGCTCTGCTGGGACTGGCTGAGGCACTGGCATCCAGCACCACTCACACCTGCCTGGCTGTGAGAACAAAGCCTGTGGAATGGGCACCTGCTGGGAAACAGCCTTGGCCCTGCAGCAGCCGCTGGGCTGAGCTGGGGCTGCCGGGTGCTGCTGGCTCTACCAAAGGCACTGTCTGGGCTAAGTGAGCCCTTGGGGGTGCTCTGACAGCATTGCCTCCGCTTCTGGCAGCGCAGGCGGCAATTAGGAATATCAGGTTAGTAGCTGACTCCATTTTGGGAGGAAGAAAGATGATTTGCTGTCCACATCCCAATGGGGCTTTGAGGAAGGATGGGACTTTCTGGGATTTGGTTGTACCTGGGTAGTTGGGTCTTGTGGCCCAGTATTTCTCCTAATGGAATTTCCCATCATTTACTGCCCTGCTGATTCCTGATCAATGAAAATAAAATTGCATTGCCTCCTGAGAGGCTCCATGTATGGCTGCTGCCTCCAGCTGTGTCAGTTCCGGTAAGATAATCTCATCAGGCGTGCAAGAGGGTAATAGGAAATAAAAATAAAACCCACAATTAGCAAGAGGCCAGGCAGCTGAGTAACACTTTCAGTCCTGGAGGTCTGGAGACATGTGCTTAGCAACTTCCTCCCTCATCTCCTGTGTCCCTCGCAGTGTGCTGCTGCGTGGTGCTCACTGGGCTTGGGAGTGCCTGCAGATGCATCGGGCACATCCTTTGGCGTCCCCATTTACCTGGATCTGTGTCAGCGCTCCCCAGCTGAGGTGGTTAAATGTTTCACAGGTGATGGTTCTGAGGTGTACTGGAGATGTAGCAGCTGATGCAGGGACTGCGTGCTGTGCACATGGAGAGTGTGAACTTGAGACTTTGAGCTGTCAAGTGGTCCACAGGTGTTGACTCCTGATGGTTGCTGCAATCAGGAAGATTTGTTTTGGCCAGATAAGGAACATGCTTAGGCTGTATATGAAGTCTGGAGCAGGGTGTAGTTTTGGAAGCAACCAATGTGGATGCTGTTAACAGGAGTATGGGACCACTTGGATCTGCTAAAAGTTGGCCTAAATGTGGTGGTTTCCCAGCAAGTTTCCTTACCTGTTTTAGGAGGTTTTTAGATTATCTTCCAGTGATACGGCTGTAACTGTTGTTTATACTGAAACATGAATGGCTGGTGTGAGCAGACATCCCGGTGACCTTTGTGATGGGACTGTGCAACCCCAGTGTGTAGTTCAGAGCTGACGTATCAGCCGTGGTGTTTGTCTGAGCAGCCAGTGGAATGGTTACAGAATGACCTAATTCCTCTAAGCCTGCTCTCCCCATCCAGAGCATTGGCTTTCCCAAAGGGTGGGAAGGAGCAACTGAGCCCAGAATGTCGCAGTGAGTCTGCTTCCTAACAAGGACTGGATCCGAGCCCTGGCAGAGGAGATCCGCATGACTTATGAGTCTGACTCTTACCCTTGGCTTGGCCCTTGACACTAGTCTGGAGCGCACATGTTGTTTGGGTAAGCCCGTAGGAGGAAGGAGGCTTGGCAGGGTTTGTTGGTGAGTCCCTGCATGTGTGGAGCGTGGCTGTGGAGCACAGCCTGGCAGCGGAGCAGCAGCTCTTGGGCTGTGTCTGATCCCAAAGCCACGTGGCAGGGCTGCAAACTCAGACCATTTCAGGCCTTCTGTGTTCACAAGCATCACCAGGGGCTCGGTGCGGGTAGGGGTTGCCCAGTGCAAGGTGTTGTGGGTGTTCCCTCCCTCCATGGAGGGACGCAGGGCCCAGACAGAGCTGGGGTAGCTGGAACTGGTGTGAGCCACTGGACAGGCACTGGGGACACAGGACAAGCTGCAGCATGGCAAAACGGGGGGAAGAGCACGGCTCACTTCCTGAGGCACTGGGGCTTGGGGCAGCCAGAGGGACTGTGGGGTCTGTGTGACAGAGCAAAGCAATTTGTCCTCAGCAGCTCTTTGATTAGTTTTGGAGTTGGATCAACAACAGCGCACTGAAAATGCAAACCATATGCAAATGTAGTTATTTATGCAGCAGCATAGGCTGAGAACACCATTTAACAAGAAAGATTGGGGGTTTGGAGCAAAGGGGTGAGTTGCACAACGGCAGAATCTTGAGATGTGTGACATTTTGAAACAAAACCTGGAACTTTTGTGGTGTGCTACTCAAGAGGAGAGGATCCTGCAGAACCTGAGAACAAGCTCCGTGCCCTGGGAGCGTGTGAATTCCTTGTAACGTATGAGCCAAGCAAGTGCTTCAGTTTGCTGTGTAGAGAGAAACATGACTGAAGCCAGTTTACCTCTGATGCAAAATATTCTTAGTGCTAAGACTCTCCTGAAGGAATAAGCACTCTTGTCCCCAGCTGCTCTCAGAAAGCCTTCTGGCCCTCCTTGGGATCACTCCACTCTCAATGGCAGTGGGTTGAAGATTAGATAAGTATTTTTGTGTATACTGCAGTAGCTGGCTCAAAGGGATCAGTAAACTTGGAATAATAGTTCATAACAAAATGCCTTCTGAAAAGCTGCCTGACTCGTGTTACTCCCATTGGCTCAGTTTTAGCTGGTGTGAAGGGCAGAGGGAAAATGTGGATAATATGGAGAGTTCACCTTTTTGAGGAGCCCCTTTCTCTCAGTTTCATACGAAGTGCTTGAGCCCTGCAGCTTTCAGCACTGTTTTGTTCAGCGTTTCTCTTGCTTCCTGCTGGTTGAAAAGCTGTTTATGCTAATGATGCCGGGAGGATCTGAGGGGCCGACTGTGCCATGGATGGAGCCTGTGGATGGAGCCCGTGTCACCTCGTGCCGAGAATGGAGCCCATGTCACCTCGCAATGTCACCTCGTGCCATGGATGGAGCCCGTGTCACCTTGCAGTGTCACCCCCTGCCATGGATGGAGCCCGTGTCACCTCGCAGTGTCACCCCGTGCCATGCATGGAGCCGTGTCACCTCGCAGTGTCACCTCGCACCATGGCTGTGCGCAGTGCTGTACCGCTGGCGCTCTGGGCTGGAGCGCTGCCCAGAGCAGCCCCTCCACACAGCTGGCTTCCTGCTGGGGGAGGACTGTCCTGTCCTTTCAGGTGCCCCATGGATCTTCTCTTTCAGTAGACCGCTTTGTGCCACATCATCCCCTTCTGGGGCCTTTGAGGATCCGTGGGCTAGAACCCCTCCGAGGGGAGGGGCTCCCACAGAGGAAAAAGCTTTTCTCTGAGAAGGCGGTCAGGCACTAGCACAAGCTGCCGAGGGCAGCAGTACAGTCACCATCCCAGGGAGGGATTTAACAGGTGTGTATTGTGGTATGTGGGGACATGGGTTAGTGGTGGCCTTGGCAGTGCTGGGTTAATGGTTAGACGATGATCTTAAGAGTCTTTTCCAACCCAAATGATTCTTCAGTTCTATGAATTCTTGGCTTTGTTGGGATAACCAACCAGTTTGTGAGGACTTGCAGCCCCAACTCTTTGGAACCTGTGGGTCAATGTTGTTTGGATGTTTCTTCCACCAGCAGGCAGGGCTGGCTTGTTAATTCTGCTCCCACTGCAGAGGTGTTGGATGTGGCCGTGTGTCTGAGTAGAAACAGTCTGGTACAGAGCAGAATGCTGGAGGAAGTCAGAACTGATCTTGGGCTTTTGGTAGCTAGAGCCTCACTGCAAAAGAGGAAGAGAGATGTAAGGTGTTCAGGATTTGGCAAGACTGGTATCTTGCTCATCAGGCCATGGTTGCCAGTGAAACAACTCCGCTGTGATCAGGGTGTGTGCTAAAACACAGCTTGGTCTCACTTGGGGAGGTGCAAAATATGACTTGCTATGTGAAAAGGAAAAATTAGTTTGTAATTGCTTCATTAAAATGTTGAACTTGGCAAATAAATATCAGTATTTTCAGGGTTTTTTTTTTGGTTAGGAAATGCATAAGAGAAATCCCAGGGCACTATGTTGTAAAATGCTGGTGGGAAAACCCCAGCTAGAAATCATTCTTCACACTGTGCATCCATGTTCCCTGTTATGCTCAGGTTTTGGCACATAAATACAATTTTATCCTAATATCTCAAGCCGTGTTGCAGAGTTTTCAGCACTTCCCTTAGGCTGGCAGGTATCTTGCTGCTTTCTGGCACCTTAATGAATATGAGAGAGCTGGGATCCCCGTCTTCTGTTTAACTTAAAAGGTAGAAGCATTTTACGGAACTGGGAATTGAAACCTTGGTATTGCCACTTGAATCTCCAGGCAGTGTTGCTGAGAAAATTTGAAAAGATATTTCTATTCTAGGAAGTAACTCTTCACATATTTGTGTGATAGCGGCTGTTGGAAATCACATAAAGTGACAACATGCTCCTGCCACCTTGTTTTACCCTCTTCTGTGACCGTCCTGCTTGCCAAGCAAGGCAGCGTGTGCTCACCTAATTGCAGGCAGTATCATAATTCATATGCATAAAGGAACAAAATTAAAGCTGCTTTGGCAACATACATTCTGTTCTTCCTTAATTTTTGAATTCTTGATCCTAGGCAATTATTTTTATCATGTCTTTCCATTTGCAATTTCCTAAGTGTTGTTCCTGCACGCTGCACACCCGAGTGCTGTGCAGCGCGCCAGGTGCCAGGAGGCAGCACAGAAAGCTTTGCTGCTCCAGATTCCTTGTGTCCGCACTTCAGAGGGTCACGGGGACTGCCTCACACCCCTGCCTGGGCTCCTGCTCTTGGGAGCTTGGAGCATTCCTGTTCCCAGGGACCTCCAGGGTCCCTGCCCAAGCTACTCTGTGTTTCTATGACCATGAAGTTGAGTTGGCTGCTCACCTTTGGTATGTCCATCCCTAGTTTTCAGGCTGGAGCAAGGGTCATCAAGTGCCATTGCTGAGACAGGAGCTTCTTGGCCAACCTGGCCACCACACTCACCAGGCGTTGTCCTTCTGAGGACGCTGCAGAAGGCCAGGCTGAGTGTGTGAGGAGGGGTGTGGGCAGAGTGTCTGAGCGTGCCCTTAGTTCTGTGAGTTCTGTGCTGTCCTTGTTCTCCCTCACCTCTGTCCTTTTTGGCTTTCCTGAGCCACTGGCACCCTGGAGCTGACTGAGGGCCTGAGCGCTTCCCTGTGCCGTGCAGCTGGGCAGGGGGAGGGCAGCCTGCAGGGACTGTCAGCCAGGTAATGGCTGTGGGTGTAATGCATCTGCCTGTATCTTCTCCCTGTCCTCAGCGCCCTCTTTTCCATGGTGCCATGTGGGTCATTAGCTGAGGGAACAGTTTCTCACTGTCGCTTTCTCCTTTTGTTTTCCTCCTTCCTCATTGCTTCTAGTCTTGGTTTACTGCCAAACAGCCTCTTGTGAAAGGGCCGCCTAATTAACCCTGTGCTAATTAACAATTTAAAATTACACAGCGCGGCTGTTCATATTTAATTCTTGGGAAGCCTGGGCAACAGCAGGAGCCCCCTCCTCCCTCCTGCTCCATCCCTGCTGCCTGCACTGCTCGCCAGTGTCCCCAGGGGAGGAAGCAGCCTGGTGCCGCAGGCTGGGGGTGCCCAGGAGCCCCAGCTTGCCAGGAGCTGCAGGGTGTTGCTTTAGGACCAGCCACTCCTTGGTGGAAGGATTGCTGGAAACGGAGTGTCTGTCCCTTTGAGGTTGGGGCTAGGAGGAGGTGGCAGGGTGACACAGGGAGTGACTCAACGTGTGTTCTGCATGGCATGGCTGCCAGCTGCTTGGCCTGGTTGGTAGGAATGTGGCAGACGTGGGGCACACAGTGTTGTTCTGGGACCTGCGTCTGCCATACAAGCTCCATTCTGGGCCACGTTGGCTCCAAGGGACTGTGAGGTGGTGCTGTGAGGAAGGGGCAGCAGCTGGGATGGGCCGTGGGCCAGAGGCAGGGTGGGCATGGCAGTGGTGGGATGTGAGGCTGCAGAAGGGAGCAGGAGGGCCCTTCCTTGCCACTGGGGCAATGTGAGAGCACAGAGTCTCTGGCACTCAGGCTGTTCTCCCTGTAACTGGAGTTCATTGATTTTACGGGAAACCATGTTTACAGACAGAGTGCTGATCGACCTGACGAGTTGACTTCTGCCTCCTTAAGTAAGAACTACCTTTTCTTATTGACTGGCTGATAAACAGAGCAGAGAGGGCGACAGGGGGAGCGAATGGGAGGTGTGGAGCACACCACTGTCTGTCCATCTGAGCTCTCGCACTGTGTTTGTCCCCACACAGGTGGCCTAGGGGCATTTCGGGGTGATGGAAGACATTGGGCCCAATGGTGGACTAATAACTGCATTGAGCTCCTGCTTAGAACCTGATTTGCTACAGTAAGGAAATGGCTGTTTTCAGTTTGAACAGCTGATTCCTGCAGCTTCTGCGTGAATAGAAACAAATATTTTAATGCCTTAGGAACGGCTCTGATGGCAGCTGAACCATCAGAAGAGCTTGGGCTTGTGCAGGGGCTCAGCCTGTGTCCAGGGCTTGGGCTGGCCGTTTTGGCTCTGGGTTTTTCCACATGCCCTGTAAGGGCTCCTCTGTGTTGAGGGAAGGGAGAGGAGAGAAGATTCCTTTGGCATAGCACATCTTGAGCTGGTTAACTTGGAGTGAGTGGGGGAGAGCTGTTAAAGCAAGCCAAGGCAGAAAAGCCCACCAATTAATTGGAGCGTGCGGGTCTGCCGGGCCGGGCCGGGCCGGCAGAGAGATTGGCTTTCCTGTCAATAAACAAGTCCCCAGTGCAGCATCAAAGCTGCAGTCCTTTATCAATCGCAGCCTCCTCTTCCCGCATGTTCCTGTAACTTACCAAGCATTTATTACATTGATTTTCCAATCAGGCTGTTAACCCTCCCGCCCCTCCAGCCCTGCTAACCCTTCTGGCCTGGCTGTCAGTCAGGCACCTCCTGCCAGTCAGGAGCTCTTGATAGCAGAACCGCTGTGACCCTGGCTGTGCCTCACCTGGCTGTGTGTCCCAGGAGTGGGCTGGCCCGTACAATGGTCCATTTCTGAAAGAATTGGGAGGGTGTGGTTGCTCCACGTTGTTCCTTGAAGTTCGCATAGATGTTCCTAAAACTTCACTTGGCAAAAATACAAGGCTTATGGAGTTTCATTTTCCTCATTTCCCCTGAATAAATCTGTTTTGGTTTAATTTGGATTGCAGTTGCCAGTGCAGAAGTAGCAGTGAAAAGGGAGAGAGTAGGTGTGTTGTGGGAAGGTGAATGTGCAGCCTCAACACAGAAGGATCTGGGATCAGTGATCCAGGGAGGGAGCTGGTGCAGTAGGAGCTGTTACATAGCTGGAGCATATTTTAGGCTAGGGGAACAAAACTGTCTGATTAAACCCAGAGCCTTTTGGCAGCAGGATACTGCTTTTCCTTATTTTTCTGCTCTGTGCATCAGATTGCTGTTGCTACAGAGCAAATCCCTGATTATTCCCAGTGCAATTCTAGAGGCAGCTGTGTATGTGGCAGAGAATCCAGGGAAGGTGAGACTGGAGGTACTGTGGAGTAATGTTGTGTGTGATCACATTGGGTGGTGTCTCCACGCAATGCACCTTCGTGTCCTTCTGCTGGCATCCTTGTACATGGGCTTTGAGAATATGACTCTGCCTTCAGTGGTAGTTGTAAATGCTTTTTCTTCGAGCTTCACTGGAAGTCAAATGTAAAGAGAAAGTACTAACACTTTAGAGAAATGAGCAGAAGTGTGGATGGCTTTTTGTAGTAAAGAAAAAAAAAATAAACTGGGAGATAGTGAAACCAGAAAAAAAATGCTGATTGTCACTCTGTTTTCTTTTGCTTGAACTAATTCAGGTAGTTCACACAGGGCTGCTGTGGCACATCACTGGCTTTGAAGGTGGTCAGACCTCTGGCAGGTTTCCAGTTCTCTTCAGACTTTCTGTATGAGCTGAAGGAGGGCTCCATTAGGATTGCAGTATTGGAGTCATCGGCCAGATGCAGCAGAAAGGGTCACAATGACAGGGGTCCCTGGGTGTCGGCCATGGTCAGTAGCCCAGGCCCACTGACTGCCTGGCAGCTGGTGGGAATCCTCCAGTCATGCTGATTTTGGTGGGATGGAGGTGGTGGGATGGGTGTCCTCCTCTTCCAGGACCTGCACCCACTGTTTGTCTCCAGGGGTGAGAGGAAGCAATCTGTGTGCAGAGGCTGTGCCCTGCAGGACCTCTGGGAGGTTCCTGGAGCATGGTGGGCTGACTGCTCTCCAATCCCCAGGATGCTCCCTTGTCAGGTCTGGAATTTCCTGTTTGGTTTCTCTCCTGACATCTCTCTGTTTAAGCTCTGTCCAGACCAGAGCAGTTGCGTCTCCTGTGCTCACTGAGCACTGTTGCTCCAAAATCACTGTGAGTTGCTCTGGCTCACATGGCCTCCCATTGAGGTGCATGTGTGGTAGCAATGGGTCTGCGTTTCCCAAGCCATTAGGAGAAGGGTGAAACCCAGAAAAACATCTGCCTTAGGGGGAGCCAGAGAATACCAGAGCTGTAAAGCCACAGAACTGTTTTGTTGTCATATCTTGTTTCTGTCACAAGCTTTCCCATGATGTTTTGTTTTCTGAAGACCCAAGGCCTTGGGGTGTCACTGTGCAGGTCCTACAATCTTCCCGCTGGCTCCCTTTAGGAGAAGCTTTAAGGAGGGGTTTTGCCACTTTCCAGGCCCCTTCAGTTCTCCTCTTGCGTTGCTGCTGCCAAGGTGTTTCCGTTGCTGGTTCCCAGCAGTGCCTTGCCCAAGGCTGGGCTGCCTGTCCCTGGAGCCCGTCTTGGCACGCCAGCCCCCACTTTGGTCCTGAGAAGCGGGGTCAGCAGCCCTTGTGGTGGTGGTGATGGTGGTGGTGGGGTCATTACGGGAGCACCCAGACTCACCTGCCTCTCTCTTCTGTCCCATCCGCAGGTCGGAGCCGTAGCGGGTGCAATGAGCGCTCCGTGCCGGCCCTGCCATGGAAGGCTGTGACTCGCCCGTCATCCCCGGGAAGGACAATGGGTGCGGCATTCCTCAGCACCAGCAATGGACTGATCTCAACAGCGCCCACCTCCCTGACCCGGCCGGCAGCATGGAGCAGCCCGCGGCGGAGAGCTGCAGCCCCCTGGACAGCCTGAGGGTCCCCTTCCCTGAGCGCGTCCCCGAGAGCAGCGCGGCGGGCCCCGGCGCCGAGCCCGCGGGCAAGGAGGTGAGCTGCGGGCAGTGCGCGGCCTCCTTCGCCGGCCTGCAGAGCTACATGGAGCACCGCTGTGCCGGCGCCCGCCCGCCCCCGCCGCTGCGGGGGGAGAGCGGGAGCGACAGCAGCGAGGACGGCGAGGAGGAGAGCGACGTGGAGAACCTGGCCGGCGAGATCGTCTACCAGCCCGACGGCTCAGCCTACATCGTGGAGAGCCTCAGCCAGCTGGTGCAAAGCGGGGGTGCCGGCGGCAGTGGGACTCTCCCCTCGCTGCTCCCGAACTCTCTGCCCAAGCAGGGAGATCCCTCTGCTGCCGCTCCTGTCTACCCACAGATCATCAACACTTTCCACATAGCCTCATCCTTCGGGAAGTGGTTTGAGGGCTCAGACCAGGCCTTCCCGAATACCTCAGCCCTGGCGGGCATCAGCCCCGTCCTGCACAGCTTCCGCGTCTTCGATGTGCGACACAAAAGCAACAAGGATTACCTGAACAGCGACGGTTCTGCCAAAAGCTCCTGCGTATCCAAAGATGTTCCCAACAATGTGGACCTGTCCAAATTCGATGGCTTTGTGCTCTATGGGAAGAGGAAGCCCATCCTGATGTGTTTCTTGTGCAAGCTCTCCTTTGGGTATGTCCGCTCGTTCGTGACCCATGCCGTGCACGACCACCGAATGACTCTGAGTGAGGAGGAGCGGAAAATTCTTAGCAATAAGAACATCTCCGCTATCATCCAAGGGATAGGCAAAGACAAGGAACCCCTTGTCAGCTTTCTGGAACCAAAAAACAAAACCTTTCAGCACCCTCTTGTTTCCGCAGCTAACCTCATAGGCCCTGGACACAGTTTTTATGGTAAATTCAGTGGCATTTGCATGGAAGGTGAGCAGGCCCTCCAGGCCGGGGCGGGCGGTGGAGCTGAGCCGCCGCCGGCAGCGGGTGTCCTGGCCCCCAGTGCACTCCTCAACCTGGGTGGGCTGACCAGCTCAGCTCTGAAGACTCCCATTACCTCAGTCCCCCTGGGCCCGCTGGCTTCCAGTCCCACCAAATCCTCAGAGGGAAAGGACCCTGGGGTGGCAGGGGGGGAGAAACAAGAGGGGGACGACCAGGACAGCCTCTCGGAAAAGGTGGAGCCAGCCGAGGAGGTGGAAGAGGAGGAGGAGGAGGATGTGGAAGAGGAGGAGGAGGAAGAGGAAGAGGAGGAAGAGGAAGAAGATGAGGATGATGAGGGTTGCAAAGGACTATTTCCAAACGAGTTGGAAGATGAACTGGAGGACCGGCCCCAGGAGGATGTTGGGGCTGTGGCAGGCAGTGGCAGCAGCAAAAAGGACCTTGCTCTCTCAAACCAAAGCATTTCTAACTCTCCCTTAATGCCTAACATGCTCCAGACCTTGTCACGGGGCACAGCTTCTACTAGTTCTAATTCTGCTTCTTCCTTTGTCTTTGATGGTGCAAACAGGAGGAATCACTTAAGCTTTAACAATGAGGGCGGCGGAGCCAGTGTGGCCGAGGGCAGCAGGAGGCTGGACTTCATCGATGAAAGTGCCAATAAAGACAATGCCACAGCACCAGAACCAAATGAGAGTGCGGAGGGCGAGGACGGGAGCTACATCTCCCATCACCAGCACGCTGGCCCCCTCTGTGAACTTGGGGGTGGGGAGTGCCCCTCGGGGAGCGGCGTGGAGTGCCCAAAGTGCGACACGGTCCTGGGCTCCTCGCGGTCGCTGGGTGGCCACATGACTATGATGCATTCTCGCAACTCATGTAAGACACTCAAGTGTCCCAAGTGCAATTGGCACTACAAGTACCAGCAGACGCTTGAGGCGCACATGAAGGAGAAACATCCTGAGCCAGGTGGCTCCTGCGTCTACTGCAAGAGCGGGCAGCCGCACCCGCGGCTGGCGCGGGGTGAGAGCTACACCTGTGGTTACAAGCCCTTCCGCTGCGAGGTCTGTAACTACTCCACAACTACCAAAGGCAACCTCAGTATTCATATGCAGTCTGACAAGCATCTCAACAACATGCAGAACCTGCAGAACGGAGGGGGAGAGCAAGTGTTCAGCCACACTGCGGGGGCAGCGGCGGCAGCAGCTGCTGCCGCGGCCGCGGCCGCCGCCAACATCGGTAGCACCTGTGGGGCTCCCTCCCCCACCAAACCAAAAACCAAACCTACGTGGCGGTGCGAGGTGTGCGACTATGAGACCAACGTAGCTAGGAACCTTCGGATTCACATGACCAGTGAGAAGCACATGCACAATATGATGTTGCTTCAGCAGAACATGTCCCAGATCCAGCATAACCGGCACCTAGGCCTCGGCAGCCTGCCGTCCCCCGCCGAGGCCGAGCTCTACCAGTACTACCTGGCGCAGAACATGAACCTTCCCAACTTGAAGATGGACAGCACTTCCTCAGATGCACAGTTCATGATGGGGGGGTTCCAGCTTGATCCCACCAACCCCATGGCAACAATGGCTCCATCTCTAGGTGAGGCTGAAGGGGTTTCCACCATGTTCATGTGAGAAACCCAGCAAAGGCAGCCCATGAGCTCCCTTTGTGTGGTGGTCAAGCATGGAAGCTGTGCAGTGCAGATTTCTCATCTGTGTTCACCCAGAGCAGTTTATTCCTCATCTTGTGGCTTTTCTAGTACATTTTCCAAGAGTTTTCATAGGGAGTTAATGCAGCAGCGGACACGGGTTACGGATGCCGTGGCGCTGAATGTTCTTCCTCGTTGTGGAAAGCATCCTAACTGCAGTGTTTCCTGAGAACTTCTCCTGGGTTTGATGAGGAGTGGGAGTAGTTTGGTGGATAGCTTTGACAGAAGGTGCAGTCACCTGCTGGCCCTCCCAAAGGCAGGTGTGTTTGTTCGGGGTTGGTTTGTTCCACGCTGTGTTGCCTTGAGAACTCAAGGTGAGCAGGTTTGAGAGGGGTGGAAGGGATGGTGTTCCTCTACTGCCAGTGACAGGTGGGATTGCAGGCTTTTGAAACTCAGAGCCCCTCACTACTGAAGCACGGGGCAGTTATAAAAAATTGGCAGTGTTTTAATTGATGCTCCTCAAGTAAATGACAGGGCCTTGGATGTCCATGAGCTGCCTGGAGAGCAGTTTGTGAACTGTGCACTTGATGGTTGCAAGTCTCACACAGAAGGTTGCCGAGGGAGGCCCTGCTGGTGTTAATAAGCACTTGACACCATGTTGGCCCTTTTTGCTCAGATACACACGCTTTGTGAGAAGTGAAGCAGATCTTTCCTGTTCTTACACTTTGGTCCAAATCTGAGCAGCGTGTTAATAATTCAGAAGAGTCCGCTTTTGGGTTTTTCCTGCATGTTGAGTTCAGGAGAGAGTGTCTTAAAGACTGCTTGATTCTCAGCAAATAAGTTGCAACATAGGAAATGAAGTTAAGGAAGTAACACCTGTTTGATTAACTGAGGCATTGTTGACCTGGTTCCTTTCGCAGGATTGTTACGGTGAGCTGTGACATCAAATCAAGGTAAAATACCAAAAAGCTGTAGAAAGAGCATAAATGTCTTAAACACGGAAAAGAAGAGCAAAGTGGCACAGGAGTCCTGGTTTGTCTCTGTGCTTGTTCAGAGTTTCTCTGCAGCTCTCAGGTGCTCTGGTGTGAGTAGGAGCCTGTTGTGATCAGTAGCTGTGAGTGAGCAGAGCTGAGCTCTAGTTTGAAGAGTCAGGCTGACAAGCATGGGGTCCTCCTGGCTGTCTGTGACATGCTCTCACACCACGTTTATTAGTTGTTGTCTTTACCTTGTCAAAACTGTTTTTAGAAGATTCTTCACCAGTTTGAACTCTTGGACAAGAGATGAGATATAACAGTGCAGGAGTGGCACTTCTCAGGTTGTTTCTGTCCATGCCATGTCCTACACTGTTGCCAATTTGTGACAGCAGTGCAGTGACCTCCCTGTGAGGCGGCCATCCCCTGGGCTTGTGACTGTTGACCTTTGTTTTATGTGGTAGGGGCTGTGTTTAGCTACTGCATGAGGTAGCATTTGCTTCTCCAGGGAGGCAGGAAAAAACAGAATGAAGTGTTAATGCTGTTCTTGAAATAGCCACAGAAAGTTTCAGTGTGGTGCTATGGAATTCTTCCTCTCAAAGTCTGTAGGGTTTTTCTTGCCACCGTTGGTGGGCAGAGGGCTGGATGATCCTTGAGCAAGAGGGGTAGCAAGGGTGACAGTACTCATTCCCAGCCTTCTGTGTTGGCTGCAGTAACTTTTTTCTTCAGCTCTGGTGCAGACCAGCAAGACAGAGGAGTGGGTACAGGGAGACACACAGCTGTGTGTGGTCTTACTGTGTGCTTGTGGGTACACAGGTGGCACTTGGGAGCAGCTCGTCTTCTGCTCTGCGTTTATCTTCTGGAATTCAGCCATTCTGACCTCTTCCCCTTTTTTCTTGGTGCAGTGGGCGGCGAGATCCCGCTGGACATGCGGTTGGGTGGTGGACAGCTGGTGTCTGAGGAGCTCATGAACTTGGGTGAAAGTTTCACGCAGACGAATGACCCGTCGCTGAAGCTCTTCCAGTGCGCCGTGTGCAACAAGTTCACTACAGATAATCTGGACATGCTGGGCCTCCACATGAACGTGGAGCGAAGCCTCCCTGAGGACGAGTGGAAGGCAGTGATGGGGGACTCGTACCAGTGCAAGCTCTGCCGCTACAACACACAGCTCAAGGCCAACTTCCAGCTCCACTGTAAGACGGACAAGCATGTGCAGAAGTACCAGCTGGTGGCACATATCAAGGAGGGGGGCAAAGCCAACGAGTGGAGGCTCAAGTGCGTGGCCATTGGGAACCCAGTCCATCTGAAATGCAACGCCTGCGACTACTACACCAACAGCCTGGAGAAGCTGCGTCTGCACACCGTGAACTCGAGGCACGAGGCCAGCCTGAAGCTCTATAAGGTAAGGCTTGGCTTTGCTTCATCTTCTTTCATTTTCCAAGGAAAATCTAAGTTGAACCACAGTGCATTGTGACCCTTTGGAGATAAGGTGCTGAGAGCTCTCCATTGGCCCCCAATCTCACTGCATGATACAGCTCTTCAGCCTGTGTTCTGTTGGCAGCTGTGGTTGTCCAGGCTTCAGGGCACTAGATGTTCACACCACAGTGCTTTAGAGGGGGCTTGTGTGTCTTATGGCACTGCAGCTGTGATGTTCTGCACAGAAATTGAACAATCCCTGTTAGAAAAGTTGTGCAAGGTGACGTTTGCCTGTGTTTTGTTGGCCCTTTCTCATGGAGTTCGTCACTTTGTGTCGCTGGAAGGCTTTCAGAGGGCTCACCGTGCTGGGGTGGGTGGCGGGGCCGTGGCTGCAGTGCTGCTGTGCTCTGTGTATGTCAGGGCTGGGATCTGTGAGCAAAGTGCTGCTGGGTGCTGGAGGGGAGGACGCTAGCAGAGGAGCCGTGAGCATGGCGCTGCACCTCGGAGGCAGTGCGTGTTCCCATCCACGGTACTGCTTGGGCTGTCACTCCCATCTTGTTGTCTTTTCCTCCCACCCCCCCTTGTTCTGTGTTGTCTTTATAACCGTTATAACCATCTTCTCTTTCCTGTCTCATTGGTCTGGTCCCCAGCCCCCTCCCCTCGCTGGCCCGAGCCCTGTGGGCTGTAACCCAAGAGGAGCTCCGGATACAGTAAATAGTCCTTTCACTCGTGCAGCAGAATTGCTCCAGACGTTTCTATTGATTTTCACTGGACTTAAAGCTTCACCTTTTTCTCTAATCATCCCATAATAGCTTTAGTATGAACAATCAGGTACGAATTGCCATAAATCTCAGCAGCCGCATCCCCTCCATTCACACGTGCTCTCCCACTCATTGTCTGCTCATTCCTCACAGGATTTTTGTGTTTTCTGTCCTCATCCTTTTCTTCCTGCTTTCCCTCTGATGTGCTGAGGTTTCTTTATGTACACACAGAGTGTACCTTGCACTTTTTAATTGTTTCTTTGAAAACTTTTCTTTATGTAATGGGAATTTAAGAGCTGACATTGAGCTCTGTAATACCCACCCACTTCATAGTGTAGACACATTTTCAAAACTCCTGTATTTTTTCAAGGAATTAACAGTTCCAGCCAATTCAGGGAGAAAGGTTATAACCAGGGGCATCATATAAGGTTTACCTTGAGCTGTGGTTGTTGGACCTACCTGGCATTGGTGGGGAGCTTCTCAGAGCAGGGTTGTGTTTCTCTGAGCTCATTGTTGAGGCCAGGATGGCCGTGACAGCGATTGTTCCATCTTGAGCTGGGATCCAGCCTCACCCATCAGAGTCTGGCTCTGGAAATGATCAGGTCTGCACAAACACCTCTGCTCTCTGGCATGCAGGAGGCCTGAGAGAGTTACACACCTTGGAAAACTGGGGCGCAGACTGCCCATGAGACTTCAAGAACCCAGCTGAGGGAACTGAGTCTCCTCTGTGGAGGTCAGTTTCGGGTACAAGAGAGTTGTTTGAAAGCTGTATTACGATTTTTTTTTTACATCGTCCTTCCCTTCCCACAGGTCAGCTCTGCTTCTGTCCGAGTCAGCACAGATCCGCAGTTTCATCACCACTACCGCCATGATAACACATAATGTTGTTCTCTTAAGTATGCATTGCAAAGGTTTAAAGTTTTCCTTATCCAGGCCCGTCATCTACAGTGGGTCCCAGTGGGGAAAAACAGTTGAGGCACTAGAATTCTCTCAGAATAGAGGGGAAAGAAAAGGGGAAAAAATAGAAAGGAAAAAAGAAATCCCGCCAACATCAGGGGACAGGCGCAGGTTCTTGTAATAAAGATTGCTAGGTTGTTTTCCTTGGGCAGGCACAGAGGAGCTGTCAGTGTTCAGGTTTGTGAGAGGCCTGGGCAGTCTCAGTGCTGCTGCAGCCCTGTGTTGCCTCTGACACAAGAGCGGTGAAACACCAGCTGAAGGATAACACGTTTCAGAGTAATGGATTCCTTTGGAATGCTCCATGTATTGGCCTTCAGGTGTGGCTGGATAAAGCTTGGAGCAGAGGTTGGTGGATGGCTGGATTCACCAGTCTTGCTTCAGCATGACTGGAATCAGGGATTGATTTAATGGAAAAGCCTCTCTGGATGAGGCATGGATCAGACAACTGCAGCAGGGCTCTCAGGCCTTGGAGCAGCTGTAATGCCATGTCTGCTGATAACTGAAGGGATGCAGCGGCACTGGGGGGAGTTCACAGAATGGTTTCTCTTCTCTCAGGCCTTGGTGTGGTCTGCAGTAAATTGAGATTGATTGGATGTTATTTTTCCTCTTGCTAATGTAATCCATTAGCCTGGCACATGCATAATCAGTTTAGAGCACAGTTAACTGGATGTAATCGAGTTCTTCCCTGCCTGCTGGAGAAAATCCTCTCCAGATGCTGCTGGGTGAGAGCACACACTGGGCTTATCACACACAATCCTCCTTATTCTGCTGCTTTTGCCATTTTTTTCCTAAATCACATGTTATTGGCTGCTTGCATTGCCCAAGTGCCACTTCTGTCAGTGTTCTTTGCTGCCAGAAAATGTGATCTGGAGACACTGTCAGTCCATAGTCGAGAGAACCTTTTAGTCTTCTCCTGCAACACTCCCAGTGCCAGGGGAGAAGGTCTGGTCTTCTGCTGCCATCTTCATCCTGCACATTGCAATAGCTTCTGCCAGGCCTCTTCCCTGTCAGGGGTGAGGGGAGGGGAGTGCCAAAAAGCTGGAAGGGTCTGGAAACCTTCCCTTTATTGTTGTGTACTCCCAATTTCTTGCTGTCCCCCTAAAATTCTGTGACTAAAGTGGAAATCCTGTTGTTTATCTGGCATTTGCTGGGGGAAGGCTGTGACTGCTGACCACCTTGGGTGGCTGAGGGGGTTTATATCCTGAGCAGCTCCCTGCAAGGCAAGAGCACCATTGTCAGTGCCTGGCATTACATTTTGGGAGGGATGCTTGAGGCAGATGATGGGTTTGGAGACCTTGCCTCCCGTGGCTGGGACGTGGCAGGGGGCTGTGAGCGGAGGCAAGTGCAGCTCCCTGGAGCAGCAGCCAAGGCTGTCTCCTCGTGGCCGCAGAGCAGAGCGTTCCTCACATCTGGAAGAGGTTGGGCACAAGCTCCCAGCATCTCCTGCACAGGTGGAGTTTCCAGAAGGAATTAATCTGCTTGAGAGAGAGCCAGGTTTGGACATTTCCTACAACTTCCTGACAATCTCTAGTTCATAATGTGCAGCTCAGAAGAAGTTTAAACAAAGAACTACTGAAGAAGCACGCTGCTGGCCAGACTGCCAGCAAGTGCCTTCAATGGGTTCATTCAGTGTCTTCCTTTTCAGTGTTTCCAAGTGCTGAGTTCACTTTTTTAGGGAATAGGGAGTCTGGAGGAGAGGGTTTGGGTTACGTGGTGCCATGCATAGAGGCTCTTTGTTAGCTAGAGATGCAGAGTGTGCAGGAAAATGACTCTTTAATATCAGTGCTCGTGGTGGTAGTGGTGATGAAACTGTATCTGTGCTGACTCGGACAGAAGCAGAGCTGACCTGTGGGAAGGGAAGGAGGATGTGCAGCTGTACACCCTGCAGAAGGCCTCAGTTCCACCATGGAGCAGCATTGTCCCATCATGCCTCTCCCACTGGGGCTTCTGTCTCCTTTGCTGGCCACAGGATTCTCAAAGACACTTGTTGGAAAATCCCCAAAAAGTTTTAATCCCTGAGGATGCATGGAATATTGTATGAGATGTAGTTACAGAATGATGATGATGATGATAATGTGTTCAAATTCAATGTTCTTCCATAAGAGAACAAGGCAAAGAGTACCTTCTGTAATAGTAGCTAACTTTGAAGTTAAAATTATGTGAAAATGGGTGAGCTATTGTTGGATACAGTAAAGGGTGTGATTTGTGTGGGTCACAGAGGAGTTACCAAAAAGCACCTTGGGTTAAATGTAACAACCCCTGAGAAAACAGAGCAGGGGGAACCTGGCCAGAGTCCGCAGAAAGCCCAGTGTGTTCAAATAGGAAAGTATTTCATGTGGAGGTAGGGCAAGAGAAGAAGGCCCATATTACAGGGAGGAGAAGGAGGAGAGCATTCTTCTCATGTGTTTAAAAGCAGAATTGAAAGGTGCCTCTGCATGGAGGATAAATCCTGAAGGGTAGTCTCATGTGGAGGAGCCATGAAGGAAAAAGTCACTGGCTTAGCAGGACTCTGCTCTGGGAGTTCTGGAGGAGCTCCACGGGAGGGGGCAGAGGCTCCTGGCAGTAGTGTGGGCCAGAAACTGCAAAGCATTGTCAGCAAATTGACAGAAACTGTAATAGGAAAGGACCCCTAGGTCCAGTACCTTTGGTCCTGTTGGGAGTGACTGGTGTTTGATACAAAAAGCTCTCCGTATCAGTTTAACCCTTTGAGACCCGTCCTCCATGGGGCCGCACATTCACCTGGGTGACGGATTTCTCCCTGACACTAAAAGATGTCTTTACCTTCCTTTAGGTATTGAGTACCAAAGTCTGTTAGTACAGGATCACAGAACTTTTCCTTTCCCTGCACTGCTTTTTGAAAGGACTGGAATCAGAACTGCTGAGAGCACACAGCATTGCTTGCTCTATGTTTTATTTATGGGCGTCTGTCACTTAGGTTTTTCTTTCAAGTTTTCCAGTAAGTGCTGAGCCATGTGCGGCCAGCAGCTTAGTAAAGAAACCACCCTGTAAAAGCAACGTAAATAACAAAGGAGTGAGAGTGCAGCTGGAGCAGGAGCCCTGGTCATGCAGCAGGAACCAGGAGCTCCCTAGAACATGGAGCTAAAAACCCTTGGTCAAACAGGGTTTAGAAGCTAAAATATTTGTGAGAATGGGCTACAAAACCCAACTAAACAAGGAAAAAAAAAAAACCAAACAGAAAAACACCTTGTCAAGCTTTATCCTAATCTATATAAGCTCAGTTTTTCCTGGCTTCTGTAGCAGCCTGTGGGCAGAGCAGCAGGAGTGGGTCTTGGCTCTCCCTATGCATGCAGAGCTGTGGATTGGCAGGGAGAGAGAGGCTCAGCACAGGGTGGGGAGGGTCTTAGCCTCGGGTGTCGTCTCAAAACCAGGTGTCATCATGTTGGAAGGAGTGTCAGTGTGCATCTGACCCTTTCCCATGCATGGTGCCAGTTCTGTGTTTATGGTTCATTCTTTTATCCTGGTAATTTTGGAGCATGGGGATGAGTATTTAAATTTCCAAGCAGGAATTTTTCCCATGTGACGTGATGCTTCTTGTTGGCATGTTCAGGGAGAGGACAAAGTGGTTCTGGCCACAGCTTTGGTGCAGGGTGGCTGACAGGCTCTGGCAGACCTTGCCATGGTGGTACCAGCTACCAGTGAGCCACTGTCCCTTCCATGCTGGTGTCACTGCTCTGCAGAGGACAGCGTGGAGGAGAGATGCTGGTCCAGATCCAAAAGTCTGGCACTGTCTTGTGGGTGGTCAGCCGCTGTGAGCAGTGGTCGGCATCCACCTACTCTCCTGGCTGCAGCTTCAGCTCTGCCATGGGAAGCTCCAGGCAGGAGACCTGAGAAGATTCTTGTCCAGGACAGGTAATGTGCCTGTTTGTTGTGGCCTGATCCAGCTGGTTCTGCAGTCTTTTCCCAGCATGGTTTGTCAGGATCTTATTCACAGCATGCCTGTCAGAGTCTTTCCCCCATCCTGCTGACACCCAACACGGGCAGTTGAAGACGAGCTGGTAGGCCTGGAACGAGTCAGGTTTAGGAGTGCTGGAGCAAGGAGGCAGAGGAGCTGGGAGGCAGTTTGGTGTGAGGCTGAAGCAGGCAGGTGGCACTGGAGGCAGGGTGCAAAGCCTGTGCCAAGGCGCTGTGCTCCAGTAATTCCCCTGAGGAGCCCACGCACCCTCTGGGCCCTTGTGTTTCTCTTTGCAGAGGTTGTTAAGGAAACCTCCCAGTCAGACCATTCCCAAGACTCCTGAGCAGTCACACTCCCGAGGCCAGAGACTTTCACTGCTGGGACCGAAGCTCCTCCAGTGGTGGCTCCAGTGACCCAGTGGGTCCCATGTGACTCCCCACACCCCCCTCACCCAGTCAGACCAGGTTTCCTCACCAGTTCCACCGCAGGTTTCCCCTGGCACAGCCTCAGATGTCTCATTCCATAAAGCCTTTTATTCCTGGTGTAGCAACAGAGAAACAGAGCTGGTGCCTCTGAGGAGGGACCCCCAACCAAAGAGCACCTGGGCTTTTATATCCTCACAGTCCACCCACGCACACGTCTCCAGGTCGTCGGTTCCTGGCCTCTCTCTTCCTGCCCGCCCACCTTTGTTATCCAAGAGGTTGGCAGCTCCCAGTTCCTGCTGTGTCTCCCTGCAGTGTCCATTCATCTGGCTGGTGTCACCCATGTCCGTGCCCTTTGTTATCCCAAAGGCTGGCAGCTCACGGCCTCCTCTCCTGGGCTGGAGCCCAGAGCTCAATGGGCATTTCAGTCTGTGTCTTGAGTCCAGCTGCCTGCACTAGATGGATTCCTCAACACAGGTGATACACCTCGAAGGCCTCAGAATGCTCTTAGTTCCTTTTCTGGTTGGGCAGGTTCAGGTTTTCAGGGCCTTGGGTACCAGCCCTGGCCAAGCACCAGTTCTGCAGCCGTAAGCTTGCTGGTGACGACCTCATTAAATAATGGATGGGCATTCATTAGCATCCATCTCTGGCAGGGGCTGGTTTGAAGGAAGGGGCCCACAAGGTGCTTTCCTCAACCTCTTCTGTGTGACCTGGCATGGACCGCTGGTTTCTGCTTGACTGTGTCAGTGCACTGGGCTGCAGGACACTGTGTTGTCCTTCTCTGGCTTTAACTGAGCTGTTCCTAAAGAAACTGTTGCAACAAAGTCCCCAGAATTGCTATGGAAGCAGCATGGGAGGTTCCGTGTTTGCTATCTCATAGGGAATTCATTAAATTACAATAAATAATGTATGCACGGTACATAACTTAATACCATAATGGGCTTTTTCCCCTTCTTGCCAGTCGTAAAAATCTTGCTCCTGCACTGTGACGTGGGCAGCCAAGTTCTGCAAGTCAAATTAGGCAATAAAGTTGCGCTCGTGCAACAGGTTCCCTGGAAGTTGAGCCTTGGGGTAGGGTTGGGCGGGCTCTGGTGAGGCTGGCTGCAGCTCTTGGGAGATCCTTGGTTCCAGGTAGCTTTGGCAGAGAGGCGAGGCTGGGTGCCTGCAGTCCAGGGTGCGGGGCAGAGCCCAGCACGGCTCCCCCCCAGCATCCCTCTTGTTCTGCTTTGGAGCAGGGGGATCCCTGCAGCTGGCCATGGAACCATCAGTGCTCTGCAGCTATTCCCACAATCTCGGCTCTCCTCTTTGTCCTGGAGATTACCTGTTTTGCTGATTTTTCTGTTTTGCTGTTCGTGGCTGCTGTGTCCCCCAGCTGTCTGAGCCTGCTGTGACGCCCCTGTCAGCTCTGGGCTCACGGGCCGGGGAGGTGGGGAGCTGGTTGCGGCTGACAGAGATGTTCTTATTTAATTGAGGAGGATATAAATGCCTGACTTGTATCCCTGCCTGTCATCTTTAAACAGACCTGCAGAATGTGCTCAGGCTGATGGACGTTCCAGTTTGGGCTCCACCACACAGATGTAGCAGTTGGGGTTCTCTGACCCAGTAAAGCCCCTCAGCTGCCCCGTGGCCTGTGGGCTGTCTGGTGCCCCTCATTTGGGCAGTACAGCCCCATCTCACCCACTCTGCTCCTCCGTGTGCTCAGGGAAGGATGGATACAAAGAGAATCACCTGGGGAAGTTTCAGGCAGCAGTAACAAAGCCTGTCTCCACAGAGGGGAGGCTAATTACACAGCTAATTAATCCAACAGATGTCACTTTAAATGCCTGTTTCTTTGTGATTCTGTTGCACACATCATGCTGGTTAAACAGACTTCATGGACCCTGTTCAAAATGCCTGTGCAGGCTGCTGGGAGCTGCCAGGGAGACCCCAGGGTGTCCTGCTCCACAGGGAGGAGCAAGTCCCAGGCAGCCTGGTCTGGGCTGCACGCTGCGCAGACTGCACGTGGGGGAAATGCCATGTAATGGCTCTGCTCAGTTAAAAACTCTGAAAGGGCAGCTGTGAAGATCGAAGGGATTGTTTACATTCTTGCTGCAAGTACAGGGCTGAGGCAGAGGGGACCTCCTCCCACCCCCTCGCTGGGGGCGAGGCAGAGGGGACCCCATCCTGCCTCATCAGCTCTGCTTGGCATGAGGAAGGGAGTTTGGAAACCTGAACTGCTCTGGTGAGGTCAGCAGTTCACACTCAAGGCAGTGGAGGGCACAAAGTGCTGTCTTGTCTGTCTGAGGTGAATGTGGTCCGTCTGGTTCTTGCAGCATTGGGAGGGCTCCCTGCCCTGCCTCTTCAGGGGAGAGGCAAAATGAACATTTCTTCAACGTTTTATTGAGTCTTTGCTCATGAGGGCAGAGCGTGGCGTGATCGCCCTACAGAAGAAGGGAGCAGATCATATCCTGGTGCTGAAAATCAGTGCTCACTGCAGGACAGCTCTTGTCAGCCTCTCTGAGACTCCCCCCGTTCAGCATCTGGCTGCCAGCCGGGGGAATGGGGACAGCCGTGGCACCACAGTGGTGTCAGTGCAAGGGCTCCACCAGTGGGTGTTGTGGTACCTTCCCCCCTTGGTGTGGTTCTGCACGCCGGTACCATTTGGGCAGGGTGTGCACGTGTGTCCCTCACCCGCGGCCAGCCCTGCTGTGGCCAGGTGCCGTCACGCTTCCTGGGCATATCCCCATGAAAACTGGGCTTGGGAAATGTCCCGTGTTCTGTGTGTGCTGCCTTGGCCTTTCATTCTACTTGGGTACTAGGGGAGTCAGATGGTTCCCTGCATCTCACTGAGCAGATTCCTTCTGGACGCAGCGGACTCGTGGCTGCAGCCCTTGGCTGCAGCCAGGGACCAGGGCCCCCAGCTGTGTGCTCAGGGAGAGCTGCTGGAATGGAAAGGCAGCCCCAGCACACTGGAAACGCCCCATGAGAGAGTGCTGGAGGCAGTGGTTGAGCTGCCTGGTACAGCTGCGGGGGAAGAGCATCTTCCTGGGGTCTCAGCATCCTCGATGAGTCGCAGTTGGCAGCTTGATTCAGTGTAATGGATGTGTGCTCATTTCCCACAGCTGATGAGGATTATATCAGCTTGGTTTAACAGTCTCATTTGCTGCTCCCAGTGCACACTTGTTTTAATGCGTTTCAGTTAATGAGGTAGAAGAGAGAATGAGGTGTTACTGTTTATGTACAGACAGCGAGGCTGTGCCGAGGGCTCAGGAGCCCCGCAGTCCCTGCCCAGTGCTCTCCAAGGGACAGCATTAGCTGGCATTTATAGAAAATTTATTGGCTGCGGTTTATCCAGGTAAAATTTCTCCCAATGGTGCACATTTCTCTCTCCTGCCTACCTTATGCTTTATTGCAAGCTACAAGACGTGTTGCCAGCAGCCTGTCCACAGACAGGGGATGTCAGCGGGCTGAGGGGCTGGTGTTGAGTATCACAATACACCCCAACATGTTTGATGTGGGCAAAGCTGCTGCCATCTACCTGGGGTAAAAAGTTCTCGTGTGCCCCGAGGGGGTTTATGGCTGGGACACTCCATGCTTTCATTGTTCTGCTGCTGTGGTATTGTCAGGGCCGTGCAGAGCCAGGCACTGGGTGAATCGGTTCCTTCAGCAGTGTCCTCAGAGCGCCTACCTGCTGTGACCCGTCCAAAGGAGGTGTGCTGTGCCCAGGTGTGGAAACGGACGCCAGTGCCCTGACCAGTGTGATTCTGCCTTCCTGAGGAACTGGTTATCCTTGTGCCGATGGTGAATATTTGCCATGGGCTGGGCTGGAGCTGCACTCCTCGTAGTGGCATCCCATATCCTCAGCCCCTGCCTGGTGCCAGTGAATGGTCGAGGCCAGTGCCTCCATGCTGGCTGAGGTCCAGGCTGGCACCAGGGCTGACAGCAGCCAGAGGCCGTGCATGCGGTGCTGCTTTGAAGGTGAAGCTGCTGTTGGTTTAAGTGGGAATTAAACAATTACCGCGTCTTAGTTCTCCCCACCTCTGGTGGATTGACTCTATAAATTGTCAGCCTGTTGACATTTTAATGTGAATTATGTCATACGGTATCCCCTTTGATTTCAGCATGCCTTAGTTTGTAAATACACGAGCCTCTCAAAGGGCTGTGGTTAGCGCACACGCGGAGGCCCGGGGGGTTTTGGTGGGGAAGGAGAGCAGCGCTCGCTCTGGTGCCTGGCACGGCTCTCAGCCGCGCTGACGGAGTGCCTGGGGCTCGTGGGGCTGAGGGCTCCGCAGCCTGGCACCCCGGGCATTCCCGGGCATTCCCGGCTCCCCCGTGCCGGGTGTGCCTGCTCCCCTGCCCTGCGCGGGGTGAGCGCTGCGTGCGTCAGCGTGGGGCTTCTCCCGTGCCCGTCGCTGGTCAGCTCCTCCGGCCAGCTGCAGCAGCTGTGTCTGTCCCCTGGTCTGGTTCCTGCTGGGTCTCCCCATAGCCCTGTCCCCATCCAGTCCCCAGTCTGTTCTGCAGAGAAACTCCTAATTCAGCAGGTCCTGGTCATTTGGGTCAGCCTTCTGTTATGTTCTTTGAAAACTAATCCAGAGAGTTGTTGTAATCTTCGCACGGAGGGGCTTTAGGCAGGGTCAGCAGAAGAGCGGGGAGCTCTGCTGGGATGACCCCTTCTGCCTTCAGGTGAGACTCACCTCCTTCCTCTCCAGCACAAAGCCAGAGGGTGTGAGTTTGAGTATTCTGATTTCCTTCACTTTGCGCCAAACATTTGTGGGACTTGTGTAACTCTGGGGTTAGTGCAGGTGTGTCACGTTAGGGCCACGCTTGTACTCTTGGGGGTGTCTGCAGGGTGCACATGCTGTGGCACCTACTGCTGAGCCCAGGACCTGCCCCTGGGAGGAGGCACAGAGGAAGGACAGCACCCGGCTTTGGCTTTTGACCACTAGCAGCAGTGCTGGAAAGGGACCTGCTGCTGGCAGTCCCTCAGAGAAGGGACCTGCTGTCCCAGAGCAGGTTTTCAAGCATGCTGTGACCGTAGGTGGGAGAGGCTTAACGGCTTTGGAGTCCTGCAGGTGATGTTTTCGTGTCCTGGGGTCTGTGTTACAGACACCTCTGGCTGCCTGTGAGTGTTTTTCATGGTCCCACCAAGCAGGAACTTTGCTTTTATCATTTTCACACCTTCTTGGCTCTGACTTACCTGGATTTCCCAGTGCATGCCCACCTAGGCCTATCAAAGTGTCTGACTCTGGGCTGTGCAGGAAGATTATCCGGACATGAAACCTGCAGACTGACCTCCTGCTAGCATATGGTAACCACAAGCAGGTATTTTTGCAGGTAGGTTAATCCCATGTGGTCACAGAAATTAGAATTTTGGGGCAGCTGGAGTAACTGGAGTTACACCTGCAATTTCATAAACAGAGTTTAGAAATCTGTTAGCTCCTCACACCTTTCTGTGAGTGGATGCTGCTCCTAAAAAAAGGTTTTGTTGCTTCTGTTTTATTTTTGCATTGCAGTGGTCAGTCCACCCTCCTAATGCTGAGTGTTTGTCATTTAGCCCGTGTGTGTCTCTGCAGACTGCCCACTGGGATTGCAGAGCCAGAATGGCTCAAACCAGTAGATAGTGGGCCCAGTTTTTCCCAGGGGTTTCTGTATCTGTGAAGGCAAATGCCAGTTGGTGCAGATACACAGGAACAAAGAGAGCACCAAAGAGCAGAGACATTTATCATCTCTGGTTTGCTCTGTTTGCCTCAGTGTGCTTCTGCACTCTCCGTGTTTCCATTGCTGTAGTCTGTCTTGGAGGGAATAGCTGTAACTAATGCTCAGAGGCATTCTATTCTCTTGTAGATCCCTCTGCAGAATTATTCTGCAGTTGAATGAGATTTTAGATATACACAGGAAATACACAGCAGCAAACCCAACTGTTCATAGGCTACAAACTGCTTGGTGGCAGTATGGAATCCATGAGCCAGACAGTTGTGCTGCTGTGGATTGCTGTGGGTCACTCATGTGTCTGTCCTTCCTGGTGGAAACCAGGTGGGCTGGGAGCTATTACATGCCCAAGGACGGGGGGATCTCCCAGTTAAACTTGGAGGAGGCTGTGTTTGGAGGCTTCTCCTCCCCAAGAGCTTGGTGGCTTTCCTTACAGAGTAGTTGCTCAGGGGTGTGGGGCAAGGAGCAATTGCATGAATTTCTGTACACAGCTCTTAGGACACATTAGTGTAAATTGAGTCACGAAGCCCTCACAACCTTGTAGAACATAGCAAGTAGCAGGTTGCCTTAATTCTGCCCTTTGTGTGCAGACATTATTTTGGTTCTTAATTATAAGTAGTTCCATACATATTTTTCCAGCAGGATTCTTGCCTCATTCTGTGAGTAATTATTCCATTTCTTTTTATCTTCCTCTTTCATTACATTGCCCCAGGCTTTGTCTAATACAATCCAAAGCTTTCACTGAATGAAGAATTATTTATTTTCTCATGGGCATTTCCGTGGTGCTTGTGTTCTGTTTGTGTTTCACAGACACTTAAAGAACTTACCTTGGCAGCGTGGTCTGAAATCAGCTTCAAATGTTCAGGGTAGGCTGATGCACACCATGTGTCTCAGAGGTCGTGCTCTGGCTCCCCAGCCTGGTGCCCAGCCCTGCAGCCTGTGCCACTGGCAAAGGGTTGCTCCACTGCCAGGAGCCTTCCCTGGCTCCAGGGTTTTCAGCTCACCTTCAAGACTCAAGGAGTATTATATATTTCCTCTTTCTGCTCCCATTCTGTCATATTAGTCCATCATAGCATCCTTTAGTTTTCCTTCCTCCCTTATCACCTGATCTTGAAAAATCCTTGTTGTGGACTGTGGGTAGAGGATGGGCTGGGTTTTTTGTTTTTCCACAGATCTCTGTTGGCTTCTGTATGAGGAGATTGTGTCCTCTGTGTCTTTGATACTGATACTCTGATTTATGGAGAGGATTGAACAATTGTCTTGTGCGTTGTTGTTACTGGTTTTGGTTATCTGCTGGGAGTTGAGGGAGTACAGTGCTGAAAAAAGTTAGAAAGAAGCAGTATGAAAACAAGGAAAGCTTCAGTCCATCACAGCTTCCCTGGAGATGCATGAAGCAATAAATCCCGGGCAAGGGGAGTCAATCTGTGTCCGTAGTGTTTTATTAAATAGTGTGAGCTCAGGCTGGCTTTCTGTGGCTGGTTCAGGGTCCCACATGGTTTCATGGGCATTATTACAGCAGTCCCTGGCCGCACACGGGGGTCCCCTCTGTCCCCCCGTCCTGCCTCCAGCAGGACCTCAGCCCCACGGTGCTGCTGGGCTCTGCTGGGTTCTGTTCTGCAGCCACTGGGGTGCCTGCAGCTGGGGCAGCAGGAAAGGGACTGGCACACCTGGCTGCCCCGGGACTCTGGGACGTGGGGCAGGGCACAGTGGTGTCAGACAGTCCTCAGGCTTTTCCTTCGGAGACCAGTGGTTCTTTTCCAAAAGACTTAATATGGAGGGGAAATAGCATTTTAATTTAAATCCTTAAAGCAGGCTCTACACATGGAGAGGGGTTTGGGCAGCTAAGTGAGCTGCATTTTCTGAGCTGTGTTATCAGCACAAGACCAAGGAGTGTGCTGCATCAGAGCCCCTCGGAGAGCCCTCCTGTGTAACACAGGGAGCCTTCCTGGGGCTGTAGGAGGAAGCAAAACATCACTGGTATGGAGAGTCCTAGCCTCGCTCTGTGTTACAGAAAGCCCTCTTCAATCACTCAGCAGCTACACAATTACAATATGGACCACAGATTTCAATCCTGCCTCTTTCTAGGTTCCCCCCAGACGTTTTGATTACATAGTTTACTTTTTATCCAGTGTTTTTCCATATTCCCAGGCTGCTCTCGTTCACCTGAGTGTTCACAGCTTAGCAACTCACACTGAACTGATTATTTTCAAGTAGATGTACAAAATGTGTTATAAATGTCTGGGCAGTGGCATTGTGAGGCCTGCTTATGGTTATTGTCTTCAGTTGTTTTTTACCCATTTGTTTTCCTGACCCTGAAAAAGACAAGGCTCCCTGAATTCCTCAGCTCCTGCCTATCCCAGTACTGAGACAGGAAAGGGCTGGAAGCCCTGAGCCTCTTCCTTGGTGATGTTGCTGCATTCTGGCACTTTTTTTTTTTTTCTTTTTTCCTCACTCCGTCCTATTGCTGTCCATACAGTGCTTTTCTGGCAAAAGTGCAGCTTTTCCACTGTGTTTCTCCAGGGATGGCAGCATCCATGGAAATATGAAGTGACAAAACTGTATGCTTTCCTGAGGATCAGAATGTCCCTAATCCAGGCTTTGGTTCAGTTGCAAGAGGAGTTCAACCATTCCCAGGTCTGTGCTGCTCTACAGGAGCTGCTGGGTGAGGCTGACTCTGGGTGACACCCTGACATCCTGACTGGTCATAGGCAAGGTCACTTTGTGTGAAGTTGCTGGTTCCTGTTGGCCAGAGGTGCAGGGTGAGCAGCAGAGGTGCCCTTGCAGGGCTGTCGTGGGCCCTGTGGTGGAGCCACAGCCAGGCAGGAGCGTGCAGGGTTGAGGGCAGCACTTTAGAGGCCAGCTGATAGGAAATGTACTCTGATGGTGCTGTGGTTTTAGCACTATAATTAGCAGGATCAATACTCACGCTCCTGTGTGCATCTCCACGTGCAGCAGCACTTGTGCCTGCATCTCCCAGGGGAGATTTTGGGCATCTGGAAGATTCTCTGCAGTTAAGTTGTAGTTGCCCAAGGGTGGATTTCCTGTGTTGGCAAGTCTTTGCAGTGCAGCTGTGGGAGAAGAGAAAGTTGGATGCTGTTAGGAGAGTGACCAAGTGCAGTCAGACGTGTTCCTTTCCCCCCTCTCTGGGCTGCTCAACAACTGTATGGTGACCCAGGTGTGCAAGGGATACCTGTGCTACTGGAGTTAGGTGCTGCAGCTGGAGAACAGCATCTCTGGCTGCTCCCTCACCTCCCTTGGCATCTCCTATCTCCCTTGAGAGGTCTTCAGCCAGCATCCCACTCTGTTTCCCCTGCACTGGGAGGGGTTGGCCAGCATAACTGGGCCAATGCTGGCTCCTCCATGGACTTTGTCCTTCCTCTAGACATGGGAAGGAAGTCTTCCACAGGAGGAGTCTTAGTGAAGCTCTTGGCTGTCAGCTGTCCCTATACAGGTTTGCATCTCCAGGCATCTCTTCCAAGGAATGATTAATTAATGCTTGCAGGTCTGTTGCACAATTAAAAAGGTGTGGGGGCTGTGATTACAAGTTGAGCCTTTCTTGGCACTTGCTTTCTGTTAACCTCTGTTGTTCTCTGTCCACAGACCCCGTGGGACTGTGGGTGTGCAGGGATGCTGCTCATCACGGGCAGCATAAACAATGTCCTTGTTAGGAGCTGCTCCAAGACCCTATGAAGAAGTTGGCTGCTGAAGCCAAGCAGTAGCTGGGACTGTGCCTCCCCCTGGGCTTTAGCCCCTCCTCATTAAGCAGGTCCGGGCTATTGATTGGGAGCTTGTGTTTGGAAGAGTCTTACTTACTCTATGCATTATCTTGACAGATTGATCAGACCTGATTGAGAACCTCTTAAAGGAACGAACAGCTGTAATGGGAAAGTTGGACTCTGTCATCCGTTAGGATGATTCTGGGAGCGAGAAGAACGAGGCTGACATCTTGGAGCAATTGTATTTACAATTAACATGGCTGAAAACGATTGCCTCTATTGATCCCCCCTTCCTGCAATTACAGCCCCATTGTTTACATTCCAGCACTTCAGTTATAAAAAGGAAATTCAATAATTATTGCATTATTTAAAGTTAAAGTGCCACAGAGTTTGCTGGCTATGCTTGCTGGTTGATTTAACGTTCAGTAAAATCCATGCTGAGCTCTCCATCCTTAGGCTGAGCAATATTTGGCTTTTAATGAGACTTCAAGGGCTGGTGGAGCAAACCCCATTTGCTGGGTCACTTTTGGGTTTGTGGGGGAACCCAAAACCTTGGAGCACGGCTACGTGGCTAACAAGGAGAGCATCTGTGGCATTCACTTATTGCCAGGCAGGGCTGGAGGGCTCAGAAAATACAGATGTGGTGGGGTATAGGGATGGCTGTTAATGGGGGCAGTTGTGTCTGTTCTTCCGGCCTTTTGTTGGGAATTGGGAACTTGGACTGGTACCTCAGCCTCTGTGGCAGGAGGGAGTGCTATATTTCCAGCCTCTAGGTAAGAAAGATAAGGATAAAATAAGCAGTTACCACAAGCTCAGCTGCAGAAACTCAGGTGCAAATGAGCCTGACCCCCAGCACTGGCGCTGCAGCACGGAGGTGTGATGCACGGAGGCAGGAGGAGGGAAGGGTTTGTAACACTGCTCCTTTGGAAGCAGTAAACAATTTGGTTGGATATGAAAGAGCAGAAGTTCAGCTTTTGTATCTGCTGGATGCAGGATCGATTTCCCCCCTTGCTGTTGGCACTGCAGCCCTCCCCAGCACGGGTCCTACTGCGCACTGCCCGCCCGCCACTCCCGGCTCCAGGAAATTCCAGCTGGGGCTGCAGGTGTGAAAGGAGAGCAAGATGGATTGGCCAGCCCTGACTTTTATGGAGTACTTGGAACAGACCAGGATCAGACAGCTGCATCCACATGACTTTCATTAAAAATTCAGATTCTTCACTTGCAGGGCTGTGTGATTTATCTCATGCAGCACATCAGAGGCACTCGGGGGGCAGGAGATGCTCACGAGGCCTCTGAGGTCTGCAGCGGGGTCGGGTCCCTTTTTGTGGTGACCCACAGTCCCGCTCCAGCCCCGCTGTAAGGGTCACCTATCCTTCCCCAGGGGCATACAGTCCTCACTGGCACCTGAAGAGTTTCCTACCAAGCCTGTGACTAATTACCCCTGTCTGACCTCACTCTGAAGAAAAGTCAGTCTCTGGGTTTTCTCCTATGCTGCAGATCTCCTGGCAGGGCTGAAGTGGTTCCAGTAGCTCCTGAGCTTGGGTCAACCTCTCCGAGTAATCGCTGAGGCTCTGCCTGGTTCCGTGTGCTGGTTCCGGTCACTGGGGCTGCTCAGACATCAGTGCTTGTTGGAGAAAGCCAGCGCAGTGCACCTCTATGGTGCTGCTTCTTTCCGTGGCTTTTGTGACCTTCCAGCAGATTTTTGGCTCCTTCTTCCCCAGCTGCATCTGTCAATTCTTTGAAATCACTGCTAGCTTTACCCATCCTAACAGAGCTGAGTGCAGAGTTCAGAGGTACGAAAAAGTGTTACATGTGGAGAAAATCTCTGGCAAAGATGCTGAAGTCTGACAACTTCTTTTTCAAGAAGCTCGGGGTAATGGAGTGACCTTTGTATTCATGGCAGGGTATGCTGTGATGTGCGAGTGCTCGGGAGTTATGTGGAGGAGGTTTCTGCAGACTGTTTGTCAGTGACCCGCACAGCACCTGGCCGTACAGAATGGTCAGAGCAGTGAGGAAGAGGATGTTTGTGCAAGCAGGAGGGTGGGGAAATCGCTGGGGCCATGCCTGATAGGTTTTGCACAGCCCTGCAGTGCTGAGGATCCCAGGGCTGCAGCTGCTGGGTCACAGCCAGGGTGAGGAGCATGGTTCCTTTTTTCGTGCTGGTTTGCTGCTATGTAGCCTTTATGAGCTTATTTTCCTACTTTGGGTTCTGGCCCCCAGTCCTGTTACCTCACCTGCTTGTCCTGCCCTGAGAGATCCAGGCATGTGCAGGGTATCTCACCAGGGGACCACCATCTGCCTGCCCCTGGGGCAGGGACAGAGTTTCTGCTGCTGGTTGTCCTGCCAAAATCTGCAGAAGGGTCCATCCTCAAGTCTGGAGAGAGTTTTCTCACATGTTCTACTGCTTTTGTAGCATGGACACCTCCTGAGGGTGGTGATGGGGTGTCCCACTCTCAGTGCAAACCAAGGACCTGAGGGGTTCCCAGTGCTGTGGGCTTGTCCTGAGCAGCATTCAGGGCCCTCCGAAGGGAAGCTTTGTGCCAGTTAAGCTGCATAGCTGCCAGGCCTTTTTGTACTGAATAATAAACACCCAAAGCACGAGATAGTTCGAAGCGTTGTTGCGCCTCCCTGGTGGGTTGAGGTTACAGGTCAGATGTCCTTCAGTGAAGCTGTTTAACACGGCAGAGAGGGATTGAAGAACCCCCTGGTGCCCCTGGCAGTGCTTCAGGGGGGTTCTGTCCTGTCTCCATCGGAATCAGGCTCATTGCACCATGGCTGAATAAACTTTGTGCAGAAGAGATTTTGAGCAGATAGTGGTTTAGCATCTTTTAAAATGGAAAAGATTTTTTAACATTTAAAAGATGCAGAAAAGCTTAGAAATCAGATGGTGAATATTGAACTGCAGGAACAGCTACAGAGGTGTTCAGGAGTTTGTTGCTTGTGTAACAGCAGCAGCAGCTCGAGTCTCAGTCCTGGGTACTGGAGTCTCAGCTCCAAGGAGCATCGTGTGGTGTGTGGCATGGGCTGAGGGGGCTGTCTGCAGTCGGGCAGCGTGCTGCAGTGTCATGTTCAATTCCACGATTGTTGTAAAGTACTGTGGGTGAAGCAGCATAAGATGAGGAAAGGAGAGATGGTAAAATAAAAAAGAGTTTGGGGTATGTGAAGGATGGAGGGAGAGAAACAAGAACTGACTGTAGCGTCATTCCTTAGTTTGTTTAAAAATCGGATTTCCATAGTTGTACCCTGTGAGCATTTTCTGCTTAGCAGAAGAAAGCATTTCTGAGGCAGACACTGGAGAGTGATGGCTGGACAGTCAGTGTGGCAGGACCGGCCGGCCTGGCACCTGCAGCTGCCACCGGGGCAGTGCCACTGGACCAGTGGCACCTGAGCTGTGCCACCGGTGCAGTGGCACTGGGGCAGGGCCACCAGGGCAGTGGCACTGGGGCAGGGCACTGGAGCAGGGCACCTGAGCTGTGCCACTGGGGCAGTGCCACCAGAGCAGTGGCACCGGAGCAGTGGCACCCCAGCCACACCGCAGGGCCAGGGCAGGGCAGGGCAGGGCTGGGGGACACCGAGGTGGGCTGGCACAGAGTTGGGGCAGAGAAGGGAGATGGGGCCTCTGAGCAGGACCGTGCTGTGCCAAGCGCTGTGGGGACAGGCTGCACTGGGGGCAGCCCTGTGTATGGGGATAGGTGCGGGGAGGCCGCGGCTGGTGCACGGACAGGAACACCCGTGTCCCCTGGGGAGCTGTGCTCGTGAGCCGTATGGTTTCCATCAGAGCGTTCCTCTCTCTGTTTCTGATTTAAAGTGTAGCTTTGACTCACCCTGATCAATATTTTGCATGCCATGCGTGAAGAACCAGATGTTGGAAGTTTCCTATTGTGGGGAGGGAGGGGGGAACACCCCCTCAGACTCACAGAAATCAATGTTTTCTGACAGAAGTTGGTTGGTTTTCCTTGGAACAATATATTCTTTTGATTTTCAAGTTGATTTGTCTTCTAACAAGGTTCTGGTTTAGTATTTTGAATTTGTTTCCTGTGATACGGATAAATTCTCACAAGGGGGAAGTTTAACAGTGTGATGGGCAATAACTACACGTACTTGGACAACATTTCATCACCTCCAACAGCTCACGGCTCGGACTGGCTCGGCCCTCTTGTCTTTTTTCTCTGGACTGCTCCTTTTCTCCGCTGGAGGATGGGTTGAATCAGGTGCATGTGATGCTGTGCCCAGGCTGGGCTTGGTGGCACCCTCAGCCTGTGACTCCTCCAGCATTGTAGGCTGGCGAGGCTGACCCCAGCACAAGAGGTGTTTGGGAGGAAGCAAAAGAGGAGCATAAAATAAGACACACTTATTAAACTGTTTAAAACAAATGTTTTCCTAAAACCCCCTTTTAAATGAGAGCAGTGCAGACTGTGCCTCTGGTTCCACAGAGACCATGTCCTTAATATTTCCTTGAACCCGTGACCAGATTTTCTCTAATTGCTCACTGGGGGTTTTCTCTGGCTCGGCGCAGAAGCTGCCGCTGGGCCCGTGGGCACTTCCTGAGCTCGGTACAGGGTTTGTGGGATGGGAGGACAGGGCTGGTGTGGCTCCTGGAGCCAGAGCCAGGCTGGCAGCAAGGCAGGACCAGGAGGCTGTGGCAGGGGTCGGGCAGAGCCAGGCTGGCGAGGCTGGGCCGCCTGGGATGGGCATGCAGCTCTTGTGGCGCTCGCTGACCTTTCGTGCCTTAAGCCATTCGTCTTTTTCTGGCTCAGGAAGAGGGTAACGCATGCAAACAATAGAAATGAGATGAGGAAGAAGTTCTTATAAGGGAAAACAGCAAAAAATCTTTTGAGGGCACCAGTGGGATTAGTGCCCTCGTGGATTCTTCAAATATTACAGTGAATTTAATTAAATACATCGTGATCCCAAAAGAGGCTCGTCTAATTAGCCAGATCTAGAATACATTTATTCTCTTGCCTTGCTCTTCCAATGAGAAGCCTCAGCATCAGCTCATATCCTATTTTTAATCATTCCTAGACTCAGAGGGCTCTCCTTCCTCCGTGCGAGCAAGGCACACAGCACTGGGTAATATGTGTCTTTAATCTTATCTCAGCTGTAACTGAGGTAATAAGCATCAGAATTTTTTACCAGAAGGTCCTGGCTGCATGTAGGCAATATTTTTGATTGACAAACCTCAACATCAGGTCCAAATCGCCATACTTGTGCCTTGGGCCAAGTGTGTGCTGAGGAAGGCGTTCCATGAGATGATACAAAGACTCAGGGTGGTCTCGGGGTTGGATGGAAGGAGCTGGCAGGCAGTATTGCACAGCTAACTGTTAGATGTGGGGTGGAAACACCAAAGGCCTTCATTGAGGGATTTCATGTTGTTTCACCTTGGTTTTCATTTTTTCTCAGCTAGTGACACACCCTTACTGTGGAATTGGGAAAGTTCCTGTGACCTCCTGCTGCGCAGGGGGAAGGGACAGCAGCTGTGCTGTGGCAGCCAGTGTGGCTGTGCAGGGTGAATTCTACCCTCTGCTTCTAAGAAAAATTTCTATGTCTGTGGGATCCATGACAGGAAATGACTGCTTGTCTCCCCAGAGGCATGGACCTCTGTACCAGGGGACTGATAGGTTTTGCCAAATAATTGTGGTATGATAATCCAGAATGAGCTGTACTGGCTGTGACTGCACAGCTCGGGAGGGGCAGGGTTTTTCAGGTGGTACCTGGCTGCATGCTCACCACTGGCTTTTCAGCCAAGGTCTCTGTCACAGCCATCTTACATGCCAGGCTGCTGCTTCCTTCCTGATCCAAGGGAGTAAAACCTGGATGCCAGAGAGCAGAGAGTTGGATGATGGACAGGATGGCTCTGCTCTCTGTTTCCATACACTGTGTCCAGGGACTCTTTATCTAGTGGGTTTGTTGTGTTCTAGGGTTGCTTTGGTTTTACTCTTCCTACTTTTCCATGAGAATTTACCAAATTTAATTTTGAGTTTGTTATGCAGTTGGATCCCCTCCCAGGACAAGTGTGAAGGAATGAGCCCTGAGTGGGTCATGAGCAGGTATAACTGCTGGGTCTGGTGCTTTCCCTCACTGGTGGGATGATGTTGGCTGTGTCCATCTGTGCTTTGTGCCCATTTCAGCGCATTTTGGTTTTTATGCTCTTCAGCAGGAGATGGTGTAATACCTTGGGAACAAACAGGCGTTGTCTCATTGGATCTGTGTCAAAATGTGGTTCCTTAACTAATTCCCAGGTGGCTTTTAGCAATTTACAGTGGAGTAACCCAGGAGGCTGGGGGTGATAAAGGTCACTGACATCCCTCTGCTTTGCTCTCCGCAGCATCTGCAGCACCATGAGAGCGGGGTCGAAGGTGAAAGCTGCTACTACCACTGCGTACTCTGTAACTACTCCACCAAGGCCAAGCTGAACCTCATCCAGCACGTGCGCTCCATGAAACACCAGCGCAGCGAAAGCCTCCGCAAGCTGCAGCGCCTCCAGAAAGGCCTTCCTGAGGAAGAGGAGGACCTCGGGCAGATCTTCACCATTCGCAAGTGTCCGGCTGCCGAGGCTGGTGAGTGCTGCCTTGGCGTGAGCGGGGCCGAGCTGCGGGGGTGGGCGAGGGGCATCCAACCCACTGTGCTGTTTGGGGACAAACCGGGTGATGTTCCTGTCTTTGTTCCCTGCTGTGGGCTGACACAGCTGATCAGTAATACATTTCAGGAATCCCACCTGCCTGAGGTGGGGTTTGGGAGGTTGATGTGTGTGTTGGTTCAGGTCAGTGTCTTAAGTCCTGGAATACTGTATGAGTATCTAAAGATACTGTCATATCTGGACAACTCAACAAACAGTGCGCCGGTAGATGTTTTGCAATGAGTCAAGTGATGCCCTGAGCACCAGCATAAGCTGTGCCAGCTTGGCACTGATTTCTGGTGCTGCAGCCACTCTGGACTGGGAGGAGGAGCTGGGCAAAAGGGGTGGGCAGAACATGCGAGTTTGCCATGTCTGTTTTCCACGTCTCCTCTAAAGTGAAGGGCTTGTATAAACATTTGCTCACATAGATCATCGGGCAGGGATTGCAGCTGCAAATCCAGCAGGAACTGGTGTGCCTAAAAGGAGCGGCTAGGCTGGATGGAGTAGAGATGGTACTTTGTTTAGTCATGTAATGGGTTGAGATGTTTTTAATGTTCTGAAAAACCCAGGTCTCCTGAAGCCCTCATGGGAGGGAGGAGGAGAATCATCCTGGATCAGCTGGTTTGTGTGCTGTCAAGGCACAATGATGCTGGAGCTGGGGTGTGGCAGCAAAAACCTTCACAATCCTCATAGCTTCAAGCAGGACTTCTTTCTCTGACTGCTGTGAAAATGGGTAAATCCTACAAATAGCCGCTCTGGGGAACTGGCATTCTGCAGTGAATGCTCATGGATACAAGGAGGGTGATCTTGGCTGAAAAGGGTTGAGAAGGGTCAGCAGCAGCAGCTGAGGGAGAACATGTGGGTTTTCAGAAATGTCCCTTGAATTCACATCTGGGTCTCGTTGCTGGTATGCCTGTGAGTAATGAAGATCTGAAATAAACCCAAAACACCCCAAGAGTATGACAGGAGATTTTTCATTAAGAGTTAAATTCAGTCTTGTGGAAAAAAGTGCCCAATCTGTGACCTTGGTGGCCCAGCAGAGTGGAGAGCATGGAGCACGCTTCCCAAAGGTCGCGGTGACAGCGGGAGCGTGGTGCTGCCCGGGGGGACAGCGGGGACAGCAGCCCTGCTGCCCAGGAAAAACATCCCCAATTCCAAAGGGCTCTTTGGGCAGGGCTGTGGGTTGTGAGCTGCTTAAATGCAAAATGAGCACCGAGGGGAAACCATCCGTGCCCTTTGTGATAGACAGAACAACCTTGAAAAGGTTGAGATACTTGTTTACTCTAGAAATTTCTGTTTGCCTTGTCTTTTTCTATACAAACCTTATCTTTCCTGTCCGGCCGCCCAGATTAGGACGTGGCAGGTACTGGGAGGGCAGGAGCTGACTGGCTGGGAGGGGAAACAGTTTGGTGACCATTTTAAAAAACTTATTATTTTTGAAGTAAAAGTCCCGGAAAATCGCTGAAAGGAAAGCTCGATTTACAAATATTTTAATTTCCTTTAAGCTTGTTGGTTCTTCAGCAAAAACTGACAGCAAACAAGTCACAATTTCTTGATCATATTGTATTTCAAAGGTTGTGAATACAACCAAGAATAAGGCTGCAGAAGGCAAAGGGGGTATCTTGGGTAGGTTTTTCAAGTCACTTTAAGCTGAGATACTTAATTTCAAACACCCTCCAGCCCATCCTTCAGCTGAAGTGGGACACCTCACTGGTGTGCTGGGCCAGGCGTCCCTGCAGGGATGGGAGTCAGGTGTGGATGAGAAGCTGCTGTAACCCTGAGGGGGAGAACAGATGCTCCCATCTCCCACTCATTCCGATCCTGTTACATTCCCCCAGATGTGGGGATGCTCGGCTGCGGGGCGCGGGGACAGTGTGACTCTGTGCCCTGTGTCTCCTCCTGCTCTCTAGCAGGTTCTCTCCTGTGTCCCCATCAAGGTGTTTATTGTTGTTTCCTGACCACTGGGTGGACTTTTCCCTGTTGCCTTTTGATAAGGCATCTCTGTGGTATTAGATATCAGCCTCAGACACCTTGACAGATACTTGTCCGTGACACTTCTCTGGTCTGTGACACGTCTCTGCTGGGGCACAGAGGGACAGGGACTTTGTTGTGGCTGTGCTGTAGTCCGAGTGCAGTGGTGTGTTCTGTCCCGTGCCCTCGTGTGCCGCAGTGGAGTCGCCCCATTCCCTCCTGCTCCATCCGCTGTCTGTGCTGAGCGCCGCTGCTGGGGCTGAGCGCTGCGTGTGCCTGCCGTGGGTGTGCCTGCCGTGGGTGTGCCTGCCGTGGGTGTGCCTGCCGTGGGTGTGCCTGCCGTGGGTGTGCCTGCCGTGGGTGTGCCTGCTCACCTGCTCTGGGTGTGCCTGCTCTGGGTGTGCCTGTTCACCTGCTCTGGGTGTGCCTGCTCTGGGTGTGCCTGCTCACCTGCTCTGCGTGTGCCTGCTCACCTGCTCTGGGTGTGCCTCCTCTGGGTGTGCCTGCTCACCTGCTGTGGGTGTGCCTGCTGTGGGTGTGCCTGCTCACCTGCTGTGGGTGTGCCTGCTCACCTGCTCTGGGTGTGCCTGCTGTGGGTGTGCCTGCTGTGGGTGTGCCTGTTCACCTGCTCTGGGTGTGCCTGCTGTGGGTGTGCCTGCTCACCTGCTCTGGGTGTGCCTGCTCACCTGCTCTGGGTGTACCTGCTCTGGGTGTGCCTGCTCTGGGTGTGGCTGCTCACCTGCTGTGGGTGTGGCTGCTCTGGGTGTGCCTGCTCACCTGCTCTGGGTGTGCCTGCTCACCTGCTCTGGGTGTACCTGCTCTGGGTGTGCCTGCTCACCTGCTGTGGGTGTGCCTGCTGTGGGTGTGCCTGCTGTGGGTGTGCCTGCTCACCTGCTCTGGGTGTGCCTGCTGTGGGTGTGCCTGCTCTGGGTGTGGCTGCTCACCTGCTGTGGGTGTGGCTGCTCTGGGTGTGGCTGCTCTGGGTGTGGCTGCTCACCTGCTCTGGGTGTGCCTGCTCTGGGTGTGCCTGCTCTGGGTGTACCTGCTCACCTGCTCTGGGTGTGCCTGCTCTGGGTGTGCCTGCTGTGGGTGTGCCTGCTGTGGGTGCACCTGCTCTGTGTGTACCTACTCTGCGTGTACCTACTCGCTGGTGCCTGCAAGCATGTAGGAGAGAGCAGTGCTGTCTGGAGATAGTGAGTAGATATTTGCTTGTGTAGATGCATCTCAATCTGTTGGAAGAGAGCTCTGATCACATCTTAATTAGTCCTCTAACAATCTGCAAAGGTCAGTGCCAATTGCCTATTCATTTACATTTGTAATTGTGATGGTTCTTGATTGCACATTAGTTGCAACTCACTCCCTCCCACCCTGCAGAAGCACAGGGAGCCTGAGCAGCCGCCCCAGGAACACGGGGACCTTTGTCCCTGCCTGTGCCAGCCCCTCGGCCCTCTCCAAACCTGGGTGTCTTTTGGGGAAGAGTATTAGGATCTGCCCTCCACTTCCAGTAAAGGGATGACGAAGTTGTTGGCAGGGAAATTATAGGGACATCAGGCAGGAAACCCAGTCCTCCCTGAACTGGATAATTAAAGACAATTAAACTTTTCTTTGTGCTTTGAGAAGTGTGCTTATTATGCAGGAGATGGGGGAGCGGCTGGAAGTTCAGCTGGTTTGTTGATCAGAGAGAACACAGCTTCAGGGAAGGGGGTATTGTCCTCTCAGGGTATTTTTGAACATCTCCTGCTGCGGTATCTGAGCTGCTGCCGCTGCAGATGTCAGCCCCTTGCTGCAGCAGCATCTGTGTAATGTTACCCATAAGCTAATTGATTTTTAATGATGGGGGTTTAGAGAAGAAAAAAGTAAAGAAAGAGTGGCCATAATAAAAACCGAAATGTTCTCAAGATGTTGATGAATGCACTTACAGCTCATTAGATAATGACAGAAACAAATGTGGAACAACCTGCATCGAATTTTCATTCTGACTTTGGAAGTGTTTCTTTCATCCCAGAAGGCATCGAGCACCACCCCCCTCTCTGTAGCCGGGGCAGCCGTGCACAGGGGCTGCACAGGGTCCTTGGTCAGAGCGGGATTTCTGCTCTGTGTCCAGCCCATGGTGCCCCTGCTCTGCCCATGGTATTCCTCTCCACGTGCCACCCACACAGGGGGGGTGTTGGGCCCCCGCTGCTCAGCCTGTGTCCCCCCACGCAAGTGCTTGATGGGTTTCCTCCCTTACCCGTTTCTCCTGACTCCTCCTGTTTTCCATCTCCGCTCTCCCTTTCCGTGGTGTCTTCCTGTGGGAGCAGCAGAAGGGCTTTGCCCAGCCTCCCCACAGTGTGGGACGGACATCCTTTGGGTGTCCGTCAGGTGGCCATGCTCCTTGCCTGCACCAGCCTCTCCCCCCTTTGCTGCAGAGGGCAGTGCCTGTGTTGGCCACAGTCACAGCAATCCTTCCTGACTGTCACAGCAATACTTCTCATTGCTGCCAGTTCCTTGGCCATCATCTCCTTGCAGCCAGGATTCTTGTTGGGGCCCTTGCAGGAGGAGCAGGGCTGGCACTTCAGCGGCCCTTGCTGGACATCAAAAGCTGTGAACAGCCCCTTTGTCCCAGTAGGACAGGGGGCTGGGGAGGCTGGGGAACCCCTTGCTGGGGGCTGGGGAGGCCACCTCTGCCCCTCTGCCAGCCCACAGCAAGGCGCTGGCTGCTCTCCCTGCTCCAGACAGGGCGGTTACAGTTATTTTGAGGAATACCTTTACTGCAAAGCTCTGCTCTGAGAACCCCTGGAAAGCTGCTGACTCCTTGAAGGGGGCATGCCTCAGAGCCCCTGCTTTCCCCCTCCCTCTGCCCCACAGGCAGAGCTGCGCTGTTTGTCCACATCTCCCTCGTGTCAGTGTTTGACCTTTCGCAGGGCTGGGAGCTGCAGACTGCAATCGGGACGTGAATCTTTAATGAAACCAAGTATGTAAACAGAGCTACAGTATAGGCAAAGCAGTATTCAGATGAGAAAATCCCACGTGGTTTAAAAACAGTAGTTCCCAACCTCAGAATCACACCTCAGCCTGACTCTGCCTATGTCACCTGCAGACAGCAGGGTGCTCATTTGGTTGCTGCACCTCTGTGCACTGAGTCATGCGATTCCTTCATCGTCATCAAGCATGGAGTAATTATTCATGGAGTTTGTTACAGCAGAGGTGTGAGATGTGCCTTTGGGGTGGATTTTTCATGATAGCAGACTCTCTACTTTCAGTAGAACTTGTGAAGTGAACGTTGGTAGTGATAAATTACATTTCTCCCTGCTTAAAATAAATTTAGTGGGATCTGATGTCCTCCACTTGGTCTCTCCATTAGTGTGGTCATTCTTAATGATACCTGTCAGTCTCCAACTTCTGATGGAGGTAATGGAGGGTTTTGGAAAGAAGTCACCAGTTTGCTTTGTAATCTCTCTCCAGTTTTTCATGGGACTTGATTTCACACAGCAATTAAAAACTTACCAAGCAGATGACCTGTATGGTGCCTGCAGGAAAAGAACAGACAGATCCCATGCTACAGCATCTGCCAGTCAAAACCACTCTGCAGCCCTGGCTCTGCTGGTGATGCCAGTTACATGTCTGCAATGTGTGGCCCTTGCAGAGGGCTGGGGAAGAATTTTCCAGGCTTGTCCTTGATTGACACATTTAATAATCTGCCAACCCAGGTTATAGCCTGAGCTCTGTGTGCAAACAACAAGCGCTGCCCAGCTTCTCTCTATCTCTTGGGCTTTTTACCTCTCACTCTCCAAAACTTGATACTGCCTTTTCCCAGTATGTGCTCTGTAACCCCCAGGGCAGGGATCTGTAGCCCCTGCTCAGCTCTGTTTCCAAAGTGCTGCATGTGAATCCAGCCAAACCGTGGTGTGGCAGGGTCAGAGCTGGGCGAGCAGCTGTGGTTCTTGGGGCGCTGGGGCTCCGTGGTGTGCACCAGCTGGGGCTGGGCAGCAGCTTGTCCCGGGTGGAAAGCCCTTCCTGTCATCTGCTGGGACTCAGGGAGCGGGACCAGGGATTGTCCTGCTTTGAGACAATGTTCACCCGTGGTGCAGTAGCACATGTGGCCCAGAGCAGAGGCAAACAGCCCTGGGCCATGTGTGTATTGGGCTGATTGAACTTGCAGTTCCCTTTACTGCAGCAGTTCTGATCTCCCTGCCAGCCCCACCAGCTACCCCCACATGCAGGATTATCTCTTGTTTTCCAAGATCTTGTGTCACACGTGTTCATTTAGAGGACAGTTTGTTGCCTTGCCCTTTGTTGTTCCTGCTGAACCTTGGAATTTTTTTCATTTTTTAATGGATTGAATGGCTTCAAGACCTTTTACCTTTCCAGCAAGTTCCTAACAGAGTTGCAGTATTTCTGGCAAGGTCTCTCCACTGAGGGCCATCCCAAGTCTGGGCAGATGACAGAGTCTCTCTTCCATGGTCAGGCAGAGAGACGGGGAAGCTTTTGGTCCTGCTTTAGTTTCATGTTGCTTTAATGCTCTTTAAATCCAGCAAAAGTGTTTCTAGCAGCCGTGGATCATGGTGGCTGCATTCAGTTGGCTCCTTCAGAAGGCCTGAGGACATGAGGAGAGTCCAGCAGTTTCCGAAACTTTTAGGGGTCTTTTCTTTCCTGGTATCATCCTGTAACATCATTTCTATCTGTTCCCTCCTTGCATCCTTTCTCCCACCTACATTGTGGAGAGCCCCATTCCCATCCCAGCAGCATCTCTCTGTCCTTTTCCATTTGGGACACCATGGGGCTGTTGAGGTCTGGGTCCACAGAATGCAGGGATAAAGTTGGTTCTCTTTAATGTCTGGCAGAAGGAGATTTCCTTTGTTGTTTTTTTGGGGGGGCGGGAGCTGGTTTTGAGTTTAAAGTCAAGAGCATTTGTGCCTTAGCTCTGCTTTGACCAACCAGCAGCCAAGAGATAATCTCGAAAGGATATGAAAGGTTTAATAATTTTAATTTGGTTTTTATTGAAGTTGGTTGTGCCTTTTTTCCTGTGCCCCTGGTAAAGGGGAGCTGTTACAGAAGCCTGCCCAAAGGCTGCAGCATCTGGGTAATGAAAGGGCAGCAGGAGGTGGCTGGGGAGGCACGGGCAGCAGCACCCAGCCGGTGCTGGGTGGAATCTCACAAACTCCATCCCGCTCCACCTCCACTTGTCCTGGGGAGCTCGTGGCTTTCATTAAGCAGAAACAGAGGAGGCTCTGACAGCTGACTTGTTCTAGGATGTTTTTCTTGTTCAGCTGCATCTTAAAGCCCTTTCCACTTAGGAAAAGTAAAGGAGGAAGTATCACCAGATGCTGCAGTACAACACTGTGAGGCTCCCAGTCCCTCTTCTTCTCTGCTCTTTTCTCTGTATTCAAGCAAACTCCAGAGCCAGACTGAAGCCCAGCTATCAAGAGCTCAGTCTCTCCCTGAGCTCTATTTCCCTTGGGACTCAAGAATGGCATCCCTGTCTCTTGGAACTCTGTGTCTGAAGCTCTGCTGTCGATGCCCAGGGCATGATGCCCACTGCACTTTCTTCTTCTCTTCCCTGTTTCTCTCTTCCCCTTTCTCCTGCACAATTTAGAATAGGGAACTATTATCCTGAGGACTTGGATGTGGTTGTTGCAGTGGTGCAGGTCTCTCTCCCTGTGAGGGGTGACTTTGAAGACCTTGCAGGTACTGCAGCATGGTCCCCAGGTGTGTTGGAGCAGGTGAGATGTCCATGTGAGTGACTTGGGATTCACACTGACAGCAGACTGGCCTCTTGGTGAAGGTCCCGTCAGTGTGGCCATGCTGCTTCTGTCCCAGACTCGCCCCTGCTCAGGTGCTGTGTCTGACCCAAACCCCTGCTCCGATCTTCTGGTGCCATGAAGAAAAAGAAACCCTCCAAAACCTTAGACACATTCTCCAGCAACTGTTCCTCCACTTTTAGCCCTGATTTATGATGTTTCTCTCACAGACTCTGTTGCAGCAGCCCATATCCAGCACCTTCCCACAGGTCTCTTGTAGCCACTGCTGTGCTTCTGTTTTCTCCCTTGCTGTGGTACTGGGCTTCAAATTAAATATCTCTGGAATGAACGTCTCCTCCTGTGTTCCCAGGTTAATGAGTTGAAAGAATTGCCGAGCTGCTGTGCTGTTCTTGGTGTATTAGTTTGGAGTCTCTTCTTTTGTTCCACTGTTGACCTGAATTGAGAGGGGCTGGAGCTTCAGCACAGTGGTCCCTCAGTACCTCGCTCCCTGCTGACAGGCCCAGTGACACCCTGGCTGGGGACAGTGGCAGAAACGAAAGGTCAGTCAGGTTCAGCTGGGCACAGGCTTTGTGTTCAGAGGCAGCAAGGATGTTTGACTGGTTTGTGAATAAGCAGTGGAGCAGGTGAGACCTGGAGCAGCACGCTGATGTGCCTTTCTGTTTGGAAGGTGGGTTTGAAGACTGCTGCCACCAAACATGCCCAGTTAGAGTTACAGGCTTTACAGTCCTGTGTGAAAGATCCATTTGTTTATCAAAGCTGATACAAGCCTACAGGATCATGCTCAGCACTGTAGAGAATGTCCTTGCACCTCCCTCTCTTCAGGGAATATCCTTGCAGGGCATCGGCTCCTCTCCTGGTTGTTCCTGCCTTGTCCCTGCCGTGGTTCTCTCATAATTCATTCTGCTGCAGGAGCACGTCTGATGGTCTTTAACTGGCAGGACTGAAGGAGGAGCCCCCCCTGCTACCCAGACCTCACCATACAAACCCAATACACTGCCCAAAATGAGAGAGTTGAGACTTCTGTTCAGAGGAGACGTTGTGAGAATAGGAAGTGCTGTCCTTCACCTCCAATCTGTAGGTTGTGGATTTAATTGCAAGAGATATACAGCTTTGGTTCTGAATTGAATTCCTTTTTTCCTGTACGAGCCATAGGCAGAATAAGATTCCATACATTTTCAGGGGGATGATTTGTGAAACAAGGTTTTGCAGCAGCTGGCTCAAGCTGGCAGTGACCCCTGGCCTGGCCTGCTCCAGCACTCCCACTGCTGTGGTGTGCATGTTGGACCACTCTCCTGTGTCCCTGCTCTGGTCTTCTGTCTGCCTGTACTTCTGAAATGCACTTTCTCCTGTCCCTTCTGTGAGGCCTATTGATCCTCTGGTGATGACATTAACATCCTCAGAACTGCCTGGGAGGGAGCTACCACATGCATTTATTTTTCCACTAAAACTCTAAGATTGGCTAATAATGTGCCTGTCAGCACCAGTGTCCTGCCTGCTCTGACTGCTTCAGAGGGAAATCTGGGGGCCCATAAACAAATTATAACCTACCCAAATCGAGGTCTCATCCTTGTTCCTACTAAAATTCAGTTCATGCCCTTAAGCAAGAGGGTTTCTCTTTTGTCCAAATACTCAGTTTGCTTTTCCGAGTTGCACATCTCAATGCCTTTGCCATCTATTTTGTTTTGACCTCAATGATTTCTTGAGGCCACAAGTTCCAAAGGTTAATTGGGAGCTGTATGAGAAATTATTATCTGTATTTGCTTCCAATTTGCATTTTTTCCCCTTTTCCTTGTCAGTCCTTCCAAGAGTGGTGAGTCAGAGAAGCAGTGTTGGTCTGACTCTGCTGAACCTTCCCTTGGTTGCTCCTGTGAAGGCCACCTTCAGCTCAAAGAGCCTGAGCCCCCTACTTCTCTGTACTTTCTCCTACCCCTTTTCAGGCTTTTCATTCATGTGTGGTCACTTCATTAAATAAATAGCAATGGTTTGGGGTTTTTGGTTCTGTTCTACACAGGCGCTTTCTCCCCTGTCAGTGTGTCAGCTGCAGGTTTCTGCTGGTCTGCAGGGATGTGCTGGCCGCTCCACACAGTGCACCCCAGACATCCCCCCCACTCAGTGCCCTCCGTGCCCCAGCCTGGGGCCCCAAACCCCTAAATCTCAGTGTTGCTCTGAGATGGTGTGGGGGGGCCCTGCATGCCCCCCATCACTCCCCAGGGTTGGGGTTTAGGGTTAGAGCACCAGGGGCACAGCCCGATGTGACTGCCCATGGCTGTGCTCACGTGTGCAGGCGCTGCTGCACCTTCTCTGGTTACCAATTAAGCTGAAGCCTTCTGGCCTTTTCCATCCCCTTTTCATGGTGATGAAGGTTGAATTAGGGTTGAGTGTTTGGGATTGTTCCTTGGCCTCCACTGCTACTTTGCTGCCTCCTTTGTGGCCAAACAATGGGATTAATTTGGCCTTTGCCAGCCCCGCTCAGCGCCAGCCGTTCCACTCCACTTGCACAGGCAGCTCTCCCTTGCACAGCACCTACTGCTGGCTCCTCCTGTTCGGTGTGTGTGGCGTGGAGGGGCACTCGTGGTTTGTTCGTGTTGGCCTGGCAGGGTCAGGCCCTGCTGGTCTCCTCCTGCTCCAGAGGAGCTGTCGGGAGGTGACCGTGCGGGGCACAGCCCCTTCCTGCTGCACAGACTGGCAAGGACGAACCCCGTCAGAGGCAGCGCGGCGCTCATGGGCGCCTGCCTGCCAGGGGTAATCATGCAGGCATAAATTCGGAAAGTTGCTAAGCTATGAGCAGTCTTATGAGCATTAAAAGTGTCCTCTTTGCCAGAAAGGTCATTCATAACTTGGCTGCGCCGCTGATGTACAGTCAGTGATATTGATTGATTAATGTATAAAAAGCACCAAATCCATTTGCTTCTGTGAAAGAGAATAAAGTGCAGTCGACTCTCTCTTTATTTTCACCTCATCCTTTTGTTTGAAGGACGTTTTTTTTTCTCTTTTTGTTTTGCCAGCTAGGTTTAAGGGGGTTACAAAAAGCCAGTTTCTGCCAAGTAATGCGTTCACAAAGGGAACATTGATTCACATCAGTGTCGCTTGAATTACCCTTAAAGGTTTGCCAAGGAGTTGTTCTTATATTAACCTTCTGTTCATCATAGATGAAATAAATAAATAAGTCATAAAATCAGCTTCACTGCCCCTGCTGGAGTTGGATGCAAAACAGGAATTTTTCATGTTTGGAATTTGTGTTCCAGGTGCTGCACCTTGGCCCCTCTCCCCAGGCTCTTGGCCTTTTCCCTCCTGCAAAGCTGTTCCCTCAAGGCCCCAGTCTGAGCTGGGAAGAGTGTTGATGGTTTTAGGAAGGGGGGCTCCTGCAGGGGAGTATTTTCAGAAGGATGTTGTATAAAAAGTTCATTTAATCATTGCAAGCATAACTAGAATGATTTCTGTGCAGGACAATGAAGCCTAAGGCATTCTGCCCTGGCCAGGGTTGGCATTCTTCTTATTCACCCAAGGTCTTGTTTGTTTTTCTGGACTTACTGGGCTACTGGTAATTAATTCTGTGGTGCTGTCATTTTCCTCTAGTTAATTCTGAAGTGGGAGGTACCTTGGTGCCCACGGAGCTTTGTGCAGCATTCTCTCTCCTTTCCCTTTCTGCGGGTGCCCCGTTTTTGTCCATGTCCATCCCAAAGTGCCCTTGTCCCCTGTGTGGGCAGCGAGGGGCTGCAGGTCTCTGTTCCTTTGGTAGGATGGCTGGCCCATGAGTCCCAGAGATGGCTGTCCTCTGCAGCAGGAGCCCCGTTGCTTTTCTTCAGTGCTGTTCAATCAAACCTCTTCATTTTCACTCTGTCCCTGTTCCAAAACTGTGCAGTGCTGCTCAGTGACATTTCTTCTCTAGAGCAGAAGTTTCTTTGGCTTCTGCATGTCAGGCAGCTGTGCCCATCACACTTAGCCAGCAAGCACAGAGCTTGTAAATCAACTCCCCTTGGAAACATCTCTGCGCAAGGTGTCCCCCCCTGACTGTCATAACCCACCATCCCCAGATCAAGAGCCCTTGGCAGCCCATGGCATTTCAGATAACCTGAGCCATCCCATCACAAGGGATGCCCTCACTCTTGGTTTCCAGCCTGGCTGCATCTGGTGGGCTCCTCGGCTCCTGAGCACTGGCTGGAGCCACAGAGGGGCTCGGCTCCTGAGTTCTGCTGAGACCTGTGGAAGCCCTGTGCTGGCTGCAGCATGAGCAGCCTGAAGTGCCCGTGGTCACATGCACCAGTGGTGTTCTGCTAGTGCTCTGCACTAGTGCATGAGCCCGCAGGTACCTGAGGTCCCACCAACCTCCTCAGTGCTGCTAACGTGGCACTTTTATTCCAGCATCTCTTACTGGTGAAGAATGATGTGGTTACCCTGCCAGCTGTGAGGGTGCAGGCTGGGGTGAACACAAATGGCAGTGTGCAGGATCCCTGCAGGATGTTCCTCCCACATGTGTCTCTGTCTCCTTTGCCTGCGTGGTGCATGTGCTGTGCTGGCCCTGGACCTTGTGCTGCCCATTCCACATCCCCAAGGGGCAAACCCCCAAACTCAGGAATGGCTGACAGCAGGGCATGGCACCTCACACCCTCAGGAAAAGCCTTTTCCCCCGTGACTGCTGTACAATCTGAAAGGAGAATCATCCTATTTTTTAATCTTTTTCTGTGATTGTGGGAGCACTGCAGCCGGCCGAGGCCCCCTCCCCCCTCTGGCGAGGCAGTGAGGATTGGATCAGATGATACGGAGTGTGCATGCTGAGAATGAATCCATTTTCTCTCCTCCATCTCCCTAGAATAAATTAGAATTTGCCTGATTTAATAAAATGGCTTCATCTCTCTGCCATCTTTTCTATCTCCCATGTGCTTCATCCCCACCCCCACTGCAGAGGAATGGCTCTGGCCTGTGTCGGGTGCTGTTTGGGGCTAGCTGTGGGCTCGGTCGGCTCCGCGTGCTCCCCCTGCCCCAGCTCTGCCCAGCACGGCGCAGGATTTCTGCCTGTGCATCCATTTCCTTCTTGTCCAAGGCGGTGGCTGTAATTGCTGCTGAGGTCAGTGTCATTTACTGTCCATCTGCCCTCGCCGGGGCTGTGGCTGCCATGCAGAGTGTTTGGGGACCGGCAGGGGCTGGGCACAGGGGCTGCCCGGGTTTGCCCCAGTGCCGTGCTCTGCTCTCGTGTGTGTGTGAGAGCACATGGAGCGGGGCTGACGCTGCCATAGACCCTGAGGAGGGGGCCAAATTTGGGTGGCTTCACTACAGCCAAACGTTTTTCTCTTGCCTGGATCTGGTGCTTTAATTCCTGTTTCCTAGGCTGATTTTTTCCCTTCCGTTCTGACACTAATTGCACCAGGCGCGTTGGGAGTGGCGGCTGCTGAGCGGTACCAGCTAAATGTTAAGAAAGGTTTTAAAAACAGACTGAACTCTTCCTTAATGAGGCTCAATCGTGCTCTCCTCCGGGTGGTTTTGTTTTGCTGATCTGTCAGTTTTTGAAGGATTTAATTGCACTTTTTTCATATTAGTCTTTGAAATGGGGCTAAGCAGCTTTCTCTAAAATGCAACACAAAAAGGAGAGATGCTTCCCTGTTTTCTTGCTTTGCTTTCATCACTCCAGGATCATCATCTGCCACTGGCACCAGGGACTCCGCAGTGATAAAGAATAAAACCTGTGAGATCACAAGTGAAGGGCAGGCTGCACTGCTGTGGTGGCCCCACAACTGGAAACCCTTGCCAGTGGTTCCCTTTGCTTCTCGGCTCCTCTGGCTGTCTCCAGTTGGGTCGCTACTCATGCTAATCCCGGAAGACTTTCCTAATGTTGAGTTTGGAGGGAGAAGCAGGAGGCAAAGGCTGAACTGGCTTGTCCAATGTAGCTCATTTCCAGCAGAAATGACACAAAAATTAGTCAGAACCAAGCAGTGCTACAGCGCTCTGGAAATGGTCATAGCCTCCTGGAGCAGCAGAGCTTGGCAGAGCCTCTGGAGGCCTCTGAGCCCAGGCCCTGCTCACAGACAGGCCAGCCAGAGCTGTCTCCTCTGGGGTCTGAAGCATATCCAAGGTGTGAAGACCCCCCCCCCACCCCAGCCTCTCTGGGTCCCAGTGTCCTGCTACAGCGCTGGGAGTCCAGGGCAGGGGATGCCAAACAGATGATGCTGGGATGGGGGGAGGCAGGAGAGAGCAGGCACATGTATCTGTGAGGCTATTATCTTTATGGCGTAGAGAAAACATGTTTGTAGCAATCAGCAAGGAATTCTTAATGGCTTCACTTGCTCTGCTCTCGTGCTCTCCTCACGGGACAGGTTGCACAGCAGCCAGGCTGCGCAGGCGCCGCCCCGCGCTGCTTTTAACCAGTGCTTTGTTTTGCAGAGATGCACAAAGCTGCTGCTGAGTTTCCTGAGGATGCTGATGAGCAGCAGAGCAATGAGAGCTCCAAGCCACCTAGCAGTGACTCTCCTTCCTTAGCCTGCAGTTTATTTTTATGTCTCTGCAATTACATTTCTTATTTTTCCACCTTTTCTTCCCTTCCTCTAGCTTTGTTTCTTTTCCTCCTTATTTTTTCATGTTTATCCCTTAAATATTTCAGTCTCTTATTTCTAATTGCAGCATAACAAAGCCTGTTTTCTTTTCTTGTTCCGATGTGGGCCTGCCCCCCTATGAGCTCCCAGCACACCTCTCATGAGGATGTAAAATCTAAGAACCAGATCTTTGAGATTTCAAAATAAAATAAAAGTAAACTCTGCTTTAAAAACACTTTAGCAGGAAAGCCAGGCTAATTGTAAATCAATGAGTCTTAAAATGCAGCATTGATCTCCAGTTAGAAGTTTGAAGGGGAAAGCAGTAATTACTGTACTGAAGGTAGATTTTTTTTTTTTCTCTTAGCAAGTTCTGGGCAGAAGAAAGGCTCATTAGGGCAGCACTTCAGAATCTGAGTAATTAGTTTAAAAAGTACTTTTGTGGTGTTATTCCCATGGCTAGAAATTATTGGAGTCTTCACAGATTCATAGTTCTGCTCTGATAAAGTTTGATTTATTATTGTGTTTGGCGGGGAAGATCCTTCCCACACAGTCACCTGGGTGAAGATCTGGAGTGGGCTCAGGCCAGGAGGAATTGCTGTGGGTACTTGGGGCCTCTTGCTAGCAGGGGAACCTCAGCCCAGTAGGATGGGATTGGAGCTCTTTGTGAGCAAACTCTGGCCAGTACCCCCAAAGAAAACAGAGCAGGCATCTGGAGTCAGAACAGAGGCTCTTGCTCCTTGTGGACATCATTGTCTTCCTATCCAGTTACCTGCAAGCCCCTTCTTGCTTATGGCGGACACGGCTCAGAACTCTGAGTCTTTGTCATACCACAGCCAGTTCTGTGCGCTTTCATCCCCTGTGCCACTCTGCTCAGGAAGGCAGGACTGGTCTGCCAAGACCGTCAGGCTCACATAAGTCCGTGGCATTTCTCCATGGGTTTTCCAGCTAATTCCTCCCATGAGCAGTGTGATCCTGCTCTCCTTTTCCAGGCTGGGGCAGAGGAAGTGGCTGCAAGCACCACCTGGGATGTGGATGCAGCCTCATGTGACATGGTCTGTGTTCACTCTGGGAGGTGGGATAGGGCAGAAGTATCCAGGGCTTGTTGTTCCCTGACAAAATTATGCTAATTTGGGGAACTGACCCTGGAATTAGCATTAATCCGTGTGCAGGAAGGCTTTGCAGCAGGGCTGGAGAGCCCATCTGTCCTTGGGGAGCAGGGTTGTGCTTCTGCCAATCTCCCCAGTGTGTTAAATTGGGATAGTTGCACAGTCTGACTTGTCAATCCCATACCTCTGGCTGTGGCTGTTCCTACTCGGCAGACTCGATAAATATTTTCACAGAAATGATTCAGTTTGCAGGGACTGTCATAGATCTGATTCTGCAGGGGAGGAAAGGGGAAGGTCTCTGGAGGCAGAAAACCCTTGTGTGGCAGAAAGCCTGCTGGGAAGTCAGCTCAAGAAGAATTAGAAACCCTTTAAATAAATGCTTACTTGACATGACTCTGTCTCCCCCAGTCTAACAAGCAGGGAAGCGAATGGCAGCCGCTGGCCAGAAATTGATTGCATTAATTGATATGCCAATAAGAGAGCTTGTTACATCCGCCATTGGTTAGGAGGCCGGCTAACAAGTCCCGCTGATCAATGGAACCAATAAAGATTTCATCCATTAATGAGCAACATGGTAATTAATGTTATCCATAAACCAATTAGCCTGGGTAGCTAATGTGCTGGTTAGCACAGTGAGTGGTGGAGCCGTGGGTGGCACAGGCTGGCTGGGGCACAGGGGACGTCACCTCCCCTGCACAAAGGAGACATCATCACCTCTCTGCTGTGCAGGGGACGTCCCTTCCCCGTGCCACCAAGGGGCTTGGAGCCTCAGCTAGCTCACTCTGGGCCTCCCAGAGCGAGGGAGCTGGGAGGGTGGCTGGGAAGGGGCATGCTTCTTTAGATTTTCAAGGCATTTTCAATTATTACTTTCACTTTTTGTAACCTTTGTGTAACACACAGGCACTTTTCACACTTATATGTTTTTGGAGATGCACAGGTTTCTGTAACTTGTGTTCCATGGTGAAAGGCAGAACTTGGGTTCTTGCTCTGTCCCTGGGAAGCTGCTGGAGCCCCTTGGCCGGCCGCTGACCGCAGATGCTGCTGGGCGCAGCCCTGCACTGGACTTTCCCACACCACCAGTACCAGTAACCATGCTGACACAGGTAACACAGCGTGTAGGTTGAAGGCTGCTGCCTAAATCCACTTGTCAGAGGCTTGTCCCAAGTGCCAGCACCACTGTAGCATCAGGACTGTCCATAGGTATCGGGACAGGAGGTACAGGAGCAGCCCCAGGCCCTGGGCAGCATCAGTCCCACAGGCTCTACTGTGGAGTTACCTTGGATTGTTGGATATTGACCCTGGGAGACCCCTTGTGGATTCCCTAATTGAAAATTAATACCAGATCAATGCCGTGGGCAATTTGCATATTGATCATAAACAACTTTGAAGGCACCAAGTGTGTGTTGGATCGATGCTCTCTCAGCAGGCTGCAGGGAGTGTCCCTGTGCCTTCCTGCTGGCCGGGTTCCGTGGAGCTGCTGGGGCAGGGATGGTTTGTGCCAGGCTGGGGGCACAGCACGGAGTTCACAGGCTGTTCCTGTGGCTCCCTTTGGACGGGGAAGCAGGGGATGGGGTGTTTGTTTGTTTATTTTAAACCAAATGGCCGCAGCCCAGAGGCATCCCAGAGAGCAGGAAACAATCACCCAGTCCTGGGCGCGCAGCCCTCCCTCTGCACCTGCCACGTGCAGCCTGACACTTCCAATAGGTTTCCAAAAGCAGAGGTGCTGTTTTTCTGAGGACACCCGAAGGGAACTCAGCCGTGATTTTTCCCTGGCATTTTCGTCTTACATTTGCTCTGTGAGGGTGGTATTTAGACCCTTCTCTCTCTGCTCAGGGCATTCACCATTTATTTCAGAATGGTTTTGGGCTGAAGGGAACATATATTTTATATCAAACTCAAAAAAACCTCTAAAAACTTAATCTGAGAATCTGTAACCCATCCTTGGAAGCAAGGAGGGATTCCTGTGGGCATGCACTGCATTGCCTGCCCCTCCACACAGGTGCGCTGCACAAAGGCAGCGCCTCAGACCCAGCAGGGGAACCACCTCTGGCCTGGCCATAGGCAGAGCAGAGGGGGCAGGACTGGATGGAAACATGCATCCCAAAGTTGCCCCTTATTTTCGGAGCAGCCAGCAGCTGCAGGAAGTCGCTGTGCATCTGATTAGCGTGTTAGGGCTTTCATTGACTCGGCTCTGCTGCGCTGATGAACTGGGGCTGGGGACAGCCGCCTGTAATTGAGAGAAATAAATTCCTATCACAGGCCTCTGCTGGACTCACCACCTGTGCATGCGTCTTGCTCCAGGTTCCAGCCGTGGAGCCAGTCCCCAGAGCACCTTATGTGCCCTTATTAGTGGGAAGGAGCCAGCCTCAGGGACTGCCGACCCCAGGCACCATCCCAGGGTGGCTGAAGGGTTCTGTCTGCCCAGTCCCCTGACATGGCCCACCTGGTGCTGCCTCCCTGCTTGGCCACAGGCTGGCAGCTTGAGAGCCATCAGTACCGTCAGGTGTCTCACTGGGAGCTGCTCTGTGCTCTTCCCCTTCTCTTGATCCTCTGTCTTTCACTTGGGAGCTGGAGCAACCATTCTCTGTTGCTTCCTGAGATCTGATGACAAGTGGAAGATCCTTCCCCAGTGTGTGTCAGGAGACGTGGGCGTCACAGGGGAAGGGGTTTTGTGATGATGCAAAAGAAATAAGAATGAAGGTATGGTTTCCTTGAAAAGAAACCCATCTGCTGTTTTAAATTAAAAGGAAAAAAAAACAGGGGTCCAGGGTGGGCAGGGCTGTGCAGCTCACGGTGGTGCAAGGCCGCAGTGGGCAGCTCCGTCCCAGCTGGGCTGGGCTGGGCTGGGCTGGTCTGCGCTGGGCTGGTCTGCGCTGGGCTGGTCTGCGCTGGGCTGGGCTGGGCTGGGCTGGGTTGGGCTGGGCTGGGCTGGGCTGCGCTGGGCTGGGCTGCGCTGGGCTGGGCTGGGCTGGGCTGGGCTGGGCTGGGCTGCGCTGGGCTGGGCTGCGCTGGGCTGGGCTGGGCTGGGCTGGGCTGCGCTGGGCTGGGCTGGTCTGGTCTGCGCTGGGCTGGGCTGGGCTGGGCTGGGCTGGGCTGCGCTGGGCTGGGCTGCGCTGGGCTGGGCTGGGCTGGGCTGGGCTGCGCTGGGCTGCGCTGGGCTGGGCTGGTCTGGTCTGCGCTGGGCTGGGCTGGTCTGCGCTGGGCTGGGCTGGGCTGCGCTGGGCTGGGCTCGCCTCGCCTCGCCTCGGCTCCCCTGGCTGCTCGCAGCCCCTGGAGTTTTGCTGTTCTCAGGCGTGGATGGGCTGCCCTGTGAGCGGGCGGTGGTGGGGAGTGAGTGGAAAGGCTTCACTTGACATCCCCTGACCTCTCGGAGCAGCTGAGTGCCGGAGAGGCAGCGCTGAAATTGCAGTCGCTTTCAATTACCCGAAGCCCAGAGAGGTGGAGAAAAAGGGGCTGTTGGCTCCAGGAAGCTGAAGTCGCTGCTGCTGAAAGCTCGTTAGTACAAGGGGAAGAGCAATTACTGATGTTGTGCCAGTGCCACTAACCCAAACCAGGGAGGAACAAGCCAGGCCAGGCTGTGGCCATCCCTGCCGTGCAGGGTGGTGTGGGACCCCTCAAGCAAGCCCTCGAGGACAGCTCCATGGCTGCCGAGCTGGGGGCTGTCTCCCCTCCCTGTTCTCCTCGGCAGGTGTTTGTTGTGCATACATGGCCTCCATTCTTCTGCAGTGAAGTGAGACCATGGCCATTCACACCAAAAACTTCAGCACTGCAGCTCTACCGGGCCTTTTTTCTGCCTGGTGAACCTGCACAGATATTGCCCTTGTGGTACTTAAGTGTCTGTCCATCCTGCTGGGTGTATTTGCCCTGTCCTTCTCAGGGCTCCTGGGCATGCTCAGCCCTAGCTCTGAAGTCCCTTGCTCCCCTGCCCTGGATCAGCCCCACCACTCTGCTTCACTGCCCCATGTCTGTGTTGGGAACTTGTGGTCCGACAGGTTGCTGGGATATTTCAGTGGTTCATAAACCTGGGCACTGCAATTATGGCTTTCCCAAGTTTTTAGCTGAGCTTAAAAGAACTCCAAACTTGCTGAGATTGGGGCACAGTTGGGGAGGGGGAGAAAGAGGGTCAGCAAGACATTAATTAACTTCTCCTTGGAGCAATACCATGGAGAGGGAGACAGAGCAGGAGCTGTATATTAAAAAAAAAAAACAAAAAACTAAACAGGAAGAGGACATTTTAGTGTTTCATTTAAGTGTGGTTTGTGAGGATGATGAGTTAAGGTTGTTGGGAGCTCTCTTGTGCATATTCGGCCCCTAAGGCTAAGCATGAATTAATTATAGCTCATTTTTGTTATAGTTACAGTGTTCTCAAGATGTACCTTGCTGCGAAGTTGCTAAAGTTGGCTATTAACTTCAGCTTGGCATCAGCACTGGTTTGTTTGTGGATCTCCACAGCTTTTCTGAAGTGAGCCTGTATTCCCAGTGAGCAGAAAGCATCTCTTGCTCTACTGGCACAGTCTGGTGAGGACCTGCAGTGCTCTTCTCCCAAGGAGCATGCGACAGGATAAGGGGAGATGGTCTCAAATTCAGCCAGAGGAGGTTTAGGTTGTGTATTGGGAAAATTCCTTCTTGGAGAGGGCTGTCCAGCCCTGGCACAGTCTGTCCGAGGCAGTGGTAGAGTTGCCATCTCTGGCTGGATTTAAAACCCATGTAGATGTGGTGCCTGGGGATGTGGGTCAGTGGAAGCCTTGACAGTGCTGGAGGAGCACTGGGACTCAATGATCTTAGAGGGCTTTTCCAACCCAAATGGTTCCATGATTCTACAACAGCTGCCGTTGTCTGCTCGAGTAGTTCCACCAGGAGTTTTTAGCAGAAGGCCGGCGTTGCTTCCATCACAAAGTGGGGCTGGGCACCCAGCCCCCGGGCACCTTTCCTGTGCTCGTGCCTTGTCACCTCTGCCATCTAACTCCTCCATCTTCCTCCTCCCACAGGTCCCATTGTCTCTGGACCCTTGTCCTGCAGGTCTCTGTGTGGGGACTGCTCTGTCCTCTCCCTGCAGACCTGGAGCTGGAGATGGGCTCTTTTGTTTTGCTGTTGGATCTGCGTTTGTGTTTTTGCATGCATCTCCTTTCCATCTGATTCCAGTTTGGAGCTAGGTTAAACTGTGCAAAATACTCTTTAAAAGAAAAAGAGAAAGGAACTTGTCAAGATGCATTTGTTAGATCACATTTTAAATGAAACAGAATTGAAGGTAGGTTTTTGTCCAAGAAAGGGGAGGCTGAAAAGCCGTCAAGCCGCAGGAGAAAGCCCCTCCTTTGTTGTCCTCCTGACATTGAAGTGTAATTTTTCATGGTTATTTGGACTGGAAAATGGGGGGAAAGGGAGAGATGGGCTTGCGATTATTTCCCATAAATGACAACACAATCACATCACGCTCCACTACAAACATGCTCAAGGAATTTGCCTTTTTTTTTTTATGTTTCATGTGTGAAAATAACAGCAACCTTTCTAGTCCAACTGAAATTAAAGGGGGTAAGTCCCTGTTGGGTTTCACTGGCTTAAAATATAGCCCAGTTTGCAAAAAACATGGACAGCCTTGTTGCCAGGGAGTGGGAGAATGGTGATGTTCCCCCAGGGAAGGGTTCTTGGTTGTGCATGCTCCATCCCTGGGTGTATTCAAGGCCAGGTTTGATGGGCTTGGAGCAGCCTGGTCTAGTGGAAGATGTCCCTGCTTATGTCAGGGGTTTGGAACAAGATGGTCTTGAAGGTCTTTCCCAAGCCAAAACAATTCTGTGATTCTGATGTCCGTCTCAGCTGAGCACAGCATAGTCAGCAGTTTGTGTTTGTCAGTGAAAGCAGCAGAAATGCTCTGGCCATGCTCTGGAGTGGAGCTGTCTGGGAAATAAGTTCAATAACCAAGGTACACGTGGCATTATATTGTCTTCCTGCAGCCCTTCGTCAGGTGGGACTCATCCACCAGCTTGGCATCCAGGATGGAGCTCCGTGGCATTCCTCTCGTAACCTTGGTTAGTGCTCCCTTTGTACTGCTTGGAGTCCTGCTTTTCCTTTCAGAAAAACAGTGGGAATGAACAAGACGATGTAGAGTAATCCCGTTAGGAGCTGGCACAGATGGAGTTGCAGCACATGCATGCATCCTGAGTGGGAGCTGAGGTCAGCCCCCCATCTGGGCCCTCTCTCTGCTCTGTTAGCACAGCACTGTGCTGGGCCCAGGGCGTGGTGGGAGCTGGAGCTGCCCTCCCCGTGCCTCCTGGTGACCTTCCTGAGCCAGCTGCACCAGGCTCTGCACGGGGCAGCTGAGCTCATCCTGGGCTTCCAGGATGCAGGAGGGCATCGACCCACTGTGGACCTCCCTCCTCCTCCTCCATATGGACCTGAACCTCTCGACACAGGGCTGGGGGAACTTGGGTTTACAGACAGCAGCTGGGCTGTGGGTCAGGTTTGTACCAGAGACAGCAGCTGGGCTGTGGGTCAGGTTTGTGCCGGTGACAGCAGCTGGGCTGTGGGTCAGGTTTGTACCAGAGACCGCAGCTGGGCTGTGGGTCAGGTTTGTACCGGTGACAGCAGCTGGGCTGTGGGTCAGGTTTGTACCAGAGACTGCAGCTGGGCTGTGGGTCAGGTTTGTACCAGGGACTGCAGCTGGGCTGTGGGTCAGGTTTGTACCAGGGACTGCAGCTGGGCTGTGGGTCAGGTTTGTACCAGGGACTGCAGCTGGGCTGTGGGTCAGGTTTGTACCGGTGACAGCAGCTGGGCTGTGGGTCAGGTTTGTACCAGAGACTGCAGCTGGGCTGTGGGTCAGGTTTGTACCAGAGACAGCAGCTGGGCTGTGGGTCAGGTTTGTACTGGTGACAGCAGCTGGGCTGTGGGTCAGGTTTGTGCCGGTGACAGCAGCTGGGCTGTGGGTCAGGTGGTGCTGGTGACAGCAGCTGGGCTGTGGGTCAGGTTTGTACCAGAGACCGCAGCTGGGCTGTGGGTCAGGTTTGTACCAGAGACAGCAGCTGGGCTGTGGGTCAGGTTTGTGCCGGTGACAGCAGCTGGGCTGTGGGTCAGGTTTGTACTGGTGACAGCAGCTGGGCTGTGGGTCAGGTTTGTGCCGGTGACAGCAGCTGGGCTGTGGGTCAGGTTTGTGCCGGTGACAGCAGCTGGGCTGTGGGTCAGGTTTGTACCAGAGACAGCAGCTGGGCTGTGGGTCAGGTTTGTGCCGGTGACAGCAGCTGGGCTGTGGGTCAGGTTTGTGCTGGTGACAGCAGCTGGGCTGTGGGTCAGGTTTGTGCCGGTGACAGCAGCTGGGCTGTGGGTCAGGTTTGTACCGGTGACAGCAGCTGGGCTGTGGGTCAGGTTTGTGCCGGTGACAGCAGCTGGGCTGTGGGTCAGGTGGTGCTGGGCCTGGCTCAGCCAGCCCTCACCTCCCCGACAGCCGCGGCGTGCAGCCAGCAGCCAGGGCTCAGGCCTGTCTTTCTGTCGGCTTTTTTGGCTACTTATCCTGAAAAAGGGAGCGCCACAGATTCTTTTTGTTCCAAAGGAGAGACCCTGTGTACAATTAAAACTTGTTTCTGGTAAACCTCATTCCAGGAAAGATGAGCTTTTAACAAAAGGCTTTTGACAGCTGCAGGGTATTTCATTTTTTTAATGCCGAATGAAAAATCAATACATTTTTCTAGGTTATACATATTCAGAACAGGCTTGATATTTCCATTATAATGGAAAATGGGTGTCTGCACATCTCGCCTGTCAGAGCTGCACCGCCACATTTTCCAAGCCACTGCTAAATATTTCAAACCTGATTTGATTGTGGTTCATGACAGCTAATGTTTCTCAGCTCTCAAGCCTGCCGGAGGGTGGAGAGGCAGTGCACGCTCTTTCCCATGCCTGCATTTTCACCACCCCAGAAATGCCCTTTATCCCTTCAGATAAGAGATCTGGGTTTGTTAAGGAAAACCTGGCTGGGAGAAGAAGAGGTGAGAGGTCGAGCTGTTCAAGCTGTTTTGGATCCCATCAGCATTTCCTGACTTCTCTAGCTCTCAAACTTCCTGGGTCTGGGAAGGGACAGACCACAGTGCTGTGATCCTGTGCACTTGCATGCGGCAGTTTGGGTACATTTTGGTGTGTGACTGAGTCACAGCTTCCCTGACCTCTGCAGAAGTCAGATACTTGTGATTTTCCAGACACTTCTCCTGTTCTTCCCCCTCCTCCCCCCCACCCCCCGCTTAGTGAACGGTTTAATTTTAAATTAAAAGGAAATACTGCTCCCTAAAATGATTTATTCATGAAGGAAGCAAAGACTCTGCCTAGGATTTTGTGTGGGGCAGGTGGATTGAGATGGAAGAGCAGCTCCTTTGGCTCCAGGGGCTGCACTTCTTGCTCTCAGTGTTGACCTGGGCCCTGGCATGGGAAAATTCCTTTTAAAAGTTATTAATAAACCACCATGGACTCAGGAAGCTGTGGCATGGGAACCTGTGCACAGTGTGTGTTGTTTGGATTTCCCAGGGACATGATTCCCCCATAAAAATCCCACAGCAGCAGCTCTTGCACCTCTGAAGTCTGAACAGAACGTGCAGCTTTGGGAGCAGTGGTCAGGTGGTGGTGAAGAGGTCATGGTGGTTTGGACGTTCCCTACATCTTGCTGACCACTGCTTGTTCAGGAGCTGGTCTTGGGGTGGTCAGCACACTCTGTGCAGGTGGGTCCTGTGGGCCATGTCATGAGGACTGAGTCACTGCTCAGTGCAGGGACTCCAGTTTGCAGCAGCAGTGGAAGCTCCTTGTGGTGTGCAGCGGATTGAGGAGAGGAGCAGACCTTTCCCTGCCAGACTGCTGCCAGCCTGTTCTCAGAGAGGGATGCCCCAGTGGAGTACAGGGGATGGTTGGTTGGCTGGTTGGTTGGTTAAATGGTTGGTTGGTTGGTTGGTTGGTTGGTTGGTTGGTTGGTTGGTTGGGTGGTTAGTTGGGTGGTTGGCTGGTTGGTTGGTTCATTGGTTGGTTGGTTGGTTGGTTGGGTGGTTAGTTGGGTGTTTGGTTGGTTGGGTGGTTGGTTGGTTCATTGGTTGGCTGGTTGGTTGGTTGGGTGGTTAGTTGGGTGGTTGGTTGGCTGGTTGGTTGGTTGGTTGGTTGGTTGGTTGGTTGGTTGGTGCCTTCACACAGGTGTTGGCTTTCCAGACCTGCCCACACCATGGAGCTGCCGCTGTGGCTCAGCAGCGGCTCAGAGAGCGTGAGCACAAAGCTTTCAGGAGCAGAGCTTTCAGGAGCAGGGCCTTGGCTGCTTCTGCTGTCAGTGCTGAGGTCTGTGGGCTGGATGCTGGGCCAGACACGGCTGTGGGTGCTGGAGGCAAGTTCTCAGTGGGTCAGAGCCCACTCAGTGCACAGAGCCAGCTCGGCTGGGGTGGCTGTCCCCAGTGTCCCTGGGCAGCTGTGCCACCAGCCAGATTGAGCACGGTGAGCAGAGCAGCCTCAGCCCTCCAGAGAGCTCTGCTGGAAGGGCATCATGAGGAGATGGAGTTAGTGCTTCCCCCTTCCAGGGATCTGTGCCAGAGCCCCTGGCAGCAAGAAGCTGAGCAGGGATGGGACAGGACCTACCCAAGCTGGTTCAGAGTCTCCCTGGGTACATGTTTTAGACTCTGCTCCCTTCCCATCCTGCTTTAGAAAAATTACTTTTCAGAAAAAAGCCCAGGGTGGAGCAGGAGGAGGGTCTGCAGCTAGATCTGCTCCCTGCCCTCTGCTGAGCAGAGGGTGTGGAGCCAGCAGCAGTTTGTGTCTGCAGAGGGAGCGTTCCTGGTGCAGGACTGTGGAATGCTCATTGCCAGAGATGTGGGGGCTCAGTCCAGGCTGGTGGTGGATGGACGTGAGGAGCTGCAGCCCGAGCCGTGCTGGGGACTTGCTGTTTGTAGCCTTGTTTTTTAATCATTTTCTCCCGTTATTGGTATTCATAGCTCACATTTTTCCGGTTACTGTCAGCCTGGGCTTTCATCCATTTTAAAGAGCTATTTTTTCCCTTGTTGATGATGATGATGGTATAAAGACAGATGGTGTAACTGCTTATGAATGTCCTATTTTATTCCCCTCGAACCAGACAGCACACTGGAAGACACGTATTATTTCCACATGCTCAGGTTAGAGCCCAGACAGTGGCTGAGCCTGGCTCGCCCTTCCTCTTCCTCCCATGCCGATGCTGACACCTCCGGGTCGCAGCTGGGAGTGCCGCTGCGCCAGGCGCCCTTTGTTGTGCAGCCGGGCCGGGGATTGGGCTGAGGATGTGGGATGGGGGCTGGGGGATCTGGGGATCCCAGCTGGTGATCTGGGCTGGGGATCTGGGCTGGGGACTGGGGCTGCGTGGTGGGGGGCCCAGGCCAGGGCACTGGGTGATGGGCTGTGGACCGTGGGCAGTGGGGGCTGTCTCCTCATGCTGTCCAGGGGGCCTCCTGAGCCAGCAAAGAATGGTTAAAATGATGATTTAAATTAAGTATAGAAACCCATTACCAAAGGTTTTAATAAAACCAGCTAAAATCTGTTTCCACAGCAGCTGCCCCAGCTGAAGGGACAGGACACCCTTGCCCTGTGTGAAGTGGTTTGAAGGCACCAGGGTGGTGGGGTTGGGGTGGGGATGGTTTGTTGTGGTTTTTCCCTAGAGTGCAAAAACGATTGGAATTTTAATTTCTGAAATGTGAACCCAACTGCTGGTTTCACAGCCCTTCTCCCAGCAAACTTGAGCACTCAGGTCACATTTCAGACTGCCCATCTCACCCCTGCACCAGTGAGATGTGTCTTTCTACATGTTGGATGCCTTTGTCAGCACTGCCACCCATGTCCCCTCTCACTCCCAATTTAGGCTGTCATATCCTCAAACGGCACTGCTGAGTATCTGCAAGCTGCTAATATATACTTTTAATCTGAATTTCTAGCCTTGTCTTTGTTAGGAGGAGGATGGGGGTTGGTGCTTGAACCCATTAGGTGGTGCGGGTAAATCTCAGGATTGCGTGGGTTCATGGGGTTTACCGTGACCAGATAATGTGAGTTTAAATTCTAAACTATCCTGCCTAAAAATTGGTATAATGGCCTAAAAGTGCCTCTTTTAGGCCAGTGGTGGGGTAACCCCTGTCAGTTACAGGGACTGTATGTCAATACCCATAATAGTAGATGATAATGTGGCTGTTACACCCTGGTGTAAGGGGTCTGGCAGCCACAGCACTCTCTCTCCTAGAGTGTCACCTGACCAGGTGCCTTGGAGTGGAGCTGCCCCACACACTCTGTGCCCATTATGGGCAGGACCATGGTGCTCCATGTTCTGTTCTGAGCTTTCAGCACTTCATTGAGTGTTTCCTCCGTGCTTCTGCGCCTGCATGGTGCTGCCTGGGTTTGCAGGCTCTTCCCTTGCTGGGATGGAGGCAAGGCTGCCAGTGTGTTCCTCCTGTGCCTCATGTCTGGGCTGGGGCTGCAGCAGACCGGCCTGCTCTGAGCTTGGTCTGGACAGGAGGGATGTCATTTGTCTGCAGTGACTCTGGCATCTTGGTGAGCAGGGTCAGTACTGCACCCTGTCACTGGGTCCAAAGAGCTTGAGATGGGGATGAGGAGGAAGGATGAGGCTGAAGGTGCTGGAGGCTCTGGTCACTCACTCATGCTTCTGTAATTCCTGATGTGGCTGGGTAGAACCTTATTGTGTAGAGAGCCATGTCACTGTACATGACACCTCAGGGGACCTCAGCAGCTCCAGGGTAGAAGTAGGCAAGGTTTGTTTTGTCTTCATCTCTTAGTTCTTTACAGTTTCTGTCTTGACCCATAAGCAGGTGTGCTGGGAGAACACTGGGGGATGTTGATGGCCTGCCACCCAACACTTGTGCACAGCCTTAGCTGTTGCTTTTACTCTTTGGCAGCTACCTATTCTTCTGTACTGCCTTCCATGTCTGTGTCACACTTTCTGCTTTTCTTGTTTCAGAAGAACCCAGTGAAGATGTGGAAGGGCCCAATGAAACAGCTGGTGATGCTGAGGAACCTGCCAAGGAGCAAGAGAGTGGAGGGGACAAGGACCAGAGTAAATGGACAGGTATGATTCTGTGATTTAGCAGAGGTGGTGTTTGGTCCTTCATTATCTTCAAATCCAGGAAGGGGAGATGGAAAAAACAGTGGTCCACAAAACTGGTTTTGGCTGACCACAATGTGGCAGTGTCAGTGTGACATAAGTGTCACCCTCTTCGGAGGCTTTCAGTAGATGGAGTTGTGGGGGTCAGGCTGGGCCGGGGGTGCTCTGGGGCTTGCCCCAGGCAGTGGGGACCAACAGCTGGGAGAGGAGGGGGGAGGAGGGCATGACCCCTCCTGCCAGCAGCCAGCGCCTGGTTGCATTAAGTGTGTCCTTTGATGATTCTGTGATTGTCCCACCCTGGAGAGGGCCGTCCATCTTCCACCCGTATCTGGTCCTCGCTGCCCTCTTCAGCCTGGGTCCAGAACCCGAGGTGCTGAAGGTAGCATTGATTTTCCTTGGCCCAGGACACAGCAGTTCTGGCTCCAGGTCCCGTTTGGTTGGCAGGCTCAGTGTTGGTCAGTGCAATGCCTCAGAAACGCTCAGAAATGCTTCTTCCAGGCAGCCTCTCCTGCTGCCTTCCTGGTTGCCTCTTGGAGAGCCCCAGACAAAGATACTTTGTCTTAAACTGTCTTCCCAAAATGGGATGTGGTATTTCACCTCGACAGTTTCAGTCTCGGCCCATCTCAGCCTCAGTCAGTGGAAGATGTGTCCGGAGAAGGGAAGAGAGCAAGCTGGGCCCTGTGGCTGTTGAGGTTTGTGCTCTCAGATTGGGCTATACTCGCTGGGGTTGCTCTGTACGTTCCTTCCCATCACATACTGATTCTTAACCTGGAAATGCAATTTGGCTTGGCTGTAGGTGGTTTTTAGTCTCAGTTCATTGTGTGGGATTGTGTGATGCTGAGCACAACCATTTTGTGAAGTGTGACAGACACATGTAAGTTTTGTTTATTGATTAAATCTCTTCAGGGGTAAATAGGGCTCTTTGCCCAAACCTGAAGCACTTAAAAAGGCTGATCTGTGTGCAAAGTTTATATCTCAAAATATGTAAGGAAAGATGAGGAGCCTACTTTTTAAACCCTTTTCTGTCCAGAAACTCTGAATCTGGATGGTTTAATTTCTTCACCCACCGCAATTCCTTACCCAGTGTTGGTGAGCCAAGGAGCAGATCAGAAATGGGACAGCTCCATGGGGTCTGCAAAGGCAGCTGTGTGGGGAGGACACAGAGTAGCCTGTGAGCCCATGGGGCGTGGGCCCAGCCTTGTGTGAGCCCTGGTGCGTGTGATGGGCTGGTGCTGGGCTCAGGCTGCTGCCAAACATGCAACACCACCCCCTGAGCTTAAAGCCAGATTGTATTACCAATAGCTGCTGTCCAGCCAGTGTGCAAAGGAGGCACCACACCTTGCTCTTGTTTCTGCTTTTGTCCCTTGAGGAACATGAGTGTTGACAGTCCTCCTGGACCTCAGACATGGGAAGGAACAGAAGCTGGGTCAGGTTATGCCTGATAGCCCCAGAAGAGAAGGGTGCAGGGACACAATACCTGGTACCAGTGGAGCCATGAGCAGGGAGGGGAGCAGGCAGTTCCAGGAAGCTCCCCTCGCAGGAGGAGGAGGAGGAGGAGGCTGCTGACACAGAGCAGCAGGGGGAGGCTGTGACCACAGTGTCATAAAATTAAAGAACATGAAGCCCTCTTTGCATTGCCCTCAATGAGCAGAGCAGCACAGCCTGTGTCAGCAGCAGCCTGGGGAGAGGCTGTCCCCCAGCTACCAGGGATGGGCTGCGGAGCACTTGTGATGCTGAACGCTGTCCCTGACCTGCTGCACTGTACCTGGGTGCTGGGACACAGTGCCTGGAGCATATCAAACCTGCCAGCTGCTCTCTCTTGTGCTCTGCAGAGAGGGGAGGTGCAGTGAGGGACAGACACAGGGCTTGTCCCTGACGGAGGGAGTGGCTGGGGAACTGTACACCTGCCATCTTTGCCCCAGATTTTCCCGGGAATTGACCAAACAACTGTTTGTAAGTGCTGATGGGAAGATAATGAGATGAGGAACAGTCGACACAGATTTGTCAAGAACAAATCATGTCAGCACGACCCAATTTCCCTTCATGTGAAGAAGGTCCTGTTTGGAGTCAGTGTCTCCTTGGGAAGGCTTTCAGTGCCACTTTTCAGGACAGGCTGAAGTGAAGCACAGACAGAGAAGTGTAGGTGACAGTACTGCACCACTGGTGGGTTTCATTAGTACTGCAAAGCGCTCCATTCCTGAGCTGGGGTGTTGGGGAGGCTGGGCAGCAATTTCAGAAAGCCCAAACATCAGGAAAAACCCAGAACAGTGCAGCATCAGTCAGGAGGAGAAAATGGAATGAACAGGCTTATTTGACCCAAAAGAAGACCAAAGAGGAGGACAAGATAAGTCTTGTGTGTGAAATGCTTCTGAAAGGAAGGAAATTATTTGTTCTCCATGTTGAGGATACAGACAACAAACAGGACACAAAGGACTTAAATTGAAGGGAGAAAGATTGATGTTAGATAACAAACTTTTAAAAGTCCTCCTGTACAGCCTGTGGCTTAAGCACTGCTGTGAATTTTCTGGGAAGGTTCCTCAGAGGTCTTTCAAGAAGATTATAGAGGAGCTGCCGTCAGGAATAGGGCAGGCTTAGTCTGTCCTGCTTTGGATGGACTGGCTGACCTTAGGAAAAGCTTCTGAGCCAGGTGTGAAGATGGAGAAGCAGGAGAGGTGTGGCCGGAAAGCCAGTGATGGGGCATGTGAAAGGGGAGGGGGACAGACTTTTCTGCTGCTCACCACGTGCAGTTTGATTATGTTCCTCAGCAATTTACTCCCCTTTGTGCTTCAGTTCCCTCACTGTGCACAGGGGATTTGTTTCTTCCACTTCCTTAAAGGTTTGCAAGATGTGTAACGAGACACTGAGTTCCTTTGCCCATCTCCCTGCCCCAGCCCAGGGGTGAGTGTCTGCCCCACAGGGGGTACAGTCCAGGTACAGCCTGTGCTGGGGTTAGTGTCAGCACCAAGGAGAAAACCTCTGTTCTCACTGTAAACTTGTCAAAGTGTCTCAACTGCAAAATAAATGTATTGATACATTTTATGTATTTATTTTAAAAATCAGTAGTATGAAGCAGAAACATTTTTTTAGGTGATGCTTTTCAATTGAATATACTTGGGGAAAACTCCATCCCAAATAAGGACTCATTGCATCTTGATTTTTACAGAAATCTCTGTGGTTTCTGGAATGTTCTGGAAGATGGCAGTGCCTCCACACTGGAGCAGGGAGATGCTGTGTGCGTGATGATTCAGTGTTAGACATTTTCTCGTTATGGCTAATGTGAGATTCACCACAAGCAAACCAGCAAGAGGGAAAGGAATTGTGGCTGATTCCAATTCCATTTTTAAGGCAGGATGTAGATGATGGATACTCAGCTGAAGCCTTACTCCTTGCAGTACAAGGCCTCTCAGATTTGAAGTGGGGCTGGTTCATGTCTCAGATAGACAACCCCATCACCAGCAGTGACCCAACTACCAGAGGCTTCCTTAATGCACTGTCCGTTGGGTACATGGAGAATATCAGGGTTTTTTCCACAAAAACAAGAAACAAAGTCTACTTAAAATATAGATTGAAATGAAATCTTTCTGGAGGACTGGCCTGAGGGGCTTTTATTTTTGTTAATGATTTTTTTTTTTTTTTTTTTTTTTTTTTTTGTCCGTGATGCTCACCTAACAGAGCAATTAGTGCAATGGACCGTCCCTGATTCGAATCCGTGGTAGATTGCTATTAAAGGAAGTATTAATGGGCTGCTGAGAGCTGGGAAATTGTTGCAGAAAAGTGTGTTTATGGAGTATGGTGCTGGCAGGCATGATTTCAATTGGATTTGACATGTTTAACATAAATGTATACTGCACAGCTCCTGCAGTTTATGAATAATTCCTACAGGCCGACTGCCTTTCTAATTACTGAAATTGAAAAAAACAGGTCAGGCACATCCTGACGGAAATCTATTCCTGCTCCTCCCCCCGGCTGCTTTTTGCTGCTTTTTTTTAATATCTGGCGTTTGTGGAGCACTTAATGGCCGGGATGTTCTGGGGGCCTGAGAGGCTGCAGGAAGGGACGAGGGCACGATGAAGCCACTCAGCACCGGTGCCTGAGCGAGGGCAACCAGGGAGAGGGGATGGGAGACAAGGACTGGGAGCTTGCCTCCAACTGTGCTTTTCCAAGGATATGTGAAACACAACAGCTGCCTGGGTGGCAGCTCCAGCCCAGAAATACGGCTGGGCTGGGTGGCTCCATGCAGCTGCTGGCTGAGCTCTGGGCAGGCTGGGCTCTGCCAGCCCTGGAGGTGCTGCAGGAGAGGTCTGTGATGCCAGGCAAAGCCCCACCTCCAGGAGCCCCTGGTGCTGCTTGGCATCTCACAGAGGCACTTGCAGGGTGTTTCGTGCTCATATGGAGCAAGGCAGGGAAGCCTGGTGGCGGCTGGAGCTTCTGGATATGAATATTTAATAGTAATTCAGCTGTGGGTACTCGCTGCAGGTGGGAAGGTATGACACAGCATTAGAAAAACAAATGATTCAGCCATTTTTGGGGCTGTGAAGCAGGAGTGAGGATGGGTGCAGAGTGCACCGAGCATGGGACATTTACCTGTCAGCTGAGTTACTGTCAAATACAGAGCTGAGAAACACTGCAGGGCAACAGGTAGTGCACAGGCCTGATAGTGTGGCTACAGCAGCTGATTGGAATGGAAGTTCCTTCAGGGAGTGGGGAACTAAACAGACAGTGTTTGGAGAGGAAGTGCTGGCTGTATGTTACTGAGGAGGTGGCAGTGCTGCAGCACTCTGGGTGCCCTGTGCCCTTCCCCAGCGGTCCATATGGGCTCTGGCCATTCCTGCATCAAGGCGGTTTCTGGAGAATGGATGAACAGATAAACTAGCCTTGGATTTCAGGAGACACACAGGAGCTGTGAGGGCACAGGGGGCAGAACTCTTGGGCATTGATGGCACAGGGCTGTGCGGGACACTAGCACAGTAGCAGCTCCCACTGCTCTGAGGATTGATGGCTCCAAGAGCACACTGAGGTGATTTGAGGAAGGAGGCACCACCAAATGCAGAATGCTATTTTCCATCAGTCAGGGAAAGCACAGTTCCCTGGTCTCGCTGAGAACTTGCCCAGGCCAGCAGCTGGATTCGTGGCAAGGAGTTTTTTGGAGGCTGGTGGTGTTTCAATCAATGGCAATAGCAGAAACCCCACTGTAAATTTCTAGGGCAAGTGGCAAGCTGGTTTACGGAATGCAGGGAGATGAGAACCTCTGGCTTACGGAAAGCAGCATGAATTAATAATCATTTAATTGGCTTTTCCATTATGTTGCTTGGTTGGGAGATGGAAGTTTAGATGAAGGGGCTGTCAGTGATACTTTAGCTAAAAGAATCTGATGGGTAGGAGGTGGGTGGTGACTTCCTTCCCACCAGGATGGAGAGCAGCAGTTTAGGGGATCCGTGCTGGCTTTGCCTCTGGAACCAGAAAAGGAAAGGCCCCCACTTGCAAGGAAGTGCCCATCTCACCTCTTGAATGTACCCAGGGAGGATCTCTCCTCCTCCTGAGAAAAGCAGAAGCTGCTGAGAAGAGCAAGAAGATCAGTAGATCTCCAGAAGTGCTGTGGCAGCCCTGCCCCTTCGCACTTGGCTTTAGGGAACATTTGTTGACAAACACAGGTCTCAGTGAATCTAAACTAAAGAGTCAAAGTAATAACAATACTATCCGATATGCAGATGGTATATCTTACTTTAAAGCAATTTCCTTTTTCTGCCTGGCGAGGCCTGGGCCTGGAAGCAAGATGCTGGCACAGGGAGTGTCCCTGTGTGCTCCAGTGTCACTGAGCCCTTTGAGGCCATGGCCTTCTGGACATTCTCTCCTGTCCTCTCTGCACAGACAGAAGGTCCCAGGCTATGGTAAGAGCTCTGCGGGCAGACGCCAAGCCATGTCCTCATTTCTCCTGATAGCAGAGAGTTCTTAATTCCTCTGATCATCTGTGATGTGGACTGAATGTGTCATTTTGTGCATTTGACTGTTTATCAACAACAAACTTCAGTCTTGGTGTTAAAATTCCCAGCTTGAGCTGTCAACTCAAAAACTAATACTTAAAATATCCTATGTGCGACAAATCAGTTATTCTTTGGTCCGGACAATCATCAGTAATTCTAGTTTTGAAGGATTAAGGTTATGGGTTGGACTAAGTGATTTAATGAAATTGGACACTTAGGAGATGGTACATTTTAATTACCTGTTACTAATTCTAAGCAGGCTGCTTCACAGTGGAAAGGAGATGAGAAAGTACCCTGCTGTGACTCCCAAGGTTGGAGCTGGTGTTCAGCAGCCTGGGGTTGCTGATGGTTGGGCTGAATTCAGTCACTGCATCCAGAGACACTCCACTGGTGAGCAGCTGGCAGTGGTCAGTGCCCAGGGACGCAGTGTGACCAACAGGAGCTACAGTCACCACCTAGAGAGGTCTAAAGGGGCCCGAAGCCATGACTGTCCCCGCCCAGTGCGGGTCTAGAGCAGGACTCCCATGGCTGTGCCAGACCACCCTGGCAGACCTGGGGTCTCCAGCTGCTCTTCCCAACACCCAGCAGCCTGGTGGGGGCTGGCTTGTCAGTGTCCGAGGTCACACTGAGGACTGGACAGTGCCAGCAGTGATCAGGCCCCTGACAAAGGCCACTCACATCACACAGGGCTCAGGCAGGGCATTTTAAGGTAGGGTGGTCCTTCACCCACCACAGTGCTGGCTCTTTGTGGGTCTGTCCTCCCCAAAGCCTCCAGGAGGGACTGTGTTCCTCAGTGGAGGGGCAGCAGAGTGGTGCCATGTTCCCAGTGCTCCAAGCACATTCATTATAGGAAGCAGGGAAGGTCAGCTGTGGCCCTGCAGACATCTTAAAGCCATTTCCAGTTCTGAACCACAGGGAGAGTCTCGGTTCAAGCAGGGAGCTGAGCAGAGCAACCCATCATGCTGTGAGGGCAGAGCAGCGTCTGTGATGGTGTCCATCAGTCAGCACTGACACTGCAAGCTCATTCCACCCCTGCTTTGGATGTTTTTGTGGAGTTGGCAGCACAGCAGAGTCCTGGCTTTGTACCCCAGGTGCAGCCAGGACTGTACATGCACACGTGGAGGCTGCTGCCCAGCCAGGCACAAAGCACCAGGCATGCAGCCAGCGGTGCTGTGGGGAACAAGATCACTTCCAAGCCCATTCAGTATGGACAAGCCTACCAGGAGAAATTCAGCAGACCCAGATCCCAGATCTCTAATCCCTGCCTCCCTCTGGCAGTACTGCTACCCGTAGTTGTTTTCCCTCTCCCTGAACTTATTTTGCCTCTATTCAGCTGAATGCAGCGATGGGGACTGTCAGGGAAGGTAGTTAGGAATGAGAATTGCATTCTCCACTGTGATGCAGTATGTTTGGAATTACAGCTCGTGGCAGTGCACAGAAGGGTCTTTGGGAAGGAAGCAGTTTGCTGGGATCTGACTCTTGGTGGTATCATCTGAAACAAGGAGCAGATACCAGCGGGTTCACAAGTTGAGTAGGAGAAAGGGGGAAGAGTATGGGGGACTGGCCTGAGAATGCTACAGCGCCTTGTTAATCGGCAGCTGATCCATCATATTAAATATCCAGCTGTCAGATATTACCTTTCAAGTGAAAATGAATAACTCCCATTAAGGGCAAAATGGGTTTGAAGTCGATTCGAGACAGATTAAAGTACCGTTATGAATGTGTGTTCGGGGAGGAGGAGACGGGGGCTGTGTATAATATACTTGTCCTTACAGTTTTTAAATAATAGATGTCCCACAAATTTATGTACTGAAGGCAGCCAGGGTTCGGGGGAGGAGAAAGGTCAGGGATGTGATTCTCCCAGTGCCACAACTCATGGAGTGTTTTGCTGTTGACTTTAGGGCTCATTTGCATTTATCTGTTTGGCTGAACAAAATAGCCTTTTCTTGGCTTATCATAGCGGGAATGTTTGGCCAGGTCCTGCCAAAATTGGGATTTTGACAGGACCATGTGCTAGGAAGCATCAGATATGCTCATTCCTCTGGAGGCATGGGCTGAACCAGCCAGAGCCATCCCTGCAGCACCACTGCTGCCAGCACAGGTGCCATTGACTGGACTGACAGCCACAACCACCAGCCCTCTCCAGGGCAAATGCATTTCAGAGTGTCCGTGTGTAGAATGTCCTGGGTCAGCCGGGGCTGTGAGTTCTACCTTTCCGAGTAAGTCCAGCTGCTCCTGGAGGTGACACATGGGCCTTCACCATCTGGCAAAGCATTTGTGTGTCCAGTGCAGCCGCAGGCCCAGAGTCTCCTGCACCTGCAGGTTGTAAGTATATCCTCCAGAAACAGCTGAGATCTTTCTGCTTCTGGCCACCAGTGACACAGTTCCCTTGCTGTGGGAGATGAGCAAGAGGGAACTGGTTTTGGCCTGGTGTGCACTGAGGACATAGGTCAGTCTCAGATTCATCCTCCTCCAAGTCCTTAGGGTGCATGTCAAGCAGTGAATGGAAGCCCAGGCCTCTGTGGGGCGTGCTGATGTTCATGCCTTTCTGTTGCAGCCCCAGCCAGCCAGCCAGAGAAGGAGCTGACAGAGCCTCCAGCATCCTCCAAGCGGATTTCGTTCCCCAGCAGCTCTGAGTCACCTCTCTCCTTTAAGTGGTCAAAAACTTCAGAGGAGACCAAATCAGAGCAGGTAAGGCGGAAGAACCCGTCTCTCTGTGCAGGTAATGTGTTTCCAATGTGCCAAAAGCAAAGAATAAAATGGGAGGAAGAGTCTGAAAGGCAATAACTGGTGGTAGAAGGCATCAAATTATTGAAGCCTGGCTGTAAGAGAGGAAAGTAGCACCTGGAAGAGCTGTGTGATTCATTTGTCTGCTCTGCAGATGTACCAGTGTCCATATTGCAAGTACAGCAACACAGATGTGAACCGGCTGCGGGTGCACGCCATGACCCAGCACTCGGTGCAGCCCATGCTCCGCTGCCCTCTCTGCCAGGACATGCTGAACAACAAGATCCACCTGCAGCTGCACCTCACCCACCTGCACAGCGTGTCACCTGACTGTGTCGAGAAACTCATCATGACGGTAAGTGGCTGTGTAGGCAAGCATGGCTGCTGCCATCCCAGCATGTCCACTGCCATCCTGGCATGTCCTCTGCTGTGCCCACAAAGGTGAGGAGCAGAGAGTTGCTGTAGCAGCCCTTTCACCTGTCAGAGCTCTGCCGTCCATGTTTGCTGCACCCTGTTATGTTGTGTCCCTGCTTCAGCCCTATGAAGCTCCACTGTTGAGTGATTTCACTGTGAAATCAGGATAAATAAAATTTCCTTGACCTTATGAGGTCAGTGCCTCAGATGGCAGCTTGTGCAAAAGCTTCTGGAAGATCCAGCAGCTGATGGGATATATTGTCGCTGTTGTTTCCTTGGTACAATACTCAATGCAAAGTTGTGTCTACATTTAAGAACTTTTATTAAGTATATAAAGTAAGTGTTTCTTTTGATTCCTGCCAGTTCTTTCCCTTTGTGTTTCTTTTTCTTGCACCCTGTCCTGCTTGTTTTCTCCTTTCCTTGCCAGTTCTTGGCACTGGGGCTGAATAACACGGTGTTTGTTGTAACGCTGATGTTCTTCACCAGCTCCCTGATGTGTCATCCTCTGTGCAAAGACATGCAACATGACCCAGCTGTTCCCTTCCAGTTTTCTTGTCTTCTCTTTCTGTCCCTCTTCCTCTCTACAACTCCCTGAAAGAAGGTTGGAGCCAGGTGGGATAGGTCTCTTCTCCCACTAAACAAGTGACAGGACAAGAGGACTGGCTTCAAGCTGCACCAGGAGAAGTTTAGACTGGATACTAGGGAAAATTTCTTCATGGAAAGAGTTGGAAAACCTTGGCACAGGCTGCCTCTAGAAGCAGTCACCACTATGGATGGAGTCACCATCTTTGGCAGTGTTCAAAAATCATGTGGATGTGGCATTTGAGGACACAGTTTAACCATGGTGGTAGTGTTGGGTTGATGGCTGGACTTGGAAGATGAAGGGTCTTTTCCAGCTTTAATGATTCTGTGATTCCTTTTGTTACTCCTTATTGAAGACAGGAGTGACAGAGTCACGGAATCATGAGTGGTCTTGGGAGGGACACTGGAGCTGCTCCAGTCCAACCTCCCTGCTCAGGCAGGGTTCCTTGAGCATGTTGCTCAAGGATTGTGTCCAGACAGCATTTGGGTATCTCCAGGAGAGGAGATTCTCTCTGGGCAGCCTGTTCCTGTTCCCACTCCCTAAGTGCCTTTATGTTCTTACCTTCCTGCTTGGCATTACTAGCTGCCTGTCTCCTCAGGGCTTCTCAGGACGAGCTCTGCCCAGCCTATGCACCTGGATCACAGAGCTGTCCCATCCCACAGCCTCTGTGACCTGTGTCCATTTCACTGGTGCTGTTCAAGTGTGGAAATACCTTCTGAGGGTTTGAACAGCCCTTGTTCACCTTTTAACTACATTGGTGGCAGGTGTTTTGGCTTTCTAAGAGCAGCAAGCGGAAGCCAAGCCCCTTTCCTAGGCCAGCGGGCGTAACCAGTTTGCTCAGGTTAGCTGTCATACTGGTGTGGAGGGGTTTGTTTTGAGCCAGGCAGGGTGCCTGGGCAGGGTGTGTGGTCTGGAGCAGGAGTGTTGGGCTGGTCTGTCCTCAAGGGCATCTGTGTCCTCCAGGATATGAGGGAATGGGAGGAGCTCAGGACACTCTGCAGAGCAGGTCAGGCACAGTCCCTTAGGTGAGCCCACCTGCTGTGCTAGAGTAGGGCCACAGGGCTCTGCAAGGGTGGCAGAGACTGGCCCAGCCACGATGCTCATCCTCATGCGTGTTCTGGTTTTCCCACCTTTTTTCCCTTTGGCACCTAGAGGGTCGCCTCTCCTCCTCCAGGTCTCACAGCACAGGGTGAAGAAGGTGGGTCTTTTTGTATTCTGTGACAATATTGTGAGGCATCAGTATGGTTTGTGCAGAACATGGCAGCATGGGAGGGCCCTGACTGGGCTCGTTGTCATGAGTATCCATCTGGGTCTGCCGGGTGCGAGCACCGCGCGAGGGAATCGCAGCCCCGTGACGGAGCCGGTCCCTCGCCAGGCGGGAGGAGGCTCAGTTAATAACACCTTATCAGACGCCGTTCAGGAACCTGCAGTGTCTAATATGTCTGTTGCCATGGTAACGGCTCCTGCTTGTGCTCAGCATCTCTGAGCTGCCTGGTCGTGCTCCCTCCTTTTCATATCAGCGAGCAGCCAGGCTGGCTGTCCCACGGGACCCCCATGTCCTCCCACTGGCCCCACGGCAGGGACAGGGGCTGCCTGGGGAACAGAGTACAGGCCGTGCCCCACAGGGACAGAGGCCGGGGTCCTCCCATCTCCTGCAGCTTCCTTTCCGTGGGGCTGGTGGATGAAGGTAGCCAAGCTCTCTCTGTGTGGCATCGTGGCCTCTCTGGGCAGGGCCAGGCACCGTCGTGCCCATCGCACCCCTGCCTGGCCCGCTGCACTCGCGGGGCCGTAGGGAGGGTGAAGTGCAGTTTGCTCATGCAGGCGATTACAAGACTGATGGGCTGGAGCCGGGAGAGAGGATGGCTTCCCAAGAGCCTCTGGGAGTGGGAGCTCTCCCTCCTCCCACAGCCAGCCTTATCCTTCTACACATTTCTGTCTCGTCATCTCTGCTGTCAGCTTTCTCTTCCTCATTTAGGCCATCTTCCCAGTGTTCCAGTGTTCCAGTCATCTTTCCATCTTTTTCATTTCTCCCTTGCTCCAGGAATCATTCCTGCCCATCCCTACCATCTCACTTCCCCCTCCTGCAATCTTTACATTTTTACCCTCTTTCCCATTGTCTTTTCTTATTGCTCTCTCCCTTCTGCTGTCACTCAATTTTTCTCTCTCCCTCCTTTTCGCCCCCTCCCTCTCCCCCCTTTCCCTCTCACTCTGTGTCTCATTCTCCATCTCGGATGAAGGTAATGAAAATAATCGGGCTTCATTAATTCTGAGCCCTGTGAGATGATAGCCATTTGGAGCCATGTTTGCCAATTAGATGGTCTAAATTAGAAGTGACCTTGGTATACTGCCATCACTTTGCCTCTCAGAGTCTAATGAAGCTTTTCACTCCAGCACCCTCTCTCTCTCTCTTTGTAATGGAAATTACCTCCTTTGTCTGGTGGGGAACCTTCCCTCCGGTCTGTAATTCCCCTGGTTTCATAGACATGGGGACAGTGATGTATCTCCTCAGACCTCTTCTAGAGGTTTTCTTTTCAGAGCCACATGATTTCAGCATTTTGGGGTATATTCAGGGGAACCATCCCCTCGTTACGTGTCCATGGACAGTCAGCACAGGCAGGTGCCGTGTGAGAGGCTCTCACCAGCCAGGAGTAATTGTTTGGACATGTCAGCAATATGAGGGTGTTATGTTGGTGGGTGTTGGGCTCTGAGCCTCCAGCCCTGCACACAAGCAGCTCTGCAGCTGGTTGTTAAAAATCCAGTAGATGCAGTGGTGGCCAGAGCCGTGCGTGTCACCGCTGGAGGTTGGTTGTCACCAGTGAGGAGTGGGCCCACTGGTTGTTCTGCAGAGGGGTGACAGGTTTGTAGGTGTCAGGGCGTGTGCATGCTGGTGGGGCAGGGAGGCAGGAGACCTGACCCATCGGCGCTCAGGTGCTCTGTAACAGTCGTTGCCAGGGCACTGTGTCCATAGAAATGGCCACTGATGTGGGGTGCACCTGCCTCTCCATGGATCTCCTCATCATAAAGACATTTTATCTGCTGAAGGGGTCTGAATTTCACCCAAAAGGTGGGGTTCTTGGAAGCAGAGAGTCTTGTCCAGCAACTTTGCGTCCTTTAAGGGCCTTCTGTGTGGTAACAGGAGGAGAACTTAGAGGGACCTTAGCCATCAAAGCTGCAGGGGATGGTGCTCAGGCTGGGCACAGGGGTGGATCTGGGGTGACTGAGACAGAGCTATCATGCTGCAGTGAGCTTTGCTGGTGACTTGTGGGCCAGGAGATGGTAGCTGCAGCCACACAGGGGTAGGGTTTGGTGTTGGACAGAAAAGAACAGGCATGAACAGGAGAAGGGAAGGGAGGAGACAAACCACATCTGTTGAACTCACAGCTGAAGGTTGTGTTTTAGTAATGGTTCACACTGACTGACGTGTTGCTGTTGTGAAACAGTGTTGGAGCCATTGAAATGGGTAGACAGGAGCTGAGGAGGGGGAGGGGGTGCCAAGCTGAGGAGGGATGCCAGGATGACACACCAGGTACCTGCAGGTGAGAGGGAGGAGGAGAGCGTTTGACAGCCGCACGCGCTGACACGGGCTGTGCTGCAGATGAACGCACTCCTTGCCATCACGGAACAGTTGCTGCCATGAGATACATCTGCAGTACAAGATGCTGTGTCGCTGAGCACTGCTCCTGTCACACCTGCCATGAGCCGTGGGCCACTGCACCTTCCTGCCCCCACTCTGGGTTTATACGAAAAGCAGCCTCAGCAAGTGAGGCAAATTCTGCAGGTCCAAAGAAATGAGATGTCCTCGGATGTTTTTGCAGTGTGAAAGGACTAACCCTTCAAAAAAGGCAGTCTGGAATTCCGTGTCAGTGCAGAGTGATTTGGGATGTGCAGCTCATTTGCACTCGTGTCTTTGCCACCTGCTCGGGGCTGGTCCATGGGGATGAAAGGACGGAGGCTCCTGCCCTGGATCGATGGTAGGAAAGGGACCGGAGTCGCCTGCATAGAGCCAGAGGACTAGAGTGAGTCCAGTTGCTGAGCAGTGCCATCTTTCCGGTGGTTTGATCCCCAAGGCCAGCCCACGGCTGCACTGCCGCAGTTCCCACATCCATACCCAGAATTTCTAGTTCCCTGCAATTTTTTCAAGCTTTTTTTTCCATTTGCCTTTGGGAATTTTGTGCCTGTAGCAATTAATGTACCACAGCCTTTTTTTTTTTACTCTCGCTCTCTTTTTTTTTTTTTTTTTTTTTTCCTACCCTGTGGTGGAGGGAGGATGGAAGGAAGGGAAGGAATGGTGGCTGTGGAGATGCAGGTAGATAAAGGTAATTACTTAAACACATATAGGGCAGGACTTACAGGTTTGGAGCCCCAGATTAAGATGCAGAGGAGCATGTGAGGTTGATGATTATATTTCGGGGAGAGTTAATTGACGGAAGGTGAAGGCAGACAAAGAACCGCTGCTTACTGCCTTCTTGAATCCCAATCAGGAATTATGATTAAAGACGCGGCGAGACAACAGAGGCCTGATGAATTGGTGTCTTTTTTTTTTCTTTTTTGCCGTCATTCACACTTGATTGACTTCAACCTTTCAAGTGCAAAAGTCTCTCTTTTCCATTATTATTCATAGCCATCTGAGTTTTTCTAATTAAAGTGTATGAAAACAATTACTGATCCGTCGTACTGAGCGTGGTGGTGGGGACGGCTGCCGTACTGTAACGCCTATGAAAAGCCACAGCTCTATAATGATGTGCAGCTGAGGTGTTAGATAATTTTATTCTTTTTCTACTCTGTTGGGGTTTTTTTTAATTTCTCATGATTTATTTTTCATAATTCCTAAAGATCCTAGGAAAGCAGGCTCTTCCTGCTGCTAGAGCTGAGAGGGATGGTTTCTTCTTGCCTCCCTTCTCGGCGTCCATGCTCATCCCCCTCCTCCAAGCCCAGCTACTGGAAATTACTCTGTGACCTTTAACGTCTACCAGCCAACCACCCACAGCCATCAGATGCTTCTGTTTAGAGTAGAAGGTGGAATGAATGAGTTTGGTGCATTCATCTCCCCTCCTGGGATATGTCAGCGGCCTTCTCTGCTGTTCCATGGAACCTGGCACTCACTGCCATGCAGTGGCTGGCCCAGGAAAGGGAGGGAGCTCTGTGTCCCTCGCAGCTCAGGTCATGGCTCTGCAGCCACTTCTGTGCCACCATTTCATCCTGAGATTTTCCATGAGCTCCAGCTTTGCCACAGGTGTGCTCTTCTGTCCTGCAGCTCACTCAGAGCCTTGTGGTCCTTGGCTGGGCAGGAAGCCAGGTACATGGCATGCAGCAGCCACACACATTCTCTCTCTCCTGAAATCCAGCATTCAGATGTCCTCTCCATATCCAGCAGAAGGATGGAGAGGCTTGCTTTGCCTTACCCCTGCATGGGAGTGTTTAGTTGTGCCTCACCTTCCCAGCAGTGGGAGGCTGGGAGCAGGAGCCCCTGGTGGAAGGGGAGCGCTCCCTGGGTGGCAGCCAAGGCTGTAGAGGAGTCTTCGCTTGCCACAGGCACTGACCAGCACCGGAAGCCCTGTGCTGGAAAACACAGGGATGGTGACATTGAGGCAGGTCTCTATGTCCCTGTGCTGTGAGACAACGTTCCAGCAGTGTGAGACATTGTCTCCAGACATTCAAAAGGACGTTCATTGTCCCACATCTGATGCCAGCCACATGCAGGCTGCTGGCGAGATGGTTTGTGGCCAGGTATATTCAAAGAAACAGTTTTTCAGAACAGGATGAGTGTGCACATTCGGCTTTTCCAAAGAGCCTTTCCAGCTGAGCCATGCAGATTCTCCAGCTCTGTAGAAGCAGTGGTGTCCCAGCACTGCACTGGCTTTCATGGTGCAGGATCTAGCACCAAATACTTGAAGAGGAGCAAAGGGAATGCATCAGTCAGAGCAAGGAAAGGGTTACCAAAAGCTTTTTATTTCACAATTTGCTTTCTCTTTAGTCCTTTCTTATTCATCCTTTCCTTTGTCACCTCTCTCCTTATTTGTACTTTTCTTTCTCATGCCCCTCCTTTCTCTGCATCGATACACTTTGAAAACAGTGCTGCAATGCTCCCTGGTTCAAGATTACAGTGTACTTTACTAGGTATGATTTAATTAGGGGCCTTATTATGTTTTCAGCAGCTTAAGGTGGGCCTTTCAACTTATCTACCTAATTGGTTGCACAAGAAGTTTCACAGCCCATGACAAAACATTGTCAGTGATCAAAGTCTGAATTCCACATAAAGGAAAAATATTAATAATAAGATTATTCTTCAAGTGTGCACTGCTAATTATGTCCAGAATGTAACTGTAGAAACACTTTTGACTGATTTGAGCTTTGTCTAATAAATACGAAGTCTTCAGTGAGCTGGGAAAAATGACGCCGCTGACTTCACAATACTGATGTCTAGTCTTGAGACTGGAGATGTTTAAAATATTTTCTTGTGTTTTTCCTCTCCCTATGTCCTTTCCCCCTATCTCTAGGTGACAACCCCTGAGGTGATGATGCCCAGCAGCATGTTCCTTCCAGCAGCTGCTCCAGAGAAGGATGGGAACTCGGGCACAGAAGAGCGGGAGGGGAAACAGTCTGGTGAGTGCAGATCAATGAGATTGACTGTCCCACCACACCCCCAGCTCCATCACCTGCTCAGGGACCAGTTCATTCCTGTTAATCCTCTCTTTGATAGGACCTAGACTCAAATACTATGTTCAGTTTGATGAGCCTTCTTTTTCAAAAATAGGCAGGACATCAAAAAGGAGCAGTGAAGACAGAGATGGCTGAATGGCTTTTGCTTGAAAGGGAGAATTGAAGGTGATAAATGCACTAAGGGATGTGTGCGTGAATAATTTCCAGATATACAAAGTGAGCAAGGAAGTAAATTGTGTAGGTTTATGCAATGGGCCATGATGAGGTTAATGGGCTGGTATTGAAACAAATGAATGAAGATAGAGGAGAAATGTTAGAAATAGTTGTCGTGTTGGAGATCACAGAGTGTTCAAGACTGAAAAGGGGTGTTGATCTACCATGGTGTGCTGGTGTAATTTTTGGGTTTGCTCTAATTCTGTTTTCACAGAGATCTCTGAGGATGTGGGGAAGACCCTTTTGTCATCGGACAGTGCAGAGCACAGTGGAGACCCCAAGCCCACTCCAGCGGATCCGAGCGCTGCCCGGGAGGACTCTGGCTTCCTGTGCTGGAAGAAGGGCTGCAGCCAGGTGTTCAAGAGCTCAGCAGCCCTGCAGACACACTTCAACGATGTCCACGCCAAGCGGCCTCAGCTGCCGGTCTCTGACCGCCACGTCTACAAGTACCGCTGCAACCAGTGCAGCCTGGCCTTCAAAACCATTGAGAAGCTGCAGCTCCACTCCCAGTACCACGTCATCCGGGCAGCCACCATGTGCTGCCTCTGCCAGCGCAGCTTCCGAACCTTCCAGGCCCTGAAGAAGCACCTGGAGACTAGCCACCTGGAGCTGAGTGAGGCTGACATTCAGCAGCTGTACGGTGGTCTCTTGGTCAATGGGGACCTCCTTGCTATGGGTGACCCCTCACTTGCTGAGGACCACACAATAATAGTCGAGGAAGATAAGGAAGAAGAGAGCGACCTGGAAGATAAGCAGAGCCCAACAGGCAGCGATTCGGGGTCGGTGCAAGAGGACTCTGGCTCAGAACCAAAAAGGGCCTTACCCTTCAGGAAGGGCCCTAACTTCACTATGGAGAAATTTCTAGATCCATCTCGCCCATACAAGTGCACAGTCTGCAAGGAGTCCTTCACACAGAAGAACATTCTCCTGGTACATTACAATTCTGTTTCTCATCTGCATAAACTGAAACGAGCCCTCCAAGAGTCTGCTACTGGGCAGCCTGAGCCTACCAGCAGCCCAGACAACAAACCTTTCAAGTGTAACACCTGCAACGTGGCCTACAGCCAGAGCTCGACTCTGGAGATCCACATGAGGTCTGTCCTGCACCAGACCAAGGCTCGCGCGGCCAAGCTGGAGGCAGCCAGCGGCAGCAGCAACGGAGCTGGCAACAGCAGCAGCAGCAGCAGCCTCTCCCTGGGCTCGTCCACGCCGAGCCCTGTGAGTGCCAGCAACAGCAATGCTTTTGCAACCACCAGCACGAGCACTTCAGGCACCGCTCCCATTCCCAGCCTACTCAACCAGGTCTCCAGTGACAGTGTGGGAATTCCTCCCTTGGGTAACACTGTAAGCACTAACATCTCCTCCCCTGCAGAGCCCAAAGAGGTGAACCGCAAGAAGCTGGCAGACATGATTGCATCCAGGCAGCAGCAGCAGCAGCAGCAGCAGCAGCAGCAGCAACAAGCTCAAACCTTGGCACAGGCACAGGTCCAGGCCCACCTGCAGCAGGAGCTGCAGCAGCAAGCTGCTCTTCTGCAGTCCCAGCTCTTCAACCCAGCACTTTTGCCGCACTTTCCAATGACCACTGAGACCCTTCTGCAGCTGCAGCAGCAGCAGCATCTTCTGTTTCCATTCTACATCCCCAGTGCTGAGTTCCAGCTCAATCCAGAAGTCAACTTGCCTGTCACCAGTGGTGCACTGACATTGACTGGGACGGGTCCAAATTTGCTGGAGGACCTGAAGGCACAAGTTCAGCTCCCTCAGCAGAGCCATCCACAGCTCTTGCAGCAGCAGCAAGGTCAGCTGTCCTTGTCACAACCCCACTCCGTCCTATTACAGCAGAGCCAGCACCCAGAGAAGAAGAATAAATCTATAGTGAAGGAGAAAGATAAAGAAACCCCACGGGAAAGGGAAAGCACAGAGAGGGGAGACAATAATGTTACACTGAAGGAGTCTCTTCCTGATAACTTAAAGGCCAAAGAGAAGAAGGACTTTGTGCCAGGCAGCAGTTCAGAGCCCTCCATACTGCCTCCACGGATTGCTTCTGACGCAAGGGGCAATGCCACCAAAGCTTTGCTGGAAAACTTTGGCTTTGAGCTCGTCATTCAGTACAACGAGAACAAGCAAAAGGGGCAGAAGAAAAATGGGAAGACAGAGCAAGGTGAGAACTTGGAAAAGCTGGAGTGCGATACATGCGGCAAGTTCTTCTCAAACATCCTCATCCTGAAGAGCCACCAAGAGCACGTTCACCAACATTACTTTCCCTTTAAGCAGTTAGAGAGGTTTGCCAAACAATACAGAGAACACTATGACAAGCTGTACCCGCTGCGGCCGCAGACCCCGGAGCCGCCGCCACCGCCGCCGCCCCCTCCGCTGCCCCCCGCCCCTCCCCAGCCCGCTGCTGCTCCTGCCATCCCCACGTCAGCCCCACCCATCACCTCTCCCACCATCGCTCCAGCCCAGCCCTCGGTGCCGCTCACCCAGCTCTCCATGCCTATGGAGCTCCCCATCTTCTCACCACTCATGATGCAAACCATGCCCCTGCAGACGCTGCCAGCACAGCTGCCGCCTCAGCTGGGCCCCGTAGACCCCCTGCCCGCCGACCTGGCCCAGTTGTACCAGCATCAGCTCAACCCCAGCCTTCTCCAGCAGCAGCAGAACAAGAGGCCGCGCACACGGATCACCGATGACCAGCTCAGAGTCCTCCGGCAGTATTTTGACATTAACAATTCCCCAAGTGAGGAACAGATCAAAGAGATGGCAGACAAATCTGGATTGCCCCAGAAAGTGATCAAGCACTGGTTCAGAAACACCCTGTTCAAGGAGCGCCAACGCAACAAGGACTCCCCGTACAACTTCAGCAACCCTCCCATTACCAGTCTGGAAGAGCTGAAGATAGACTCACGGCCTCCTTCTCCAGAGCCCCAAAAGCAGGAGTACTGGGGAAGCAAGCGGTCCTCTCGGACACGTTTTACTGACTACCAGCTCAGAGTCCTGCAAGACTTCTTTGATGCCAATGCTTATCCAAAGGATGATGAATTTGAGCAGCTTTCTAACTTGCTGAACCTCCCAACACGTGTTATAGTGGTGTGGTTTCAGAATGCCCGTCAGAAAGCTAGGAAAAACTATGAGAATCAGGGAGAAGGCAAAGATGGGGAACGACGGGAGCTCACAAATGACAGGTACATTAGAACAAGCAACTTGAACTACCAGTGCAAAAAGTGCAGTCTGGTCTTTCAGCGCATTTTTGATCTCATTAAACACCAGAAAAAGCTTTGTTACAAAGATGAGGATGAGGATGGACAGGATGATAGCCAGAATGAAGACTCTATGGATGCAATAGAGCTCTTGACTCCAACCAGTTCCTCCTGCAGCACCCCGATGCCCTCACAAGCTTACAGCACACCTACATCTTCAGCCAACGCGACCTCCTCAGCTCTTCTGCAGCTCACGGCAGAGGCAGACGATTCCTCCACCTTTAGTTCTAAAGCAGAAGCTACAGATGAGAAACCAAAGCAGTCTGAACCTCCAAGTACACAGCAAAACCAAACCCAAGAGAAGCAAGTGCAACCAAAGCAAGAGCCTCAGCAGCAACAGGACCAAGGAGAACAAAAGACAAGTTCAGCACACCAAAAGATTTCACAGTTATCTTCCCCCTCTTCGCTGCAACAGCCACCTCCTCCTCAGCCCCCTCAGTGCTCCTTGTCACAGTCGAGTCCAAGTCCATCTCAGCTCTCACACCTCTCCCTCAAACCCATTCACACATCCACCCCTCAGCAGCTGGCAAACCTACCTCCTCAGCTAATCCCATACCAGTGTGACCAGTGTAAACTGGCATTTCCTTCCTTTGAGCATTGGCAAGAGCATCAGCAGCTCCATTTCCTGAGTGCACAGAACCAGTTTATCCACCCCCCTTTCCTGGACAGAACACTGGATATGCCATTCATGCTTTTTGATCCCAGTAATCCACTACTGGCAAGCCAGCTGCTGTCTGGAACGTTACCACAGATTCCAGCAAGCTCAGCCACCTCACCATCGACTCCAACATCCACCATGAACACTCTGAAGAGAAAGCTGGAGGAAAAGGCCAGTGCAAGCCCTGGAGAGAATGACAGTGGGACTGGGGGAGAAGAACCCCAAAGGGATAAGCGTCTAAGGACAACCATTACCCCTGAGCAGCTGGAAATCCTGTACCAGAAGTACTTGCTCGACTCCAACCCCACACGGAAGATGCTGGATCACATCGCACACGAAGTGGGCTTGAAGAAGCGCGTGGTACAGGTTTGGTTCCAGAACACCCGTGCGCGAGAGAGGAAGGGGCAGTTCAGAGCTGTGGGGCCTGCCCAAGCCCACAGACGGTGTCCCTTCTGCCGAGCTCTCTTTAAGGCAAAGACAGCTCTGGAAGCTCACATCCGCTCCCGTCACTGGCACGAGGCCAAACGAGCTGGGTACAACCTGACGCTGTCTGCTATGCTCCTAGACTGCGACGGGGGGCTCCAGATGAAAGGAGACATCTTTGATGGAGCCAGCTTCTCCCACATGCCACCAGCCAGCAGTGACGGACAGAGCGTTCCCCTCTCCCCGGTGAACAAGAGTATGGAACTGTCACCTAGAACCCTGCTGAGTCCATCTTCCATCAAGGTGGAAGGGGTTGAAGACTTTGAGAGTCCCTCCATGTCCTCAGTCAATCTGAACTTTGACCAGACAAAGCTGGACAACGATGACTGCTCTTCTGTCAACACTGCAATCACAGACACTACCACAGGAGACGAAGGGAACGCAGACAACGACAGTGCAACAGGGATTGCAACCGAAACCAAATCCACATCAGGACCCAGCGAAGGTCTGACTAAAGCAGCCATGATAGCAATTTCCGAATATGAAGATCGTCTGTCTTCTGGCCTGGTCAGCCCAGCTCCCAGCTTCTACAGCAAAGAGTATGACAATGAAGGTACCGTGGACTACAGTGAAACCTCCAGCCTTGCAGACCCCTGCTCACCCAGCCCTGGTGCAAGTGGTTCAGCCAGCAAGTCTGGCGAAAGCGGGGACCGGCCCGGGCAGAAACGCTTTCGCACTCAGATGACTAATCTCCAGCTCAAGGTTCTTAAGTCATGCTTTAATGACTACAGGACACCGACCATGCTGGAGTGTGAGGTCCTGGGCAATGACATTGGACTGCCAAAGAGAGTTGTTCAGGTCTGGTTCCAGAATGCGAGGGCGAAAGAGAAGAAGTCAAAACTCAGCATGGCCAAGCATTTTGGTATTAACCAAACAAGTTACGAGGGACCCAAAACAGAGTGCACTTTGTGTGGCATCAAGTACAGCGCTCGGCTGTCTGTACGTGACCATATCTTCTCTCAACAGCATATCTCCAAAGTTAAAGAAACCATTGGAAGTCAGTTGGATAAGGAAAAGGAGTATTTTGACCCAGCTACTGTACGTCAGTTGATGGCTCAGCAGGAGCTGGACCGAATCAAAAAAGCCAACGAGGTTCTTGGTCTGGCAGCTCAACAGCAAGGCATGTTTGACAACACGCCCCTGCAAGCTCTGAACCTTCCTGCTGCGTACCCTGCGCTACAGGGCATCCCTCCAGTCCTGCTCCCAGGCCTCAACAGCCCATCCTTACCTGGCTTCACTCCATCCAACACAGGTGGGTACGGGTGCTACCCTGCTTAGGCACACCTTCACTTGGCACATACCTAGCACAAGGAGTTTTTCCCTCAGAGAATGACTGATAACAGGATTCCTGTCCTTCTAGTTCAGCACGTTGACTTCACAGCAAAAAAGCAAGTAGGTATTTTATCTAATTCCTGAACTCAAGGAAGTTTTGTAGCAAAGTCTGAACTAGAACAACATCTAGACATGCTGCATATCCCTGTGTAGAAATCCCGAAGTTCCTTCAAGGAAGTGGAATATAGAAGATTTATCCAGTGTAACAGAAGGACTGATGTGCTGTTCATTACTCCTTTTGACATTCAGTTTATGTGGTGCCATCCCAAGCATTCAAAAATCCAAACTGTTTTTAGGGAAACGTGTGGTGTGTGTGGCAGCACTGGTGACAGATGCCTTGAGCATCTTTATGTGTCCCTGAGGTGAACTCTGGGATAAATTCCAATGCAGCTTTCACAATGCAATCAGTTTTGAGTAATGGCTGGGTATGACCTGAAAGCATGTCCTCAACAAAAGATGGTGTAGTTGTGGGACAAATCCAGTTTGTATATTAATAAGATTTTTCTTAATAATGCTACATAAAAATGAAATTTGTCATAATTCTTTGGGTGGCCTAATCTCAGATACTGGACTTCATCTTTTGAGAATGCCCCTTTCCTTTGTACCTCGTGGATAGGTGGAAAGTCTAAGTCATGTAGCAAACACTGGCAGTGGAAAGTGCAGCTCAATGACCAGCAGCGACCTAAAAAATGTGATCCAAAGGCCTTGTTTCATTATGTGTCTGAAGGGCTTCTGCACATGCGAGGGGTTGTCCGTGTCACCCTTCTCACCACAGATCTTGTTTCAGAGCACTTGGCCAGTAGCATCTCTTTGGCAAATCATATCATCACCCTGTTGCAGGTTGCTCTGCTGCACTGTTTGCTTAGTGCCCCAAGTTTATAACAAAAACTAAAATTACTTTTTTGCACTTCAGTCCATATTGTTGCTTTTATTTTTCTCCAAAGCCTAGGATGTGTCCTGGAGAGACAGGACTGCATCTGATGAATCTTAAATGCTGTCAGTGACTGCCTAGACAGGACCGAACTGTTTAGAAAGTCAAACAGTCTGTTTGTGGCCTTTAGATAAAGCTCCAAAGGTCAGGCCACGGCAGCTCCGGGCCTGTCAGAGCAGATAAGGCCATGCATCCAGGAACATTGTGAATTACCTCCTGCTCCTTCACTTGAACCTCTCAGGGATGTTCAGTTGGGAAACATCCATTTCAGTGGTGTCCACGTATAGCATGCCCTTATCTGAGATCTCCAGGGCCACTGCGTGGAGCCTCGTTCCATACCTGTCCTGTTTTCACAAATCATTCTTGTCCCAGCACCCATCAGGAGCAGACACAGGTTTCAGAAGGATTTGGGTCAGCCATGGCTGAACCCTCCCAGCTGCAGCCACCCTCCTTGCAGCCCTCCTGCTGCTCCTTGGCAGTACAACCTAAAATAAAAATCACCATGCCTCCCTGGCTGGTCCCAGGCACCGCGGCTGCTCCTGCCCAGGCTGGTCTCTCTCTGAGCAGCCCCTGCTGCAGTGCTGGGACTCGGGTTTGTTACAGACTGGTCGGGTTTTGCCCGTCGGTTTTACAGCAGGTTCCTGCTCAGGAGCTGGGGAATGTACAGGGCTGTGCCAGCAGGATATTGGAGCTTTATTTTGGGAGGTTTTTTCCCCACATGGCATCATGGGAGTTGCCAAGCAAAATGTTCCTCTTCAGGAGCTTCTTTGCCAGCTGCAGCAGCCATGACTAATGGAGGTGACTCCAGGAGCCTCTCCAGTCCTCTCACTCCCAGCCACTGTAAGAGCAGAAATTGGCACCAGGGAAAGTGTTGTTAGAGGCTATTCCTCCTGTCGGGAAGAAGGACAAGCTTCACATTCCACCATTAATCTAGCTCCTAATGATGGGGAAGCATCACTACTCTTTTTGGTTTCCACCCAAAACACGATGCTTATGCCCAGGGTGGATGTCTGAACACCACATAAACTCTGGAATTGCTCAGAAGCTGAGCATCCAAGGCCCCTGGCATTAGAGGGAAGGGAGGAAGGAAGAGAAGGGAGGAAGGGAAGGAAGGAGTTGCTTTAAAGGTTTGTGGATTCATGAACATCAGCTTAGTAAGGACAAAATAAGTTAGGTTTAGCCTGTTCAGTCTCCAGTTGTCATGACTGGGGCTTCCCAATCTGTAAAGATTTCTACAAGATGAGCAGTGTTGAGTGTTCTCACCCTTTGGTGTAGCACCATCCTGCTGCTGGAGTCCTTTGGCCCAAGGACCCGTTAGAGCAGATGCTGACATGAGTGTTAATCATTTGGGAATTTCGGAGAAGTCAGGAAAACAGCTGTGCTGGGCACCCCGCGTGCTGGTGGGTGTCCCCGTCACACAGTCAGTGCCACTGGGCAGTGCGGCCAAGGCAGTGAGGGCTGAGGGGGCATGTCCCCTCCATGTGGGCCTGTGGGGTGGGACAGGAGCCGTTTTCCAGAGGGAGTGGCAGCACAGATGGCAGCAGAGTGACTGCAGCAATGCATCAGCTCAGGCTGGTGGCTGCCCTCAAACATAGAAGACAGAGGCTCCAGGCTGTGGGGTGGATTGGGGTCACCCTCCTCATGCTTTTTGCCTGCCCAGCACAAAGTGACTTTTCACCCCTCTCTCTCTTCCTCTTGCAGCTTTAACTTCTCCCAAACCCAACCTGATGGGCCTGCCCAGCACAAGCGTCCCTTCACCCGGCCTCCCCACCTCTGGATTACCAAATAAGCAGCCCCCGGCCGCGCTGAGCTCGCCCACCCCAGCACAAGCCACGGCAGCCGTGGCCCCGCAGCAGCCGCCAGCCACGGCCCCGCAGCCGCAGCAGCAGCAGCCACCCCCCGCACAGCGCAAGGAGAAGGAGAGCGAGAAGGCAAAAGAGAAGGAGAAGGCACCCAAGGGGAAGGGGGACACCCTGCCAGGGCCCAAGAAGGAGAAGGGGGAGGCACCGGCAGGCACCCTGGCGGCCCCGCTGCCCACCATGGAGTACGCGGTGGAGCCCGCCCAGCTCCAGGCGCTGCAGGCCGCCCTGAATTCAGACCCCACCACCTTGCTGACCAGCCAGTTCCTTCCTTACTTCGTCCCCGGCTTTTCCCCCTACTACGCCCCACAGATCCCTGGCGCCCTGCAGAGCGGGTACCTGCAGCCCATGTATGGGATGGAGGGGCTGTTCCCCTACAGCCCTGCACTGTCACAGGCACTGCTGGGGCTGTCTCCTGGCTCACTGCTGCAGCAGTACCAGCAATACCAGCAGAGTCTGCAGGAGGCATTGCAGCAGCAGCAGCGACAGCAGCAGCAGCAACAGCAGCAGCAGAAACCGCAGCAGCCCAAAGGAAGCCAAACCCCCGTCCCCACGGGGGCTGCCACCCCGGACAAAGACCCTGCCAAAGAACCCCCCAAGCAAGAAGAGCAGAAGAACGCACCCCGCGAGGTGTCCCCCCTCCTGCCCAAACCCCAAGAAGAGCCTGAAGCGGAAGGCAAGGGCGCGGACTCTCTCTGCGACCCTTTCATTGTCCCAAAGGTGCAGTACAAGCTGGTCTGCCGCAAGTGCCAGGCGTGCTTCGGTGACCAGGAGGCGGCCAGCGACCACCTGAAGTCCCTCTGCTTCTTCGGCCAGTCTGTGGCGAACCTGCATGAGATGGTGCTTCACGTGCCCACGGGCAGCGGCCAGGGCAGCGGCTCGTACCAGTGCGTGGCGTGCGAGAGCACGGTGTGTGGGGACGAAGCCCTCAGTCAGCATCTCGAGTCAGCCCCGCACAAACATCGAACAATCACAAGAGCAGCAAGAAACGCCAAAGAGCACCCCAGTCTATTACCTCACTCTGCCTGCCCCCCCGACCCCAGCACCGCATCTACCTCGCAGTCGGCCGCTCACTCAAACGACAGCCCCCCGCCCCCCCGGCCCCCCCCGGCTTCCCCCCACGCCTCCAGAAAGCCCTGGCCCCCGGCAGCCCCGCGCGCCCCGCCAGGGCAGCCGCCAACGCCGCCCTTCCCTCCTCTCTCCTCATCTTCAACGGTTACCTCAAGTTCATGCAGCACCTCAGGGGTTCAGCCCTCGATGCCAACAGACGACTATTCGGAGGAGTCTGACACGGATCTTAGCCAAAAGTCAGATGGACCGGCGAGCCCGGCGGAGGGGCCCCAGGACCCCGGCTGCCCTAAGGACAGTGGTCTAGCTAGCATAGGAATGGACACCTTCAGATTGTAAGCTTTGAAGATGAACAATGAAAATGAATTTAAATAAAAAAAGTTAATAACAAACCAATTTCAAAAATAGACTAACTGCAATTCCAAAGCTTCTAACCAAAAAAAAAAAAAAAGAAAAAAGAAAAAAAGAAAAAGCGTGGGTTGTTTTCCCATATAACGATGCCGGTGGGTTTTACATTTCTTTTTTCCTTTCCTTTTAATAAAATAAAACTTAAAAAAAGAAAAAAAAATCTGTTACATGTGTCCTCTGGAAGGTACTGTTGGTCTGGGAGACGAAGGCCGTGCTGCCTCCTGGCGCCTGCGGAGCTCGCACCCCTGTACATTGCCCCGTCCGATCCCCCGTTGATAGCACAGCAGAGCCCGGCAGCGCTGTATGGGAAAGCAGCCCACCTGGAGACAGTTTTAAATTTCTTGCTATCTTAGCATTCAGATACCAATGGCTTGCTAAAAGAAAAAAGAAATGTAATGTCTTTTTATTCTCAGGTCAATCGCTCACACTTTGTTCTGTTTTCAGAATCATTGTTTTATATATATATATATATATATATATACATATATATATAATTTCTTTCGTTTGTTTTGGGGGTTTTGGTTTGGTTTGGTTTTGTTCCAGAAAAGGATTTTTTTTTGTTGTTGTTTTTTGGTTTGGGGCGGGGGGGGTGGGGGGGCGGGGAAGTTTGTTAATTTAAAATGGGCAGAAAGTATTCAAGAGAAAAACAATGTGAACTGCTTTAGCTTTTCGGGGATTTTAAGGGTAGCTTTTTCTGCTGAAGCCAATTCCAAGGGGAAAAGTTAAGCACTCCCACTTTTCAGAAAAAAAAAAACACACAAAGAGTGTTGAGGACTTGGAGCTTAAAAAAATAAGTTTTAAAACAACTGACTTTCTGTATTTATGATAGATATGACCATTTTTGGTGTTGAGTAGATTGTTGCATTGGAAATGAACTGAAGCAGTATGGTAGATTTAAAAGAAAAAACCCTTTTGTGTACATTTAGCTTTTGTATGGTCCAGCTGACGGCTTCTCATTTGATGTTGTCTTGTTCATTCCTAGACAGATAGATTGCGATCCATCGACTCGCCTGAGCTTTTCTCCCCTTTGTACCTTTATCCCCGTCCCCATCCTGTAATCTTCCACTTATGGTCGCTACCTTCATTTCTTAGAGGGTGGTTGCATAATTATTTTATAAAAACTAAAGAAAGAAGTTCAAAGGGTTTTGGGGGTCAGTAGGATCCCTTGCAGAATATTTTTTGTTGGGGGTTTGAAACTTTTTAAGGCATATACATGCGATTTACCTATGTCTGTTACCCTTGTGCACTTATTTTATTCTTATTTTCCATTTCTCTTTTTTTCTTCTCTTTTTTCTTCCCCTATTCCTTTACTCATTTTGTAAATGCTTCAAAGACTCTGTTCCTGACCTCTGAGCATCAGTTCTGTTTGTGTAATTAGGCTGCACTCTGTTCCTTCTTTTGAAAAAAAAAAAAAAGGTTTTGTTACATTTTTTTTCTCTAAAGAAAATTCATGCTTTAAATAAAATCCAAAGACATACCCTTCACCACTGGTGCAGAATGAGCAAAAAGGATTCTTTTTACTTGAGAATTTGTTTCTGATTTAAACAAACAAGTCTAAGTTTAAATAAAGAATAAAAAAACGTACCGAGGTTGTTATCTGTGCTTCTTCTGCAAGCAGAGAGACAACTCTTAGTGAGCACCCAGTGCACCCCAGGCAGGTTTCTCTTTCCAAGATCTCTCAGTGGCAGCACCGGGTGCCAGGCTCAGGGAGGCCCGGAGCCCCCAGCCCCCCCAGCCCACACGCACCTCAAGTGGCCCAGACTTTGAAAGGAAAACTTTATGCTGCTAAAATGTAGATTTTTGGAGACGTAGATACTTTGCTGTTCCCTTCCATAACCAAATGTCAACAGAAACAACCTCTTTCCGCCATGTTTCCTCTGCCCGAAAGCACGAGAGCCTTCTGCCCACCATCATCATCCTCCTCCTGCTTCAAAAGGGAACTTGGAAGACTGTGAGCGCAGGTTCCTCCCGCCGCCTCGGCTGCTCCTCGCCGGGCCGAAGCCGCTCGCCACCTCCGTGAGAGACTGGAGCGTCTGAGCGCGGGTTCGGTTTCTAGCGGGACACTTATATTTTTATGGAGTTTTGGTTTTAGTTTGACGAAAGACTAGATCCTGAACTGTTGTACATATTTCTGACTAGGCTAATGCACAGTGCAAATTCCTTTTTTAATTGTTTTTTAAGTAGTTGATACTAAAGCGCGAACCACCGGATGTTCCTCCCGGGACCCAGCTGTAGCATAAGGTGTCAAAAACAGAACCACGTACCCATGGAGCGTTTGCTGTTTTAACAAACTGTTTTCTTTAACAGAAGTTCTTGTATTTCTCCCTGTGTTTGAGATGAACATTTTTTAAATTCTAAAGTTGTACAGTTTTTTTTCCATTATTTTATCTTGTTTGTAATTCTATGAAATATATATATATATATTTTTTGCCATTTAACTGTTGTATGTTACTCTGTCTGTATCATATAGAAATATTTTTGTTTTGTTTTGTTTTGGATTCTCTCTGTGATGCCAGTTCCCAGTTTAACACAAGCTTTGTCTGTCCAATTCTGCAAGGTCTCTTTTGGAAATCCTTTTCTTATATCTTGTTTTGTTTTGTTTTGGTCATAGTGCAATTTCTCTCTCCTCCTTCCCCCTCCTCCTTCCCACCCACTAAAAGTTTTATAAATTAATTTCCTTGTATTTTTTCTAAATGTTTCTAGAGACTCTTTCCGTGCGAGGTTGCCTCCTCCTCCTCCTCCTGCAGCCTGGCTGCGCGGGGCTGGCGGGGGGACCCCACGCCAGCCTCGTGCCGCCCCCAGCCCACACGTGGCCTTTCCAGCAAGCGGCAGAGCAGGGCCAGGCTGGGCACGAGGAAAACACTTCAAACTTAGCATTAAGCGGGTTTCTGTTTTATTTTTAATAAAAAGCTTTTTTAAGTGGTGAAGATGGCCAAAGTTTCATACAATTGAGAATAAAGAGAAGCATCAGGGGTGTGCGGGGCCGCCTGGGGCTGGTGGGGGACAAAGGGGGTGGATACAGCCAGCACGCTCACCAAAATATATTTTGCTTTAAAAAAAAAAATAAAAGCTTTTAAATAGAAGCAGAAGTTGGGTTGGTTGGTCGGTTGGTTGGTCGGTTGGTTGGTCAGTCGGTCGGTCGCTTGATTGTTGGTCGGTTGGTTGGCGCTGATACTGCCCACTGTGAAACAAAACTTCGACTATTTTTTTGTTTTTATTTGGGGGGGGGCGAGTTTCGGTAGAACAGAAAGCATAAATGAGGTGAAGAGGGTTATGAACAGCCTTTGCAATGTACAAAAACTAGAGCAAGTGAAACCAAAAATGATGTTCTTGGTGTTTTTCTATACTGTAGTCTTGTTAGCTTTTTTGTTACTGTAACAATGCTGATCTCGAACTGTACCAAAATACATGAGACTGACAGAAACAAACCACATGGAACTTTCAAAACTTTAAAAAACTTGTCACAAAAGACTTTGTTGTCATAGTTGAGTTGACTGTAGATGGTAATTGAATATACTCCTTTGGAACTATTTCATCACGTATGTTTCCTGCTCATTGTGATACATTAAAAAAAAATGAGCAAAAGCTCTAGTGTCAATGTCCCGCGTGTGCGGTGCTGGGTCCGTGTTGGGTGGGTGTGTGCCACGTGGCATGGCTCCGCAGGGCACACCCGTCGCAGGTGGGCACTGCCGCAGAGCCCGTGCCCGCACACGTGTCCTCGTGCACGCCCTGTCCCTCCCGCCAGGGCCACAGTGCCTGGGCTGGTGCTGCAAGTTTCCCTGCCAGTGGAAGTAATGAGCCAAGCAACGCTGTCCGTACTGCAGCTTTGGGATGCTCTGTGTGTGAAAAGGACATTAAAAGTGCATTTAATTTTATTAAATGACTGCAAATGAGTCTGGGCATGGTTCTGTAGTGAATGGTTCAAGGGCAAGTGCAATGCCTTGATGGTCCATCCTGAAACCTGTGAACTAAAAAAATCACACCTGTTTCTGCTGATAAATCAAAAGAAGATGCAGGTAACTAGGTAAGTGGCAACTCATTGCGCTCCCTGTGCAGCAGGGAGGGAACGCAGAGGAACTGCTGAGTGTTCAGTACACAATTCTCTTGCCAAAAATTGCCCCTTGCAGCAGAAAAAGCTTGAAATCCGCTAACAGGGACCACATCCAAGAGGAGTCACAGGGGCCACAGCTCATCTCTAATTTATAACTACAGTGATAAATAATTTACACCCACCACTGCAGGTGGGGCAAGCATCTGCCAGTATGGGTGTCCTTGGTGCACTTGCCAGGACAGCAAGGGCCTTCCTTCCCCCTCCACGCAAGAGGGGCTGAGCTCCGTTGTCTCCAGCAGAGCAGAGGGCACAGGGAGGAAATGTGACAGCTCCCAGGGGTGCGCAGCATTCCTTGGTTAACATTCATACTGACTGACCTGGGCTCCACAGGCGCTGAATTACAAAGTAAAGCGTGTCAAAATCACCAAGGTCCCCGTGATTCTGGGTGCTGTGGCGTAGCTGCCCCAGCCCTGCCCCAGGAGCAGCCCCCAAAGGCGACCCCCTGCCCCATGGGCACCCAGGGGCGCGAGGCCAAGTGCACCTGGACTCACTGCGGCTCAGGACTCTTCAAACTCTCTTCTGGCCAGGCTGCCCGGTCCTGTCCCTGGCTTGGGCACTGTTCCTCTGACATGAGCCTAAGCAGATGAGGATCTGGATTGTCTCTCAGCTGGCTGGGGTTTTCTGAATAGGAAAACTCCATCCTGCCTTTTTAACAGGCAGACAGGACTGCGGCAGTGACAGGGTCGCCAATGTGACCCTCCTGCTACTGGTGTTCGCACTGCGCTGCATTAACATCTCTCCTGTTCCTAGACCAGCTGCTTTGTAAGTTTATTATATAACATTGCTATTTATTCCTGGGTTGAATTCTACTGTAAAACAGCCACGCTTGAGGAAGTGCCTCATTATGTTCAGGAAGGTGTAAATGGCCTCGAGTAGCAGCACAAGCTGCAAACGAAAAACCTCTGTGCAGCATCCTGCACAGAGCAGCCCATCCATGGGAATTGTGCAAACCTCTGGCAGGAATAAAAAGGTTCTTCCATGCTGTGATTCTGGTAAGAGAAGGCTGGGAGTGATTTTTAATGACCTTTCATTGCCATCATCTGAAAGAGACAGCTCTCACTAGTGCACCTTACAGGCCAAAAAATGCATATTTATACACCCATGGCAGGACGTGCCTGGCCAATGGTTTGGAGCTGCATTTCCAGCTGGAGGGACCCAGCAGAGCCCCAGGAACTCCTCCCAGGCACAGTGCAGAGGCGGCAGTGACACCACCCTTGTGGCCTGGCCCCACTGGCCCAGGCAGGGTCCCGTGCCCACGCCTGGGCTGAAGGACACTGGAAGGCTGCTGAGACGTCCCCAGCATGGCTGGATGTGCTGGAAACTGCCACAGGCCGGGCTGTGCCAGCACTGGGGAAGGGTTAACTCTTGAGTGCTTAAACTCCAGCGTGGAGCTGGTTCTCTGTTCCAAGCTCGTTAACAAGGTACACCTGATGATCTAAAGCACTAGAGAGTCATTTTAATTAACGCTCTGCCAGAGGGGATGTGGTGAAGACACTGATTTCACTCCAATGACTTTCTATTTTGGTGTTTTGTGGAATCAGTGTGTTGGTCCCCAGCCTGATGTGAGCTAATCCAGCCGCTGCTGCATGGGCACAGCCACTGCTTGGCTCCCCCGGGCAGGTCAGTGCTGAGCTGCTGGCACCTTCCACAAGTCCAAGTCACGACCCCTTGGCCGGGCCCTGTGGGACTGGCTCTGGTGGCTTGTCCCCAGCAGGACCCAGCTGTCACCCCAAGCCACCAGCAGGGCACAGGTGGCAGCGGGGCGGCAGCACACAGAAACAAGAGACAGCCATGCAGCCCCTTCCACACAGGGCCACGGGGCAGGGGGCACCTGCCTGTGCCCGCAGCCCCAACCCGAGGGATGGCGCCCGCATGAGCTGGGAAGGAGCCACAGCCAAGGGATCTCCAGGTCTCCCACAGCCTCTGCAGTGATAGAGGAGAGACTTCACACTGCCCCAGAGAGCAGACAGCAGTACCTATAAATGGTATTGTTCTCTTGGTTAGATGGGAGCATGATGTTACTTAATTAATGTTTTAATACCCTAGGCATCTTCTGTGCCGTATAATTCATATCGATTCGGTTGTGAGCATGTTCTGTTAAAAAGACTCTCTTTCCTAAGCAAACTTTCAATTATATTGAATTGTCACAGCAAAAAAGGGTCTTTTCTCATCATGGGGGAGGGGGTTCTCAGCCAAAGCACTGTTGGCCGGGCTGGGTACACACCTGCACATGCAGAGGCATGCACATGCACACACCTGCACATGCATGCACACACGTGCATGTGTGCAGTGCCCACCCCCTCCTGTCCCAGTGCTCCCACCCTCCCCGAGCCACTGGGGCCACCCCAGCACAGCTTGTGGCTGCAGCAGTGGGTCAGTGGGGTGGGCCCCTTCCACAGCCAAGGCACAGAGCTGGGCACACTGAGAGAGTGAGGAAAGTCAGTGCCAAATCAGAATTGTCAGAGGATTATCACTGGGGCAGAGAGAAGGCAAAGCCTCTTTTCACCCCCCAGTCAGGCAGATGTGTGCGGGGAACGCTCAGTGTTTTGGCAGAGCAGTGACAGTTCCTTTTTAAGCAGCAATTCGGTGTTCATTGTGTGACATCGTGTCCCTCCCGCTCCAGCAGCATCATGATCAGGGCACTCAGCCGGGGAGAGGGACACGGACATGACCAGTCCTGCCACGTGTCCCCCGGCCCTGCCACGCCCCAGTGAGCTGGAAGGGGCTCCCCTTTGTGCCCAGGGTCAGGGAGTGCCCGGGGGACAAATACAGGATTGAGACCGTGAATTGCCTTGTGCCATTCTTGCCAGGTTCTGTGAGGCTGGGACTTGGCTCTGGGCAGGCAGACAGCTTCTGGGAGGACACCAGAAAAGTCACTGGCACACACCAGCAGGTTCCCCTGACCACTTCAGGGCCTTCCTGCTGGGACAGCTCAAGGCAAAGCCGCTCTCTGTACTCTGCTCGCAGGGAGTTGCTCCCAGCAGCTCCCCATCTCAGAGAGGTGGGGGCAAGACAGAAACCTGTTTGCACACTCTCCTGCCTGCACTGCCAGGTTCTGGCTCTGTCCCTGGCAGTCACCCTCTCATGCCATGGGGCTGTGGGGAGGCTGTGGAGTGAGTGGAGGGAAAACAGCTCTGCCACTTAGTGCTGCCTCAGCCCCTCCAGGCCGGGCTTGGCACTCAGCACTCCACCAGCGCCAGGCACCTGTGCCCAGCAGCCCCGGGTGAGCAGCACATGGAGGTGATGGCAAAATGTTTAAAGATACTTGTTTGCTCCCAGCAACAGAAGAGCACCTGGGCATTCTGGAAGGATAAAAGGAGCAGAGCCTTGGTGTGTCAGCTCAGCCCTGTGTGTTATGGCAGCATGGAGCTGCCAGCTCTATCACCAGTCCCTGCCATGAGGCTGAGGGCCATCCCTTAACCCCAGCCCCGCTGAGCCTGTCATCCCCACAACGCAGGGGAAAGAAGGCTGCTCCCCTACTGTCCTCTACCAGGGAGGCCTTATCAAGGATTTCTGTCCTTTTTTTTTTTTTTTAATAATGAGGCAAAGATAAAAATTCTGTATTTTCATTACTACCCATTTTCACAGCCCGCTGAACAAAAACACAAAGCGCTTCTCCTGCTGCCCCTTGCTCCCCAGCCCTGCCTCTTTCTCCCATGGAGTTCAATTAAAGAAAGGCGAAAATTGAAGCTGTTTTACGCAAGGCGATTGCAACATGCATATTTGATTTTTATGATGGATCTAAATTGCTGAATAAGGCCGTGGAACAAAGGGAGACTGCGGCTTCCTGCCCATCACAGCCAGGCAGCCACTGCAGAACAAAAGCGCCAGCCATTAGGAGCTCAGCAGGGAGATACATTATATAAATGACTTTGTTTCTCTGCCCCTTCTCCCCCATGGGGGCTCGGACGGGGCTGGGGACTGCTGATTCCACATCCCGGTGAGAGCAGGATGCGGGCGTGGGGCCTCGCTGGAGGCACAGGACGGATGCGGTGAGCTGAGCACGCACCTGGGCTGGGACACAGCCTGACCCCCGGCTCCTACCGTGGCATCAGCTCCTGCTGCCGCTGGTGTGGCAGCAGTGCCCCTCAGGCATTTGGTGATACCCTTTAACGGCACCTTTGCAGCCCAGGCTGCAGGGCCACTGGCAAGCGGCAGAACCGTGTGAGAGCAGCCGGGAAGGGCCGGTCTGGACTGCCCCGACGGCCGCGCTGATGTCCTTGCAGTGTGGAGCAGCCCCCGATGGCCACCGAGCCCGGGGTGCTGGGCACCAGGGTCTGCACCCATGGGGAGCCGCGGGCCTGCTCCCCACTCACAGGACTCGGTCTGTAGGGAATGCGGCTTGCTAGGGATGCTTCAGGCAGAAGATCTGCAATTCCTCAGTCTAAAGCAGGTGTTTGACAAGGGCAGAATCTGGTTAGGATCAGACTGTGCTGGCAGAGGGTTTCCCCTGGCTCCGTGAAGCTGCTGCAGGGGCGAGCTGGGCTGTGCTGCGCAGACAGTGTTTGTGGACAGACAGGTGGACACCGTGGCCTCGCCTGGCACGCTCTGGCGGGCAGGAACAGCCCCCGGCGTGCCGGAGTGATGAGTATTGCCAAGATGTGTGCTGGCACAGCCCCAGCTGCCCGGGATGCGGTGCCGCGGGAGCGCGGCGGGCTCGCGGCTGCTGCTGCCCGTCCCTCCCCAGCGGCCCGGGGTGCCCGGGGTGCCCGGGCAGGAGCCCAGCCCGGAACACGCGCTCCGGCCACGGACACGAGCGGCACGGCAGATGGCCCCCCGGGTCAAGGGAGCACCGTGGAGCGTGGCCCGTCGTGCTGGTGTCCAGGAGGGCTCTGGGACAGCGCTGCGCCCCTGCAGGGGACGGGCTTGGGGTCGGCTGCTGCCGGCCCTCATCCAGCTGAGCGAGCTGCTCTCGCCGTGCTGGGGCGGGCCGCGGCTGCTCGAGCTCAACCTCTGCTGCTGCAGATGTGACAAACGGCTGGAGAAAAACAACCAGCCAGGCTGAACACCGCTTTCCTTCCCTAATGCGTCCCCCAGGTCCTCTGCCCAGCGTCTCCCCCTCTGCGCTGCTCCGTGGAATTACATCCTTCAGAAGCAGCGTCCTAATGGATCTCCCCCACACCTTCCCAGGGCTTTGGAGAGCAGGAAGGAATGTGACATATGCCACCACGGCCCTGGCGATGGCCGTGCCAGGCACCCTGTGCTCCGGGGGGCAGTAGGCTTTGAGAGACCACCACGGCCCCGTGCCTGCCCGCACAGCCCTGTTCTCACCCACCACAGCCCCCAGAGCCCACCACAGACCCATGTCCAGCCACCACAGTACCCCTCACCAACAGCTGCTACCAGTGAAAAAGTTGGAGGGGACTGTGCCAAGATTTTGCTCGAGAGCCTTGGCAAGACCCACAGCAAGAGAACAGGGGAAGACGTCCCAGGTGGAATCCCGGGCTGGCTTGGGAGGAGCTGGGAACCATACAAGTGCAGCTGCAGGAAAAGACTGGGAAAAGGTGGGAGCGGCCCAAGAGCTGACAAGGATGTGTTCAGCTCTTTAAAGTTTGATTTCCATGACCTTTTTGCTGCTGGTTACCGCTCCCCTGGTGCCACTCCCAGCACTGACTGGGGCAGGTTGTGTTTTCCCTGCTAGGGAGCTAAACTGAGATGCTGTGTGTAAGAAATGGGAAGTGACAAGATATGACCGAAGCATTGGAAATCAATCCAAACTAAATGTGCTTCTTAACTATAAGTGAACAGTTGAAAACAATCCTCTATTATAGCCATGGAGATAAATACTCTGTTTTTATTAGGAAAAAATTGCTTTGGACTGAATAAAGTCGTTTGATTAACAAGTCAAAGCAGATGGTTTATTGATGTTTCAAAAAGGAGTTTACAAGGTCTAGTGAAAAAAGAGCCCCAGCTCTGAATTAACAAATTACCCGGGTATGTGGGACATTGACAGTTCACTGCTAATAGATTTATGGGCTGCTGCTGGGTGTTTTGTCCCCATTTGGTTTATTATGATAAAATATTGGGGCAGGGGTAACCTATAGCCTCCCTGCAATATACTGTATTGACCCCTGACCCTGGGAGCCTGACAGCAAACCTATATATTAGATTCTTAATTTGTCTTAATCTAACAGGATCAGTCTCTGTGCAGTAATTATTTTCCAAAGGCAATGGTGTGGGTGTGTGTGAGTACTGCAGGTGAAGGTGGATCACTCTGACAATTGCACTGGACATATGGTTCAACTGCTGAAGACTGGAGAGATCACAGCAGGAATGAGGTAGGAGCATTAGTATCCCATGACCAGGACATGACCTTGAGAAATAACAAAATTCCCTGGCGCTGTAAAATTACCCCCATAAACCAATTAACAGGGAGGCCCTGGCAGCACCTGGAAATATGCAATGATCATGGCTGGCAACTTGAAGAGCTGAGCCTTTTTATATAAACTTAGGAACTTACAGTAATGGCCCAAAGCCCTGCCCATGGACACAGCTTCCCACCAGACTGCCATGTCCTGCAGGTGGGCAGAGGGACCGTGACTAATGCAGGCAGCTGTGGATCCACAGCAGCCGAGATTCCGTGTCCGATATTTGAGGATTCCAATGCAGTAACTGCCCGCCCCTGTGTCAGAGCAGCAGTACCGGCCAGGGCACGGGCACTGTCACTGTCACTGTCCCGCTGGGGGCTGCCTGTGGCTCCCTCAGCACTCAGGGGAGCCGGGCAGGCTGAGGAGCTGGCACTGCTCATTCCTGTTCCCAGGCCATCCCTAAGAACACGTGCGGGTCCCCAGCAGCCCCAGCCCCCAGTTCCACAGCGCTGATGGCATGCCAGGTCGCTCCCAGGGCCAGCACAGCCCTCACACCAGCAGGGCCCAGAGCAGCGGCTGCTCGGCCCTGCCAGGCACAGCACTGATGGATGGGGGACAAATGTGTCTTCTATTGCTCCCAAGCATACAGGCGTATTCCTTCTCTTTTATAGGGGCTGTTGGACCACTGAAAATGGGAACTTTCTGATTTGTTCTGCAGCCATTTCCCTTTCTCTTCTGTAATAGGATCTGCAGGAATCATTTAAACAGCTGAAGGCAATTTAGTATCTTCTTTACCTTTCTCCCCACACTTCCTATGAGTTCAGCAGGAACCCTCCTGATGAACTAATCCTACTGTAAAATATTATTTACAGGCATTATTCCTCTAATTAATTGTCTGCAGCCTTATTTACCCGGTTCTGGATTAACTCTGAGACCAGTGACTATCCAGAGCTGCTGTTTGCTCCAGCACTCTCTTTTGCTCTGTTTATCTTTTCTTTGTAGAAGAGTGGCTCCATTATATACAAACTGTCCTGAGGCTTAGCAGATATTCCAGGGAATCACAGGACTGTATCTCATCTTTTCCAGTAATTAGTTACTCTCTCACATCTCAGAGGAATCACAGCAAACCTTCTTCCACATGCCATTGCTCCCCATGAAGCAGAAGGAAATTGAAAGGATCACATTAATATTTTAATAGTTGACATTACAATTTTAATCTCACCCCAAATGCAGGAGCACTGGAGGGGGAACCATCTCACTCTCTACAACTACCTGATAGGAGGTTGGACCCACGTGAGGTCAGTCTCTTCTCCCAGGTAACAAGTGATAGGATGAGAGGAAGTCTAGCCAGGGGGAGGCTTGGTTGGATATTAGGGGAATTTTTTCCTGGAAAATGCTGGCACAGGTGCTGCCCAGGGAAGCTGTAAAATCACCTTACTTCGAAGTTTTCAAAAAATGTGGATGTGGCACCTGGGACATGATTGAGGGGTGAACACAGTGGTGGTGCTTTGCTGAAGGTTGGACTTTGTGACCTTACAGGTCTTTTCCAACCTTAACAATTGTGATTCTAAGCTGTCACTGATTCACAGCTGTCAGCTGTGAGCACAGGTGCTAAAAGCAGGCTCCACCTGTAACCTCTTGAGGGGCTGCTCAGCCCCAGCACATCTGGGCCAGTCTGGGTCCTGGGAGTGCCCACAAGGGAGTAGCCTAGCTCCAGCGTTGGACCTCTTCAGTACTCCCAGGAGCTGGTGTCCCCTGTGCCTGGCTGCTGGGGAAAGGCTCTGCCAGCTCAGGAGCAGGGGCAGCTCTGCTGCTCCAGCTGTTGCAGGAGGGATGGGGTGTAAGGAGGGTTCCCAGCCCATGCCTGGGGTACAGCCGGGGCCGTGCCTCCCGCCTGGGCAGGCAGGGTGTGCCTTCCTGGCCTGCCAGCACCGCCTCTGCCCTGCCGGAGGTCGGAGCAGCGGCTCCCACACCGCAGGACGGCTGTGCCTGCTGAGGGGACTGCGGTGGCAGTGAGCCGTGCGCCTCCGGGCCCGGGGCCAGCACTGGTGTCACTGGTGTTCGCGAGCACACGGGTCGGTGCTGCTGGCAGCTCACTGTGCCACCGCAGGGCTCTTCCAGAGCAGTCCCTGCTGACAACTTGTTGGATGACTCTCTCCAGGAAAGATAGTTTTTATGCGTTGTTCTGGCATCCTGCCACCTCTCCCTGGTCGGGGTATATTTTATAACACAGCCAAGACAGAGGGTCTAGGAGGATGGGACGGGAATGCTTCCCTCAATTCACTAACTGGAGCAAATCACTTACGAGGAAGCAATTTCAGTTTCACGCCCTGGCTCGATTCCAAACTAGGATGGGTCTTTTAGTCTATTAGTCACAATCAACTAAACTCAGAGTTGGCCTCTAAAAGATCCCTGACAGCCCGGGAGGATACCCGGGTTTGACACAGCACAGTGGAACAGGGCACACCCGTGTGCCCTCCTGCAGACCAGAGGAATTCATGTACCCTTCAAAGAGACAGAAAAGGATCTTCCCCAGTGGAGGCATCAGCTACACCTACCAACAGCCAACGGTAAGAGCAGTAAAAAATCCCCATTTCATACACCCATGAGTGGCAAATCAAAGCCAAATTACATAAAAACACAAATTGGTCGGGATTACTGCTACTCCTAATTTCAAATTTTTGACCTGTGTGCATTTCAGCTGAAGGAATACTGAGAAGAGCATTTAAAATGTATTTAAAATAGGAAAATTTCTGGTTTGAAAATTATTACAAAGTTATGAGTGATGGAGAAACAGCTATAGTGAAAATTTGGAGGAAATATGGTTGTAATATGCCTAGCAGTGACGTTCACCGGGATCTGATCCCCACAAAACTCTCGTTATTGTTTCCCTGGATTTCACAAATTTAAATGGTATCTTGTTTTGGAAAAAGAATCTGGAACTTGACTTCCATTCCCAACACCATCCCACAGTTAGCCCATTCATGCCATCTGGTATTTGATCAATATACATGGCTGCAGGAGTATTTTACATTTGAGCTCTGTTACATTTTTCATGTGATGGTCCATTGCACCTGGGGCTTGGCCTTATGCTGAGCTAGACAAAAACAAATTAGAAGTTTCTTCTGTAGAATGCACTGCCTTGTTATTTCTGTAGCATCTCATATGCCTGAGGCGAGCAGGATTAGTGGAGGATTACCGTGCATGCGCGCATAGCTTAGAAAGCTGCTTTGATTACAAAGCCCAAAAAAAGGATATTAAATTTTTATTACAAAAATATTTGGTTTACTTCATTCCTCTTCTAACAGCAGCCAAAATTCCGAGCATTCTCTTGCTCTGTGGTCATACTGCGGTTCCAAGCAGGGAGAGGAAGTGGATTTCTGGTGTTGTTTTCCTCCCAGAGATGACAGCCTGGAGCTTTGCCTGTTTCCCAGGTCAGCCACTGAGAGCAGGGCCTGGAGAAGCCGAGCTCAGCCATCCTGCCAGGGAGGCACGAGGAACCTAACTGCCTTGTCGTTATTTACATCTCCAGGGTTTCACCGAGCTCCACTCCCTTCCTGCTTTTCCACCAAGCATGGGAACAGACAGGCAGTTCCTTGCTCCTATGATTTATCATATGCCTGTGCGTTTTCTTCTTTTGTTGCCTATAGCAATTTGGTTTCTATATGGTCTCAAGAACAAATGTCTGAGTCATGTAAAGCTTGGCTTATACACCACCTGTGCTAACGGCACCGTTTTTACCCACGCACCCACGTCCCAAACTGGCATCTTCCCTCACAGGGGACAGCAAACCAGCTAAAGCATCTCCTAGATTTGGAGACTTCCCCTATCTCGAATCAGATCGGTATGTGCCTCAGAGGCAGCAGCAACTCCTCCATCGGCTGATAACAGAGGTAAGTGAGGGTCTGGTCCCGAAGGCCGGCGGGGGCGGCGCCGCCAGAGCGCAGCGGGACGGCCGCGGGCCGGCGCGGCCTGTGCGGCCACCGGGGCCTGGGGCGGGGGGCGCCCGTCCCCATGGCAACGCCCCGCCCCTTCCCCGCGGTCCAATCGCCGTCAATCAGGGGCGGGATCCCAGGCTCCTATTGGACAGTTCTTACGTTAACCAACGCCGCGGGCTCGTGAAGCTTTTCGCCTGCGCAGGGGGCACCGCCCCGCCCTTGCCGAGCGTTGATTGGTCTCTTGGGGGCGGGGCTTACCCTCACCCGCCCTGGGGTTGGACGAGAGCCCCGTCAGTCAGGGGCGGTACTGGGGGCGGGGCTGGCGGGCCGTTCGAACGGCGCTCCCGCTGCTGGCAGGCTCGGGCTGGGCTGCGGGCCCGCTGCGCCTCCGGACGGCCCAACACAGCCCAGCCCGGCCGAGAACCTCCCCACGGCCTCCCCCCTCCTCAGAGTGGCCGGGGGGCAGGCAAGGCTCCCTTCCCGGCCGCCCTCTCCCAGCCGGACAGGCCGCCCTGCTGCCGCCGGCTCTTCCGCCGCCGTGCCGGGAGAGACAATGGACGAGACGGGTCTTGGAGTAAACGTGGTCCCCGCCGAACTACGGAGCAGGTTAGTGCTTGGGAGAGTCCTCCCCGGCCAGGCAGTTCCCTGAGCTCCGAAGGGGAGCGGGCTGAGAGGCAGAGCCCCGCTGGGTACCGGCACGGCGGTCACTCCTTGTAACTCCCGGCTGCAAAACTTCCTCCAGGCAGGTTCCCACAGACTGCAAAGTCATTAGGAAGCGTCGTCTGGTCAGACTCCTTGCTGAAAAGTGGGATCAAATACATCTCCGTAGTTTCTGACAAACTACGCCAAACCTGTTATTAAAAGCCTACAGGGGAGGGGATTTAAAGTGAAACGCTGAGCTGGTAGGTGCTGAAGTGCTCAGTGAGCTGGGTTCCTGATTGTGTTGGTCCTGTTTGACCTCCTTAATTTAAAACCTGAGGTTATTTCCACATCAGTGATGAGATAAAGAAACAGGAAGTTGCTTTTATTGAATCAAGATGTACGGGGGGAAAAAAAGGAGAGGAACCGCTCTTCTATGCTGCCACAATGTTCATTGCACAGAATGTAGTGTAAGTCAACAAGAAATTAGTTGCTATAGCAAAATGCAGGGGGCTTAGTTGATATTCTTTGGGTAACCTAGAAAATCACCTGTTTGTTTAAAAAAATCCCAAACCTTTGTTTGAATGTTTCTTTGCTCTCTTGACTGCAATAAACCATGAAGGAACAATTCTGCGGTCTCCTGGTATGTGATAGTGAGAAACCATTCCCTGATAACTATGGAGTTCTGACTCTGACCAGGTTTTGGTCTGGGTTATTAGTTGGATCATGTGGCACAGTCCTGCTTCTTCTTGGAGGGCGATTTCTCTGTGTCTGACCATAGGTTTAACAATGAATGCTGGGAAGATGTAAGCATCGTTAGTTTTGTGGTGTTCTGACTGAGACAATGACATCTCCTGGAGCATAAATTGTCCTCTTTGAGTTGAATTTGTGTATGCTTATAACAATTATCTTAAAGAAAAAAATAACTTTGATTTTTAAATTTTAGATGGGACTGAGAAAACATACAGCACATCTCATAACTGGAAGTCAGAGGCACAGAGCTGCTTCTGAGCATGTAAGAGACAAGCAGCCCCTCAAACTTTTCTTATCTAAAGTTAATTTCACTCCAGATTTTGATTTTAGATCCTCAGGTTTTTTCTGTCTCCTTTTTCTAGTAATTTTTCCTGTCTTTGATTTATAGTTTTACCTTGTGCTTTATTAGGAATTGTTTTTTTCATTTGTTTATACTGATGGCTTCAAACTTCCAGAAGCAGCTGAGATCTTGCTATTATCCAGAAGTATTTTGAAGAGTGAAATACAGCTCTTTTGCTGCTGCCATTACTCAGTTAACAGTGATGATTAAATCCCATAAATATTCTCTTGCCCTTGACAGGAAAAGCCTTGTATGTGGGTTGATGGAAATCATTCCCTTTCCTGTTGATATTTGTAACTAAAATCAGGCTGTAAAGTGCTGAGTGTACACAGAAAGCCCATGCTGGTCTTCCATTCAAGCAGAGCAAATGCAATCACCAGTGCTCTCACCCTTTGAAGGGTTGGAGCACTTAAAAAGAACTAGATGATTTGTAGATGGATTCTGCCCCAGACTCCAGTGTTAGGAAAGGGCAGGTGGCACTTTATGCCATTTCTGAAAATCAAACCCATTTTGTTCAAGTCAACTCTCTCCAATTCCTCAGTCAGCACTGGCTTAGGGTAAGTGTGATCACTGTGGAAGAAAAGAAAGAGCCAGAATAGACCCTGGTGATAAAATTCCACTTTGGAGAGCCAAAATACTTGTTGTGTTTATGAGAGGCATTTTTGGAGAAAATATGTGGGGAAAAAAGCTCTGGTGAAAGTGGTGAGAAGTTTGACTTAGTTTTTTGTGGTCACTTCACTTGTGGGTATTTGGGTGCAGCAGAGAATGGAAGAAACTCTGCCTTATGACTTTTGGCCAGTGTTGCTGATTTTCCAGTAAGCTCTGTGCTGCATAGAGGTGTAGAACTCTAATGGTTTGTTGTATGCCATTAAAAGGTATTGTACACTCATAAAAGAATGACATTTTGATCAATGCTGTTAAAAGAATTACTGTCTTGACACAGAAAAGCTTTCCTGCTGCAAGTTTAAAAATATGCCTTTAAAAGCTTTTTATTGAGTACCTTTGCATCCCTCAGAAATGTGCTATTTTGGCACAGGGCTGCTCTGAAGTAACTCCACATTGTAACCTGAATGCAAGACCTCGTGTTTACCATCAGCAGGGTGCGAGGTGAGGCAGGTGTGTTCACTTACCTGCTGTCATGGGGACAAAGGAAAAGCACCTGGAGCTGCTTGTATGCAGCTAAAAATACAACCCTTCCTTTTTAGAGTCCCAAATCAGTTGAAAGCTATTTGTTTGTTTTGACATTGATTCCTCTCTGTCCCTCCAGCTTTCTTTTGCACGTTCCTTTGGAGTTTGAAGCTATGCATTGATGTTGGAAGGAGGCAGGTGGCAGGTAGGGGAACCACAAATCTCTGCACTGCAGCTGGGTCCTGGCTCATGGGCAGGCGGGCTCTGCTGGGAGCAACTGGGCTTGGAGGTGTCTAAGGTGGTCCTGTGGTGTAACACTTCTTGTGGCAGAAATCTCCCCTTAGTGTGGTTAAAAGATCTTGTGCCAGAGCTCTTGATTAATCACAGCTGCTGGAGGAGTGTCGTACCTGACTTGACAGTGGCCAGAGCCACAGCTGCACAGTTCAACACGGACGACAGGTACTGTCAGGTGGGAACTTGGGAACCCCAGGCAGGGAACTGGGAGGTAGGGCTGTAATTCCTCAGCTCTGACACGCTCTTGTGTCCTCCTGCGCTTTGTATTATGTTTCTTGAGCTTTTATGTTTCAGGCTTTCAGTTGTTCAGCTGCATGTGATGTTCCAAATAGCATTTTATGTAAAGGTGGAGGGATAAATTGAAAGAGCCAAGAATGGTGACGTGAGTTTTGATGTAAAGACATCCAGGATAAATTGTTTGCTAGGCTTTTTCTTCCTCTCCTTTCTATATATTCATGACCAGGCCAAAGCAGCAGATGTTCTGGGTGCAATTGGTATGGGCCATGCCCTGTCATGGGACTGTCACCTGCTGGGGGGTTGCAGAATGCTTGCTAAGAGGTTTTGTAACAGGTGAGTGAGGTCACAGCATTACCTGGCACTTCTATACCTCAGCTGAAAAAAGCTGTGACATGCAGCAGTGGGATTTAATTGCTGAAGAAAGCGAGATGTTTCGTTTCACTGTGTGTGAGTAGCTCCCTTTAAGGTCATAAATATTAATGCTCTGCATATTCTGCAAAGACAAGGTAAGAAAGGAAGAAGCAAGAGAGCTTGAATGCTTGTATTTGGCACATGAGGATGTTGCTCAGAGAACTGTGAGTAGAATTGGCATCTGTCTCACTCGCTTCCTGTCTCTCAGATACCTGTGTTTTGTCCATTTTGACCTTCAAGGAAGGCATGAGATACCCAAATACTTCCTTACTTCGGTTTCAATTAAACTTTTGGCAGCTTTCTAGGGCAGTGTTTGGTTTGGGTTTTTTTTTTAATTGCGTGAGTTTCTGTCACCAGCTGCTATCAACTGTTTTCTGAGCCCTCACTTGTGTAGTTTTAGCTTTGGAGGAAATATGAAAGCAAAATTATCTCCGTGGTCCTATTTACCCACAGCACTTCCCTTGAAGCTCCCTACAAATGCTTTTCTACAGTAACCTTTCAGAGTACCTGCTTTCAAGAGAGCTTGCCAGCCTGGAAGTGGGGCTTAGGCATGTTTTCTTACATTTAGCTATATTAAAAATGGGGATCTTTGTTCCAGTCTTCTTTGTCTGGCAAACTAAATTGCTTTCTACCACTGATCCTTGTTTTCATTGCTCTAATCTGTAAATTTGTTCAGTAATCATCTTGTGCCTATTTTTTTTTTCAGAGCATAGACAAAACTGCTGCATAACATAGGGTCAAGCTCTTGAGGGTGGGATAAAATAAACTGTGCTCTTTTGTGTTGATATTTAATTGCTGTAAGCTGGAAACATTTATTTAGTATTTGGCCTTATCTGCAATTACATTCTGAGGCCTATCAGTCTCTAGCCCACTTGATGTGTCATGTTGATTTTGATTTTCTTAATCAAATGTCATTTTGCATCAAGTCAACTGTCATACAAAACCTGCTATATCTGTGCTATTAATAAGCAATAAGTATTTAATTAAAAACCACACTAGCGCAAGAATATATTTTCTGAAAATTCATGTCACTAATGCTATATTGCCTCCTCATTTTTTTCTAGCCAGAGTCTTGTATTGGCCATTCTGTTGCTTTGCCATCAGTGTCAAACAGACAAGATTGTAGCTACTCATGTCACTAAATCTGAAAAAAAAAAAACCAAACCTACCCACTACACTGCTCCAACAAAACCACCCTCCCCTGGTTCTTGTTTCTCTCTGTCCTCTCAAATAGCCTGTTTTCCAAAGAATACAAAAAATTAGCATTGATGGTTCAAACAGCTCCTCAGACAAGCTCTTTCTTCTAATCACCATGGAAATTGAAACATAGATCTTAACTCTTCCCCATTTTACCTACTTCAAGCCACTCACTCAAGATGTAACTGTCCTAGCAGAGTCATCTGTCTTCCTGTGGGACTTGCAGGAATCCTTTCTAGAGGTTCTGGAGGTCCCCTGCTTAACCAGCCACAACAGCAGCACTAGAGGTGATTGTGACTTGTCGCTGGGGTTAAATGGATGTCAGACAAAAGCTGATGGTCTAAATCTCTTCCTGTTATTATTTCAGGTGAATTACATGGCTTTGGTTTGGAATTGATTAAAATTTGATGTTAATCTTTGCAGCTGTGAAGTAGAGAAATTCAACAGTCTTTTACAACTAACCCCAAATGTACAGAAATTGATTCTACTGGTGCAGTACTGTCACCAAGCCGTCCAGCACAGGTGCCAACTGTGTGATTGATCACAGAGTTCCTGAATGTTGGATGGATTGAGTTGCTGTTAGAACCTGTGGGAGCAGATCTTTGGGCAGCAGAGACAGGGAATCCACTTTTTTATATAATGACCTTCAAAATCAAACCTGTGTGTTGTCTCATGTTTTTGGCTGACTTCCTGTGAGCATGTGGATAAATCAGGTCAGTTTTCCTCATCTGATGTGCATAGACAAGTATGAGGATTATGAAATGAGAGCAATAACAGAAGGGTGTGTATTACAGTGAGAGGAATAAAGGGTAGCGTAGAGGAAAGTGGTGCCCTTTTGTGGAAATATTTATGAAGAAAATTGATAACTGGAAAATAAATGGGTGATTGATACCTGTGGAATAAACAGATCAATAAAATCAGTAAGATGAGACCAGGAAGGTGTGTTTTGTTACTTACTGGAGTAATGAGAAACACTTTTGTACTTGTGAAAAGGGCATGTTCTGAATTCTGGAAAGTATATTGTGCTGAAGTTTTGGGGAGTAAATCAGCTGGTAGCTCAAAGTGAGGTTTGTTTTTAAGTCTGGAACTTGGGTTGCAGTTTATTTTCTTGTTCTGGGCCTCGCTTGAGGAACAGCATGCAAGGAGCTGAGGGAGTAACTCGTACTGAAAAGAGCTGTGGCTTGTTCTGCTCTACTCGTGTTTTTAGCAGGGAAGGTTGCAGGATATTTTCTTTGTTTTCTTTGTAGCTTTAGTGTTTAGGCTATAGGGATTTAAAATATTTCAGAGAAAAAATAGCTTCAAATTCAGCTCTGAGTCTGATATTTGTTTTATTAGTGGAAATCTTTGTCTCGTGTTTTCCCAGTTCTAGATAACCTTTTCTTGTCATCTAAGAAATTAATTTCTTTGTTGGACTCATTGCAAGTAAACTTGATAGCAGGATTGCTGTTATTGAGGCAGCTTACACAGTGATTTGCTAAGTACAGCCTCTTCATATAATGTGAAGCAGAAGTCGATTTATTGACCACCACTGGGATTTCAGGAACTGTTGAGCTACCTGGTTTTTATCCTTCTCTCATAAAATTTGCTATTAAATGTCTTTTTTTCTGTTACCTCTTGAAAAGGGTTCTCTTTGAAATACAGTCGTACAAGAGCAGCAATCCTACTCATTTCTGTGCTGTAGAGTTTGGCTTTTTAATGAAGTGCCTACAGGGTCATGTAAAGTATCTTGACATCAGATTCTTGAAGGTTTTTGTAAAATACTTTCCTATGCCAGGAGGACGCTGGTGCTTCTCAGCTGTGTCAACTGGCTCTGTGGCTGTGGTGCCAGCCCTTGGCATAGAGCACATCCCAGTGAGAGCAGAACACTGCAGAAAGACCTGCTCTGCTCTTAGCACTGCACTTGCTGCAGTACATGTCCTCTGTCAAATATTATCTGCTGCTTCTCTGGAAGGCTAAGGAATTAAAAAACATATAATTTGATTCGTTTGTGCTATTTAATGTATATTCATAGTAGTTCATACTACTTTCTGCAAGCTCGTCTCTAAGGTATACGTTAGGAAGGAAAACTGTTTTCTCTGGTAATCTGTAAAAACAATTTTAAAAATAGAATCCAAGTGAAGTGTACCAAGTGGATATTGATTCTTGTGGATATGGAAAGAATGCTTTCTGTGAACTCTTCTTCATTGCTTCAGAGTCCGTACCAGTGTCTGGAGGCTTTGGGGGTGATGTTTTTTGATTAACAGATAGTAATGGAGAAATCATCTTTAGTTCATCTGGATTTTTGACAGCTCTTCCCAGGCACCGCTGCAGACGGGATGTCAGAACTGGGGTACTTGGGGGTGGAACTTGGACATTTACAGGTTGTGGTATGTGCTGGGGAAGGTCTCAGATCTCGGTGTGTTTCTGCTCCATGAGATGGTGCCACGGCGTGTTATGTGTGACCAGAGCACGACACTGCTTGGGACTCTTGAGTCCCACAGAGCTGCTGCAGGCACTAAAAGGGAACAGGGAAATGGAGGCAGAAGAGAGCAGCATAGAGTGCCCTAGATTATTGCAATCAGCTAAAGGGGATGACACGTTTGAACCCTGATGCTGTACGCACAGCTGCCACATCTGCCAGCCCAATGCGCAGAGGAGGCGAGCCCACCCAGTTACGTACTGTGGCTAAAGGACTTTATTTGTGGTTTCATTTGTGGAGAGGTTAAATGCAAGGAGCAAAACTAGTATTCTCCAAATTCCCTTTTTGCTTACCTTAATCTTGTATTTATTGTGGAGCAGCATCTTAGTAGTTCTAATTAACCTGACCACTGGATAGTGAGAGATTCTTTTTATTTGACTGGTCCCAGAATGATTTTATTTTGCTGTCACCTGCAGATTAACAAGCTTCAAGGGGAAATAGCTTCTGCCAGGTGCATGGTTACCACGCATGTGCCAGGCTGGTTTTATTTCCGAGACCGTGTCCATTTGTAATCCAGAGGAAGCCCTGATCTCTGGGGGTGGAAGCAGGAGTATAAATCACCTCTCAAAGGTCCCCTATGAACAAGTATTTTTTGCTTCCTGTTCATCACGTGCTACAGGTGCCTATGTTGGTGCTTGGTTTGTGTACAAATGGGAGAGGTGGTGCTGTCTGATACATCTGTGGCACTCATGACTGCATCTTCCAAAACTTGGGATCTGCAACTGGTAACAGGGCTACTGTACTTTTCCTTCTATCTTTAATTTTTGGCATATCCACTTTCCATTTTGTTCCTCTTTACACAACTCACTTTATACCCTTTGCCTTGTCTCCTGCCTTAGGAATATCAGCTAGCCTGAACTAACCTTTTATATTGGAACTGAAGTTGTGAGAGAGCAAGATCAAACACAGAACTTGTCACTCGCTGGATGGGGAGGAAAAGGCTGTGGACAGACATATTTAAAGAGAATCAAGAGGCACATTGCTAAGAGACTTCTAGGTACTTGGAGAGGAACATCAGATGCGAAATGCTAACAAAATTAACTCCTTAGAAATTATAAGTCTCACTTCTACTGCAGAAAATACTTCTATCTTACTCTCTTGATCTTCCTATTTGGTTTTGACATGTCCATTATTAAACAAATGAAAAGACACCCTGCTTTGGTTCAGTGATGTAATGAAACCCCGGAGACTGGCTCGGTGTTTGGGGCTGTCCTAGTGAGAAGGAAGACTGCAAGGTCACCACATTGTCAGTTTGGAAGAAGAATTCTCACCTAGCTTGTGGCTCCTGGCAGGTATCATGTGCAGAACAAGTCTGCATTCATTCTTATACCACTTCTAAGACTGAAAAATAAAAAGTTAGTTTCCTGATTTGGCATCAGAAGTGCCCAAGGGCTGCTGCGGGCTATCACCTGTGAGAAGTCCTCCTTGTGATGAGTCCCAGTGCTGCTGTAAGGGGTTCTTTGGGAGCTATGAGCAGGCACAGGCTTAGCACATGCAGGTGTGAGTCTTGAAGGTGCATGTTTTTCAGCCCCAGCATCAAAGCTGCAGGGCCAATGTGGCTGTGTGTGGCCTGTGCTGCACATTTGTGTTAGGGCTGTTTGTGCCATGCTGTTACTGTTTGCTGGGTAACATTTGTGATGTATGTAAATCTCAGGTATGTGGTCTCACCTTTTGCATCTCCTGTCTGAGAAAACATGTTTGTTTTTTGTCCTCCCTCTCCTTCCTTTTCAATCATATTTTGCCTGACCAGCAGTTGCCCAGAGCAGAACCTGAGCCCAGAACTGGTGAGCAAGCAAGGATCTGCTGTACATCCGTGGTTCAGACACCACCATGCAGCTTCTCCTCTCTGTCTTTAATTAAACTTGGGTTTTCTGTTGTTGTAGCTGGAAGCAGCGTGCTGACACAACTCATTCTTGTATCAGATTAAAACGTCAATGTTTTAATGTTCTCATCTGTGGGAAAAAGAAAATAGTTGGGTGTTTTATTTATAACTTAAAAAGATGCTGTGGGAAAGATTTACTTGTGCAAGATGGAAAATGACAACTAAAGGTACAGAGTTCCATTTAATATTAAGAGTCTTTAAAAGGCTGAAAATAGTGAAAGAATTAAATCTTTTCAGGGAATAGGCTATACTGGGGCATGGCAGTTTTAAACAATTATAAATTTACTGTGTTTTTAATTATTCACTCTGTTTTTTCTTGCATTTGTGGCATGGTGTGCACACATCCTGATGAGCTCATGTACCAAACCAGTGCTCTGTGTGAGAAGGAAAAGAAGGTATCTGAAAAAGAGTGGTCAGAAGCCAGTGTTGTCCTCCATGCTAAGTGACTTCCTTCTGGGAGAAGGGAGCAGGATTTTCTAGGAAGAAATGTAATATTATTTTTTGTGAGCAATTCCATTCATGTTTTCTGCAGGTTTGCTCCCTGGGCAGTTTGAGGAGTGGCAATGGCACTGGTTTGGAGCTGTTGGTTGCAAGGGCCTTGTGCAGGCACCTGTGTGAGGCAGGTTCTGGGCTAGAAGGGTGGCCAGGTGAATGCAGGAGGCTGCTGGGCAGGGGTCCAGCCAACAGCTGGAATTGTCTACTTGGGATTAATGCAGCTCTTATTCAGAAAGTGTCTCCCACACGTTACTTAGAGATTTGCTTGGTTTAGGCTGTCCTCTGCGTTACCATCTGTGGAATCTCTGTTTCTGGGCAGCTGTGTCTCCCTGCCATGTACGTTACTCGTGCTCACCAATGCCCTTTTGGGTTGTGCTTTTCCTGGATTGGGGGAAGAAATAATCCATTTTAAAGAAGGGAAAAGGAAAGAGCTCCCACTGAACACTGATGCTGGAAGAAGAGGGCCAAGTGTCTTTTCATTTTACTTTCTTGCTCTCTCACACTTGTTTATCTCACCCCATCTCCTACAGCCAGGCTGCTGAGGGATCAATTTGTTGGCAGGGTTATTAAAACATCAGCAGAATGCATACTGTTCTGCTTGGAACTGGGTGCTGGAGCCAACACAAACAGCTCTGGTGTGGGAACCAACAGTGGATGTTTGAGTCAGGCTGTTCTTGGTGGTCTGTCCTTCCTGCAGTAAAAATGTCAGCAGTTTCTTTTCCTGTAGTGTTCATTTATGTTCCTGTTGTTTAGTGTTTATGCAATCACTGTGCCTGTGGACAGTTCAAATAAAATTTTTGAATAAATTCTGTGGTTTTCTTCACATTCAGCTCTTGTTTTCTATAGGTTTTGGGGGTTTTCCACTCTGGCTTTTTTTTTTTTTTTTTTTTTTTTGGTCCTCTTTCCCATTGTGCAGTGTGCAGATGGTGCTGCACTCTCAGCTTTTTACTCCCTTCAAGGACATCAGGCACCACTGCTTTGTAACACCCTTCCAAATATTCAGGAACCACCAAAGTTCCTCACTGGCTGTGCATTGTTGCTGTAGTGAAAGTCCAGGATGCTTCAGGGAGCTGGATGGTTTGAAGCTTTCTGTAATTCTTCCTGTTACCCTCAGGGCATGCTGAAAAATTACCACTTTGTAGAGTCTTTGGGAGATGATGCAGTCCCAGATCAGACACTTCTCTATTAAATAAAAAGTATGATAAGCCTAAAAGCATTGAATTCAGTATTTTGAATCTCTAAAGGCCAATCCCAGTGTGTATCTATTTGGACTAATTTACTGAACTATTTAGTTTCTCCTCCTGCATAACAGCCATTCCATCCTCAGCCATTACCAAGTCAGCTCTGCCTCTGTGGCTGCCAGGAATAACTTTACTTTGCATGGATAATTAACTGGATTGAGTAACAGCGAAAAAACATTATTTCCACATAGTGGTAGTAATAAATCTGTTACTACTTTTGGCTCTCCATGTTATTGCCATATTTGGGTATGTCTTAATGAGGAAGTGGCTTCCTTTGGCTGAGTTCAAATACCAGCACAGAGCCTGCCTCCAGCTGGGCTGGGCTGGTGAGAGGAGGGCAGAGGGGGCATTCAACCAGGCAGGCATTCCTGCCACAAATAACTGTCTCTCTTTTTGTTTTTGGTGGGGTTTTTTACTGGGGCTTTTTTCCCCAGCAAGCACCAAACTTCCAGTCTTTGTGACAAGGTAAAATTTGGAATTTCTGTTCATGTTAGAATCAAAACTTTGCTAAGATGGAAATCTTGCAAACAATTTTTGCAAACAATTGTCCTTTCCTGTGAGGATATTTGGAGCATTCCACTCTGTTTTTCAAAATGCCTAAGATACAGGGATGGGACCTACTGAGCTCACCACGGGAATTCTCTTGAGGGACAGATAGAAAGTTACAAGTAGCTCCTAAGCACAATAACTTTCATGTCTCATATCAGCTTATCTGATACTCTCACAACCTTTTCTAGAATCATCCTGCTCCTTTTCCTGTTCATTTTCACCACCTGTTTTGTCTCATGATCTGGAGCCTTGTGCAGCAGCCCAGGGAGGAATGAACCTGCTTCCTGCAGAGACTGCTCTCAGCTGCTGGGACAGTCTGAGTGTTGTGCCAAATATCTGATATCTCAAGTCAACGATTGCAATTCCTATCGGCCTTGCTGCTGTCATGTGGGGACAACACACCTGCCTGCACTTCCTCCTCCGTGTCACCATCACGGGAGCTGCAGGCCCTTGAGAAGGATCAGTGACCCAAAGATCAGTTTAAGGATGGCACAACAGGCACACAGCACAATGGAAAACTGAAGGCTTCTGGGAAGAAGAGGGCAAACTTAATTGGTGGTAGAGAAAATAAAGGGAGGTGTTTGTTGGCTTGTGCCCATTATTTCCTTCTGTCAGTCTTGCCTGTGTCCTACTACTTAATTCACTCTATGTCTAATCCATATCTGCTGTACCTTCTCCATCATCCTCTCACCATGTCAACCTCCTGCCTCTAACCCTGCCCTGTGCAGGCAGCTCCTGCAAAAAATAAAATGCAAAAATTATTTAGCTATTGATAGTATCTAAGTGGAGTTTGTTAAAGAGGGGAGGAATATATAACCTTAGAGTTAAAGCTGCAGAATTTTGATGGTTGTAAAACCAGTCACTGAATTTAGAAAAGACAAAAGGAAACAGCTCAAGAAAAGCATTTAAGCAGTTCTTGGTGAAAAGTACTCTTTGCCAAAAATAACTTCACTTTATTAAATTGCTCATGTGGTGGGAGGAAAAAAAAGTAAAAAAAAAAAAAAAGAACTTAGAGGAATTTTTTTTCCTGTGTTTCCAGCATTGTGCCAGATTTCAATCTTTACCTGCCCATCATTAGAGTTCAGATGTGTGGGTCCTTAGGAGTAGGCACACCCACTACACCCCCAGGGATGTGGTGGAGTCTCTACCACTGGAAGGTTTCAAGATGCTTCTGAACAATCCGAGCAATAGCCAGCGTGTTCAGAGGCTGGTAGGAAAGGTCTGGAAGCATGTTTGTGGCATGTGGGAGAGGTAAAGGACAGCATTTTCTCATGACTGGAATCTCTTTCTTCTCTCTTCTCCATGGCAAAGAAAGTTAGGGCTCTGGGCTCTTGAAACCAAAGGAGTGATGGTTTTGACCAGTACTGCTGATGACCTGGGGGCTGAGCACAGCTGCTGGCACTCAGGCTCCCATTGCCACTGCACCACTGGTAGGCTTCTGAGGCATTGTTATTAAATGAGTTGACTATTTTGTAATACTCTTCCAGCTGTAGTCTTGAATTAATGAATTTGGGAACACGGATACTGCATGTTAAGGTCTGTGAGCTTATGTTCCTTATTGCTTGGTGCAGCTGAGGATGCATCATGCCATTAAAAACATTTGTTTAGATGACTTTTCTGTATTAATTCTGAGGCCTGCAATAGACCTGATGTAAATGTAAGTGGCCATGTGGCTTCCTCATCCTGTCTGCTTTGCCAAAGTATAAGCATGAATGGAGCACTGATCTGTTCTCTGGTGCCAAATTTAGGATAAAGTAAAACTGGGAGATCAATCCTTTGGTTTTGCCTTCATTGAATCAAGATGTACCTCTGAGTTTGCTGGCCCCAAAACTGCCTTGAGTGGCAGTGGGTCCATGCTAATGCTGCTGTTCTGCAGACTGGGCTCCAGAGAGCTTTAGGGCTGGTGTTACTTCTCTAAATCTTTTTCTTAATTGCTTTTCTCTGCAAAGGAATTCCAGCTGAGCACATGCTGTCTTGTCACTGGCAAAGAATTTAGTGGGGGCCTGACTACTGCCCTACAAATAAATGATATGCTCAAGCTCAGCAGTGAGAGGCCTGTGAGACACTTCTGTGGTCAGCACCCTCCAGGCCTCTGCTCTCCAAAACTCAGCTAATTCAAAAGAAATCACTTGACTGATTTGTATAGACGCTTCTGAAACAAAGACCAGCTTTTTGGAAGAATGGTTGGTTAGGCTGCTTGGATAAATACTGAGCATCTTCAATATCCCTGGAATATAGTGTACCTTGTTCTCAGCAGGGAGAGTCACAAACTGAAGCTGTTTGTAGAAATACCAATTTTCGTTGAGTCTAGGAGACAGATGTGCAGATGGGAGAGAAGCCATGGTTCTGTAGCAGGTGTGGACTTTGGCTCAGCTCAGCTGGCAGTGGTGTGCCAGGTGTCAGGAGGCAGAGAGAGCCAGGCAGCTCAGGCTGTGGGGACCTGCCCTGACTTCAGAAACACCACGCGTACCTCAGGATGCCATCCGCGTGTCAGCTGCGCTGAATCCCAGCGCTTCCCAACTGCCGCTTCCAGTGCTCAGCAGAGGACAAGGAACAGTAATCCAATACTGGCAATATCAAAGGCCAACAATTCCTTCTTTATCCTGATGAGATGCAGGCTGTGGAGCCGAGCGGTGCTGGCTGCGTGGCCCCTGGGCTCCTGCTGGCAGCCGTGTGGCACTGTGACCTCCTGCTCTCCCTGGGACAGCAGTGGGCACCTTGTCCCTGACCCTGCCACCTGGCCAGCTACTCAGTGTTCCCTTCTGTCCTCTCACCGGGTTTTAGTATGCAGGTGCAGCACAAATTTGTTTGTGTAGATTTTGGGCTCTTGTCCCTGACTGTAACAGAGCTAAAGAAAGAAGATGAAGTGTTGATCGCAGTTCTCTCCTCGGCTACAGTCCTCTCAAATGGCTACAGTGGTGCATCCTTGCTGACTTTAATTATGTAGTTTGAATGAAAATGAGAAGGAAACAGTTTGCCTTGGGCCCATGCATACCTGGCATGCTTCCTCACAGCCTAACAAATATCCCTTAACCCAGTCACTAGCTTGTATTTTATGGCTTATTTTTAAAAATCCAGCCCAGCGAATTGTGGTGTTTTTGAGGGGAGGGGTGTGACCTACAAATATTTGATTGATTCTGTTCCTGTCCCACAGTTCTATGTAAAATTTATTTACTGGTTTTCCTTTTAAACCATTAGCTGACCTTCCATACGGATCCCAGCTGTGCATTAGCATTGCTTGGGGATGTGTTTGTATCTTTTGGCTAAAAATACCCAGCCGGTAGGATCCATGATCCATGAAAGCTAATTGAAACAATTTCTCTTCAAGTTTTGGCAAGTGAACCATGCATTATAAGCATTAATATCTATAAATTGAATTGTTAATGAATCTAGACACTAATAATGAATGCAATTTTGTAGGCTTAACTAGAAACACTAAAATTATCAGGATCTGGAACAGAATTTTCAATCATTTTTGCTTATTAAATAGCAAAACTATGCTTTTAATAAGCTTATCATTTTTATTTGACCCCATAGGAGTAGCTCAGCTGATTAGAAACAGGTTTCAAAGTGCAAAACAATGTTGTTTTTCTCTCTGTGTTTTAACTACCACAGTGCTGATCGGATCAGATACTGAACTCCATTGCTTATCCTGCAATTCCTCTGAAAGAATTTGCAGCAGAACCTCTCTATGTCCCATTGAACGGGACAATTCTCTGCACAGATAAATCATGCTGTAAGCTGCCAAAACAACTGGAGCTTGCTTGAAAGATTGTCAGTGCACAAAAATACAAATACGAGAGGTTCCTATTTGGTCTTTGTTATATCCAGAAGTGGAAAAAGCACTTGATAGAACTCAAAACATAAGACCAAAGCTAATAAACAGAAGTCTTTTTCTCCCCCAATTTAATATAAGCCTTTAGTATCTTTATGCAGCTGAAGAATATGGTAAGATTCAGAGTTATAATAAAAAGTAAATCTTTGGTTCTGATAGTTTCCTTTAAAACAGTTTTGTGAAGTTTGCCATTCTTACGAACACCAGTGGCTGGAAACTAGGAGGGCACAAGGAGATTATTCTGCAAGTCCTTCAGATTCCTTTTCCCAAACCAAGAGTAAAAAATAAGGAAAAAAAAAAAGAAGTTTTCTCAGTGCTGCTGTCTATTGACATTCAACAGAATAACTGCCCTGGAGTTAATTCCTCCTCTCAAGTAAGCTACTTCAGTCAGTGCTGTTAGCATGGAGGATATTGGCATTCCTGTTTACTGAACAGGAGTTCTTCCAGGATCCTTGCTTTTTTTAGTGAATTTGGTGTATGTACATTTTCAATACATGTAACAAATAATCCAGGCAAACCTGGGAGCCTACTAGTGAGTCATATGCAAACTGAACCAAAAACATTTAATCCTGGAGTAAACATTCATGAAGTGGCTTTGCCATCTTTTGCAAAGGGATAAAGTGGTCAGTCAGTGTTCTACAATGTGCATCCAGGAAAGAGCTGAAGTAATATTTTTTGTACTTTAAATGTAAAATAGCGTAAATAATAATGTAAATCAGGTAATGGGTTAAAGCCTTGCAACCTCTTTATTTTACTTGAATGCCAGTTGTGTCAGGTGCCCACCCTCCTCCTTCAGAAAATAAGTTTCTGTCCCTCAGGATCTGCTCTTGCCACAGCCACTGCACTGACACAGGTGAGAGCTGGAGAACTCTCTGCTTCACAGCTTGAGATGCAATTTTTTCAGCTGTAAGAACCCAACCACAGAGTGTATCTCAGACAAATACTAGAGAAGGAGGATTTACCTGAGTTGGTTTTGCCTGCCCTCTATAAACAGAAAAATCAATGGTCTTTGTTCTTTTATTGAGGAAGAAAAAGTACTTTTTTCCCACCTGGGAGGGCTAATGGGATACTCTGGTGTGCAGCACCATTTCAGTGGTGAGGGAGTGTCCCTACTTGATCTCTAATGAAAGTTGTTCATGCTGCTTCTGGGACATAAAATTTCAGGTTTTGGCTCTCCTGATCCATCACTTTGCTAAGCCTCTGTGGGGTCCTATGCAGCACTTTCCGAGTGTAGTCCCAAGGAGGGTGTGACTTGAAAGTCATGGCCTTTTCACTGGCCAAAGGGTGAAAAGTGGTGCTGTGGAACACCTCTGTAACCTCCGCTGCAAAGGTTGAATGTTCTGATGGACACGGACAGGCATCCGAGCCTCCCAGGTTGTGTCTGAGTTCCCGGCAGAGTCAAGCCAAACAACACCTGTGTGCAAAGCTAAGAGCTATCTTTTTTTCCCCTAGATTTCAGACCAGCAAGATCTAATAACCTTTACTTTGGTCTCCTGCACATCTTTCTCAAAAACGAAGCATGTCAGATCCTCAGAAATGAAAGCACATGGGATAACCTTACACCTGAATTGACATGGGCATGTCTTCTGTCAGTCCTCAGTATTTTGCTATCCCATGTTTTATGTGGCTCACCTTTCACATTGACAAAAGAGACAACAGATGTATGTTTTTTATTTCTAGAATACATGATTCCTTTAGAGCAGCTCTGTCATTTATCTTGCCAAATATTTAGTGGTGCTCAGTATGTGAGGCTCTTCAGGAAAATTACAAGATTTCTCATTCTTGCTGCCTAGAATTTAAACAAATTTAAAAAAAAAGGTGATATATTAAGAGGAAATAATTGACAAACTATGGTGCTGGGAGCTAAATCACTGTTTCAGAAATTGAAGATTACTGGGAACTGCCTGGATGCCAAACATGAACATCAGTTTCCATGTTGGGTGTCATGAGAGCATGTTGTCACTTTCCAGAGGACTATAACCAAGGTTTATCATAATAGCAGCCCTCAAAATCAAGATAGTTCAAAGCAGTAGCAGCCTTGCAAAAAATTACACATGGTGTTTATTTTTTGTGTGTGTCTATTTATCTTCTTTTTTTCTCATCCTCAGAGTTCCACGTTTTAATCAGAGGTTTTTGCAGAGTGGAACTGGAAGTTGCTCACACACTCCACCCAGTAGCACTGAGCATGGGGAGAGGTGCCCATGCCCGTTTCAGTGCCACAGGGAGAGCAGGCTGCGGCGCATGAGGAATGTAAAACTGTTGTTTATGCTTATTCTAATGAAAGAACCTACAAAGGACAGTTTCTTTACAAAAAGAAAAGGAAATACTTTTGAACAAGATCTAGTAGAATTTACGAAGTTTGTTGTAAAGGCAAATATCGTAAATACATTTTTATACCAGACTCCCTGTGGCCTGAGAGTCAGATGGTGAGAAATAACCCTATGAAATGGTAGCTTCAAGAAATAGTGTGCACAGGTACTACTGCACTCGCATTTTGGTGTCATCCACTGCTGCTCTGCCAAATTTGATACCAACTCAAATTATTCAGAAAGATGCAATACTGAGCTGTTTCCTCAAACTGGAGAGATGGAAGATAACTCTGGACAGAACTTCAAGAGTGAGAAATGTAATTTGATAATCTGGGGACAACACATAATTAAGAGCCCATTGGAGGCAGAGGGCATGTTAGTTGTTTCTTAGCACAGGTGGGTCTTTGACCAGGGATTGGCACCTGCCCTGTCTTTCCTATGAAAGTGTAGATGTTTCCAAACTATGCCTAAAAAGTTGAGGGGAGACAAGCTTTGAACTTTTCCTCTTTTAGTCGTTCCTTGATAGTACATCTGCCTTGTTTTTCCCATTATCTTTGTCTGCCCCTCACTCCAAGCAAAGATGCCTTCTTGGCAGAGATTTTTTTGATGTAGCCAGGATTAGAACTGACTATTTTGCAGCCTGTTCTTTATTCTCAATTCAGGACTTACAGTCTGCTCTCTGCAATGTTGTAATGAGATCTGGGATAATAATATCAAGCTGTATCTAAACAATTGGATTAAAGGAAGCCCTTGGAATAGGACAGAGGTTGGGGTAACTTGCTGGATCCCATGTTTGATTGCTGGCTACTTCCCTAGGGACAAAGTTTTTCCCCTGGCAGAGCTCAGCAGCTAGCTTTCAGTTTCTTTGACAATCAGCATTTTGTGCTGAATGTTTTAAAATGTTTGGAAAATGTAGCACAAGGGAGATTGAAGGTGCTATCTTTAATTGGACTAACTTAAAAAATTAATATTGAAAAGTATTCTCCTTGTTGTGTTGCTATTGACCTGACGTTAAGAATAGCCTGTGCTGGTCTGCAGGAGAAGAGTAGAGGAATATATTTTGCTTTCGGTTTTTTTTGTGCTTCAGATTTTGGTGGGACAGGAGAGGTTGCTATTACGTCTAGAAAAAAAGGTCTGAGCATAAATAGGAAATATTTTCAAAGGTCTTTTTAGGTGTTGGGCTGCCTGTGATGATCTGTTCATGGATGCAGCTGGGAAAGGCTCCAGCCAGTGTGTAGGTGTTGGTAATATCTGTTTGTCAGTTTACAAACAGGAAGGTCTGAAAGGTAGATGGACTTTTTTTTTTAACCTGGTGAGGCTCCTTTGGTAATCACTGCTCAGAAAGTAATGGCATTATGGAAAGAAATTGCAATTGCCTGCTTTGACCTCAAAATCTTACTTTGTCATCCTTGCCTGTCTCTCTGCCTTTCTCTCTGGAAAATTAATATTAGATAAGAGTGAGGTAGAGTCTTTTCTAGCTTATTCATCATCAGCAGCAGTGTTGTTAATTATGTTTAGATTGTAGAGGCTGTATTATGAGTGGCCAGAGAACATAGAATTAGTTTCAGATTTTTATAGCTAGAAGGTGGGAAAATCCTCCTCTGGGTTGCAGACTAAGCAGATTTCCTCTGGATATCACTGAAGCAATAAACAATAAGCTGCAACTTTTTTATCATAGCTTTGCTCTCCATGCACAGATTTTACTGTGAGAAATAACACAGCCCGCTTCTTGGACTATCTTGTTCTCTTTATTCACATGCGTCATCTTCTCAGCTTCAGCTGGTAGAGTTTTCTTCTTTTTTTTTTTTTATTCTTACAAGAGCAGTCAGAATGTTCTTGAGGAGCCTATAGCTGGATCCTCCTGTATGAGTTTTTTTGGATCCTCCTATATGAGTTAGGAGCCTTCCAAAGCCTACAGCCATCCTTCCTGAGCAACACTCAGCAGCAAGCAGGATAGGAGCTGGTTACTTGACATAATAAATAACTACAACCTTTCTGTTTATTTTTAATTTTGTAATTTATTTAAAATTTCAAAATGTTTTCAAAATTTATTTAAATTTTTTGTAATTTATTTAAATTCTCAAAATGTTTTCAAAATTTATTTAAATGTTTCAAAACGTTAGAGAGATTTTTTGATGTAGCCAGGATTAGAACTGATTTTAATCAGTTTATAAACAATTTGTCTGTCTGTGACTCAAAATATCTGAATCATTCGTTAATAAAAGCCCACCCTGAGCACAAGTAGAAGGGAGGGAGGGTGGCACTGCAAATACATTTAACTTACAAAACTTACATTTAACTTACATTTAACTTCTCTCACCCGCTCTTGCCATCCCAACATGCTGTGGTACTGAATTTGTGACAAACTGAACTGAAGGTCTTCGATGCACCTGACAGTGTTTTCTGACGCTCAGTCTTCTGGAAGAGACCTCTTCAGAACCTGCACTATATTGCCTTTATGCTCTTTTGTCCCTTTAAAAGTGCTTGGGGGATTTTGCTGGTCACTGGGATGTGTTCAGAATTACAAAAGTGTTTCTAATAACCAAATTTTACTCCTGGTGTCTATAAACTCCCTCAGGTCTTCCTCATGATTTCTTCTTCTGAAGTCGGTTTGCACATGTTCCTTTGGGCTTTTTGCATCAACACTTGATAAGTACTGTGCGTTGATAAGACATGATAGCACATTCCTGAGGACTCCCTGGAAGCACAGGGCACACATTTCCCTGCTTGGAGACAGACAAACCATGTTTAAGTTGATCCGAAGCAGGGCCGACCCTTCTCAGCCCTGAGTTCCTCAGAATTTAGTGGAAACTTCAATGTTGGATGAGGAATTTGAGGTGGAACATGAAACAGTCCCTTTCATCCTCAGCTGAAGTGCTGGTACTCATTTTGTCCTTGGTAATTAAAGGGTATTTCTTGTTTTTCTCACTCTTTCAAGTCTGTATCAGTAAGATCTTTGGAGTAATTGCTCAGAACAATAACATGGAAGTAGAACATCACTGATCTCCTTTGCTGGGAAATTTGTGAAAGGGAATGAAAAAAGGGAGAATTTCCCTGTCAGAGCTGCAGTTTGGAGCTCAGTGGGGTCTGAGAAAGAACCGAAAGAGCAGCTCTGTGTCAGCTTTGAAGAGGTAAATCCTTGAATTCACAGTGAGTAAGTTGCATATAACAGGAAATATCAGACTGTTAAAAATTCTGATAAATTTCAAGGAACTAAGCAACTAGTGACAGAGAAATGGGCTCAAGAAATATTTAAACAGAAAACTAATGCAAGTAGAGAGGAAAACAAAGGATTTAAATATATCATAAGCACATCGCAACTAATTCATCTGATAAAGGAAGATACGAGACAGAAGAGGTGATTGATGTAGCTCAAAGATTTGATGGTACAAAGCCACCTTTACTTGAAATGATGAAAGGAAATAGGGCAAAAATCAGAATGTTGAGGATTATTTGCGGTGTAAAGAGAGGGAGAGTAATCAAAAAGGTTGAGTAAATTCTAAAACGAAATAAGAAATGGCTTATGGTGTATGTGGGGTGGGGAGAATAAAGAAATCATTACTAAACGGAGAGTCACTCAGGAATCTAAAATGGATGAGCCCTGAACTGATTTCATAAATGGGTCTTGACAAAGGGGAAAACACAGCAGCACAAGGTTATCTGTGAGTAATGGAAACATTTCACAATGTGGGATGTTAATAGAACACTTGGAAAGGAGGACTATAAATAGAAGACCACTTGCATGTATGTGTCCTTTATGTAAAAGAAATTCATTAGTATTTTTTTTGCAAAATATTGAGAATTTGGAAGATAATAAACTGCTGAGCGATGGACTGCAGAATCCATTTGAGGAACACCTTTTCCTTTTTCTCCTTTCAAAAAAGGGATTCAAGTCAGCATTGCTCAGTACATGGCAAAATATTGTCCAAATTTTTCTGGCTCATGATCTGTGAAGCATAATCACTGAAAAGCTCCTACGCTTGAAAGCGTGTCTGTCATGAGGCACCTCCTGCTCCAAGACAGCTGCCTGGATGGTTGTTCTGGTCTTTTTACTAAGTGTGGACGACTCTGGGTACCTAAAGAAGTAAAATAACTTTTTGTTTAAGGTGTGTTATTCCTGTAAATTTGAATCAACCAGACTGGATTTATTCTGCTGGTGAATCTTTGACAGAGCTAATGTCTACTTAGCCACAGGAATGTGAATGCCCTGGGAAGCCTCAGGGTACCAGCACTGCATAGAGAATGCGAAGTTTGCACTTACAGGGAGAGGTATTTTTAAACATCTAATACGTAGTAGGTGCCTAAAATAAATAGAAGATTTTTATCAGTAACTTCTGATCAAGGATTATATTCTATTTGAGAAGAGTGACTGTGACAGTGTTGCAGAATTCCATCAAATTGGATGCAAAATTTTCAATAATTTTTGTAATAATTTCTGCATGCAAGATGGCAAAAGTAAATTCAGAAGGAACTGACTGATGTGAAAATATGTAAGGCTGATAATAAAAGCTTAAGATTTTCCACATACTGCTCAGTAGAGTACCCTGACCAAAAAAAAAAAGAAGGGAAAAAAAAAAGGTTGAATTAGTGCCAAACACAGGCAGTTAGAAAAAGGATGGAACACTTGCTGGGAGATTAGTAAATGTGGATCCCAGGCAGCACCATTTCTAAAATAACTTTTCTTTGTAAAACTGTGTTTAAGGGTTGGAAGTCATGATATATGAAGAAATATGGAAAGAATTAGATCTGTTTAACTCGGCAAAATAAATGAAGAGTGTTGTACTTGTCCACAAGCATATGAAGAGCATAAACAGAAACCGTGGAGAAGAATTGCCTTGGACGGGGCCTAAGGAATGCAAATTAAATGTATTGTGATCATAATGCAAGAAGGAAAATGTATCTCAAATATCAGGTAATATCCTCCATTAGCAAGATTTATGAGACCCATCATGATGGGAATATGAAGGAAATGATGAAAAGTCCATTGACTGAGTCAACTGAAATTGGATTAGAAGGTGTAGAACACTTCAGCCTTGAAACGGGAATTGTCACATGCCCAGCAAGTATCACAGACTTGTGAGACTGTGGCATAACACAGATGTATTTCAAGGTTCTCTCTCGATGTCAGAGCTGCAGGTTCTGTCCTTGTGTGTCAATGCAGGTGGGCAGTCACCGAGCAAGCGTGCCTTGGTCGTGCCTTGGCTTCTCTCAGCTGAAGTTCCATATGAATCTCGTGGCAAAGAGTCTTCATAAACCACTGCATAGTAACATGCTTTTTCACCCCACGAGTGTCCCTAGAACCAGAGTGTTCCACAGGCAGCTGGGACACACCATTTTGATCTTACTCTACCGTCTGTCTCCCAGGTACCTGCCCAGAGGGCTTCCAGACTCCAGGGCTGACTTCAGAAACTCAGGAGTGTTGATTCTGGTTGCCTGACACTGTGCCAGAGAACTCTGGCTCTTGTCTGGTGATAAGCCTAAGTGATAGACTTGGAAGGGGTCCCACTGGTTTTCACCTTCAGCAGCTTGCTCTCAGAAGTCGGCCACTGCCAGAGCTGAGGCAGACAGCTGGTTTGGCATCCAGCACCGAGGGTATCTCTGGCACTGCTCCATGCTTTATATCATGCTCAGCACTAAAGAACTTCAGCGTTTATTGAGCCCCTCTCCACAACTGGCTTCACCACAGCTTTTGGGGTCAGCGCCCCTGTTGTGACAGCAGGTTTTGTTTAGATTCTTACCTGAGATCGTGGCTGCACCGTTCAGCTCCTAGAAACCTTCTGCATGGAAACGGCTGGTCAGCTTTTGTCCCGTTTGAAATCCTTACGAATGCCAAAGTTGGCGGTTCCCTTGTATCATGTCACCAAGCCTCAGCCTTCAGTAATTTGCCACTTTCCCTTCAGGGAATCTGAGGCACCTGCACAGAAACGTTTAGAAGAATTTAGAAGGTTGGTCATCTTTGAAAGGTGCCTTGTGGATCTAGATCAGTGGTCTCCATAGTGGGACGTACAAGATTATCTATTAGGGCACATGAAGAATTTTTTTTTTTCAGTAATAAATTTTAAAAATTTAAAACGGTGTTTATTTCATCCTTATCCTTTGTCAATGCCTAATTTTGTGTATGCTTTATAAAGTATATAATACAGTAGTATGTGGAGATAATTTATAGATAAATACACATACATTGGTGTGCACACTCAAATTTTTTTTACTAATCAGATGCACAATCAAAAGCTTGGAGCCCGCTGATCTACATGTTTAGAGAAGGATGAGAATGATGGCACAAAGATCTTCCACAAAGAGAATCCTAAAGACTGATGATAACCTTTGAGGAGCGAATATGACACAAAGTAATGAAAAATAATGAAAAAGCCCTTGGCAATGCTGCTGGGACAGTCTGTGCTTCCTTGTGTTGTTAAGCAGATGCTTGAACTCTTTCTCATGTACACTGGGGTGTATTTTAGCCTTATGTAAATCCACAACTGCTGTGGAGTCTAATAACGTCATCTATCCTGCTTCTCTGCCTGGTTGCTGTGTCTCTTTGTTGGGTCCAGCCTGGTTCTCTGTATCCATCTGCTCTCATGGAGCATCCTAGTTTGGACAGTCAGGCAACCACAAGTCCTGGAACATCTGTCCCCAGAAAAGGGCATTAACAGGGCTGGTTCCACTAATGGGCTGGTGTCCCATTTTCAGCTGTAGCTGGTAGCTGCAGCCACAGTCTGATCATCCTGAACATTATTTTATAGTCTTTATTATGACTTCATATGCATGGCCCAGGGCTTCAGCAGACTCGTTCATAGTGCCACAGCCATGGCTCTGGCCAGGGGAGACCTTTGCAGGACGTGGAAGTGCTGACTGTGGAAAAATGGTGTCAGTTTTTACACTGTTAGATCTCTGATTGGCACCTGCCATCTGATCTTTCTCCGAGGCAGAAAACACAGTCAGGTCTCAGCAATTTCTGTCACACAGTGCAGGCAGCATACCTCTTTGCCAAAGATACGTGCTGCCAAACTTTGAGCTGTCATTCTAAATTAAGATGTTAGAGCTTTCCTTGCCTATGATAAGTCATTAAATATTGCTCAATTACCCTTGCATTGAGCCTTTTTTTAAACTCAAGCTTACTTTACTGAAAGGCATCCTGTCTTGATTTGGAGATATTAAAAGATGAAAAATCCTCCTTCCTTTGATAGGGCTGGGTTTTTAATGTCTAATCATTCTCACTATAAAACTGTGCCTGATTTCCAATTTAAGCTGGTCTGGCTTCAGCTTCCAGCAATTGGTTCTTGTTATGCCTTTCTTGGCTGGATTAAAGAGCCCTCTAGGACCTGGTATTTTCTCCCTTTGAAGGTACTTATACATCGTAATCAAACCATCTCTTGATCTTTTTAATAAACTAAACAGATCGAGCTCCTTAAGTGTCTCATTCTCAGGCAGCCATTCCAGTTCTCAAATAATTTTTATGACTCTGCACTGTCTCCAATTTTCCTGTGTCCTTTTAAAAACATGGCCACTAGGAACAAAGGCGCTCAGGTATTTATAGTCAGCTGCATTTTCTTTTTCCCAAAATCCTTTAGATTCTCTAATTGCCATGTTATGGGTTCCCCAGTCTGTAGAAGACTTTCTTGCTCCTAGAAACTATGACTGCTGATGTCATTTGCTCCCAGTGCTCCCAGACACGTAATCTAGCACCAAAAAATGTGTGGACCTTTGTTCTGATCAGTGTAACTGTTCTTGAGCTTTTTTTTTTTGCCCATTTGTAGGAGCTATTTTAAATCATTAATGCTCAGGAACTAGGACCTTTGCGTATTTTACATTCTGAAAGGACTAGAACTTGAGCTGTTTGGGGCTGTCCAAAATCACCATTGATTGTAACTGAGCCTGTTTGTTCTTGTAGAGGAAACCGAGGCTTCTACCACCTTCCAAAAGTGTTCTCAGTAACCAAAATGATGTTTCAGTTCAGGCGATGGTCATAAGAGATAACACAGGGGGATTGGCCAGGGAGGACAGAGTTCAGGAACCACTTAGACTTCTCTAATGAGCCCAGGAAGCTGCCCTGGTTTGTACAGGGAATTATGCTGTCCGTGAGGATTTTCTAAACCTGTCTAGTGCTGCTTCTCAGACTTGGCTGTTGCATTGTTGGTTTTGTTTTTCCTGCAATGTATCTGTGTTTATTAAGGCGATACTGGATGATCACTCCCCACGCCAATAAAAAGGAAATTTTCCAGGTATTACCTTGGTGAACTTATTTCTGTTACAATCCCTTATCCCCTTTTGGTACCCTTTCCAATTCTGTTCCTGTTATTAGTCATTGTTATCTTCTGCTGACTATGAGCAAACTGGAGGCCAGATCTGGGGTAACTTGTGTTGCCAATATTAAGCACCAACCAGCCTCTGAGATATTTATCCTTGCAATTATCCGCCAGGTAGGCAACAGCTATTACCTGGTTTTAAGATAGGGAGGAGAAGCCGAGGTATGGAAAGCTTCAGTAGGTCAGGGCTTGAACTAAGATCTTCTAAATCTGAGGTAATTGTGCCTCCTCTCTGTTCCATCTTTAAAAAATAAAGCACACATGTTAGTTCTGAGGCTCGCTTTCATCTTCACCATTCTGCCTCCAGAAATCTTCACTCCTCCTCGCCGCACTGCGGTCGCCCTCGAAGAGTTGCACAAAGCCTGTCAGTCGCTTTGGTTCACTGCCATCAAATATTGAGGAAAAATAGGAACAATTACAAGTTAAATATTAAAAGAAACAATTTCATTTCCTTTCTGGAGTCTATGTAGTTTTTTAATGCTACCTGAAGAAGCAGAATACCTTGTGCCTGGTGAACAGGGCTCATTTACCTTAACTAGGACCTCAGTCCCAGCTTGCAGGAGATGGGCAAGGGGACACCTGGGACTGGCTGGGCTGTGGCTCGTTATGCACTGTTGTATTTTTAACTCCCAGCTGGGTCCAACTGCCAAAACTGGGCTGTTGTTTTTTGATTAGACTGTAGGGGGGCAAGAAGAGCCACTAAAAGCCGCCGGACTGTGCAGGGGGTCCGCTCTGCGGGCCGGGAGTGGAGGCAGCCCCGCTCCGGCCGCGGAGGTGCCCCCGGGTAGGTCCCCCCGCAGCGGAGGTGCCCCCAGAGGCGCCCCCTGCACAGGAGGGGTCCCCTCGGGCTGTCCCCGCACACAGGGCTGCCCTCAGAGGGGTCCCCTCGGGCTGTCTCCGCACACAGGGCTGCCCTCAGAGGGGTCCCCTCGGGCTGTCCCCGCACACAGGGCTGCCCTCAGAGGGGTCCCCTCGGGCTGTCCCCGCACACAGGGCTGCCCTCAGAGGGGTCCCCTCGGGGCTGTCCCCGCACACAGGGCTGCCCTCAGAGGGGTCCCCTCGGGGCTGTCCCCGCACACAGGGCTCCCCTCAGAGGGGTCCCCTCGGGGCTGTCCCCGCACACAGGGCTGCCCTCAGAGGGGTCCCCTCGGGCTGTCCCCGCCGCCCCTCAGCCGCCCCGCCCGGCTCCCCGCGCGCTCCAGGCCCGCCCTGCGGCGCGCGGCGGGGCGGCAGCGCCCCCTGGTGCGCCGCGGCGGCCCCGCCCGGGGTCCCCCGCACCGGCACCGGCACCGGCACCGGCGAGACGCGCCAGGGAGGGCGGGGTCTGACCATGTGTGTGACCGTGTGTGTGATCATGTGTGACCGTGTGTGTGATCCTGTGTGTGACCGTGTGTGTGACCATGTGTGACCGTGTGTGTGATCCTGTGTGTGACCGTGTGTGTGATCCTGTGTGTGACCGTGTGTGTGACCGTGTGTGTGACTGTGTGTGTGACCGTGCGTGTGACCGTGTGTGTGACCGTGTGTGTGACCGTGTGTGTGACCGTGTGTGTGACCGTGTGTATGACTGTGTGTGACCGTGCGTGTGACCGTGTGTGTGACCGTGTGTGGCCGTGTGTGTGATCCTGTGTGTGACCGTGTGTGATCCTGTGTGTGACCGTGTGTGTGACCGTGTGTGTGATCCTGTATGTAATCCTGTGTGTGATCGTGTGTGACCGTGTGTGACCATGTGTGGCCGTGTGTGTGATCCTGTGTGTGACCGTGTGTGACCATGTGTGACCGTGTGTGCCGTGTGTGCCGGTGTGTGGCCGAGCGCCGGCCGGTGTGGCCGCAGGGCACAGCCGCAGCGCTGTGTGGTGGCCCCGGGGCAGGGACAGGTGCCCGTGCCCGCCGCCCTGGGCTGTGGCGGTGGCGGTGACAGCGGGCGGAGGTGCCGCGGAGCCTCGGGCGTGCTTGAGCGCTGTCTGTCGCGCAGGGAGCCCCTCAGCGGGGCCGGGCGGGGGGCGACCCACGGAATGGCCCCTTAAACACCCGGCCGGGACCTCCGTGGGCTGGGCAGCGGCTCCCGGGGGGAGCCCTACGGCAGGCGAGGCTCCGCACGGCGCGGAGGGTGGCTGTGTGTTGGGACCCCTCCGTGCCCATCCCTCACCTGCCAGGGCTCCCTGCTGGGCCGTGGCCCCCGGCCCGGGCTGGAGGGGAAGGTCCCTTCCTGCTGCCACAGTGGGCGAAGAGGCTGCTGGCTGCTGCGGGGAGAAAAGCCTGAAGCTGCCAGAAAAAAACTGTCAGGTATAAAAGCTTACAAATTGGGGAGAGCATTCTCCTTTGACAGAGTAAAAATAAAACCCGGAATGGGAAAGGAAAGGCGTGAAAGAGTTAGTGACAAAATATCATGTACAGCTGGGGAGATGATGGTTTTATTGGTATTGCGGGGGGGAGGGAGAAGCTGAGAGGCAGTGAAAACACAATTTGGCCTAAAATTGAATTTCTCTGATAAGGAATTTCAGAAGCGGCTGCCTCATTCACTGTGCAGCCAAATAATCATATGCGCTTTAATAATCTTTATTTTACAGGAGTATGTTGCCAGGGCAACAGAGTGTAAGCAGGAGCACAGCACCTTGCAGATCACAAAGGCAAAGCTGCAGAAAGACATTTCAGCGAGTTTCTCTCTCCCTTTTGCAATGTAATGACGACTTATTTTTCATGCACTGATTTAATAATCTTATTGAAAGATCCTTTCCCGGTTTCTCTTATTCTTGTCTGTCTGAGCATGGACAAAGGCAAAAATCTGGAATTGTCAAGCCCACTGGGCTCAGCAAACTAACAGATGTAATGTGTTTAGCATTTTTATGTAATTACTTTTTATTGCTATTTTACCCTACTTCTATTCCTCCCCAGTTAGATGCTGCTTCCCTTCCATTCCAACCCAATCAGGGATGGAGAGGGGCTGGGGGAGAGTTGGTAATTGACGGCATTAATCGGGAATTATTAGTGGGACGTGTTTTCGGAGGTGGGGGTTGGGTGCAGCAAGAGACCTTTTAGGAAGGGTGAATTGAATTATGGGCGATGCAATAATGAAGCCTGTGGGCTGTGAGCTGTAGAGGACACTCATCCTCGCAGAGCTCTGAGTGTTATTTATCACGGGCTCTGCTCTCTGGGTGAAAACCAGCACGTTGCCCTACTGACATCCTCTGGGTGAGGGGGTCTCAACTAGATGGGCTGAAAAACAAGCTGATTCGGGGTGATTAAAAATGGAAATGTCTAGAGATCTTCGATGTTGGTTAGACTGGGAGCAGAAATCCTGCAGCCAAACCCTCAGCAAGGTTCAGTGTGCCCAGTCTGTCACTTGTAGACATTTTGCTTCTTTCCCGAGGGCCAGGCTGAGGAGGGAAGCGTGTGGAAAGCAATCGCTGCAGGCTGCAGAATGGGAGGTAGGGGAAGGCTGTGTGAAATGAAGTACAAAAGGCCTGGGTCATCTCGCTTGGGCCGAGGAATTCCGGGGAATCAGGAACAAAGGCTGACACCGGAGCTCGGCTGTGCTCTGGCACTGCGTGTGGCACTGGGAAGCAGCAGAATGTGCGGGTTTGGTGGGCTGAGAATGACACAGTTTTGTAGTGTGGATACAGGCTCACAGATGTTACTGACGTGGAACTTTGCTTTAGGAGGCCAGTTCTTTAAAGAACAGCACATAGATTTATGTGTTCGGCATTTTGAGAAAGAATTACATGAAGTGATATTTAACAATATATGTAAAATAATACATTTAATGTATATGAAAAGAGTATTTAGGCCAAGCAGTATTCTCCATACAGGATTACATTGTGGCAACAGTACTGGTTTTCTCTGAGTCAGCATCCCCCAGTCACTGTGAATGTGAGGTGTTCCTTGAACCAGGGTTTTCCAGAGCAGTAGAAACTGCCCTGAAGCACACTGCAGAAATGTCTAGAAGGCAGCTTCAGGAGTGGGAGGTGGTTCTGCAAAGAGCAGAGGCAGGGACAGCTGCGTGCAAGAGAGGGAAAAAGTCTGTCTGGAGCTTGGGCAGGAGGCCCGGGACCCACGGTGTCCTGGGGTCATCAGGTCCAGAATGTTCCCAGGATCACTGGGAGCTGTAATGGAAGCATTAACATTAACACAGAGCTTGGAGTCTCACTACCACTAGCGTCTAATCGTAGTACAGACAAAACCTGGAGTTCTGAAGCCCAGTTAAATTCTGTTGTTTCTCAAAAAACAGATGAGCATTTGGACCTGAGACATCCAAACTGTTCCTCACGGCAGGAACAAGAGTGTATGATTCTGTGCACAGTGGGGTGAGCAATTAATGCTGCATTGTTGTGTTTATTAACATTTGTTTATAAACCAAGTGTAAGGACACTGTACTCTCACTAACAACTTCAGCTTGGCTTTTAGAATATTTGCAGTGCTAATCCTAAACAGCAGAGGATCAGATAATGCTGTGGTATAAAAATTACTCAATATAAGCTTCTGCAATAGAATAATGTACATTAAATATATATAATAGAGAAAGCAATAAGATGCATTCTATATAATATTATATAGAATTACTCATTTGTAGTTTTGAATGTGTATGTAGATTGATTGAGGAGTTTAGGAACAAAGACAATTTAATGTTGTCATAAAAAGGAAAAATAAAACCTCTTTTTTCTGAGCAAACATATCCCAGGTTTCACCTTCCTGCTACTAAATGGATGAATTGCAATGATGTAGCTGCTTAAGGTTTTATCTGATTAGAAAATTCAGCAGTGCCTGACACTGAATTGTCCTATTGTTCCTAGTCTGGAGATAAGCAGGATTTTCTACAGCCATTGTAATACTTGTCCCTTTTTTTTTTTTTCATGGACTGGTCTGATTACTATTACCTAGGCTATATTTCCTTTATGAAGAAAAAGGCTTTTCATAAAGCAGAAAAGGGTAAATTATGTACAAAACTATTTTTACTGACTATAAAAGCACATGAGCATCCTTCAAGTTGTGCTCCTAAAGCTTTTCCGTGGCATGTGGGATCAGGAGAGGGAATGAGCAGAAAAGCTTGAATGCAAGATTCCAGTGCAGTTTGTCTTTTTTCCCCACAAACCTGTAATCTTTATCTTAGAATTTTTATTATTTCTTTGGGTTCCCATAATACAACAAATATTTGGAAATTGATTTATTCAGAAAAGGGTTGTTTTATTTCTCTGGGTGTATCTAGAGAACCTGTGGAATAAATCAGTTCTCTGCTGCTAACTTTATGTTGGCAGAAATGCCCTTTGCTTTGGCAGCGTTTGGGGAAAGATCTCCCCTTTCCCGTGTCCTCAGAGACTGGTGACAAGGTCACACTGATCTGAGGAAAGCCAAGTAACTTCTGGAAATCCCAAATCAGGTCAACAATGCAAGATCTGTCCACCATTCGGATTTAAATGAAGTCACCTTCCACCCTGCTTTCACTCATGTTTAAGATTTTTTTTTTATTATTTGGTATTGGCTGGTTTCTGTGAAATCCAACAGCTCTGCTCCTCTAGGCTGTAGCCAAGGAAATCTAGACAGTTTTTGTCATCTCTGCAGCATTCATTTCACAGAAATGCTGCACATTGATTCAGTTAAAATATGTAGGTAGAAGATCACCTAAAAGCAATCTTCCATGGAGCCTGCAGGAAGGCAGCTGGCTGCAACCAGACTGGGCCACAGAAAGAACCATGGAACAAGGTGAACTGCAGACTGCTAGACACTGGACAATATTTCTGTATTTTTGGGAGACTGCATTTTTAGCTCTGTAAAGCCAGTGCTGGATAAGAGACTGTTTGCTGGAGGTTCCTCTACAATTTTTAAATTTTTTTTTTTTCTGTTTTAATAATAATAAACTTTAAAATGGAGAAAGTTAAAAGGATTTTTATTGGTTCTTTGTAAGACTGGATGGGGTTGCCCAAAGTTGAAACAAGGTGAAAGAACCTGTACTTGCTGCAGGTGGAAGGAGGGTTATTGCCATCACAATATTAAAAAGGTTTGTCTTTGTACTGATTTTCCTATTTTCCTTAGGAAAGATGGGATAAAATTTTGGCGAGAAATTGAAGTCCAGCAGCTTAAATACCCATGTATTTCTAGCACAAAATCTGGGCAATTTTCTTTCCTCTTCCTGCTAGCTTGCGTCCTGCTGCCTTTTGAAATGGAAAATCTTGTGACCCTCTAACCCTCTTGTTACTCAGAATAAAACTCTTTTAATTGTGTTTTGGAGGAGCATGCAAGGAGCTCCCACACCACTAATCAGCTTTGCTGGTTTGGGTCTGTATCTCCAGGACTCATGTGGGCAGAATAGCTTGATATTATTGCTGCTCTGCATCACTGATTTAATGCTGAAGAACTTTAAAGGTGCATGTCCCCATTTCTATCTGTGTGTTCCTACAGAGTGAGAGCGTTCCTGGGCACCTCTGGCAGTGCAGGAGGACTTGGGCAGGCCCTGCTGCTCTCTGGGGTGCCTGAAAGGGCAGGGCTTGTTGTGGGCACAGCATTAGCACTGAGACAGTTTTTGGAAGAGATCTTAGCTGTTTGTTTGCAATATAGCATGTGGAAATGCAGGTCAGCTTTAGTGCCTGGCACCTCTTCACACAATTCAAAACAAAAATCCCCAAAACTCTTCTACCTAGAGTCTGTGTTTTGCGCTGGCCAGAAGCAGGTCTGGATGGATTTTAATCAGACCTGTCTCAAGCTGTTTGAGATCATCTGCAGCTTTGGTTTGAAGGATGGAATTGCTGCCTTCCAGTGCCAGAACTTCAACACTGGATAGTACTGAAAAATCCTCCTTTATCTTAGGAAGGTGGAAGTTTGTCAATATAAAATCCCGCCCTGGGCAGACCCTCACCCAGTTTAGCACTGTTCCTTACATCATTTGCCTTCTACCCTCCTCAGAAAACACAAACTACTTCAGCTTTTCCCATTTCAGTGTAACTGTTTAGCCTGAGGTTTGCCCCAGCTGCAGCCCATCGTACACAGAGCTCAGCTAATGTGCCTCTGTCTGGCCTTCAGCATTCCAGGAGTAGGAAGGCCACTTAACCAAAGTCCTAGCTCTCTGGTCCTCTTTGATCAGGAACAGTGATGCTGGAACTACCCTCTGAGACTGCTGAGAACACTCCCAATTGCCCTGTAATAAACCTGCTGTCCTCCCTGAAAGCCACGATGAGGATAGAGGGTAACAGTGATTGAAAGGTCAACAAGTGTGAGCACTGACAGAATGAAAGAAACAAATTATAATGCTGAGAGCGCCCTTGTCTAAATCCTGGTGTGGTTGGAGCCCGGCTGTGTCAGCCTGAGTGCCACCCTGTCCTGGTCCCACAGGAGAGGATGCAGGACCTCAGCATCCCTTTATCCCCACTGTGGCTGCGTGCTCACAGGCTTAACTTCGGTGCTGGAGATCACTCCTGGGCAGAGGTCAGAATTGACCAAGTGTCACAGTGCTAGGCTCCCTGTGTGAGAAGGAGCTCTGTGCTGACGAGTCTTGCAGCCTCCAGCCTCCCCATCTGGGCCAAACGCACCGGGAGCAGATCCTGGCAGTCCTGGTGGGATGTGAACACCTGGCTATGCTGGGCTAGAGTCACAATTTGTCTCTTAATAAGATGCAAGGAGAAACTTTTCAGTGTGTTCTCAATAAGGTAGGAAAATGGAAACATAAAACAAGTGGTTTGTTCTGTCATCTTGTCCGTTTGTTCCAAAAGGGACGGTCCTGGCTGGCTCTGGGCCTCACCCCACTGGCACAAAGCTGGGAGAAGCTGGCCAAGAAGCCAGTTGTGTGGCTCCTGTTTGATTTGTTTTAATGAAATCTTTTGTTTGCTGAGGTGAAAATAAACTTTATGGAGCTTGTGTCATCCTACAATTCTGCTGATCCTATGCTCTTTTGTGCATTTGCCTTTCGGATTTGAGACCGTTCAAATTCTGATACTTTGAGTTCTGGGTTATTTTTTTTTTCTGACATAAACCATGTTTCATGCAACAGTCGCATGTTTCCTGTAATTTTAATACCTGAAGTCTGAACAAAACCTGCTGGTACTGAGCTGCTGGTTCAGTGTCCCAGGGAAACAGCCTACATGGACTATGAAGGATTTAATTAATGCCATAACCTTCGGGCCTTTTTTATTATTATAGTCTTTTACACAGATCACTTAAAAGCTTGATCTGTTTTATTACCACAAAGCATGCACGAGATACTGTTGTACACATCATCATCTCTAAATGTGAAGTGTTTGCACAAAGAATTTCAGACAACCTGCTGTAGAGACTGCAGTTTGGGAAGTTTCATGGGGAAGGAATTCCTGCAGAGATAAGGTCACGGTGATCAGAGATCCCTCCCAGCAGGAACTGGGGAAACCTGTGCAGGCCAGGTCAGGTAGAGCTTAGACCTGGTGCACCAGCAGCCCCTTTCAGCTAGAAGGGAACACATCCCCACTTTCATTTTCACATGCAGAGATTGATTTTCTCTTGTAGATGAATATCCACATCTGGGTGATTATAACAGAGAAATGAGATCCCATGTGCTTACCACAAACATGATAACCCAGGATGTGACTTCCTGACCATGGCTGAAACCGTGTTTGGGTGGCATTGCTCTTAAGAAGTCTTTTCTGATTCATTTTCTTTCCAGGGTGTCCTGCAGACCTTACTGATGCCTGCTTAGACATGGCATCCACAGATAACTCACTGTTCTTTCTCAGACATTCAGCCCCCAGAAGTAGATCCCTTTGGGGCAGGATAGAAGCAACTATGTTCTGAAGTCACAGAATGACACACCGGGTTAAGTTGCAAGGGGCATTTAAAAAGGACCTAATTCCTAGCTCCCTCTGCCCCGGGCAGGGACACCTTCCACTGTCCCAGGCTGCTCCAAGTCCTGTCCAGCCTGGCCTTGGACACTTCCAGGGATCCAGGGACAGCCCCAGCTGCTCTGGGCACCTGTGCCAGGGCCTGACCACATTCATCACCACCTCATTTGGGCTGCTCAAGAACTGCAGAATTCCTCTGGTAATACTGGATATTTTTCTGTCAGATGGAGGAGAAGGAGCGGCTGTCAGGGAATTGTGACTGCATGGTGAGAAAACCCTTCAGGTCAGCTGGAAAGTGATGTGTCACACACTTTCCACTCTGACGCATGAGTAAGGAAGAATGCAAAGATTGGAGGCAAAGTGTGGTTAGCTGGATCAATAAACCACAGGATGTTTTGGATTCTGGAGCGGTAAGGAACAGTGGGAGGCATTGGAAAGTGTGTATTCACCAGCACCTAGGGACTGCTCCTGTGCCCAAATGCAGGTATGAAACTAAGTAGGAAATGGTAGCAGGAAGCCTCAAACTGAATTGGCAATGCCACAGAAAAAGTAGGGAAAAACAGGAAATGGGACCCAGCACATCCTTAAACTTGCTGTGCAGCAAATGTTTGTCTGTGGAGACTTTGTCCTTTACTGTGTGGGATGCCCTAAAGTATGACATTCTTTCCCACTTTCTCCTAGATTGTTGATGTTCTAATTTTGAACAGAAGTCTCTAGTAAGTAAATGGTGATTCAGTTTTTCATTGGCCAGGTTCTGGCTGTAGGTAGGAGGAGACACATTGCTTCCTGTGAAGGCATCAGCGATCGCTCAGCCCGTGACTCACTGCACACGGTGGGCAATGCTCGGTTCAATAACTCCAGCAATTGTATCCCCTGAAAGTTACCAGCCATTCCAAGGAAGGGAAAACCGTGCTGGGGTGGTCTTTGGCTTTGTGAGAGGTCACTGATTCCAAAGAGCATTTACACCTGCCAGCCTCTGCTAGCGCTGTCGATGCTCAGGGGATCAGGTAACAGTTCAAAAGAGAGGATCTGGAAGGTTGCGACTTTTACTGTAAGTTTAAGAGAAGATAAGTAGAGTTGCTGCTCCTGCATTCAGCTGGATTCAGAACAATGTTGATGCAGCTGCAAAAGGCCCAGAGCTGTTGGAGTGTGGCCTGTGAAGTGGTTGACTCAGCAGCTGAACTGAGGAATTTTATCTCTAAGAGCTCTTTACTGAAACCAAAATATACCAGAACAAAAATCTCCCTGCACTTTTAAGCAGAGTCCTGGTTAGTTTGTGAATTGAGGTGATTTTACTAATTGGGTGTTGGACAGAGGCTGATTGAGTTCATGTCTCATGGCTGGAAATCATGAACACTGAAAGCTTAATTACTATGCCTTTATCACATCACCTTCTGTTTCAGGAATCATGGCCTTTGTTCAGGCCAGAATCAAATTCATGTCTGAATGGAGGGTGCTTCCATAGCCTGGGATGGGGATGCTTCTTTCCAGGCCGAGGTGATGAAGGACCTGGGCCCTGACAGCCGTGAGCTGGGAGGCTCTGCCTGCTGCAAGAGCAGGGACAGTCTGGTGCGTTCTCTGGAGGTGTCTGACGCTGGGGTGGGCTGGGGACAGTCCCTGGTCACTTGTCCTCTGGTGCAGTCCTCCAGTCACCGGCTCACAGGACTCTTGTTCTCTGCCTCAGCAAAGCGCCTCTGGTGTTACGTTTTCACTTCATTTGCTAAATTAATTTTCTATGAACTAAAAAGAGACAATAAGCTTTTAGTTGTGTATGTTTTGTTGGGGTTTTAAAAAAATTTTTGGTCCATCTTTCCTTGCTACTTGCTCTTTCAAATGAGGAAATTCACAGTCATTTTCCCTAGTGCTTTTCACACCCACTTACTTTGTTGACTATTTTGTTTATTTAAAACAGATTTATAAATCTGTTTCCTTATGGCTCTCTCTTTCATTTTCTCTTCTTTATCAGGGCTGCATGAGGGTAAGCTGAGTCCCAAAGCTATTCTATCTTAAATTCTGGTATTTTATATATATAAAACTTCAGGGCTGATGGCACCTATACCTGGGATTATTTATGGGTTTTCATAAAAAAGAAAGAGGAAAATACAGAATTGCATGGCTCCTCTTTTCCTTCCCCACTTCCCAACCCCCTCCCCACAGAGGAGTTTAATGTTAAATGATAAATGTGGAAATTAGAGACCGTCGAGAAAATCCAATTTGGTGAGGAGTTTTAAAAATCCCATAATAAACGCCGAGTGAAATGTATGATTTAATGCGGGGCGCCAATGGCTGCTATTATGTGCTATTAGCAAATCGGGGCTGAGAGTGAATCTTTATCACGGCCGGGCGGGGCCGCCCCTGCCGCCGCTATTGATTTGTAGCCGCTTGTCATAATGACACGGGGAAGCAATGAATGGAAGATGTGCTTTTGATAGGATTGAAGGGGTGCAAAGGGGGGAGAAAAAATTCAGCAAGTTTTCTATCTCTTCTGCCTGATTAGATTTTTTTCTTCTTTTAAGAGCTTTCACATTCCAATAAAAATGCTAAATCAGCTCTGAAGCAGAATTGTTAGGGAGTAAATAGCCAGTTACATTTAAAGGAGGAAAAGATCTGACTTTACAGCTCTGGCTTCACAGCAGCCAATGAGTCTAAAGAATATTTCTGGTTTCACAGAAATTACAGTAGTGGGCGGTGTGAGGGTGGCTGGGACCTGGTCAGAGGACTGCAGGCAGTAGGCATCAGCATCTGTGGGATGCAGTTTGTCAGGATGCACAGGAATTAAATCCCCAGTGCTGTGTGTTTAAGGAGAGGAGGGTGTGTTTCGTGACCTCTGAAACAAAAGTGACTGCAATGAAAAAAACGATAAGCCTTTGCCTTCTAGTAACAAATAATAAAGGTCTCCTCTGCGTCTGGAAAGAAGATTTTTGTCACTTTAATTAGAGGTGTTCCTTGTCAGAAAGCCTGTCGAGGTTTAATGGGAAAGGAGTGCAACCCCTGTGCTGTTTGGGGAAAGCAGTGTGACTGGGCTGGGGGCTTTCCTGCCAGTCACTCTGAGGAAGCAAGGGCAGGCTCCTGCCCAGCCATGGCTCTGCTGCACACACACGGGCCATGAGACAAAAGCCAGGTGCGCTCAGGAGTGGATCTGAGGGTGGGTCAGTGTGTGCCTTTGCCTTTCTGATTTGTACATCCAGTGCTTCTAACTTCCTGTCTTCTAAACATTTCGCCTGCCCCGGGAAGGTGGAACTTGCCTACACCCCAAGGAGCAGAACTCCAATTTGGGCCCCTTTGCATCATAGTCTGCACATCTTCTCTCATTACTGCCATGATTATTATTGTTCTTGTTATTACTGTTACTCTAGTTGGCCGGGCTGAAGAGCTGTGGGCTCAGTAAAGTTTGGAACTGATATTTGGGTCCTCCCTTTTGGCCTGACCAGCCTCTCTCAGCTGCTCTTACTTAGAGAAACCTCAAAGAGCAGCTGAGAGAATGTGGTTTCCAGGGCTCACTCTCAGAGTATGAAATAGCAGATTAGAAATCAATGCAAAGAGTCCAAGTGCTCACTTCATCACTCAGGAGAAAGAAATACAGTATTGCTGGTCTGAGCTGTGTGCTCATTAAAATCACATCCTTTAAAACACCCTTTGAATTAAACGGTGCTCAGTAGAGATGGGTGGGTTTCATGCCACAGGCAGGCAGGCTGATGGCATGTCTGACGTGCTGAGCACCTCAGCACCCCCTGCTCTGGCTGGGCTCTGCAGGTGTGCAGCTCGTGTCCTGCTGCAGGTGGCTGCACATCTGCTGCAGAAATTCGGTGCAAACCCTTGATGTGTCCAATGCTGCTTTTTGTGGCACAGAAAACAGAGAGGATTAGCACCTGACCCGTTTCTTCCCGAGAGCACTGGCTATGAATCACACAGGGTTGGGCCCTTTAGGAATCCATCTCACCCCTCAAGCCATTCCAGCACACTCATACAGACAGAATGGATTATTCCTACAGGAATGAGTGAACAATGAACCAGTGGGAGCCCTTTGCTAGGGGAAAGTGCTATTTTGGGCCAGTCTTGTCTGGTGTTTGATAAGCTAATAACTTGATTCCCTACATTTATTTATGAAGGTAAATGTAGGCTGGGAATCAGCTTTGGGAAGCTTTTGGAGCTAATGTGATATTGCTACTAGAATGGTTGCTTCTACTTCTGAGCAGATGAGTCAGCAAAAGTACGGCTCTACTCTGTTCTCTCTTTTGGGTCCTAGGAACAAATTTTATGATAACAGCAGAGGAGCCTGATATGACAACACCTTTAAAATGTGAAGATGCTGCTGCCAAGGGAAAGGGAATGGTTTGTTTCCTGTGTTTAAGACTTACTGGCTTAAATAGCCACTAGGTTAGATCAGCAGCCTGGAACCTCAAGTCTGTGGTTTGCCTGGGTTCTTCTGAAAGCACTCTCGTCAATCTGCCTGTTCAGTGTAACTGTTCATGTTGTATCACCTGTTTTCTGGGAGTTCAGAGACAGGAAAAAGCCAGCCTTGGTCCCTCCTTGTTCCTGCTCATGTCAGGGCTGGGACCTCTGCAGGTTCCTGCCAGCCCAAAATGTGCTGAGTCTGTGATCTGTGTGTTTTCCCCAAGTGTATGGGGGTTGTGTGGCCCATGGCATTGGATGCAAATTCTGTCAAGAGTGTCTGGTCACTCTTTAGATCCCTGTATGGTGAGAAACAAACAATCATGTTCTTTTGCTTAGTATTTAATGAATAAACCTGGACATAAAAAACCCTAAACCCACAGTGACAAGGATAAACAATGGAATGGTAAACAGTAACATAATTCTGGTAAGATGGACAGCGAAGCTGTGGAATTCCTGTGGAATTGTTTTCCTTCTGCCCCTCTGTCTTATGATTTTCCTTGGTTGAAAAGGGAGGAGGAGAGAGCAGATTCTAACAGTACCTTCTAAAATCACCTCTCTTCTTTCAGTGAGTACAGGTGATCCATCTCCACGGGCTCCTAAAAGCACCTTGATCATTTTCAATTTGGAAGCTTTTCTGTAATAAAACTGTTTTGTTGTAGCAGACAAGATTGGGGGTGTTTATTGTGTTACTGTCTGTTGGAAGACCTGCAAAACCCTTTTCTATCATGCTTAGGGTCCAAGGCTCTGTCATCCAAGGATCCCCTTGCATGTTCACCCTTCCACTCCCCAGCTCTGGCTCCAGGCACAGCTGCCCAGCTGCCCCTGCCCAGAGTGTTCAGAGACATCAGCAGACACGAGTGCTCTGAGAGAACGGGAATATAGGAAAGAAGAGATTGGGATAAATCAGGTGCTGACTTAATCATGATCTTCTAACAAGATGCAGAAATATTTCTCTGCAGGCAGTCATGAGGCAGTAGGTCCACTGCCAAATGTCCCTTCTACTTCTCTCACTAAAAGAGTAGACATGACTGCCTGACATGCTATAGCACAAGTGCCTCCGCAGTGAGCCGCCCAAGGACTGACCAGGGAGGTAGTTGTGGGTTTCTCAGGTTATCTCATTTCTGTCCTCACAAGGCAAATGTTCAAATATTGCTGGTCTTTGACCCCCTCCTTAGAAATCAGGGGTGGAGTTTCTGGAGCTGTTTAAACCTAAATAACTGACCATGCTAAAAGGGAGTGTTCCAGTGTTCCTCCCTTCTCAGCTTTGAAATTTGTTCCTGCACCTCCCGTGTGCTGGCATTGGAGCCAGAGCAGAGGCAGGCTGGGTGCTGATGTGGTGTAACGTCCCACGGGAGGTGAGAAGACATCCTCCTCCTCCTCCTCCTTGGAAGTTTTCCAGCCTGTTAGGTCAAACACGTAATAAGGCACTGCCTGGCAGTTTTGCAGGGTGCTCAGTTCCCCCTGCTGTGGGGGCAGGCGTGGCAGGGTGGGTTCCGAGCTCTTTTCGGAGCTGACGGCTCCTGGTGCTGCAGCTGCCAAGCAGTGTGACAGCCACACTGTCACACTGTTAGCCAGCACAGCTGCCACCCGCCCTGTGGGACACCTGCCAGGCACTGAACCAGCAGCCCAGGAGGAGTGTGTTCAGTAGGAGCCTTGCTCACAGGCTGCCAAGATGACAAATATTCCTTAAAGGAGACCGTTAGGTAAAATAAACCCATCTTAATACACATGGGGAACATCTATAACAAAACATATGATACACATGTGTATATTTACTGTATTTAAAACCTGCATTTGTGAGATGGACTAACCCTAACCCTAGCATTGCCTTTGTCTGAGCTATGCTCAGAACCGCTCAGTGGGGACAGTGTGCTTGGGATAATCTGTTGCATGCTGAAATATGTTCCCGTTCTGAGTTAGGTGTGCATGATACAGGACACAAAACATCAGTTCTCCTCGGAATGTGACCCAGCTGATCTGTGTTGCCTTTGAAATGTGCACTTCATGCTGCTGGAGATGAGTCTGCCATGGCAGCATAAAGGAGAGTTTTGGCTTTCAGAGGCACGCTGTCCCCCCACAGCCCTGGGGCAGCTCTGCCCTACATCACTACCACCCTGCAGCAGCTGCTCTCTAAGCCTGAACGGCTTATTCTCCATTTACAAAGTTCTGGCTCTAGCCATGGACAACAAACAGGCTCTGCACATATGTGTGGGTAAGGAAGATGTGCTTGGGAAGCTTGCTATAGCTCAGATGTGACCCCCTGAATGTCTGAGAGGACAGTCAGTTCCCTTGGTGCTGACTGAAATCTCTGGGCTCACACAGAGTTGTGTGTTACAGTTTGTCATTGCCTTTCTCCTGGGGTTTCCTGGCCTGAGTGATGCACCTTAGCTGCCTGACAAATGCTTGGCACCATACAGAGATCTGCAAAATGCTCACCAGGGAACAGCAAGCACACCTTTAAATATCTCCTCTTTATGATTCGGCGGTGAGTCTGATGCTTGCTTGGGCACACAGGTATTCAGTCCATACTCGTACTGGAATTCCTCACCTCCATCCTGCAGGTCATAATGCTAGCTGCTGGGAATATGCCAATAAAATATGCTGATAATTCTCATCCTGCAGCATTCTCTCTGAGCAGTCTGTCTCTTTCGTGTTCTCCATGTCCTCACAAAGAAGGTAAGGGGTTAGGCAACTGCTGACCTTGCAGCAGTTCAAGCAGGTGCCAGCCAGGCCTTGAGTGGGATGGGACTGGGAGGAGAGAGTACAAAGGATGTGTTAGCAACATGTCCATCCTGGTCCCAAAGTAGGGTGGGGTCCTGCATCCACACCAGGGAGCAGGGAAAGCCACAGCTGTGTCCAAAGTGGCTCTAGGAATGAGGCTGGCTAAGGTGTCAACATTAGAAATGGATGGCAATGTTGAACTGGCCCTGTGACAGACAAGGGAGAAGGAACTTCGAGTTCTAGCAGCACAAAAACCACAAAACACCCAGGTGAAAGGGAGGGAGTTGGTCATGAAGAGGGAGATCAGGAGGTGTGAGTGTGGGAGGGTGCCTGGAGATGAGGGAAAACACTGAAGGAGCAAAAGACCACAGGGTAAACAGTAACCTGAAATATGTGTCAAATGTGGGGTCAGTGAGCTGTGCCACGAACTGATGTGTCCTGATGGCCCTGAGGGGTTGAGCTGAAAGGAGATGGGCACAGCACCATCACTGCAACAGCAGTGATGGAGGCAGGCCAAGAGCTGGGCTGTGTGTCCTGCAGAGGTAAGCCCCAGTGTGCTCCATGACTTTAGGATTGTAGGGAAGGAGAGGGATAGAACAATATTTGGTAAAATCTCTGGGGAATAGAAACCTATTCGAGGGTGCAAAATGTTGTGATGTGCTGGTGTGGGGAGAGGTGAGAGCTGGGCTGGAGGAAGGGAGAATAGGGAGGAAGGAACAGTGATGCTCGGTGGCTATTGTCCTGGTTTGGGATCCTTGCAGGGCTCAGTCAGTGCTGGAGCTTGTGCTGACAGCAGCAGCTCTAGCAGCACTGAAACAGCAGAATTTGGTTATGATGCTCTCTGGGAAGTACCACACTTCCCTGTAGAAACCCCTGAAGCTAACAGGCTCTGGGCTCGAGAGAGAGAAACCACTCAAGCAATCCATCTGGAACTAATGGGGTTTATGCCTTTGATAGGGCTGGGTTTTTTCATACACCTTCTGTAGCCTTTGAGTCTGCTGAGACCTGAACCTTGCTATAATCATTTCCGCACAGGACAACAAAGGTTGCTATTTAACCCAAAATTTAGTCTGATATACCCTCCCTGGCAAATGAGCTTGAATAATTACTGCAAATTATTAAAAAAAAAAATCCGTCTTAATTACATCTCAGAGGATGAAAATTTCCCACCTTGTGTGAGTGCAGAAAGAGCAGCTGGCAAATGGAGGTTTCTCTCTGTCTGCTGAATGGAATCTGTTTTCACCAACCCCAGACAGTTCTTAGCCTGCTTATTCTTCTGTTAATCAGCGCTGGCACCTCATAAGGACTTACCTGAGTCAGGAAGGAGGCACCAGCCGTGCTCCTTCCCCATCTCTGGGCAGACCCTGGCTGCTGTGTCAGCTCTGGCTGCTGCCTCAGGAGGGTGGTGCTCCCAGCCTGAGGAATGGGACCAGTGGGGACTGGCAGTTTCAGGTGGGTCTGAGTCCTGATGGCTTGCAAAGAGACTGAATTCCAAACAGTCATGAATGCCTGAACCCCTTGGGAGTTTCATCCACCTCACCAGGCTTGAAATTGTGGGGACGGCTATTAGGAATCTTCCTGGACGTGACCAAAGCCATTAGTGCACCCTATATTAAAAATCCCTTCTGGGCCTGGGCTTGACTGCACAAAAATATAAAGTAGTCTGGAGAGTCTTTCATCTCCACTACTAACAGAACAGCAATCTCCTCATGATTGCTGTGACAGATATCTGTTGGAAAATGAAACCTGTCTGTTTCATGCAGGAAAAAATGCCCATTGCTACCATCAGCTGCTGTTTCCCCCAGTGCTGCCAACAAAAAGGTATTCCTGTCCTTGGGGTCTGCCACCACCTATCTGTTCCTCTTGTACAGTCTCTGAAAATCTTAGTTGTTCCTTGCAAATGTGCTGTGTCTGTGATGGAGAGAGCTGCTGCTCTCCAGACACGAGTCTGGATGTTCCAGAGGACTGCTGGGGACAGGGAAGTTGGTGCCAGGGGCTGTCTCTTTAGGGAAGGGGAAGGGAGGCAAGGGCTTTGCTGGGAGGGGACCTTAATCTGAATCACAAACTTTAATTTTGTTGTAAATGGAAGATTGGCTGCACTAGAAAGCTAAAGAGGGAAGTGCCTTGAACCCTCTGAAAATTCCTGAATTTCCTATTAATAGATTTGTGTTTAGAATAATATGAAAAATTTAATTTCTCCAAGCGCTGAATCGTGCATTTCCATTAGTGCTTGGCTGTCTGCAGTCACAGAGCCCCATCTGACTCCATCCCTCCTGTGCTGGCTCTGGGGTCATGGTGCAGCAAGAACCTTCATGAGTTCTGTAGCATCTCAGCTGTGGAGATACATCACTGGCCTGGTGATTTTATAAAACATTTGTGTTCTCCATACTTTATTAGTCCCTGACAGGCTCAATGTTTATAACATACTTCTCAGCAAGCTGTTTGCAACTCATTGCCCTGCTTGCTTTATAGTCCATAAATATTTAATTCTTTAATAAACTGCTTATATGTAATATCAAATGACTGATGTACTTCTCTCCCCTCTTCAGCAGTGCTACTATTGCAAAACAATTCTTTTGGTGTTTTGAATAGCAATATATTCTATACCTGCTTGAATTTCCTTTTCCTAACTAGCAATTTCTTCGGGGTATTTGGTGAATTGACAAACAACACAATGGCTCCTGCAGTGCTCTGGGAACTGCCCTTTCCTAAAGTCTCCATGGGGAGACTTCCAAATGGTCAATTGACCATTCCAAATGGCTGCAATCTGAGTGTCTCAGACCCTGGGGGTGATATTTCTGGTAGTATTTCCCACCTGTGCACGTCAGGAAGTGTCAGGAACCACTTGAGCATGTTGGGCACTGTGCAGAGTGGGGTGTCCTGGGTCAGCATCCCGACTCTCCCTGTGTGCTGCACCCCCACTCCTTCTGCCTCACCCACTGTGCCCCATGCTCATTTTCCCAGCACGGAGCACAGTCTCTTTCCTGATCCTCTTTGGTAGCCCTTGTGGAAAGAGTGACTCTGACTGGGTTTGGTCCTACACTTCGTCCCATCTTCCCTGGGGGGTTCTATACCTGAGGAGCAGGCAGCAGGCTGCTGGACTCCCCTGTCCAGTCCCCAGCCTTCGGGCTCCTCTTGGAGTGCCAGATCCTGTCCAACATGCAATGGCAGCAGGAACCCATGGATCTGCCCTGCAGCCTGCTCCATGTCTGGGTCAAAAACCCCTCTGAGGCTGTCAGCCAGCCATTGTCAGGGTGATGGGCTGCACCTGGCTACACCAGGATCTATGGACAGAGTGGACAGGCCTGCGGAGCTGGCAGGGAGGGCTGTCCATCAGCATGGACGCAGGAAGGGATGGTGACACTGCACCACCGTGTTTGTGCCTCCCAGCCTGTCTGTGAGTCCATGTCTGACCCTGCATCTTGAGGCAGGTTTCTGCTCAGGCTTTGCCCTTTAGTCTCCTTCCTAAGGCTCGTGGCATGCCAAGGCACCAGGTGGGAAGGGTTCAGCTCCTGGAAGGATGACAAGGGCGTGGTGGAGGCATGGCCTTTCTGCAGAGTCACTTTCTGTTGGTTTCAGTTGTTCCATATTCCCAGGCTCTGTTTGGTCTGGACACCGTGGTACTGAGCTGCTTCCAGGCTGGAGACCAGAAAGATGGGGCAGAGCCAGGTGGCACCAGGGGCTGGCAGTGCCCAGACCAGCGGGCTGGGGGCAGGAAGCATTGGCTGGGTGGTCCATGGGGTGGAACTAGATTTTCATTAAGGACCCTTCCGACCCAAAGCATGCCATGAAATGATTCTGTGATCTGCTGAGGTCATTCTATCCAAGCTGCTCTGTTCCTCACAGACAGCTTTGGGCGGCTCACTTGGGTCTGGGCTGGTTTAACTGCACATTCCCTCTCACCAGGGTGGCAACAAGCGTTAGCTGAGCCCCGAGAGGGTGCGTGGGCATGGGCAGGACATTCACACACAGCTGCTGGGCACTGGGCTGCCATTGGGTTATCCTTGATGTCCGGAATTTTTGCAGGTAGTTTGTAGTGGCAAGCCCAGGTTTGGAAGTGCTGCCCAGAGGCCATCCTGGTGTCCTGGTTTTGATCAGACCTGGCAGCTCGTTGCCTTTTCTCAGTCTCCTGGGCACCCTTGCAGAAGAGAGAGTGCAGAAGGGACACATCTGTTGAGATGTGGGAAGGGAATGGAGCGAGGCAACAGCTGAATGGGGCTGTGGTCAGGAGTCTGAACAGCATGGGGCAGCAGCTGCTGTCTTGTCTACAGCACCTTCTGCACGTTGGTCCTTAGGCACAGACTAAAGTGTAACCCTCCTGTCTGGGCTCTCAGTGCTCCTTTGAGGCTGGCCTGCCTAAGGCCTCCTGGTTACTCTGTGCCTGGGGTCACAGCCTCCTTTGGGCTCCCTCACACCCCTGCTGTGGTGTGACAAGGGGCACACTCTTAGAGACAGTGGGGCCACCCTGCTCTGACCCCCAAGGGACTGCTCAGGAGCCTTTCTGGAGCCACAGGTATGGTCTGTGCATGCCCAGAGCATGGGGCAGAGGAGGATTCTCTCACAGCGGGTCCCATCTGCAGCTTTTTGAGTGGAGAGGAAAACAGTACTCTCTCCCTGGGACCACATCTTTCTGCAGTCCAAGTCCTGCCCACCACCAAGGGTGTGAGGAGGCCGTAGAGCTGTCCAGGATCAGTGCAGGGCAAACATATGAGGCACAGATCCCTGAGCTGATGTCACACAGTTGCTGTTGACTGCTGGCTCACTCTGCCTCTCTTTGTTCACTCCTTGCTGATGGTAATGGGTGCAGGTCCCAGTCCAGAAAAGCAACTGAACAGAGCAGCCAAGGGCCCCTGTTCCCCACACGTTTTTGTTCTATTACATCCAGGTACCATTCACTACTCTGAGGAGAAGGGTGAGGGTGGATCTGGCCAGCTCTGGACTCCCTGTCCCCAGCAGGCTTCCCAGTGGCACAGTGGCCAGAGCTGCTCTGCCCCAAGACTCCGTGTCCCACTGACCTGTGGTGGAGACCCAGCCCAGCAGCCGCTGTGTCAGGGCTCTGTCCCTTGGGAAGCGTGCATGCCAGCCTGGCATCAGCCTGCACGGCCTGTTGTCGCTCCATCGCTGAGCTGTCATCAGGCCCCTCCTTTGCCACTGAGCTGCAGCACTCAAAGCTTCTCCCTTTGGCTCCTTTTCTCCTGTCCCCCTTCCACAGCACACTTCTCGGTGTTTCGGAATAACTAGGAATCATCCAGGCAGCTCCCAGCACTCCAGGTCTCCAGCAGTGAGCACGCCAGGTGCCCTGACTGAGGATGAGTGATGATAAATAAGCAAATCACATGGTGGGCTGAACGATTTCCCCAAATGAGCCTGTTTGTCCCAGGCACGGTGCAAAACCCTCTTCTCCTTGGCGATAACCTTTCTGTGTGCTTACATTATGCATGTATTCATGTGACTTCCTCTGCCTCACTGCCACCTCTTGATTTGAATAAAAATAATTTATATGGACATTCCTTCAGTCAGGATTTCCCCCCCAATAATATTTCGTTGATGCTCTGAACCCAAATGGGGTCGTTATGCTTTTGCATATCATTAGGGCTTTATGAAGAACAACAGCGACATCTGCATGTGCCGCAGTGCCACAGAGATGGGGGGAAATACAGAAAACAAACCCCAAACGAGCTCCAAGCTCATCTGGCTCTGTCTTTCCTCAGTGCCTTTGCCTCTATCACGGACACAAGTAATTGTACAGTGTAATCACATCACAGCTCATCTGAATATTCATAACTAACACAAAGACTTGGTGGAGAAGAGAAATGGGGAGGAAAAGGAAGTTAATTTAAATATAAAACAGCATTTCATTTGGAAGCAAAGTTCCCCGTCCAGTTCAAGAGATTGTCTTGGTACTGATTCTGTCTGTCCATCTCCTGTACGGAAGCGTGGGCAGCCACAGCCCCCACTGGGGAGAGAGAAAATAAAGCACAACAACAAACAGTGGCAGGACTGCCCCCAGCCAAAGCATGTTTGAAGAGTCGCCAACGGTGGCTAACCAGCTGCTGGTCTCCAGGAAAGAAATAGTCTATTGAGGGAGCTTTATAAAGACCCCAATTAATATGTTGTGCATGTATAAGATCTACAAAGAGCCCACTGTATTCCTCCCCCCGCAGCCACCACCTTCTCTTCCTGATCAATGCCAGTGGAGAAGGATCTGTGCTACCAAATAATTGATTAATCACTTCAGTGGTGAAAACGCCCCTCTCCAAAATAGAGAAGAAAAACAAACACAAAAAGAGGCAACAGTTTGCTAATTAGCGTGTAAATTACCACTGGTTCCATCCTGCTTTGTGCCTTTAAAAAGGAAAAGAAAAGGGAAAGAGTAAATATAATCCCCATCTTAATGTATATGCTGTCTTCATTTCTTTTGTATTACTTTGGTATCCTTCACCAGTATGAACACAGCTGTGTGATGTTGAAGCTGTGGCTGGCTCTGCTAGTTCGTTCCCCAAAGAGCTCCTATTTCCATTCCACTGGAGCTTATATTCCTTTAAATGTCTAGCGCAGCATCATTTCCCCCTTTCTAATACATCACTCGGCTGGAATTAGAAGAATCCAAGGTTATATCCAACTTCAAAGGTTTCCAAGTCATCATGATTTTAGTAAAAGTAGAAGACAGATCATGGAACAAGTGCCTGGCTTTTGAAGATAGGCATCACAGGGACCTTCCTCCCTCTGTCTCGTTCTTGCTCTCCCACTCTCTCCCCCCAACTTTGTACCTCTCCAGCTCTGAATGTCCCGCGCTAGCGTGGTTTAATGATATGCAAATGAAATATGCATAAAACCATTCTACTGTATGATGATTAAACACTGGAGACATTAGCCGCCGACGCTTCACTGTTTGACTATAATAATCTTCCCCGAGCATCCACTTTGATTGCGGAGTTATGGAAACCCATAGCAGTTGGCAGAGAGGGAGTAAGAGGGAGCGAAGCAAGGAGAGGTGCAGGGATGTATCACCCATCTCTGCATTTATCCCACTCCAGGAGACATTTCCCCTCTTTGTACTGCGTTCCTACTGCTGTCTTTTGTAATCCATCCATGCGGTCGCACCAGGGCAATTAACGGGAAAAAACCCTCTTTTCTCTTAATGTTTCAAAGCTCATTAGCCAAATGATTATTCCTCATTAACAGCGAAAGCTCATTCATTAAAAGAAAAAATATGCCCAAAAGATGCCAGCACTGTTAATCCCGAGCCCTGTAGCAGGGCTGTAGATCCCATGCTAGTATTTTCCATGCAGAAGTGAAGTGCACCAATCCACAAAAAAAAAAAAAAAAAAAGAAAAAAAAGCCACCAGACAAAAAGAAAACATTTTTGAGTTTTGTAAAATCCGCAAGAGAGGCGATTAATATTCCCATTGTATGACTTTATTTTTTGTCTCTCCCTTTTGTCTCCAGTGCCCTTCCCTGGCTCAGCGCCCAGTGCCAACAGAACACCTTGCAGGATCCTCAGCAGCGCAGACAACGTAAGTAGCCAGCTGTCCCTTGGTGCCCTTGTCCAGCAGCCCCCGCGCCCTCCGGACCCTGTGCAGCGCCCGCACACCTCCTTCCCTTGCTCGCCCTCCGAGTGCCACCTGGGTTTCACAAGTAGCACCTTCCAAATCTCTCTGTCTTCAAGTTTGTGCATGTCTGTGTGGCATCCCTCCTCCTCCTTCACTCCCATAGTGGATCTCGTGAAGGGCTTCAGATCGGCCCCATTCATCTCCCTGGTGATAGCAGTGAATGTAGATAAATCTCTGCTGCCTGCTTGCTGCTCCAGTATGATTTTTATTTTGTCTTCCGTGTACACCTAGGTCAAAAAGTGGGATGTATAGTGACGGTGGGTGAGTGTGTGTGTGTGTGTGTGTGTGCGTGTCTGTCTCTGCCTCAGTCCCTGTCGTTCTCTCACACTGAGGCACATGAACACACAGCTCCCTGCGTGTGTTACACGCGTGCACACGCAGAAATACCCGCACACGGACGCGCGCGTGTGTGCACAGAGCACACACACATCTCCTCACCCCACTGACACAGCTCCTGTGCACCGACCCGAGGCGGTGTGTGCTGTGTGTCTGTGTGTCTGTACGCACTGTTCCGTGTGCATGTGCATACACAGGCATCTCGCTACACCGTCAAACATTCCCTCTCCTCCCAGCAGAGGCTGTGTGTAGGCTGATCCTGCCCTGTGAGAGCGGTATTCCTTCTTCCCTTCCTTCCCTCGGCTGTTCGGAGACCTTTGCGTTCCCTCCTCGGGGTCCCTCCTGAGCTGCAAATTTGGCACCTTTCCCTGAGGTTGTCCAAATGGCAAATGGCATCGGCCGGAGTTCGCATTCTTGCAGCTTCTCTGGGCATTTCTCCCTCCATGTCGACTATTCCCTTTTGTTAGTTGTTGACTGGGCTGGGTGTGGTTGGGTTTTTTTTGGCATTAATTGTAAACGAACCTGAATGGCAAAACACGCCAACAGCTTGCGGGGAAAAAAAAAGCCAAAAAAAAAAAGCAAGCCCCACACAAACGCCTTCTGCTGCGACAGATGCCCATGTTGCCCCTGGCATGGAGAGCGGGCACAAGGGGTTTGTTGACGAGGTTTTTTCGATTGCCGTGTTTATTGTTCGCATTTCCCTTTTCCATTTATTTTTAAAGACTCCAAGATGCCGGCCTCGGCTTGGAACGGAGCGGTGTCATGGCGGAGACGACGGCCTTTGTCTCGCAGGGTGTGAAAGCATCCGTTGTGCTGGCTCCACTGCGGCAGAATGATGTCTAAAGGGGGGAAAAGTGCTGGAAGTCCGAGTGGTGCGGCGCTGGCGGGGGAGCCCCATCCCCATGGTGTGCGTCCGAGGAAGGGCTCGCGGCGGAGGAGCCTGGTCTGTAATCCTGGCACTTGTGCCTCCGGTCGCTGCCTGCCGCATGCTCCTGGGGGTCTGGATAATCTCCCTTGGCTCTACGGCACTGTCTGGCCCGCGCTCAGGGCCCCCGTAACATATACCCGCTGCCGCGATCGCAGGGAGCTGTGGCGTTGCCACTGAATGGATGGCACTGTGCCAACTCCGCTGCCATCCGCCCTTGCAGCTCTTTTCCTCCCTCCTCCCTCCCGCTCTCCCCTCCTCCTCCTCCTCCCGTCGACTTGATGTTAATTAACACACGGGTTAATTGATTTTAAAAGCTGAAGAATTACAGTTAAGTTTTCCCACAGGGTACGGCCGCCAGCCGCCTGGCACGGCTGTGCCTGGCGCGGTGCAGGGGCGGCAGCGCCCGCAGCCGGACCGGCCCCGCCGAGGGATGCACGGCCGGCCCTGCCCGGGGATGCGCGGGCAGCTGGACCCTGCCTCGCCCTTCCGACAGATCGCCGCTCTATTCTGCTATAAACAAACGACACAAGCCCTCCCCTCGGCTCTGCCATGCACCTTGCAAAAGGAGCGCTCCTGAAGCTGCGGCAGGGAAGCCGTGCCCCGAGCCCCGTGGCAGCCCACGGGCGGCTCACGGCGCACGGTCCCCGGCCCGAGCACCCCGCGTGGCAGCGAGCAGCATCAGAGCTGCCACCGGCTCGAACTGCCCGCCAGAACTCAGCTGCTCTAATCGGCTCCGATGTGTTGTTTGGGGTGAAGCATCAAAACCAAGGGAAAGTTAGTTTGTTGTAATTACGAGAGAAATAACCCATCTGGGCTTCCGTTTTTCACTCTCCCTTGCCCCAGTGTGCCGCTGGTGAGCGTGACAGTGTGGCAGGAGGAGGCGCAGCAGCGCTGGGAACTTGCTGCTTTCACCTTCCTGCGCTTTCATTTTATTTCATTTTGTTTTTTAAAAGCATGAAGCAAGCGAAGCGACAAGAGGAATCCATTATGCAAATCAGGTCACATTTGCATAATGTCTCATGACTGGAATATGCAAATGAGTTGTATAATTTATGAGTGCCAGTGTCTGTCTAAAAGTGTTTCCCAGAATTTATAAAAACTGCAGCGTGGAGAGGCAGCTGCTGGCTGCCCTGCCAGGAGGGTCCACACTTGCTTTGCAAAGTCCGCTTGAGTCTGGGAGTGCAAACGTCTGGGAATGAGAACGGAGTCCCCCTTCCCACCCTGTCCTCTTGCTTTATTTATTTCCCATTACTCCCTCCACCAAGCTCCCACCTGCTCCCCTCGAACTTCTCCGAGGAGGCAGGGCTAGGGCCAGGGCAGCGGGCTGGATGGACGGGCAGTCCCACAGGTGGCTCAGCCGGGGCTCGCCGGTGTCCCCTGGGGCTGTCACCAGCCGCAGAGCCCGGCGGGCGCCGTTCAGGTGAGCAAGCTCCCAGGCGCGATGTGCGCTGAGGAGCCGCTCGGAGCCCCTCACCACCCACAGTGGGATGGATTCCTGCTGGTTTGCTCTGCCAGCTCCAGCCCTGCTCGGATCTGAGCCCCGTGACCTTGGGGACAGCTGCAGGCTCAGCGCAGGGCTGGCACTGCCAGCCGAGGGACCCTGAGTGTCCTGTCACACGCCACAGCGTTCCGTGTCAGCACTGGAAAGGCTCAGGAATATCCGGACATTCAGGCAGGTATTAAGACATTTTCTTTTCTTTTCTCCCTCTTCTTTGCATGTCTGGTGATCTGGGGAGCACCAAGAGGGTGCATTTGGGATCCTGCACCTGGGCAAGCCACTGTTTTGAGCTGTCTGCACAGGGAGAGGATAGATAATAATGTGCAGGCCCAAGGAAAGCTGTGTGGGTCATAGCCTGCCACTCTGGGCAGCATCTGACAAGAAGCAGCGGGATGGGAGAGCCCAGGGCTCAGGAAAGCTCAGCATCAGCCTTCCTCAGCTCTGTGAAGTCCCCAAAAGGGCTTTTGGGCAAGAAAGTGTGATTTGCTGTTCTCAAGAGTCTGTGTTTCAATTGTAAAACCCAAACGTTTGTCTCCCTGGTTCCAAATAGTTTTTGGTGTTAGATGCCTCCAAAGTGAAGAATCTCACACTTTCCATCAGTTTCAAAATACTGTGGCTGTGTGTGTGGCTTGTTTAGTGGATGCAGGTACAGGCTGTGACAGTGAGAGTCACACTGAGCATCCCCAGGACAAAGCAGTGAGTTTATAGACTGTGCTTTTACCTGTGGCTGGAGATTTCTGGTGTGGGAATATGAAGAGACCCTCCACATCAGGTACAAGGCAAACCATCAGATAGTCTGTGTGGCACGTCAGTGAGAGGCAGCAGCACAGTCAGACTCAGAAGCAGCAGAGTCTGCTTGTTGCTGCTTGGGGTTGGTGTCTGCACCAAGGGGTGACTGTAACCCCGGCACCGAGGGGTGACTGTCCCCATGCTGGTCCTTGCTGGCACAGAAAAGCAGCTGGGTCTGACCTGGAGAAGGTGCAAGAGCAGGGAACAACTGGTGTGTCCCCCTGGAGGTAGGGGGCTTTGTGGAGAGCAGGAAGGGCTGAAAGCAGTGGGGGGAAGTGAGATGGTGGCCCTGGGGAATTTCCCACAGCTCCATGATCCATCCTGCAATGTCAGGAGTCAGAGATCTTTTTAACCTCAAGGCAAACCACCCTGTTTAACTTGTCACAAAGGCTCCTGCAGGCTGCAAAGAAGAGAAGGATGTCTGCTTCCCTGTTGGGGTCTTCAGTGTAGCACCAGCAGATCCTACACTGGACTGGTGTGGTTCTCCAGATGGGGACCAGGGATGGGCTGGCTGTCAGAGCTGCCCAGCACCAAGGCTGGGCCATGGCTGGGAGGAAGAGCTCTTCCTGTGGGGCAATTTGCAGGTGTCAGGGGGTACTCACTCTTTGTTTGGGGAGAGCCCACTGCTGTGTCTGGAGCTGCCTCACTGTGTCCTGGGTGGTCTGGGGTCTGGTCTCAGTCATACTCCTTGTGCCAAGGGCTGCATGGGGAGCTGGTCCCAGTCCCTATCCTGCTCTGGGCTGTTCAGTGTGCTGGTTCTGGTCCCCAGCTCACACTCTATGCTGCTTTCTGATATTTTTATGAAACACCAAAGCACATGAATGTTCTGTTGTGGTTTTGATGCTGCACCGAGGGCTGGAGAATGTTTAGGGATGAAAGAGGTTTTTTGGGATGGGAGAAGGAAAGGTCATCCAGAACGGGCACCAAAACCTTTATCTGCCAGACAAGATTGTCTGGTTTCTGTAGGTCAGTAACAAGGGACCGCTTATGGGGAATCTCTCACACTGCTGCTCATTCATGGTCTGGGTTTTTATTGAGGTGGTGGTTTTTGCCAGCTGAACAGAGCATACCTGACAGATTCCTGTTGCTCTTTTCCAGTGTTCTCCTGTGGTTCCTCACCTGTGGCATTGGAAGAGTACCCTGCAGCACCACCCTCGGGACTTCCTGGGGCCTTTGTGTGCAGGACTTGCTCTCTGTCCCTCAATGAGATAAATTGTCTGAAACACAGATCCAGGGGCTTGTGATCCGTGGCTCCTCTGTGCCTGGGGCTCCCCAGCAGAGCACAGTTTAGCCATGTGCCTACTAGCATTGCCTGTTATCATTTCCAACAAGGGTTCCCATTCAACTTAGAGTCACTCCACCGCCTGCTTCCATTCTTCCAGTACCAGTGCTGTTTTGAGCAGTAGGATACAGTTACAGATAGCGCCCAGAAAACTGCAGCTTCCTTCCCACCTCTCCTGGGTAAGGCATGCACCATCAGGCAATGCCAGCCTTGGCTGGACGGATAATCCTAATTTTCCACTCCTATCGATGCCAAACAGCTGCTGGTGCCAATGCAATGACCCACATTCTGAGCTGGCGGCTCTTTCCCTCCCTTACTCAGTCTTCCAGAAGAAGGGTGACGTACAGACAGACTCTAAGCACGATCTGAGCAGGTCCATGAGGGCACCAGTGTGCCAGCAAAAAGCATCAGCCATTAGCATCACATCACCAGCCTTGGCACACCTGGAGGATGTGCCCAGCATTAGGAACAGCTTGCCTGCATGGGGCTTTTTGCCTGATGGTTATAGTTAAAAACAGTTCTAAGCAAAGCATGTAAAATCTTTAAATCTTTAACAAATCTCTCGTAATTCCCAGCTAAGTAGATTAAAGCTGATTGCAGGCTTTAAAAAGAAGCAAGCTGATCACTTGCAGGAGAGAGAAAATAAATGAAATTAAAATAATCACAGTGTAAATGTGCAGCTCCCATGTTCCTGGTGTAGATTAAATTCGGGTGGCAGGATGGCAGCTAGACCACTGGTCCTGGGTTCGATGGAGGCAAAGATTCAGTGAGATGAGGCAATACAGCACAATTCTGTATCAAAAGAATTACTCAAAAGCATCAAAGATGCTGCAGGCAGATTTTATCAGGATGCTGCACACTTGGGGAACAAAGTGGTGCTGTATGGACAGCTTCTTCAGCAAAACAGGACAGGCTGCTGAATTTCCAGGCAGAAATCAGGATCCTTGTTAAGATTCATGCTGATGTTAAGGTCCCGAGCATCAGACCAGCCTGTTTGTGGCTCTGGTACTCTCTTCACAGTGGTCACTGCAGCTGATCTATGTTTGTAAAGATAGCTCTGATTGGAAATTATATAGTTAAATATCTTGGCTCAGTGGAATTCAGCCACTTAGACTTTTCTTCAGTGACTGAAGGAGCAGATTTTGTAGGATTAGGCTCCTATCTGGAGAGATCTGGTGTTTCTCTTCCTTAGAACCATGTGTTCCTTTCTTAAGTGTGTATTCTGGTGTAAGGTAGAGGAGCATGACTGGCTGCAGCTGTCACAGTACAGGTGAAAGCCCTCCAGCAGTGCTGCTGCAGGTCATCCCTGCACTCAGCAGTGCCAGTCACTTCACTGCCAGCTGCTGCTCCCCTGCCTGCCTGCCCACACCGTGCCTGTGGCTCCTGCTCCCCCAGACTCCCTGTCACCCTTTCTCGTGTTTTGCCCAGCCTAGTGGTGCCCATTCACTTTGCCAGCTCAGTGATTCTGTTTACCTTGTTTTTGCCACTGTCACTGTGCTGTCCCCAGACCCAGGACTGGGACTTTCTGCTCCAATACCTACAGATGAGTGCCTCAAAGGCAGCACCATGATGAGCCGTGCTAAAAACGGCAGCAGTATCTCCTGCTGCTGCGATCATATACTTGAATGGAAGCCCTGGTGCTTGATCCTGAAGACCTGGAATAGCAGCAGGTTTTCAGGGTTTGGTGGTGAGCCAGAGAAACAGGTGATGCAGGACAAATCTTCTGAAGGTACAAAGGCTGCTCAAACTCATGAGCATATGCCCAGAGAAGGGAGGTCTTGGCACTCCCCCACTTTGGCAGGTGGTGTTTGGCTCTTTGAGAGCAGCTGAGATTTGGGAAGGTTTTGCAAGCTGAGTGGGTGGTCACGTCCCTTGTCCCTCTCCCATACTGTGAGATGAGCAGAACAGAGCTGGCACAGGTGACTCAGTCTGGGCCCTCACTGCTCAGAGAGCTTTACTGGCAGAAGGAAGAAGCTGGAGTTTCCAAAGCCCCAGAAAAGGGTTCCTAAAATGGTGACACTTCTGTTCTAATGAAGTTGCACTTTGTCTATTCATGGAAGGAGATGGCTCAAAACGAGGACAGGAGGGTGCCCTGCCTTAGCCCAGCTCTGCCAAAATGACAAGAGGTTCATGTTGTTGCTCTCAGGTAACCATGGAATGTTGTACTCAGATACTGTACTGAGGTGACATCTGCTCCCCTTCCTCCCAAACAGGCAGCTTCCTCACCCTACAGATTGCCCCAGGACACAATAAGTAGGTTAATGCTTGCTTTAGGGTTAGCCTGAGGGTGAGGGTTCCTTGCAGGAACAGCAGAGTGAGGTTTCCTCTGTGCCTCTGTGAGTTCATGTGTAGGGATGCCTCCAAGGCAAATAAATTCCTACTGCTCCCATTTCATCACTGTGTGCCTCTTCCTGCTTCTTTGGGATGGTGATGTTCCTTGGGATGACAGTGCTTTGATTTTAGTTCTGCCTGGCTCATATGCTTTTCTTTGCATGGTTTTTCCATTTGTCATTCATTCTTCCATTTCCTTGCTTCCCAGTCCTCGTTCTGGCCAGGGCAGGGAGTGGGAGCTCCAGAGGCTGTGTTGGCTCTGCCTCATGCTTCTGGCTGCCTGTTTCTTCTATGGCCAGACTGGCTCCCAAAAAGGAAAACAAACCAAAACATGTCAGTGGTTTTGAATTACAAATATGGATGTTCAAAATGCATGAAATGAGAAATTTCGGGCGCTTACTGCAACATGAATCCACCTGTGTTGGACATGAGTGGCGTTTCCTATTTATGCTCAGACTCTTGAATAAAAAGCTAAAACAGATGTCAAGGCAGCTGTGGATGGAGAAAACAGCATCAGGCTGGAGAAGAGGGAGGGTTTGGTGTGTTCATCATTACAGACTTTGGCTGTGGCAAGGGCAAGTTAAAGAGGTGCCTAGAAGCAGGTATTCAAAATTATTTTCCTATTTGTATAGTAACGTGTGAAGTTTAATTTGCATGTAAATATTGACTTATATTGTTACATGAAAGTAGTATTGACATTTTCCATGGAAAGATTCTCTTTTTGATGGCTTGCCATTTCTTGACCTCCATTCCCAAACTACAGAACCTGCCATGCTGGTGTGATTCAGCCCAGCCTCAGGTGAGTGCCTGTTCTTTGGTGACCTGCTGCGTGCACACATCCTGCAATGGAAATGGATCAGCATGTGCCAAATGTGGTGGGTCGTTGTCCTATGAGGGATTCCTCACCCCTCTGTTGTGGAACCTGAAGTGTTGGTGGATGGCAAGCAGTGGCTTCAGAGCTGCCTGGCTGGGGAGTGGCCTTTAGTGACAGATGCAGCCACAGGGTTGGAGTGGTAGTTGTGTTACTGGAGGCAGCACACAAGCCAGGATCCTTGTAGACAGCTCCTGGTCTTCCACAGCTAGAGCAGGAATGTATTTCGTTGTGGAATTGCTGAGCACCCACAGTTTTGCTTGAAACATACGAAGTGCTATAAAGTTGTTAAGTGCATCACAAATTAGAACTAGACACCTTGAATCAAGCACCTAAAATTAGAGGACAAGTCTTGTGCTTGAATCTCTCTCTGTCTCTACCTGGCACTTGGAAAATGCAGGGGATGAAACTTTTTTCTTGCGAGGGTGTTGAGACTAGGGACTGCCCTTGGAGAATGAGTGATGAATGTCATAAAAATTTCACAAGCAAATTAATAGCAAAGTTCTGAGAGAGGTTTGAAAAGTGGGCACTAAATGCAAGTTGGAGTTGGAGCCACACACTGAGCGGTGGTAGGAAGCACTGACTGATGCCTTTTCTGTGCATGAATGAATTAATAAGTACAGGATAGTGTGAGATGTGCATCAGAGCCCATAGCAAATTCTTATGCAGAAGATCCCAGATTATGCTGGCAACCTTGATTCTGTCATATCCAATGTTCCGATAATGTCTTGTAATTGTAGTGTTTTTCTAAAATTGTTCTACTGCAAGCACTGTTCATAAATGAAGAAATTCCATCTGCACTTTTGCATGTTTCCATACTTAGTCCGCCTAATGAGAACTGCGAGGTTCATCGTCCTTTGAAAGCTTTCTCAGTAGTAAATGTGATCAGAGACACTAGAGCGTTCTCTTGGCTATCAATCTGCAGATAATAGAAGGTCCATTTCTTAAGTACACACAGAAAAGGAGAAGAAGAAATACTGGCTATGACATAAAATGAATTGTCTTCCTCCATGCCCTTGTAACCCAGGGCATGTAGTGCAGGCTGCCAGCCATCGCTTTACAGATTTAGAAGTGCTGGAATCTCTCTGTCTGTAGCAGGCTACCTGATGGATTGGTGAGTAATGGACTCAGGGAGTGCATTACCAGCACCCAGACTAATGGCTAGCACTTGCCCATGGCTTTGGCTATAGATCATCTGCTGTGCTATTCATAAGCTCTTGCCAGTCTGTCTCTGGCACTCGTGCTGCTGCAGTAACGCCGTTTGCCTGAATAATTCTGCACCAACTGACACGCTTCCAGAAGGTGAGGAGGAGAAGAGAGTGAGTACCAGTTCTCACTCTTTGGGGGACAGGTTAAAGGATAAGGTAATGGACATGATACTCACTCACCCAGTGTTACTAGCACAGTGGCCTGGAAAATACATTTGGGTTTGCTATACACCATGAGGCACTGTCCCACCACTGCCTGAGGTACCTGTGCCTGGGATCTTTTCTTTCCCAGGCTGCCCAATGTTATGGGTCATGGCAAGATAGGAGGGGGAGGGAGAGGTGATTGGGGTGCTGGGCACACCTCTGACATGGCCTCAGGAATGTTGGAAGAAACGCCTGGATGGTGCTGTCAAGATTTGTCTGTTTGTGAGCTAAATGAGGTAAAACCAGCCTTCAAAGGCAAAGACCACCTCCAGGGCTGACCTCTGGGCTGGCTCTGATGGACAGGGCAAGTGTGTGCAGAGAGGAATGAATTGCTACCAGTCCTGCCTGGCTCAGGAGCTTTTACTCTTCCTTTAGATTCCATGACATGAGTAGGACCCCAGGGTTGTGGCTTCCTTGTGTGATTGGGATGAGCTGGATTCCTCTTTCCTCCTTTCCCTTGGACCACTGCCCAGCCATAAGGAAAGAGCAATCCAGTCAGCTATGGATTTAAACTGACCCACCCCACAGCCAGGGGTGTGAACCATGCAAGACCTGTTCCAGTTCCTGAGAGCAGCCTGGTCCCCCATTACTGATAGTGAAGGTGTAAGACTTGCTCTGCTATTCTGGGCTCTCTGGCTTTGTATTTTTTGCAAGAAGTTATTTAAATAAAATTCTGCAGTTTTCCTTAACAAATTCCTGATGAGTTTTTGGAAAGGGATGAAGTCTTCATCTAAGGAATTTCCTCTAGAGCAGTCATAGTAAAGATTGCTGCTGAAACCAGACAGCAGAAGCAAAATTGTAAAAACACAGCAGATGAGGGAAGGACGTTTTTCAGTTCCAGGACTCCTGTGCAATAAGAAATAGCCCAGACTGAGCAACGAACACTTTACATTTTCTTGTACTACTTCAGGTGTTAGGGATGTTGTGCCTTTTAAGGGGATAGTAGCAATGGCACAGATGTTCTTGGGGTGCTAGATATTACACTCTTTTAGACAAAGACCTCTTTTTACCAGGGCTTTAATTTAGGTACTTCATAGGAAGTTGGGCACCTTTCCATTGCTGGGAGCAAGGAGCAAATTCCGATTCTTTGCATTTTTCAGGTTAATTCCACCAAAAGTCACCATTAGTTCACCAGAACTCTGGGGGTATATTGGATACAGAAACAGGTGGCAGATTCAGATTGTTGCAAAGAAGGGTGATGCTGCTGAACAGGAGAAGCTAAACCCAGAAATTCCCACTGAGCATTATCCATCAGTTTATTTGTCTGCTATTTTGGGAAGTGTTTCTGGTAATAAAGCATCATCAATCTATTATTTCTTTTGGCCAATCTCTCTCAACCTGCCTATATAAAACTCATTGTGGCCTATATTTAACTGAGAATAACCTCTGCTTATTTCCTCTCTTCCACCATGAGTTTTATTCCTTTAACAAGCACAACAGCATGCTGCTCTGGCTTCAAAGAGAAAATTAATTCCGTCCGCAAAAGGGTCAAGTGCTGGAAAGTGCATAGCAATGCAGTTTGCATGGCAGGATCCAGGAGATATGATGCTAATAAGATTCCAAGATGAGAACAGCAGACTGGCTCTGGGGATTCAGATGAAGGGTTCTGTAAATTTTAAAAGAAATGGTCTCCAAAAACTAATGATGTCTGCTTTCCAATTCATTAATAATGTGAAGCAGGGAGATGGGAGTGAGAACAGGCCATGCTTTGAAATATCAGAATGTAACGAGGAAAAAACCAGCGAGAGCTCATCTCACTGGGGTCATAAAGCTCGGAGGAGCAGGCGGCTGCAGGGTAACACAGTGTCGGTGCCTGGAGGGAAGGAAATTGCACTGTGTGTTCTGCCATGTGTAATTTATGCACAGACTCTTAGCCAGCATTGATGTAAAATTTCTATGCAGAAAAAGATGCTGTTGTATTGACAGATCTTTTTCAACGTTCTTGTTTAAGGTGACTTAGTACCCAGGATATCTGATGAGTTTTAAAAACAGATATGAATTGCCTTAGCATATTTACAAATGGCTTTTGGTAAACCTTCCCCTTCACCTTTCTGCATTGCATGCACGAAACCTTAAGCTTGTTTGTAGTTAATATTGGAAGAAAACCCCTCAGGCAAAACCTAATGAACTGAGAGCAATTCTGAGCTTCCCTCTGCAATATCTTGAGAGCCTTTGCCTTTCCAAGGGCTCTCGGACATATGGTGTGACCTTGTTGCTTTGCATCACGACAGCCTTCCATTACTGCTGCAGCATTTGGTGGTGGTGCTGCTGTGCTGACATGATGCTGGAGTCTCTCCCTTGTGCCTGCCAGGGGCAGCCAATGGAAAATGTCTGTTCCTGAGCACTTTCCAGAGTGAGAAGTGGTGAGGCAGCAGGATTTGGCTCTGACTTGTATTCTGACAAAGCCAGCATGATTGTAGAGCGAGGTTAAAGTCTTCCTCCTATCTTTTACTTTTCCATCTCACCTTGAAACCTGTCAGCAATGGCTGATGAGGTTCTGCCAGAACCTCACCGCCACTGGGAGCTCTTCAGAGGGAGAGAGGCTCCACTGCCAGCCCTCAATCTGCCCACGGGACTGCCACTGCAGGGGGACCCTGTGCCAGGGCAGCCAGGGCACCCTGCTGATGCTCCCTCCCAGAGCTCAGCTCGCTCCTGCTGTTTGGCAGCGCAGGTTTCAGCCCAAGTAAGGTGAGTGTCTCCTCTCTGCTGCGCTGCACTGCCCTGGAGCCCTTTGCCTGGGTCTGCTCTACAGTCTACAGGGGTCATCTACTTGCTTTAGCTCAAGCTGCATTCTCTCATCTGCAGGCCTTGCTCCAGACAGGTGACCTCTCTTAAATGCAGGAATCAGAGGGGTGTTCAGCATGTGCTGGGAACTCCTGTCTCCTCAGAAGAGCTGTTTTCATGAGGGCTCATGCTGAGCTGCAGAATCAGGGGTGTCTGGGGTGTGGTGGGTGGCTTGGGGTAGACAGCTCATACAGCGTGAAAAGGAGACTGGAGCTGAGGTTTGCTTCCTTGCTAAAGCCTCAACCATGAAAATGGGTGAAGTGGGGCTCTGCATCATGGCTGCAATATGTTCACAGAAAAGCCTTCTATTAGAGTGTCTGTAAGTACTGCGTATTTCTTTATCCAGAGATGATAGGGCTCTCACTATTGACAGATGTGCCTCAGCTGTCCCTAAAGCAACCACAGAGTCATTGGCAGCAGCTCCAAAAGCCACAGCCTTCACCTGTGAGGGCTTTTTTGCATGGTGATACATGATACAGCAGGGCGAAACAGCAATGCGTATCAAGTTCTTACATTTGCATCTCAGGTGTTTCCTTGGGGAAACTGTGTCCTCAAGAAATCTCAAGAATTTCCTTGAGGGTTTTTCCAGTGAAGTTCTTGGTTGTTATTCAGTATTTCCATGCCTGCAGCCACGGTCAGTCAGTGGGTGCTCAAAGGTAGGTGCTCAAAGCAGCTGCAGTGGAGGCACAGTTGTGAGCACCAGGACTGTCTCATGGCAGTAGTAAAGAGGTGAAAACAGCTGGTGTGTGGAGGCCCTTTTTGCTGCTGTTCATCACCCAGACACTGAGCAAACAGGTTGATTTCTGATCTTCCATCATAAATTGCTCTGGTTTGCAGCTTGGCAGTAACATCACTGTAGCCACCAGGACCTCAGAATAAGCTGCTACATTTTTAAGGTCTTTGCTTACTCCTGTATTTGTCTGTGCTGCTCTGTCTATTCAGTCCAGCATTCACCTTTTTTTGGGGGGGGGGCTTCCCCTCACTCTCATGAGAGCATGTGCCTGTCAATGATGAGTGTAGTCATTTTACAGCTTCTGCTTCCCCTTCCTCAGCATCCAGCATCTATGTGACGCTCACAGAAGCTGCACAGATCCATTGCTCCTGAAAACCAGAGCCTGTGTTTGTCACTCCAGTGTGTGCCCAGTAACTGGTGTTTTGTGTGTCACCACCTGATTCTTCAGCCAGAGATGAGGGATGCTGCAGCAAGGGGAGTGAGTGGGGGCAGGAACATGTTTGCACCCTTCGCCCAGCAAATCAGGACACAGCGAATCAGGCAGGGAAGATTTATATTATCTGAGCTGCCTAATAGCAGATTTCTTGTTTCATCAGAAAACCCTGACTTTTCCACTGATGCAATCCAGAGCTCTGCCAGAGGGACTGTCCTGGTGGTGGTCAGATGTTGCCACATGATCCCTTTTCTGCTCCTTTTCACACGCAGTGTGTGAAAACACACATTTTCCCAGCAGTGCCTTTTCCAGTGCTTCAAACCAAGCCAGGCTGTCTGATTATTCCTCATGACAGGTGTAAAAATGCTGCATCCACAGCAGAAAACCTCTTGTGATGAGGGAGCTCTCGCTGCAAATCATAAGCCATATTTCCATGGAAACCTGCACGGTTCCAGACCCTGGACAGGCCACAGATTCTACAGCAGGATTCTGTTCTCCTTACAGATACCCAAAGTCAGATTTTCTTTTAACTTAGTATGAAAATCCATAATGCAGTCAGCAGGATGCTTCTTGGTATGTTTATTTTTATACTCCATTTATTTATTTTGTTCTCAACATCTCCTTCCATTGGGAGGAAATTTTCTATACCACCTTTGTATGAGGAGTGAATGGGACTTAAAGACTATGGGATCAAGACAGAGGTCAGTTGTGGTTTTTTATTATCCGAGTGGAAATGGGCACCATCTACAGTTGCAAATTAACACACTAACTGGTCTTTTCCATAGAGTAATATTTACATTGCAAAGATGATATTTTTAAGCCGTTGTCTTTAGGTTTCAGTATTACCAGGCTTTAGAGTCCAGTGAAGTATTTCATTTCTCATTACACTTAATGCTTCACCTTCTGTCTCCAAACTCAGAAAAAAATATTTATTGTTTCAGTAATATTCAGTAATATTTTATTATTTTTCTCTGCAGCCAAAGGAAAAAAATAATTTAATTTCCCCAGCATGAAGAAAATGCCACGAATCCCAGCTCTGTGGAGGGAGCTGCCCCACAGGACTGCTCAAGAGCCTCGTCCCCATCTACAGACTCCTTTTTTGCCTCCTAATTCCTCTGCGTCTCCCAGCTTTGATTCCTCCTTTCTCTTTGCCATATTTTTCCTTCTGACTACTTTTCCATGCTCTAAGGTCAAGGGTTTTCCCTATGGAAATAAAAAGTCTAGCCTTTCCTACACCATTTTCCCACCCAGCATCACCAGCCCCACCCCAAGCCGGGCAGTGCTTGGGCACACAGGTACGACCGGCAGCGAGGGGTTCTGCAGTCCCCTCACCTGCCTGCACATGAGGCAGGAAGGGCTGTGCCCTCCCTGCCGAGCTCCCACCCCGGTGCTGCCCTTCTGCGGCGGGAGACAATGTGCTGGAGCTTTCTGTCTGAGGGGAGCTCGGGGAGGGGAGAGGAAAAAAGGCTGTTAGATCTATCGCTGGCAATTTAGATTCAGAGACATTTCATCTGCAGTTCCCTCAAGTGTTGAATTGAATAAAACCAGAGCAGCAGTGGAAAAGGAGGTGGGGGAAGGGCTCCAAGCACTCTTAGCTAAACAAAAAGAGACAGGCAGCTCATAAAAAAGGAATTGCACCCTTGAGTTGAAAATCTGGATTCACAAGGCAGGGAGGAGGCTGCATGGCAGAGCCCACCCATGGGCAGAGGCCAGGCAGCACTGCTGAGGGCTTCTGGCACTCCTGCAGCCAGAGCAGATCACAAGGCTAATTTCTGGGTTTCCTGATTTTCTGTTGACTTTTTGAAGCTCCTGTTGTAAAATCAAGCAGGAAGAACAGAATCTCAGGCTTTGGTTGCAATTAAGAAAAAACTCTATCCTTGACTTTCTAGTGGTTCACGAGAAAAGCACAAAAGCAAAACCCTCAAGGGTCCAAAATTCAGAAGAAGTAACTTTCTGTTGGGGGCCAGACTCATCATTCCCAAATGTGAGATGGTAGAACTGTTCTCACCATTAGGTGTTTTTGTTCCTCTGCCTTTGAGGGAATTGCTGCTGGTGGCTGCTCTGGCTATGCACTGCCCACCTGGATTTCTCTGGAACTGTCCCATTCCCCAGGTGTCAGGTGAGGATGGTTTCTCAGGAGCGCTCATCCTGGCCAAGGCTGGGAGGAGAGCCACAGCCACCAGAGAGAACTGGGTCACAGCAGACAGGACATGCTTGGGGTCTCTCCTGCCTTGTGTGAGTGTGGTGCCAACGCCCCTGCAGTGCCACAGGGGTGGCTGTGGCTTCCTTCAGGTGGGAAGGCAGATCTTTTGTTTGCCCCCCTCCCCACCTTCTCTGTTGCCCCTCTGCTCCCTCGTTACCTGTTAGTGGCAGATCTGATGCCTTACACTTTGCTCAGCCCCGCTTCAGACCAGGTCAGGCTCCACAGCCACAGCCCGACCAGCGCTGAGGTGACCCCGTGGTACAGATGGGCAACCTGGGCAGGTGTGTGGCACAGGCCTGATGGCAACTTGGCCAAGTCTTGTGTTTGCATTACAGTGTTCCTTGCCTAAAAAGTGTCCTCTGCCCTTGTGGTGCACCTGCAGAATCCCACGTGAAACACAGAGGTAAGACCAGGGTGAGGAGCTGGGACTTGTCAGGACCGCACCAACATCTTCCCTTCAAGTGATTTCAGCTGTAAAACAGGGGTTGTGATTCTTACCTGTGTCACCAGAATTTGGGAGTCTGATTATCCTGTAAAAGACTGAAGCAGCCTTACTGTAAATCCCGGACCAGAGACCACAGAGCAGGAGAGGCTGCCTCACAGGCATGTATTTATGCTGCCCTGTTTCCCTGTGCTATCGATCCAGCAGCTTGCTAAGATACAGCCCTGCCTGCTGTAGTGGTCTAATTCATTTTTAAGCATCATTATTTTTCATGTTGTGGTCTTCCCCTGCTTCGGGTGCTTCTCCCCACCCATCCCCAGAAATGCCCATTCCTGTCTGTCTCCAGGCGTGAGACGCTCCCACATGTGTGTGTGCATACCAGGGAGATGGAGAGGCAGCTTCAGCTACACTAAGCAATTAAACTCCAGTAGCTCAGGGATGAGCAGGAGGCCGTGATTTTCTTTTCCTTCGCAGTAATTGCCTCTGCAATCAGCTTTGATCACCCGAGAGCAGAAGAGATGAGTGCTGCAAGTTGACATCAGTGGTTTTAATATATCCATTTACATATACAGGAGCAGTGCAGCATACAGCTTTCCATAGCGCCTCTGACCTGAAACCATCGCCGCTCCATAGATACCTCATTTAATTTAATACTTCACCACACTGTGGAAGCCATACGATGGGGATGGGAGGGGGCATAATCAAGCCCTCACTCTCGCGCTCTCCGTGCATGTCTGTAAAAATGACATGAAAGTAATTGCTTTTGAAAAGCAAAGCAGAAATGGCACAATTGATTCCACTTAAATGAGAGGAGAAGGGGTGGGGGTGGGGGATGCTCACCCTAAACATGCCATCTTCTTTCCTGCTGCAAGCACATTGCTGCGAGGGGCTGCACTGGGACAGAAGAAAGGTGGGCTTGTCTGAACGGCACGGGAAGGAGGGAAGCTAGGGCAGGCAGTGCTGCTTTGAGCAGGATGCGCCCCTTGGCCACCTCGGGCCCACAGGCTGATGCTGCTCCAGGGAGCCGTGTGACACGCCCTAATGTCACAGGCGCTCCTGGTGCCCAAGAGCTGGCAGGGAGCTTCACTGCAATGAAAATCCCAGAATCACCCTGCCAGGTGATCCTAGAATCACTCACCTGCCTGGCAGCTGGGGGGAGGCGGATGATGAGGGGGAGATATCAGCTCCTCTCCATCTCTAATTTATCTCTCATTATCCCAGTTGACAAAGCTTTGTGAGCCTATGATTTTAAGTCTATCCAGTCTCCTGCTGCCGGGGGATGCTCACCTTTCTGCCAAGGACCTCCCAGTGACCCCTCTGTGACCTGGCACAACACTCAGCCCCCCCATCAGTGGAAGCCAGGACCTGGCACCATGGGCTGTGCACTGCCTGTGTGTGCTGAAATGCATCTTTAATGTAGACATTAACATGATTTTGTGTTAATTACATGCAAATTGATTATTAGTATATTTATTGAATGTTGACATTGGGGTGACACTCTTCAATAAATATGTTTTACTAATCAGTTAGCATTAATTATTATTGAAATCCTCTGTAGGTTTAGCAAGTCAGTGAACATTGATGAGGCCCCTCTCTTGCTGCCAGTGTTGCTGGATGTTGGCAGTGTTGCTGGCAACACTCAGCTGTCCCCGGCAGCAATGTGGAGCACAAGTGGGCCCAGGAGATCCAAGGGCAGTGGCAGGGCTGGAAGGACAGATGGACACATGCCCCGAGGGAGAAGCTCCTGGGAAACATTGCTCTTGGGAGAACCCCCCATGCAGCAGGGCCTGCCTGAGGACAGGAGGGCTGCCAGCTTAAGCCAAGGTGATAGTGGCCAGGCAGTGCTTGAAAGAAGCGCTGGAGACCCCTTTCTCCAGGACACAGGGCTGCTTGCAGGTATATCTGAGCAGTAGAAGAAGGATGTTGTTCTCACCTGCATGCAGGACCCTTGGTTATGCCAGGGCAATCCCCATCCAGCAATGCAGAGGAGTTCGTATGCTGCATTTAAACCACCAGCAGACCAATTCCTAAGCTGCGTGGGCAGCATTTTCTCTTGCCTCCCCATCCTTAGCTGGGCAGGAGCCATACAGTGCCTGCTGACTGTGGCTTCTTTGGCCCAACACAAGAAGATGAGCAGCATCCCTGAGGAGTAAATGGCCCAGGTAGTGGGAGAGTGACTCCACGCCGGGGTCAACACCTGAGTCTTGTCATGCTAATGCTCCTTGGTTGACAATTACGATTCTTCCCTGCTTCCGCCTTGTGCAAACACGTTAGAGCTGGAACACCAAGAAATGAATATGCTGAACCCTTAGAGCTGCTTCTGTTCAGACAGATGGACAGGCTGTGGAGTGCCTGAGCCCCTTCTGCTCCGCTCTGCTCTGAGGACAGCAGGCACAGGGAAAATGCCTGAAGAGCTCAACACGCAGCTGCAACAGGAGCTGGGTGTTTGGTTACTGGTTAGAATAATTTTGGTGTTGCTCAGCTGCTCTTTGCTTCCCTCACTGCAGGAGCCTGACACCCCTCCTGTGAGCAGAGGCTGGTGCCCCAGTCAGCAGGACTTCTGCTTTCCCGAGCTGGACATGTCTGCCTGCTGCGGGCAAGCATGTCAAATCACACCTACCATATTGGCTTCCTGTCCCCAGAACATCAGATTTTTGCAGCTAATGTGTGGGGGGTGTCTCCTCCTGCCAATCCCCACCCCCAACAGCATCAGGTCTGTGCTGTTCGGGGTTTTGTTAAGCCGTTTAGTATTAATTGATTTTTTTTTCCATTTTTTCTTTCTTTCCCTGGGCGGGTCAATAGCTGGATGCTCAAGAGCAGAGGATCTATCAACTGCAGACCAAGCAGAGGGAGAGGCAGGCAGACCTGGAGCAGAAATGCAGCCAGAGCAGCAGCTCAGCCAGGACCTGGGGGCCAGCCACCAGCTACGGAAGGGAGCTTGGAGCAGGTAGGAGAAGATACCAGTCCACTCTAGCTCAGCACCCCAGGCTGAGAAGGGAACTCTATTTGATGCATTCACAGCAGCAATAATAATCTGCTGCTCTTGTTTACATGGCAGCATAAGGAAGGGCTGAAGATGTGGCAGTAGGGTCTGTCACCTCCCAGTGAGGAGGGGAAGATGGGAGGCAGCAGGGAGATGGCTACAGCTCTGCTGGCTGTGAATGGGTGGTGGGATTTCAGTTGCTGTGGGGGTGTGATGGCTGTCATGCACAGATGTTATGGGTGTTGCTCTACTGCTGGCCTTGGAGAGACAAGAAGAGGATGGCCACAAAAGCACTGCCTCAGGGCAGAGCTGTCCTGGCTAGTGGTGACATTTACATGCTGTGAGCCAGGAGATTAGGATTGCTCAGACCTGTTCAGCCATGCTGCTGTGGACGAAACCCTCAGCTTGCTCCTGGACATCAGGGTGGGAGCACCCTTGTTCCTGCTGGGCAGCCTGTGCTGGTCTACCCCATGCTGGGTCTGTTGCCCCTGCCCCGCCACTGACCCCTGTATTTCAGAAGCTGTAGAGTCAGACCCTTTGCTCAGTGTGCTCCCCTGTGTGTGAGCCTGGCTTGGGAAAGCACATTGCTCCCACCTCTGCAGCCATCAGGCTGTCTGCCTGATGTGCCCTCAGGCACCAGCATTCCTCAGTGGACTGCAGCCACAAGGTCTCTTTCGCATCCACATGGCAAACAAGGATGAGGAGAGCTGATCCTGGAAACCTAGGGAACTCCTGCTGCTGCACATTGCAGCATTACTTGCTAAACCTGGTATCCACTTGCCATCCCCTTCAGCACCACACAAGCCATTAAAAAAATGTGTCTTTTTTACCAACTTGCTAGTGAAATATGCTTAGGGTTCTGGTAGAATAAACCAGGTACTTTTGGCATTGGAGCACCAGGTACCAGCATATTGGATGCTCAGCACCGCTGGTTTCTCTAAGCAGCAGCAGCTCAGAGGACAGCATTTAAAATAGATTTGGGGGGGTGTCCCCCTTATTAGTCAAAATGGAGACATTTTGTTTCATTTGATGTGGTGATGATAAATATATTCTTATGAATATGTTCATATATCTAGTGATACATACATTGCAATATATATGAACACAATGCACTGATTACATTTATTGCATTTGAAGGAAAGTTACAAGATGTTTTCTATTTACTCCCACATCATCCATTGTTCTGTGTGTGAGGAGTCAGCCCAGCATGTGGGCGAAGCTGTGCATGGCAAGCCCGCTTTCCAACTGTCCACAGTGAAGGTGGGAGCAGGATGTGTGTGCCTTTTTCTGCGTTTGTGGATGGTGGCAGATAGATGAATGTGGGAGAGGGTCAGCATGTGCCTTTGTTTTATTCTGTACATGTATATGGATGATTGCATGCTGATTTGTGCAAGGACAGCATGGCACAGTAGGAATGGTACTCTGCTTCTTCCTACTTCCTATTTCCCTTCCCTTCCCTTCCCTTCCCTTCCCTTCCCTTCCCTTCCCTTCCCTTCCATCTCTCCACCCACTGATACCAAATTCAGCTGAGCCTTGCTGTTAGTTTCAGTGTGAAAGTGGCAGATAAAATAGCCTAGTTCTCAACTTTCTTTTACAAACCTCCCAATTAAGCCCTGTTATATAGAAATATAACACTATTCTGTGGCAGAACAGTGTTCCACCTGGCTCTGTGTCTGGCAGCAGCTTAAGGCCTTGTCTAGGAAAGAGCTCTTTTTCCCTGGAAAGAACAGGGGAAGCTTGTGAAATTCACCAAAATGCTCAGGCACCTTCTGTGGTGAAGGGGCTTCCTGAGCCCAAGGAGGAGCCACTGTGTTTAACAGCCCTTGAGGAATTTTCATCCATAACTTGTCAAACTAATTCTGTAACTCAGACCTTACCCAGCTTCTGCAAAGTCCTGTAGCAGTGAGTTCTCCTCTGTTTGACAATGCTTGGATAAGAAGACACCTCCTTTGGCTTGTTTTGAGCCTGTCCCCTAACAAATTCCACTGTTTTCTTGGAAAAGGCCTCAACAGTCACTCCTTAATCACCTTCCTATGACACTTCTGATTTATAAATCTTTGTCATGTTTTCTTCCCAACACCCTTCTTCTAGATAGAAGGACTCCACTCTATTTTTCTGAGTCAGTCCCAGCTGCTGATACATTTCCTGTTGGGGGACCCTGGACGTCCTAAGGCTGGTGGTCCTGGGTCCCTGCAGCAGGCAGCAGGATTCCTGTGCAAGGAGTGCCAGGTGTAATTTAGCACTGGGAGCACGAGTTACGGTCCTGCTCTTTACAGAAAGACTGGCAGCACAGCCCTGCTTGTCAGCTTAGTCCCCCACCTGATCATGAGCTCTCCTAGTGAATGAATTAAGATTTGGTGTATCATCATTTAATACAGCCCCCATGCTAATGTCTTTTTGAAATGAAACTGAGAAAGCTGTTAACCTCAGTTAGCCAGTTGTCCTCACCGTGACCTGGACAAATCACCCAAGCAGGAGCACTGAAGAACAGCGCTCTGGCTGTTTGGCAAATTGGAGTTGGAATGAAGACTCTGCACCAGGGCTGTGCAGCAAAAGGTCCAGTGTGTTCTTACACCAGAGACCCTGATGGGGCTCCAGGCTGTGTGTTCACTGGTACAGCCCCTCCCCTGGCAGCTGCTGAGGGGTCACAGTGTCACGCCACAGGCGGGAAAGGTGACGTGCTGTATCTGGAGAAGAGAGGATGAATTCTCACAGGGACCCCAGGGACAGATTCCCTCTGCTCCTGCCATCAGGCATGTTTCAACATCCAGCCCTTCTTCATGACCGTGTGGTTTTCCACATTTCTTCCCTTCAGCTGGGGGCTGGATTTTCCCCAGAGATGTCTTCTTCACCACATTCTGAAGGCAGCTGGCCTTGAGCTGGGAAAAGAGATGAAGAGGACACTTTGGTGGCTGCCACCAGGACATACGGATCTACAGGAGCAGGGAATTCCTCTCTGTGAGCTGTTTTGACATTGGAACCTGTTATCTTTATAAAGGCCTCATTACTTCATCTGCTTTCACAGGGCATCTGCTCTCACTGCTACTGCTCTGTGTGGCAGGGACTTCTACTAGACAGGGTGATTTCTTTTGCGATTTCTCATCTGGGGCTACTTTGTTGGGGTTTGGGTTTTTGGTTTTTATTTCTGTATGACTGAGGGAGATCACAATACCAGCTGTATGTAAGAAACTCCTGGAAAAAGGAAAACAAGCCATCTGCTCTCCATGTCCATGAAGGAACACTCAAGAACTACTGGCCAGAGCCTCCACCAGGAAACATTTGGGTTAGGAACAGTTTTCTAAAGGGAAGGAGAACAGAGCAGCTGATCAGACTGCCAAGGCCCAACGATCCTGCTCACAGGAGAGCTTTAAGGACAGATACACAATACGCAGGGTCCTTCTAGGTTCCCCTGTCTCAGAACTGGAAGACAAACTATCAGCCTCTTGATGTTCACATCAGCATTGCTCATTTCCTAAATCTATCCCTGCTCCTACCCTGTAATGCAGCTCTGCCTTTCCCAGAGCCCCACCACAGTCTCCTTCAGTGTTTCCCTTTTTACTGCCAACCTGTCTGGTCCCAAGTTCCCCAGGAGGCTGTTACACATGCTGAAAGGAGCAAGCAGAGACTGGAGGAGGTCACTGGGTGGTGAATACCAACACAGGCTTTGGCCAGAGTCCCACCCATGGTGGGGAACATATGAGTGGATGAGGCAGAGATAGGAGTGTAGATATGCTATCAGAACTTTTGGATTCAATTTTGCTTCCCAGCAGAATAGCTGTGTGCAGTTTCTTACATGTGCTGCTCTGCAAATGAGCTGTGCAGGACATGCTCCACCTGGAGAGCATGATCCGCTTGGAGCATGCCGTTTGGCCATGCTGGGCTGGCACAGGCAAGTGCAAGGTCTGGCTGATGGGCAGAGCTTGCCTCAGCTCGTCAGGGGCTGTAGGAGTCTGCTGCCCTTTGCCTTGCCCCACTGAAGGAGAGCAGCCATAGAGCGTTCACAGAGGAGGGAGGAATGGTTACAGGCATAGTACAGGGTATTATGCCTGTGACCATACCCTGTACCATATAGCACGTACTGTATACCACATACCAGGACTCAGAGCCATTCACAGACACCCTGTCAACATCAGCAGAGAGATAGGGACTGAAATACATGGCCAGGACGCTCAGGGCAACTGTGAGACAAGGTGAGCCATGGTATTTGTGTAGACACCAGTGAGGAGCCCCAGTGGATACCTGTATGTGAGAGCCAGCTCTACAGCACAGTCATTAAAGAGGGAATAAAGAAAATAATAGAGCATTGATTTAAAATGGTTGGCAAGGCTGATTTCTCTCCATGCAGCCTCTGACGGAGCAGACTTTGGGGCTGGGGAGGAGTAGGCAGCCTCCAGGCTGTAAGGCTAATGCAGAGCCATGGCTGTTTGTATAACTGCAAAGCTTTTAAGAGAGACTTGGGAAAACTAGCTTGGATTCCAATGAATATTTACAATTACACTGCTCCAAAGCTGAATCCAATCACAGCACTGCAATGTGCGGGCTTCGTGCATCAAAAGAAAATGAGAGGAAAACACGAAAGATGGAGTTGCCTTTGGAGGGACTTACAAACAGATCTCTCTGCTTCTGGCAGAACTAAAATGCTTTCTTTCTGATAGGAGCAATTTATTCTTCAGGCATTTTGCTTGATATTAGAAAGTGCCTGGCTGGTTTTTGAAGTGAGTGTCTTCAATAGAAAGTCTTTAATTCAAAATGATAGCAAGAAATGGAAAGTGTTGTGCTTTGTAATTTTGATATTGTGCTTACAAACTCCAGAAACAGGGGAGCATAACCCAACTGGAGCAGGGGACCCTTCCACTCCCTTCCACTGTGTTATTGATCGCCATGTAGAAGCAGGCTGGGTATTTAAACCATGCTAATATGGAATTTGGCTGGTTACTATGCTGGCTGAGCATTCACTGCAGCTCAGTATTGGCCTCTTCTTTCTTGCAGTAGAAGGTATGCAAAAATAATGGTGATGGGGAATTAACCTTGATAAAAAGACAGAGAATCTGTGACTGCTGAATCACTGCTGAGAGCGGTGTGTCACAAAATAGGAAGTGTGTGACAAAGCAGAGACGCTGCCTGAAGTAATAACGGAACAGCACCACACAGCTGACCTTTGTCAGCTGCTGCTCTGGTGTCCTGTCTGCATGGCCTATACTGGCCAACCTGTCCATCCTGCCCATCCTGGCCACACAAGCCATGCCACCTGCAGCTCTTACCTACAGGACTGTAAATAGTCAGTGGCCTCGATGTGGTCCCACAGCACGAAACACTACTGCTCTCAATTAATTTGAAGTACTTAGGGTATAGCCTTGCATTCCATCATGCAGACATTCCTTAGCACCACAGCAGCACAACAGCAGGTGCTTCAAAAGAACCAGATTAGGAGTTACACTATAAGAACATGCAATTTGTTTGCCACGGTGTCTGCTTACAAGCACACAGCCTGGGAAAGCCACCTCTGCAGTGCAACCCCCTCCTTCCCCACAGCCCACCAGGCAGTGTGTCACACCCGGGACAGAGGGCAGCGGGGGGCTGCTTCCAGCCTGCACTAATCTCTCTGTGTGGTTTGAAGATGATGCTGTCTTCTGGTGCCTGTCACCTCTGGATGCACAGATCTCTGCTGCTGGACGGCAGTCTGAAAGGATGCTGGTGGGAAATCCCAGGAAGCTGGTTTCTGATCTGAGTCAGTCATGCTGTTGGTGCAGAGACACGCTCCATCACACGCAGGCATGGCACAGGGTGTTCCCTGCAGCTTGGCACAGGCTGGAGTCGATAGCCCTCAGCAGGAACTTGCAGTCAGTATTATATTGTTTAAGAGGCTTAAAATCAACTGTGAAGTTTCAGTATAGCTACCAAAAAAACTGTTTTCTATTTCTCCACTGGTAGCTTGTTCTAGGAGAAGACAGTGCAATTTGGTGATTGATTCCTGGAGCCTGGTTGGTGCATCCATGCTGGGGTATAGAGGCCACAGATCCCACGGTGCCTCTGGGAACACTCTGCCAGCCTCAGCCACCCACAGCCCATGGGCTCTGGAAGCAGAAATGGGCTCTTGCATTCCATCAATGTGAGTGGATATTTTTCTCCCATTAAAATGTTTTATTTATTTTTGAATAAATATGAGTTTTGGGGGTGCACCACACCTGTGTGAAGCAGTCTGACACAGCACAACATTCAAAAAAGATCGGGTTTTTGCTTTTTTGTTATTACCTGATAATTTATGGGGTGCTGCCAGTTCTTACATTGAAGGGATGATGGCAAATCATGCTGCAGCCAACCTCTATTTGCTAAACTTGGTACTATAATCCCCTTTTAGTGTATTTTTTTCCAGCCTAAAAAGACCATCCGCTTTTTACTCACATGGAAAATATTCTTTGTATTTGATCATCCTTGTTGGTCTTTGAAACACTTCCAAATCTTTTTCTTGAGAGAGGCAGACAGAGCTGCATATAGAAATCACAGTGCAGCTTTCACTATGAATCTGTTCATTGGCAGAACTGTGATCTGCTCTCCATTATTTTCCTGATAATTGTTAACAGTCAGTTTGCCTTTTGGGCTGCTCCTGGGCACCAAAAAAAACGTTTCCACAGATTTATCTTTCCATCTTCATCTGATTTTATTCTAGCACAGCTCCAAGCCTAATTCCTGAGGAGGAACAGAGCTACAGCAACTGAGACTGCAGTGAGATCTTGTGAGAAAGATGGTGCAAATGCCCCAGATCTTCAGCAAGATTAGGACCACCTGGTTGTGTCATACCTTGTAGACTGGGGACAGCTGCTAAACATCTGAAAAAAAGAAGAAATTATATAAGGTCAGCAGACCAGATGAATCAGTGCTGGTGTGAACTCCTATCCAAGAGCAAAACCAGCATCATGTTCTTGTGATCCTCCTTTGCATTTCCTTCCTGCAGATTCCCGGGGTGAGCAAGAAGGGATTGGACTGCCTGAACTCCCGTACCTACAGTCATGAAAATTTCCCTGTTACTCTGAAATCAGTAACTTTTCTGACTAAGATAGCTTCAGACAGGCATTTGGCTGAGCTTGAAGACATCAAGAGATGGCAAATGCATGACATTCTCCCCTGGCAGTCAATCCCTTCACATCACTCCTACTGTTTTGGGCTTTTTTATTTTATGACTGCTATGCCAACAGGGCTAATGAAGCTTTCTATGCAGCAGCAATATGGTCTCAACTTTGTTTCCCTTGGGTTTTATCCTTTGTCTTAGAATACTCCTTTCTTTTTGGCCAGAGACTTAAGGTTAACCATAGAGGGAAGGGAAGGGAAGGGAAGGGAAGGGAAGGGAAGGGAAGGGAAGGGAAGGGAAGGGAAGGGAAGGGAAGGGAAGGGAAGGGAAGGGAAGGGAAGGGAAGGGAAGGGAAGGGAAGGGAAGGGAAGGGAAGGGAAGGGAAGGGAAGGGAAGGGAAGGGAAGGGAAGGGAAGGGAAGGGAAGGGAAGGGAAGGGAAGGGAAGGGGTGACCCTCTCTTTCTGCTTCATATCTGTATCCCCATTACCTCCTGCCCTTTGGATGTTCTCCCTGTGCTCCCCACCACTAGAGTCTCTTTCCATTAACCAGCTCCCTCTGATTTTTGTCTCCCCTTAGGCCCCTTGCTTTTTCTTGTCCTCCCACACAGTGCTGCCATCACTGCTGGCTCGGAAGGAGGCCCCAGAGCTGCTGATGTAGCTGTACAGGGGCGCTACCCCTCTTCCAGCAACTTAGTGATTGTAATTGCAAGAACCACCAATGCCTTGTGTCCTGTGACCAGACCCGAGAAGCACTGCTTTCCTTTCATTTTTTCACTCAATTTTCCAGCAGAATTTCTACTTCCTGCTGATTTCCATTTCTTGGCTCCTTAGAGGAACACATGACAGCTCCTGCAGAGCTTGTGTACGCCCTTAACCCACAGAGTCAAAAAACGGAGATGCAGTTGGCAGAAGCAGCAGTGGAAATGGTGCCGTGATGGTGTGAATATGCAGCAGCACGGCAGTGGGCAGGAGACAGCCCCAGGGACCACTGCACACCTGCGGGGTCGCTCCCGTGCCCGTCTGCGCCTTCCTCCTGACCCTGGAGGGAAGTGATTAAACACAACCAGGCTAGGCGCAGGAGGCCTGTTCTGGCTGACGCTGCCGGGACAGGACAGGGGGATGAGCCAGGTGACCTGGTGTTTGACCGGTGGGAATGTCAGAGGTTGGCACCGGGGTGACTGGGCTGGGTGGGCCTCCTCATGCACCAACACTCCCCACTACCACATGTTCCCCCCGGGAACATGTGGCAGCTGGAGGAGTAGAGCAGAGGCAAAACACTGATGTGCACTCTGGGATGTGACATGGCCTTTCAGCTTCCACTAGAAAGACAGCAGGGCAGAGCAGGTCCCGACCCATTATTGCTACTGTGGCTGTTCCCCCCTTCTGTTTTTACACATCCAGTTTGTTCTCTCTCCCTTCCCTCTCCCTAGAGCTGCTGTGGTTTTTAATAAGCATTTTTCAAGTATCTGGCTGAGACCCTCGCAAGGATAATGAGATCATTCGCACCGCAGAATGCAAAGCCCTGCAAGTCCCGATTGCTATCGCTCCCGGTGGACTGTGCCCTCGCTGCCTGTATTTCTGTCGCTGTTCCTCATCCAAACACAGCAGCATGCCCTGGGCAGTACCGGATGGGATCGGGCCGGGGTACGGCTCCCTGCCGACACGAAGGGCCAAGAATTGTCACTGAAACCGCTCAGAAATAACCTTTAAGGCTTATTAAGATTCTACCGACGGAGACGTTGATCCCGCTTTCCCGTTCATGAATCCCATTCCCAGTTCAAGACCTGCCAGCCCTCCGCCTGCCCCGGGTTGAGGCTGAGCCTGCAGTGCTCCGGGCACCCCCGGCCCAGCACTCCCTGAACCTGCTCTCCCGGCACGGGCACTGCTATCCCTGGGACAGCCCCGCTCTGGGAACCCCGGCTCGGCAACGCCGGTCGGGCACCCCCGGCCCGGGCAGCCGTCCGCGCCCCCGGCCCAGCCCCGACCGGGACGGCGGCAGAACAAAGATACTGGGGGGCGCTTGGGCCGTGCCCGTGGGGTGCTTGGTGGTGCTCGGCGGGTGCCCAGACGGTGCTCGGGGATGCTCGAGGGGCGCCTGTGAGAGGTTGCTCGGGGGGAGCGCCGGGGGATGCTCGACGGGGGCCCGGGGGTGCTCGGGGCGGAGCCGCCCTCACGGGCAGCGCCGCGCGGGCCGAGAGCGACCCCTGCCGGGCGGGAACCAGACGGAGCGGAGCTTGTCGGCGCGCATGCGCGAGGCTTCCGCCGCAGCCCCCCGGCGCTGCGGACCCCCGGGGCACCCCCGGCACCTCGAGCCCCGCTCCGGCCTCCTCAGCTCCCCCTCAGCCCCTCCTGTCACCTCAGCTCCCCCTCAGCCCCTTCGATCACCTCAGCTCCCCCTCAGCCCCTCCTGTCACCTCAGCTCCCCCTCAGCCCCTCCGCCCACCGCTGCTACTGCCCAGATCAGCTATGGCTGCCGCATCCCTGACAGTGTCCAAGGCCAGGCTGGTCGGGGCTGAACTCCAATTTCAGTTTGGTTTGTGTCATTTCACAGACATCACACTGGGACACCCTTCTGCCTGCTAATACAAGAGCCTCCTTCTGCTCTGTTCCCACTTTCCTCTTGCATTCTGATGTGTGACCAAACGACTCCTTGCTCTGCACTAAACCCCTCACAGAACACTACTTGAGTTGCGCAGTGCCCATGACTCCTGGAGCCTTTCCTAGATCTCCATGGTCCCCCTGCACCATGAGCACTGGTAGCACGCAGGTTCCCACTGCCACGAAGGGCCATGCTACCACCACAGCTGGATGCTTGGCCACACGAGGGACCACCAGTGTGTCCCACACACTGCTGGGATGTGCCAGTGCAGCAGCTGCTGCATAAGCTGTTTTGTACATTCATGTAAATACAAACAAGACCTTAAGTCCTGTCTTTGGCTCATCTCTGTGAAACAGGGATCACAGCACTTGTTTTGCAGAGGGGCCCTGCAGTTTGGTTCATGAATGTCAAGTGGTTTGAGCTCCTGTGATGGAAGATACTGGAGATGGACAAAGGGGCACCAATGGCCTAAAGCTGATGGAGGCCCAAGCAGTGGTCTCACCCAGTTGCACTGTTTGCTAATCTAAGTGTGTAATCAGCACATAGGGGCAACGTGTTGGCTTGGCCCGTGCCACGCAGCAGCTCAGAACACTCACTACGAGCTCACGCACCCCAAGAGGGGTGATTGGTGTCTGCACAGCCACCGAGGATGGGTGATGTGCAGGAAAGGATGGAGCTGATGGTGGCATGATCACGAGATGGGTGTCATCGACACACAGCCATGGCAGAGAACATGCAAACCTCCTTCCACCCCAGCCACTCTGCCCTCCAGCTCTCCTGAATGAAGTCCCAGCTTTGTTTTTCTGATTTCCATTTTGTATCCTAAAATATTCACTCCAAGTTCCGCTTGACAGACATGCCTAATCTAATCTCCATGTCTGCTTTCTAATTTTCGCAGCCAGGATAAAACAAATTGGCTGGCGTTAATTGCCTGTGCAGCGGCCTGGAGCTCTGAGCCGTGATTTACGAGCTTGGAGCAGGCGCTCTGCAACACATTTTTCTTAATTTATTTTTAATGAGTCTCTCAATTAATTTTCTTGGAAACATCTTAATGATGTTGGAGGCGGATGTTAATGAGGTTTGTAGCAGCACCTCATTTTGCATATTTTAACGTACTGAATGGCATGAAGCAAACTCCTGGTCCTAAAACAGAAAAAAAACCTTAAGACTGGAGAGGACTCCTGAGCTGACATTGCTGCTCTGGCTTGAGGCTGAGGCACTGCATGGGCTAGTTGGTGACTTTGAACATTGTGAGGCTGAAGCTGGGTGAGCCCACAGGGATGGCAGGACCCTGGCAGCATGGAGGGGGTGAGGGGCCGCACTGGGTCACGGTTGGTGGCCAGACACTTCTTAACAGATGGAGTGAAAGCATGGATACAGAACCTGGGCACTGAGACCCTCGTGCTGGCATGCCCCGAGGTGTGGGCACCCCATTCCCTGCACACCCCTTTTGGGCAGGAGCTCTCCAAGACACAGGGCTGGGCTGCCTGGGGCTGACGACTGCAGGGCGCTCTGGGGTGTCCCTGCCGGCCCGCAGGGTCACCGGTAATTGCTGACGCATGTGCCAGCACGAGGCAGCAGCTGGATCGCCTTTGTTTGCTCCCAGCATGTCAGTCTTCATTAAACTGGAGGGGAATGAAAAAGGATTCACTTTTGTCCCAGCCTGAACATGGCAGCTGTTTAATTTCAATTAAGGTGGCACTGAAAAGAGTAGCATTACGGCAGTAATTAAAGTGAGACAACTCCCACCCCCGGGACTGTGCTCACACAGCAGAGGGGCCAATTTTGACCCACCCATCCTCCCAGCACCAGCTGAGTATGGGCAGGCAGCTGTGGGTCAGGGCTGTGGGGCTGCCCCACACGCTCACAAGGAGCTGGAGCAGTGTTGAACCCTTCAAGGCAAGCACTACCTGCAGCTCAGCACGGTGTGGCACATGTGTGGTACAGAGCAGCATTGCCTGCGGCACCATGAAACCTGGCACAGCACAGCAGACACGGCATGAGGCTTTGTCCCATAAAGGCTCTGTGTGCCATGGAGGCTGCTTTGTGCCCTGGCTGTCGCTACCTGAACAAGACTGAAGTCTGCAGGGAAATTTTATTTCCTCGCAGTGGCTGAAACTGTTGCCAAATTCAGTTGTGTTCTGGAAGCAGGGGGTTCAGCAGCCCTGCTCACAGGACTGTTGGTGCTGTGCCTGCTCCCATCACCCGTGACTGTGACCCGCTGGTGGAGCAGGTTGTCATGGCAACTGATGATTTCTGCTATGGTACATCTGCGTTCACCTTCTGGGCCCAGTTCAGCCTTGGAAATTTCCAGTTAAAACACGTACCTGTGAAACTGCAGTGAGCGTTGGCAAGGGAGCACACACAGCCCAGAGAGTCCCATGTCACCAGCGCAGGCAGCAAGCAGCAGGTCTGTGCTCACACCATCACTGGCACCCAGAGACCCATGTCACTGATCCACTGGGCACTGTGGGGTGGTCCCAGGCAGGGCAGGACAACTGGACACGCACTCTCAGCCTTTCCTGTCCACACCCAGCCTCCCCAGGGGCCTGTGGCCACGTCGGGATGTGCCCCTGCAGTAGGTCCCCCCAGCCCTATCCCTTGTGTGGGTGGCTGACTGCAGGGCACAGCCCTGAGCGCTGCCATCCCCACTGTCACCTGGCTCTAGCCCCAGCCCAGCAGTGTGTTCTGGGACCAGCCACAGACTGAGGACAGTGCAAGGACAGCATGAGGGTGGCAAGGCCCTGCCCTGACACTGGGGTGCTGCCATGTCCTGGACCAGTTCTGAGGACGATGCCCAGGACCTGGTGACCTCATGCCAGGGACACAAGATGGTGAGGAGCATGGCACAGGAAGGCTGCGGTGAGGACTGTGGGCAGCAGTAGGACCAGGTGCTGCTGCGGAGAGGCCTCAGCCCCACACAGCTCTGCCCTGCTTTTCCAGGAGCCCCAGGCTAGGCTTCTCCTGCTGGCAGCAGGTGCTCCTCAGACAGGGAGTGGCAGTGCCAATAACATGGGAGGGTGGGGCTGCCTCAGGCAGGGCCGAGTGACATCCGTGGGATTAAGGGTTGTCTGGGGCTGCGGGAAAGCTTATGGTCCTTCCAACAGTGAGAGTGGCCAAAATTTAGCACATCTGGGGAGGTTCCTGCACCTCAGGATCAGCCTGAAGGCTTGTCTAGAGATCTGCCAGGGACAAAGGAAACACCACCAGAGCTGACCAGCTTCATCCAGCAGCTTCAACAGGAGACAGAGGCCTGGCAGCCCAAGGTGAGCAGTGCCAACCATGTGCTCAACCCAGGCACTGGTTGCACAGCCACAGATTGGTGGCCAGGTGGTACACGAGGCCCTGACAAGCCCTTACCTGCACCACCAGACACCTCTTTCCCAGGACTCAGGGGGATCCAGTCCTCCTATGATTGCACTGGTCCCACTGCCACCTTTTCCCACAGTGGCCACAGTTCACTGCAGTGTGGAGGGCCAGTGGTGTCAGGGGCTTGGCTGTTTGTGAGTCCAAAGAAACTGTCAGAACATGCACACACATGGGGCCATGCTACCTGGTGGGGGAGGACTGCACCCACCCATTGGCAACACGGTCCATTGCTGCTCTGCACAGTACTATGACTGCCAGCATTGTCCAGCCCCAGTGCCTGCCCACACAGGAGCTGCAAGATGCGCTGGCTACAGTGGTGAGCTGGACAGATGCTGCTCATGCCATGTCCTAGGGCCAAAGGCAAGCATTGGAACTGGAGCCACAGCAGGAGGAGCCCAGAGCATGCCAGGACACACAGCAGGAAGATCTGGACACAGCTGAGGTGCTAGCCATGCTACAGGCATTGCAGCTGGACCTGGACTTCTGGAGGGGCACAAACCAAAAACAGCTGGTCCAGCTGCAGGAGCAGGAGGGTGCAGTGGAGCAGGAGCACCAAGACTTGGTCATTCTGATGCAGCGGTTCCAGGCACTCATGGGCAAGGTACCAGTGCTGGCACAGCGGCCACAGACCAAGCTGCATGTATCCCCCACTGCCACTCCACCACAAGCTAGGCACCATACCTGCCCCAGAGCCTGTGCAAACACCTGGTGACCCCCCAGGGGAGGGTAGAGAACATCCTGCCAGCCACACATGGCTCTAGCACCACCTGTACAGAGCTGCCTAGGCACAAGGCAAGCCTGGATGTCACAGCCCAGTGCACCCAGCTGAGCAGAGCTGGAAGAATGCAGACCCTAACAGCCCTACTGACACTCTGGGCACTGTCCCAGGGCTGGTGGCACTGCTGCAGCCCACAACCTTGCTAATGAGCTGGGATCACCATTCTCCCTGTGCCCACGCTCTGCCGCTGGTTGGGGACCACAGAGATGGCTTTCCAGGGCTGCTTGGTGTCCACAACAGGGAGGGCACTGTACGGAGATCAGAGGGCCAGAAGCCAGCAGCCTTCCTGCCTCCCACCTGGTGCAGGCCACATTCCTCTGTCACAGGCCCTACCCAACAGTCCAATGTCCATGGGTTGTCCCAAAAAGGTTCCTTACGCAGCCTCAGTCTACACAACAGGGGCACAGGGTGATCCCACACCCTGCTGGGTACTCACAGGTCAGTGATGCACCCCTCCACCTGAAGGACCAGGCAATACAGACAGAGGTCACCTCCTGCTTGGCACCAGCCACGATATCCCGCAGGTGAGCAGAGAGCTGCTCAAGCAGGTCAGTGCCAGGAGCCCCCCAGCCACTACACCAAGCCTAGGAGCAAGGCGGGCACAGCCAGGGGGGCACAGGAGCCATGACAACCATACTGCACGGCTGACCCCTGCTCCCCTTCCCGCAGAAACCCTGGGAGAGGGTGGGAGCACCTCACACAGCTGGGCACCAGCCAGCCCTGAGCATCCCGGAGCTCACAGCGGGCAGCTGTGCCTGTGCTCAGGGCAGGGCACACAGCACAAGGCCAACCCCCCAACACACTGCCTTCTCTGCAGCTGGGGACACAGGAGCAGAGTCAAGGCCTGCAGTACAGCCCAGCCCAGCTGCAGGAGCAGCTGGGAGCCACCCAGGTACAGGAGGAGCAGAGTCTGCTCCTCCTGTGAGGCCATCCAAGGCCTACACAGAAAAGTGGCAGAGCTGCAGCAACAGGTGAGGGCAAGGTAGGACAGGACAGGGATGCAGCCTCAGTCCCAGACCCTCTCCTGCCTCCAGGAGCAGCTCAGCCATGGCCAACCACCCTCCCTGCCCCACACCTTTGCTGGCAGGTACAGGACATGGAGAACCTCCAGGCAGAGCTGGCCTAAGCTCAGCAAGAGAGTACCAAGCAGGCGGAAAAGATTGTAGCCTACAAGACACACAGGCAACAGCTTCATCAGGAGCTGAGGAGGATGCAGACCTTCAAGGAGCAAAGCAAACAGGAGGTAAGGATGTCTCAAGTCTTCCTGTGAAAGACCAGGAGTCTGTGCTCAGCCTGTGCCTCTCACTGTGCCATGGGCAGACCTACTCCCTCCAGGAGAAGCTGCAGGAACTGAGCAGCCGAGTTCAACACTGGCAGCAGCTACACCTGGATAGCGAGCGAACTCTGGCTCTGAGAGAAGAGGAGCTGGTTGTCTGCAAGGTGGAGCTGGCTTTCCTTAAGGAAGAGCTCAGCAAGGTGACAGAGCAGGCGCAGGATACAAACAGGCATTCAAGACACACTACACAGGATGTAGGAGGAGAACCCATACCTTATGTTCAGAACACCTGAGCGGCCCAAGTGCGAGCAGCTGAAAAAGTGACCAGAATTCCTGGCACAGCCTGGACTGAAACAGGGCATGGGCTGTGGGAGAATTGCCTTTGCAGAGGTAGGGGCCAGCTCAAAACAGGGACAGGCTGTATTTTTGTCCTCCAGGTCACTTGAATTTTGTGCTCTGTTCCAGGTTCTACAGGGCAACAACCTGACAGCACCAGCCCTGCATGATTCTGCAGAGCTACCTCCACCAGGAGATAGAGCTACCAGAGCTACCTCTTTCAAGACAAGAAGCAGTGCAAAACAAAGCAAGGATTAGACCGACAACCTTTAAACAAATAAAATTCTTTCTGTTCTGTAATAAAATTAGTGCCAAGCACCAAGGCCTTCCAGGGCCACAAGCTGCAGAGACCTCAGAATACATTGATTAGGGTAGGTGGGCACCACCTTAAGCCTCAACAGGTTGCGCTTTCTTAGAGACCAAAGCGGGCTGGGGTGCGTCGTGGCGTCAGGGCCTCCCCCTGCTCCTTTCGCCCAGGGGTATAGATTTTAGTAGATCTGTCAAAGAGGACAAGGGCAATTAATGAAAATGCAACCTTTTCCTGCACCAGAACTCCCATAGGGAAGCTGGGATCCTCCACACAGACAAGCCATGGGCAGGCAGGGATATCACGCACCTTGCACTGCCCAGCGGGTTACGGCGCTCCTGCTCCTCCCGGCGGGCTCGCAGCTGCTCCTCTGCCAGAGCCATTTCCTCCTCCATGGCAGACACCTCCTCCTTGGCACGGCGCCGGTTCTCCTGGAGCAAGTGCAGCAGGTCAGGGACAGCAGACTCCCTGCAGGCCCACAAGCTTGCTCCCTTCATGTCAAAACACACACACAGGAGCAGAATGCAGAGGGCCTGCAGTTTGCCAGCTCATCCAGGATAGAATACTTACCTGGCGTGACTTGCCAGCATGTTTGATACTGTAGAACATAGGGCCCAGCTCTGCCAGCCACTCGCCATCCACAGCAGTGACACACTGCATGTACTCCTGCAGGGACAAAAAGACTAGGATAGCAGGATGGCATCCTTGGGGCCCAGGCACCATTCCCAGAGCCATAGCAGCTCCATTCCTCCCCTACTTCTCAGGCTGAGACCATACCCCTTCCAGACAACTCCTCCTGGCCTCAGAAGCCGCTACAGGTCGGATTTGACCTCAAGGAGGATCAAACATATACCACAGAAGCCAGAGAAAAATAATGGGGGAAGGGACACACAGACGACACAAACATGCCTAACTGGTATAGATGGAAAAGGCTGCTATCTGCCAATCAGACAGATCTCAGTCTCACAGCAAAGCCCTCCTATCTCCCCTGGAGCTCATCACCCTTCCTGCTAGCCGTCAGCTCAAGCTCACCTTGGTAGTCATAACCAATTCATGGTACACAATGTAGTCTGGTGTGTAGCCCATGCCAAACAGAGAGCTTGTGGGGTGCAGGTGGCAGGGCATGCCTGTGCGGATGTTCACATACTCCCCAATGCCCTGCAAAGACAAGTGTGCTTAGTCCACCTGTTCCCAGGCAGGGCCTTGCAGCCCTAAGGCAGCTCAGACACCTCTCACCTTCAGCTTTGCAGCCTGATGGAAATATGCAGCACAGATGCACTTCCTGACAACATCCCAGTCTGTACCACAGGATGCCAGGCTCATTCGCTGCTGCACCATAATGTCCTTGAGCTGGGCACGCACCTCCCGCACCTGCAAAGGTGTGTGCTGGTCAGATCCCTCTTCTGCCCAAGGCTGTCTCCCCCAGACTTACAACCACAGCCTCACCTTCCGCATGGCCTTGGCATGGATGAAGTGCTGATTGCACCAGAGGGTAGAATAGCTGTTGTTTTTCCACTGCAGGTAAACATTCAGGTAAGTCAAGTGATCACTCTCTGGAACAGCAAATTTCTCCCGCACTTGGTCACTCTCCTCCTCTCGGCCCTGAAGGGTAAGCAAAGAACATGAGTTAGTCAAAGGGCAGGGAAAGGCCCTGAGCTGTTGGAACAGCAGCATCTCTTACCTTAGGTCGGTAAAAGATGGCAGGCACAGACAACATGGAGACAACAAGCAAGATCTCAGAGCTGCAACCCATGTCACAGGAGACAATAAGCATTTTGGAGAGTGCAGGGTCCAGTGGGAACTCCACCATGAGGCGTCCTGTAGAGGTCAGACCACCTGTAGGAACAGAACAGGGATCACTGATCAGCAGCTGGGGAGGCCCCAGTTCCATGGGCTGGCAGCCTACCCCAGCTGCCAATACCTGTGTTATCCAGGGCCCCCAGGATCCACAGCTGGTACATGGAGTTCAGCATATTGTCTTCAGGGGGCGGATCCATGAAGTGGAACTGCAGCAGGTCTTGCACACCCAGGGACTTGAGCAAGAGCACTACATTGGCAAGGTTGGTGCGCTGGATCTCAGGCACCGTGGTCGTCAGCAGCTCATTCTTGTAGGCACTCTGGGTGTAGAGCCTGGGAAGTGAGGCCAAGAGCATGCTCCTCCTGTTCAGCCACTGCACTCCTTATAGACTGCCAGCCTCTGCCCAGCCTGGCCCAGCATGGCACAGGGCAGCAACCCTGCACCCAACAGCAGGGCCCTGGGGAAGCACTAGTAGTCCAGCCAAAGTGGGGTCTCCCCATCACATTGGGGTGTTTGGGCTGCAGCACAGCACATGACCAAGCACAGCCTTCCCTGGTCTCACAGCATAGCCTGGGAAAGGCCTTTGGCTTGGTTCTTATCCCAATGGCATCCAGGGCAGACCAGCCACAAGTGAAGATGGGCACAGGAAGAAAGTGGAGCACATCCTTTTCTCTGCAGAAGGATTGGGTCCAAAGAAGGCCTTCAGGCCTGCCTAATGCCCACACCCCCACCAAAGTTCAAGATAATGAACAGCTCCAGTGAGAAAAATATCTACATAACCTGATGCCAAGCTGAGGATACAACAGGAACACCGTGACACACCTACCTGAAACAGTGGCCTGGGCCTGTCCGGCCAGCTCGGCCAGCCCTCTGATTGGCATTGGCCTGACTGATGGGGTAAATCTGCAGCGCATCCATGCCTATACGGGGGTTGAAAACCTTCAGGGCACAAGAAAGTCACACAGAAGTAAGAGGAAGGCTGGATTGTGACCTCAGAACTCCCTCAAGCTACCCCAGAAACCAGAGACAGACAGTAGAGAAAACCCTGGCTCACCTTCAATTTGCAGTAGCCAGAGTCAATCACAAACATGATACCATCCACTGTCAGTGAGGTCTCCGCAATGTTAGTGGCAACGATGCACTTCCTGACCCCATCAGGAGCCTGCAAGCACACTGCACATCAGTCACACCCTTGGGGCACGGCTCTGCTCCACTGAGGAGGAGTGCAGAGTGGCAGACAGACGGGGGTGACTCTTGGGAAAGTGGAGTGGAGTAAATGCTTTCTCTCACCCTCCACATGCAATACTAATATATATCTACACCTCCCACTCCTGCTCTGTACTGCCTCCTGCTCCAGTTTTCCCTGTCCCCACCCTAATCACAAAGCACACATCAGCACCTTCTGAAAGATCTTGGCCTGCAAGTCCGAGGGCAGCTGAGAGTAGATTGGCAGTACAGCAAGAGCAGGTGCCTTCTCCAGCTCCTCAAGGTGCTCCACAATCTGCTCTGAAGTCACCTAGACGCAAAGAGGGGTGAAAACATCAGACTGAAAAGAGTGGGTAGGACAGTGCCTGTCCTTCCAACTCACCTCGATATCCTCCTGGCCAGGCATGAAGACGAGGATGTCTCCAGGAGCACCAGACAAGTGGACCTGCAAGGCTTGTTTCACTGCAGCCTCCACATAATCCTCCTGTGGGGTCTGAACAGCACAGCCCAGGTTAATATGGACCAATATTCTTACCTGCCCTGTCCTATGTGCAAGACTGTAGCACACCAGAGCCACTCCTACCCTGTCCCCCTCGGAGGACAGCACAGCTAGGTCACAACCCCCTCCTGCCAATAGCATTTCCATCCACAAAAGTAACTATACCTTGCTGAAAAGAATATCCACAGGAAAAGTGCGCCCAGGAATGTGGAAAATAGGAACATTCCCAAAGAAGGAGGCAAACTTATCTGCATCCATGGTGGCCGAAGTAACAACAAGCTTCAGATCCGAGCGTCGGGCGACCACCTAGGAAGCAATGAAAGGAACAACGTGGAAAGCACATTTATGCATGGCTGTGGGCTGTTTTCCTTCTGAGACAATGGCACAGGACAGAAGTTCTGTTGTACTCCAGAGGCACTGGCTGTGCATGCCAGGGAACACTGATGCTCTATGGTCAGTGCAGTTGGAAAGACCCGCTAACCTTGGTCCAGGAAACCTTAATCCAGCAAAAGCCTCTGTATGGGCAGTTCTGACATTCAGCTAGCAAGACTCTGGTAGCATTACAGAAAATTTAACCCCCCAGATCCAAGGACCAGGATGCCAGAGCAGTCAAGTGCAGACATGTGGCAGCTCTGCTTCCCTCTCCTAGTCCTGGCAGAGAAGGAGTGTCCCAGATGACATGGCCCATGCTGCTGTCACAGCCCAGGATCACACACACCTCCCGGAGCAGCCCGAACAGCACATCAGTGTTGAGCGAGCGCTCGTGTGCCTCGTCCATGATGATGGCACTGTAGTTGTCCAGGTCAGCCTCCCGCAGCGACTCACGGAGCAGGATCCCATCTGTCATGTACTTGATCACCGTGTTCTCAGATGTGCAGTCCTCAAAGCGGATGGCATAGCCCACCTGGCAGGGCAGATACCAGCACTCTTCCAACAGTCCCATGCACTCTCTGTCATGGCTTGGCACCCCTGCACTCCCTTCCAGACTCACCTCCTCCCCCAGACGCACGCCCATCTCCTCACTGACCCGTTTGGCCACTGACATGGCAGCCACTCTGCGGGGCTGTGTGCAGCCGATCATGCCATAATCAGTGTAGCCATCCTCATGGAGATACTGTGTCAGCTGAGTTGTCTTCCCACTCCCTGTCTCCCCCACCACAATCACAATGCTGTTGTCTCTGAGGAAAAGGAAAAGACATTTCTTCATACACCTTCAAAGAAGGGCTTTTGTGTTCTCTAACTAAGCATCATCCTACTCAGGTGGGAGAGCTGAGCAAACACAAATCAGTGGGGTTTGTTTCCTGAGAGTACAGCTTCTCAATGGTCATGATTCTACAGATCCCCAACTGAGCTCCCAAACGTAGGCCGATGCCCTAGCAGCCATACCTGAGGATGGAGAGCAGTTCCTGCTGTACAGCAAAGATAGGTAGGTATTGTCTCTGCTCCAGGATCGATTTCTTCTTGGCAAACTCACTGCTGGCTTCACTTTTTTCTTTCATGTGTTCAGCAAACTTCTGCTCTGTTCTAAGGAAACACCGCAAGTCCTGAAACTGCCTCTCCACACATTTTGCTATGCCTGTAGCCCCTGTTACCAGCTGAACAGGGTAATTCAGAGCAAGCCCCTACTTGTAATCCACTTTGCCATCTTCTGTCACCATCTCATCCTTTTCCTCCTCTTTCTTGATCCCCATAATGTCTCCCAGTTTGGTGCCTGCTAGCTCCCAGTGCTTGTGCTGAGCCTAGAAGGAGAGAGAACAGCAAAACTTTGCCACAGCAAGCACAGACAAAATTCTTCCCCAATCCTACTCCTAAGACTAAGAAAAGGATATTAGTACCCCAGTTCCCCAATGCAGAATGCACACTCTACTCCTACAACAGGTTGCCCTCTTCCAAATTAACTGAAGCAGAATTTTAAGACACTGAGATGGATACAGAGACTTCAGGCAAAGGATTACCAACTGCCTCCTAAGAAAACAGCTCCAGCTGCTGACCCTTCCATTGAATTTGAACTTAAACCTAAACAGATGTGAACCAGAGAGAATCTTCCTGCCCTTGCCAAGCGCTAACAGGCTTTTCTCCCATCTCTGTTACCAGTTTAGCTACCACCATCATTCCACCCATAATTTAAGTAGGTCAGATCCAGCCCAGTTTCAATGTACAAAGAACACACCTGTACTTTCCCCACAGCTATTGTGTGAGCTTTAGAAAAAGTCCCTAGAAAACACCCCCAAAAACTAATCTGCTGCCTTACCCCATACTTCTCCTCACAACGCTGAGACATGACAAGGTAAATCCTGCTGCCATACTGCCTGCTGACAGTCCCTAAGCTACCTGGCATTGTTCTGCCTGCTTCCTTCTCCCATAATCCAAATGTTCAAATGCCTCGTGATTCATGTCCCAAGGGAGCGCACAAGAAAATCACACCACAGCAGCTGCTATGAGGCAATGCAGTAAGCTCGGCTGCTAGGATGTCCCAGGTCACAAAAATATGACCTCCTTATCATCACTGCTGCCAAAGCCTGAATGCTGCAGAGTCCAAACAAGGCTCTGAGGAGCTACAAAGCGCGTACAGCAGGCAGTAAGCCACAGGGCTGCAGCATACCCTCTTACGCTCCTTTTGCTCCCTGTGCTTGCGCACCAGCTGGCTGCCTTTCCGAGCTATGATGGCCAAATCCGAGGTGGCATCCTTCACAGGGATGACTGGCTCTGGCTGCAGGGAAAAGGCACTGCTTTACTAAAAAGGCCTTACGTGGTACAGGGCTCCCTGCCATCAGTGCCTTCAGCCACAGTCTCTACCTGCTTGGTGAAGACAATCCTTCCATCTAGGAAGGGAGGCACTAGATTGTGCACCAACAAATGCACTTTAGCAGAGTTATCCTCCTCAAAATCCTCATCCACCTCAATCCGATGGACCACACCACTGGTCAGCATGCGATTTGTCTCCCAGCGCTCATTATCCTGCAGGAAACAATGTATTAGAAACACAACGAAGCCCCACAGAAAACCACAGAGATCACATTAGAACACCAAGCTTGGGCCTGGGCTCTGCACTGGCAACAGGATGATTCACACCTAGTGAGCCTGAAAGTAAGCACAAGGGAGGGGAAGGAGTAGAGTACAGGAAACTACCCACATGAAGCACATGGTCAACAGGTTTGTCCCAGGGAAATGCAGGATAGACATTACCTGCAAGGCAGTCAGAATACATAAGGAAGCCTGGACACCATCCTGCTCATGCAAAGAGAGCAACTGTCCCCAGCATCCACTGGGCCAACAGCAGACAGCCCCAGTAATGTACCTTGCACTTAGAACAGCAGGAGCATGGTCCTCTGCACTTCTGCTGCCCTGGACACTGCAACCCACCAGCCACTCCCACTGGCAATTCTGCCCATGCAGGAGTTGCAGGGCTGGGTTTTCCAGGGGAACTCAAGCACAGTTTCCCTGCGAGCACTCCTTCCGCCTGGCCCAAGAGTGTCCTTCTCCACCTGAGAGCAAGGGCTCAACAAGTGGATCTTTCAAGAGCCAGCAAACCCCACGTGTTCACGGCAGCCAACCCTGCGTCTTGGCCTTACCTCATTGATCTGCCGCCGCTGTGCCGAGATGCGCTTCTGCCTCTGCTTGTGCAAGTGCTGCTCACGCTTCTTCACGTACTCCTCAGAGGAGTAAGCCAAAGGGTTGTGAAACTCATCGTAGCCCTCATCCATCATGTACCAGTCCCGGTCAGCTTGCTGGGAAGAGAGAAGTGCAGCACTGAGTTCTGCCCGTCCCACGCACAGCCTGGTGGCCCCAAGCCCCTGGCCTGTCGCAGACTCACCCGCTGGTCATCCTCCCACTGCTGCCGCTCCTCTTCCGTCTCAAAGGCGATGCCCTCCTCCCCCTCCGTGCGCCGCCCTGGAGTGAGCCAGATAGTCCAGAATGTTCTCAAGGAAACCCAAACTCTGTGCCATAGGAAAGGGGATTCCACACTGCCACCCCAGGCAGCTCAGGCCAGATTGCTCACCTCTCCCTCGGGACAGGCGTGGCGTGGCCCCCAGGTGCCTCCGGTCATCAGCCCATTCGTTGTACTTGTACGATGGGGTCGGTAATGGCGTCTTGTCAGAGTACCGGCTCCTCACAGACCTGAAAACGCAGCAGATGGGAGGGACTGGTGCCCACAGCCAGACTCTTCTCACACACACAGAGTCCCCTCTGCAGCCCCACAGCTCACAGCACAGCCCAAGGCACCAGTACCTGTCCCGCTCCCGCCGGTCTGTGTCCCGCAGTGACGGCAGCCGGTGGCTACGCTCTGAGTCTCTGCAGGAAGGGCTGGGAGATGGAGACTCCCACTGTGAGCGATGGGCACTGCTGTAGCCACCATCGTCCTCCTCCCAGCCGGAGCGAGACGGCGTGGCTGCATCTGGTAGAAGAGATGGGGTTTGACACCTGTTGTTCAAGCAGCGGCCCTGGGCACCTGGAACCACCTAACATCTTTTAAGAAAGGAGCATGGAGAGAAGGTACCCACTGGCCCTTCCTCTAAGAGAGGAGGCTGACCTAGTGATTCCAAGGAGTTTCAAAGGATCGCATTTCCATCTCGCAGGCCCAAAACAGACCCCACCATGCCGAGATCTGCCCGAGTTTTAAACATTAACAGCTAGCACATTGCTCCCAGATCCAAGTTGAGATGGGAGTTTTATGCTTGCCTAAACCACTAACATTACAAGGCACAAGCTTTTCTACCACCCCTGTCCTGCAAAAACAGCGGGAAGCATAAAAAACTCCAAGCCCCTCCCTGTTAGGTCTCACACCAGAGCTTTACCGGGTCCCACTCCCACCTTTGGGCCGATGTCGGGGGCTCTCAGGTTCACCCCTCCTGCTGCTCCGCTCTGATGAGCCGTCCCTCTCTGATCTGCTGTGGTGACTCCTGTCCCTCTCCTCTGCAAAAAGAAAACAGGATCAGGTGCCTATTACACAAACAGGCTTCCCAAGTCTGCTGCAAAAATCACCACAAACATTAGTAAAGGCTACAAACAGGGCAAAGGACAAGCCCAGACCCAAACCAAGAAGCACCACAAAGGTCTCTGAGCAATTACCACGGTCTCGTTTACGATCGTGGTCCCGACCCCTGCTGCGTTCCTTCTTGCGGTCCTTCTCCTCCTTGGAGGAGGCGAAGACTCCATGTTCCCGCCGCTCCCTCTCCCGCTGCCGGGTGCGTTCCAAGAACTCCTCGCTCACACCCCCTGTGTAGGAAGGTGTCTCCACGTGGACAGAGCGGTAATGTCTGAACAGGCAGAGCAAAGAGAAGAAATGCTCAGAAGCGCTGAGCAACAGCTGCCCTTCGGCTGGTCCCGTACAGCTCCAGTTGCAGCCCGTCCCATAACGCCCCGCAGTCCCCCTCTCTCCACACCGGCGGCCGCAGCCCCGCCTGTGCCCACCTTGCGCTGCCGCCCGGCCGGACGCGGCCACCGCCGGCACCTGGAGCCCCCCCTGCAAACGCCACCTGTTCCTGCGAGCTCTGCGGTCGCTCCGGTTGGCCTCGTCCTCTTCCTCTTCCTCGGCGCTGCCCGCCTCGTCACGGCCCTCTTCCCAGTCCTTATAGGATGCGACACGGGATCGCTTCCCCCCGGCCGCCTCCTCCTGCCGCTCCCGCCGCTTCTGCGCCGCCAGCACGTCCAGTCCCAGCAGGGAGACGCGCGGCGCCGGCGCCTTAAAGACGTGCTGCTCGGCGCCCCGCGCCCGCAGTACCAGCCCACCCGCCTCGCCGCTCGGGCCGGTCCCCGACAGCCGATGCAGCGACTCCTCGCTCGCCTCCATCGTGGCCGCAGCGCTGCACGGGCCCCGCAGCTCCCTCAACGACAGTCACGGGGCTCCCGGAGCTCCGCCATAGCCGCCCCACAGTGCTCGGCGGGAGGAGCCGCTCTAGCCCCGCACACCATAGAGACGGCGGCCAGAGCCTACGGCAGAGCCGCCACCATAGAGCGCAGGCAAGCCACGCCTCTTGCCGGGGCGGACTTCCGGCTACGCAACCTCCCCGTGGTGACGTAGGCGCGGGGCGGAGTCCCGGGCGGGCGGGACGGACAGCGGGACGGACAGCGGGACGGACAGCGGGACGGACAGCGGGACGGACAGCGGGACGGACAGCGGGACGGACAGCGGGACGGACAGCGGGACGGACAGCGGGACGGACAGCTCATAACCTTCTCCTCCTGCAGGTCATTCCTGCTTGGGGCTGCCTCCTCACCCCTCTTCTTACCACCTCCTCGGCCTGGCGCAGCGCATGGGGTCCAGCTCTCCTGCCCCTGCTGCCAGCACAGTTCCCAGCAGGAAGAGCACAAAAAGCCCCACCTCGCTTAGCACCAGCCTGGCACCGGCTCCCGGGAAGCTGCCGAGCCCTGACAGGAAGCCAGTGCGCCGAGTTTCCCAGCAGTCGTAAACAATTTTGGTGAGGTGCTGTTGTGCAATCTTGCTCTGCAGGGTGGAGTGTGAGAGGCTGCTGAGGGAATGCTTTGTGCAGGGCGACCTGTTGCTCAGGAAAAGCCCGAGATGACTGCAGTGAGCTCGGGGTGAAGGAAAAGTCAGCACCAGAGATCCGAGAGACAAAACCAACAGACAGAAGCACCTTTGATCAGGCCCTTTCCACAAGTGACAGGACATGACTGCAGCCATCTCCTGGCACCCAGCACCATCACTGCCTTCCCTCCTGCCCAAGGGCCTGGCCTCAGGCAGCAGTCTCTGCCAGGGGAGGCTGGATACACTTGTCAGTCCATCCCAGAGCTCAGCTACCCTGGTGGCTTCTCCCACCAGGAAAAGTGAGAGCAACATGGAGAGCTGATTGTGCTAAGCTGAGGAGAGCTAAGCTGCATCCCTCCTGTCCACAGGGTGTCCCAAGAGCAGCACACAGGACCAGGTGAGCCAAATGTTTATTGACACTCAGTTCTGCTGTCCACAGGGAAGCCAAAACACAGCCCTGAAAAAGCAGCACTGTCATGAAGGTCCTGTCCCCTGCTCCCCCACCAGTGCAGCCGCTGCTTCACCCATCAGACCCTTCCCCGGGGCTGGAACCAGGACCTCATCTGAGTCCCAGTCTGCCCAGCACTGGAATTGTCACACCCATCCCTCTCTGCCATGGCTCCTCCCAGCCAGACCTTCATTCTGCAGCCTGTCAGCAGCGGTGATCTGCTCCAACTGCCTCCATGACGTTCTTGAAGCCCTGCTCCCTAGCCAGGGATAGTGCGTGCTAGGACTGGGCTGGCACTGCTTGGGCACCAGCACACAGCTGTCCTAAGCTGTGCTAGGACCAGGGATCTCTGGGGACGTGCCTGGCCTCCACTCACCTCAGCAGCTCCTCCAGTTCCCGCTTCACTGCCCCCACCACTGGTGGCCCGTGGTACACAAGTGCTGTGTACAGCTGCACGAGCGAGGCTCCGGCACGGATCTTCTCCAGGGCATCCTGCCCACTGCTCACCCCACCCACACCAATAATGGGCACCCGGCCTGCGGGCAGGGTGCAGGGTCAGGCTGGCACAGGCAATGCCAGCACGTGCCCCCAAGCCCCGTTGTGCCCTCACCTTGAGTGAGAGCGTACATGTCCCTGATGGTCTGTGTGGAGAGCTCCCGCAGGGGCTTCCCACTGAGGCCCCCGGGCTCCGTGCGCTGCCTGCTCTGGAGGCCGCTGGGCCGGCTCACCGTGGTGTTGCTCACTATCAGCCCATCCACACCTAGCTGCAGGGGCAGTAGTGTGAGGACACAGCTTTCACAAGCAGCCTAACCTTCCCTTCCCCTCCTGTCAGGTCAGGACCCAAAGCCTGCCTGGGGACAAAGCTGCCCCTCACTGCCTGGGTGACCCAATGTCACCCATGTCTGGGTGACACACATGGGCCTTCACAGACTCTGACCAACCCAGGACACCATCCCTATAGGAGCCAGAGCTGCAGGCATACATGTCCTTCTGAGATGTGACTTGCCAGAACCACCATGGTCCTGCCTCCGGTGACCTCCCCTTCCCACTTCCTCACCTCACAGACAATGCTGGCGATGTCCTGCTTGTCCTGTGCAGTGAGGTCAGGGGCAATCTTCACCAGCACAGCTGGCTTACGCTTGCAGGGCAGCAGGTCCCTTTCCACCAGCACCTGTCGGTGCACATGGCAGTGCATGGCAGGGAGAGGCCTCCTGCCGCAGCTAGGAGCTACGGACACCCACTACCACAGGCACTACAGGGACAGGCCCTGCTCCTCTACATGGCACCAAAAACAGGAAAGGCACCCTTGGCACCTGGAGCACACTGCAGGCATAGGACCCCAGTGATGCCTAAAGTTGTGGGGTGGATGGCTCACTGCCTCTTGCAGGAGCAAGAAGAGGGCAACGCCTCACTGCTCCTGAGCCCCTTGCTGGGATACAGTGCCCTAGTACAGCCCACGGCAGCCGCTAACAGGGACATCTCAGTGGTCCTGCCCACCATGCAGGAAAGCCACCCCCATTCCTCCCTGTGCTTGGGCAAATGCACTGGCTGCAGCAGTGTAGCTACTGCCAGGAGACGGGATGCATCCAGTGCTCTAGCTTGCTTTGGGCTGGCTGGGGGAGACACCTACCTTGCTTAGCAGGTCCCGCAGCTCGGCCTTGCCCTGCAAGTCCCGCAGCCCTGGGGTGTTTGGGCTGGACACGTTCACAACAAGGTAGTCAGCCAAAGGACCCAGTGTCTGGACCCCAGCCACATAGTCAGCTGCAGCATCAGTAGAGCTCTTGTTCTTGCCCAGGTTGATTCCAAGAGGCATCCCAGCTGGAACCCAGACACAGTTGAACCAGGGCAGTAGGACCAACCACCACCCAATGGCCAGAACACCCAAAAAAGGACATCCCAGGACCAGCTAAAGTTAAGATAAGGAGAGAGATATATATAGCCCATACATTTCATAAGGATGGGCCTGGGACTGTCTTGCAACCACAGGAGCATTGCCACAGCCACCCCAGTCGGCACCTCCCACCACCACAGCCTTCAGCCTGGCAGAGGTTGCCTCAGGACCTGGTCTGCTGGGGTCCTGTTGGCTTTGGCTATGCTAGCAGACACATCCTGCCCAAAGCAGCAAGTGGAGCTTGATCTCAGAGAAAACAGCAGGACAAATGTGCCTAGTCACAAGGCCAGGGGTGAGACTACAGTCCCAAGAGAGTCCTGCTGTCCAAGTTTTCGTTGCTCCAGCCAAGATGCTCCTGTGCCTGGATACTGGAATTACACACCAGTCCTGGCCTACAGGTTCCTGGGAGATGCCCAAACCTACCCTGCAGACCCCTAGAGCAAAGGCTTACAAGCTTGTCTCACCAGCAGTGAGTCTGATCTGTGTCTTCTGGCGGGCTCGCAGCCTGCGCTCCACCGCGACATGGCCATGGCTGTTGAATCCATACCTGCACCAGGACAGAGGGGGTTCAAGGCTGGGTTATGTCTGCAAACCTTGAGCAGGACATGTGAGAAACACGAGGCAGATGTGGGGTCTCTGCAGCTTTGCTCAGCACATCCAACCAAAAGCCACCACAGCTCCAAAGCTGTGGTGCCACCCAAATATTCACCCTCCCTCACAGTGGGCAGAGTAGAGTGTAGGGCATTGCAGAGCAGCTGGCCTCAGATCCCACCTGTTGATGACCGCCTCGTCCTCTGCCAGCCGGAAGACCCTGGGCTTCGGGTTCCCTTCCTGGGGCTTGGGTGTGACAGTCCCCACTTCCACAAAGCCAAAGCCCATCTTGTACAGCCCGTCCACAGCCTCACACTGCTTGTCGAAGCCAGCAGCCAGGCCCAATGGGTTGCGGAATCGCTGCCCGAGGACTTGCACCTCCTGCGGGGCTGGGGCAGAGCCCATAGACTCCAGGAACCGTTGCCAAGCCCTCATTCCACCCCTCTCCCGACAGAGCTGGCCACCTCCCCTGCCCTTTGGGGTGTCCTTATGGGGTGCCTGCCCGAGGGTCCCTGGTCGCCCGCCACGGACTGTGGCGGGACCGAGCTGCCTGCGCACCACCCCCTAGGCCTCTGTTCTGACCGCCCTTCCGACCTCCCCGCGCTCCGCCGCGGTTCCTCCCTCCTCCTCCGCCGAGACGCACCAGTGCGGGGCCGTCGGGCCGGCTGGAGGGCAGCAGCCCGAGGGCGGCGGCGCGTAAAGCCAGGCCATGGGCGGCCTCGGGAGGCAGCGCCCGGAGCGCGGGCATCACCGCCGCCGCGTACAGCCGCTCGTCGCCTGTCGCCAGCGCCGATCCCAGGAGCAGCCCGCAGCCTCCCAGCGCCAGCGCCCGCAGTCGTCCCTGCGCCAGGTCGTCAGCAGCGCACCAGCAACGATCCCCCACTGGCAACCGCACTCAGCCCATCCCCTCCCTTTCCCACCCAGCACGCCGGTCCCGATCCCACACCACCCGTCCCTTTCCGCCCCGCCCCGGCACTGCCCGCCGCAGCCGCCACCGGCCAAAGCCAGCTGTCCCCCGGGTCCCATCAGCGGCCCCGCCAGGACGGCTCCGGCTCCCCACCGCGCCCCGGGCCCCCGGCCGCTCACGCGCAGCGGCGCCGCCATCACGCTCAGCCCAACACGCTTCCGGGGGACCCCTCTGTGATTGGCGGAGGCCGTACCGCTCCAGCCAATAGCGGCGCAGCAGAGGCGGTGACGAGCGGCACGTCCCGTGCTTTATTGAAGGAAGGGCGCGAGCCCCGGGAAGTGGACAGGGACGGGACAGGGACGGGGGGCACGGCCGCGGGCAGCAGCACCCACAGCCACAGCACAGCTGCAAAGTGTCACCAACAGGTACGTTACAGTCCCGGGATGCCTCGCCCGCGACTCGGGTAGGGTAAACAAGGTGCTGCTGCGTATCCCATCAGACCACCCTCTGTGCCTCATCCCCAGACCTCGATGGGCCATAGCTGCTCAGGACCCGCATCAAAACTCCGAGGCAGCAGCAGAGCCTGGTCTAGCTTCTGCCCTCTGTGGGCCTAGTCGCATACCCAGTAGGCCCAGGCAGATACTGTTACCCTTCTACAAACTGCAAACGGACTCCACTGAGAACACCACGAAGGCCAGTGAGGGCTCCCCAAGAAAAAGCCTCTGCTGGCAGGCATGGAGCCACCATGGAGGCAGCCAGGAACAGTGCCCAGAACATCATGTGCAGCTTCCCCATACAGCTACCCAAACTGACAGGGGTTCTTCCTTGCCTCACTCTCACAACATTCCTCACAGTTCATCTCCTGGAGCAGCAAAGATCAGGAAAGCAGCAGCACTTGGTGTAAGTACAGCAAGAAGAGAGCTCAAGAAAAAGAGCACGTTCATTGGAGGTTAATACAGGAAACTAATTTCAAAGGGAGTCTGTTTCAGAGAGGAGATGTCACAGCTCCTTCCCCTTCTTCCTGCAGCCCAGGAAGTTTTACGTTTTCTTCTTCAGCTCCTCAAATCTCCGTGAAAGATCATCGAAGTCAATGTCTTCTGAGGCAGAAGAGTTGGCACCAGCAGATGCTGTTGGCAATGTGTCTGGCACAGATGGCAATTCAGGCAGTACAAAGTTATCAAAGGTATTAGGAGCTCCAGATCTTGGTTTAGGAGAAGCTTCTGGCTTGGGTTCAGGCCCTGTTTATAAGAAAAGTATCACTGCACCTCACCATCAGCACACACTCACTCACCATGCCAAATGCAGCCCCACAAAGGAACAGTTATTCCAGCAACAGGCAGTACCAGTGGGTTTTTCTGAACAGACCCTAATATCCAAGGTTTTCCAAACCTCAACATACTCACCAGGCACTAGTGCAGCAGCATCCTTGTCAGCATTAGGCTCATCAATCTGAAAAAGACTCTCAGTTACTACAACTCTGTCCCACCAGGCACAGTCACACCAGCACACAAGCAGAGCTCAGAGGTACAGCTCCAGCAGATCAGTGCACACCCCTCCGCACCCCTAGCAGGCAGCCATGGCTTTGCAACAATGTGCCTCTCTTCCCAAGACACAGAGGCAGCTCTTCAGCTTTTCTCTCCCTCCTTGTCAACTGGAATAGCTTCACTGACCATATTCTGAACTGGATCAATCAAGCACATCCACTAACAGGTCTGAAACATTTATCAAGGCCACCACTGAGAAAACACCGCCCCCTTCATCCACGTCATCACAGCTCCTTGCTGCCTGTCTTCATAAACCACTGAGAGGCCCTTGTGACTAGCAGCAGGGTATGAAATGACCCATCTCAGGTCTTGGTCTGTCTGGGCAAAAGGCTCATGGTGCACGCAGCTGTGCCAGTAAAACTTCTTATTCCCTGACCACTGCAGCCCTCAACACCCATTCTTACCTAGTTCACCTGCACCTGTGAGAACACAAAAGTGTCAGCACCCACAATGCTCAACTGTGCTCCTTCCTACTCGGGATAATGCAAAAACAAACAGCATGTCACCGAAAGGAGAGTGGCAGGCATGATGACAAACTGCAGCAACAAAACCAGAGACAAGCGTGGAAAGGCAAGTCTCCAGCCTCTGCTCTGTTGTCCCTAAGGACTGAGGAAAGTCTGTGAAAGGAAGAGTCTTTAAACATACAGCATCTGGGTCAGCCAAAATTGTAATCCAGGCTGTTAATCAGTTCAAAAGCCGTAATTAGACAGACTCAACGTGATAAACCCTTCACACTGCAAAAACCAGAATTTGTGGATTCTGCTTATTAACTGTTTAACACCACTTGAACGATGCAGCAAGAGAAATCTTGGCTTTCCTTTGCAGCCAAAGCACAGAGCTGAATGAGGAACTTCTCACCACAAGTCATCCTTCCATCATGTGCACTCAGTGATTCGCTGCAGCAGTAAGCAATGCCAGCTCCACCCCAAAAGCTCGAAAGCTTAGCAGCAGTATCCTTTACAAACATTTCCCTTCTCTGTGGCTACCACTGCACTCTGAGGACCCTTCTGCTGCCTGCAATGGCCATTCATCTCAGGCACTTACGGACTCATATGTGGGTGGGTTTGCCGGAATTGGTGGTGGGTGGATGTTAGTGAAAGGCTGGTAGGTCCCCACTGGCAGGCCACTGAAGTTCTCCTGTACAGAGAGATCAGTGATGCAGCACACTACTCATCTGAGACACCACACCCCTACAGCTGCCATGGGAGTTACGGGAAGCAGAGTCTTAGATAAATGCAGGCACGAATTAAAGTGGGTAAGAGTTTATGCTTACAAGGAAGAGATTCTCAAGTATTAAGACAGATGTAGTCACCTGGAGCAGGCAGACCCAGCTAACTGGACTGTGGGTTATTCTAAAGAACCAGCACAGGTAAACATTTCATCTTTCAAGGCACAAGAAGTACAAGGCCAATAAAGGAAATACTCTGCCATTTCTGGTGCTGCCCCTGTGTGCAGTACTAAAGAATAGGAAAGAGGTTTCTGGCTCACACAAGGCTTTGAGTTGACCTCATTTGTCACACAACAGCACCTCAAGGACCCAGACCTGGCACAAGCCCTCAGCATGTTTATGCCTGGGCCAACAGCCAACTGATGATACTTGGCCCAGATTTTCCACAAAAAGTACTTCAGCACTACTGGGACCATATTAAGACTCAAAACAATCCCACTGTTCTGCTCTCCAGTCTACACAGATATCCTGTAAATTACTTAATTCAGAGAACTGAGGAGTTCTTTTTGGCACCCACCTTCCACCCTTACAACAAATCATCTGCAAGAGCCACTGGCTCAGTCTTCTCCCCTTGCAGGTCTGCAGGCAGGGCTCTTCCGCATTTTTCTGTGCTATTCCCACCCCACAACACTCACCTGATTTCCTTGACTGAATCCTGGCACACTACCAGCCTACCAACTTCAAAGTGCAGCTCCAACTCCTGGACAAAAGCCTGGCAGTCAGGAGACTGCCTCAGGAGTTAAGTCTGGACTCCTCTGTTCCCTGAAGGCAAAGAGGGCTGGCTGGAGAACAGGGGTAGGAACCTCCACAGTCAAGATGCAACATTAAGCTTCCGCTGCACTGCCAACAGCCTCCATCCCATGCAGTCTCACACGGAGAGGATGGCCTTCTGACACACTGAGCTAACAGGTACAGTCGGCAGGCACAGGGCTAAGCACCACAATAGGAGTCTTTCACAGAAAAAGGAAATGTACAAAGACCAGGAACTTACCGGTCCCTTGGGAGGTGGATAAGAGAAGGGTGGATTTGTTGTTGGCATGGGCATAGGCATCATCACAGGCATGGGTACTAACCCATCATGACTTATCATTGGGGCTGTAAATCCACCACCTCCGCCCCCTCCATGGCCACCCTTCTTCACATCATCCGTGAAGCCCACGTCAATTAGATCTACCTCTCCACCTGGCGGGGCTTCAGCCTGGAAAGGGTGGAAGAATTCTGCTCACCAACATATCTTTTATGATCACTGCCCTTTGTACACATTAGATGCAACATTTGTCAATGGACAAGATGGGAATACACAATAGAACAGAGAGCAGCTATATAGTGGTATTAATGGGAAACAGAATGGGAACCAGACTGTATGTAGCATGTGTAAATACTGCCACATGCCACAGGAGTGCATGAAGGAAGAAGGATCATGCTATGCTAGGGCTGTCTAGAAGACACCAAAGCACAAGGACTACCCAGTTCACTGCAATGCCACATCCTGGGGCTGACTCACCATCACCACTGAGTCAGGCTCATAGGGCACATTGTAGTTCTTTGCAATCTCAATGAGGTATCTCTCCACCAGGATCTTGGGTGGTGCTTCCACACTCAGCTTGTGCATCAGCTGGAACACAAGAGTGGAGAGACTTAGTAGGGCCAGGGCAATGCAGCACCCAACGACTCTGTACCAGTGCCATCCCAGACAGGGAGGAGGAGCAGGCAGCCATGGGGAGGCCCTTCCACCTAGTACAACATGCTGCAGGCATAAGCCAGGCCTCTATTTGCTCTACCCTTCCCCATCCACAACCAGCAGAGCAGGGCCTCCCTGCCTGGGGCCACAGCACCATGTTCCAATGCAGGTGGGCCATGGCTGCACAGCACCTGCTGTGCTCCAGAGTGACTACAAGCACCAGCCACTAGCCACGGGCCCAGGGGGCAGCAAGCCTCGGCAGGCAGGGCTGCTCTGCCAGTTCTACCAGTTCCTTACCCTGTCATTGACGGTCCCAATCTGGTTTGTCCGGCACAGCTTCCCATACTCCTTGCTGTACTTAGCACACAACTGATCAGCAACCTGCAGCAGGAGAGAAACTCTAGAACGTGCACACCCCTGCTTTCTTCCACCTCAAACCTCACATCCACTCAGCTCCCTCCCTCATTTTTCCCACTGAGCACTCCAGTTATGCAGCTGCAGCCACCCCAGATGCTCCAAGGACATCTGACTTCCATCTACAGAGCCCATAAAATCCTCTGATGTAAAGTCCAAGACAAGGGCTTCCATCAGCATCAGGAAGCATCACCCCCACCCTGCATGTGCAGCATCCCTCAAGCAACCCTACTCACAATCTTCAACTCGGCCACTTCTGACTGGAGGCGTGGTGCAGCCCAAATCAGTGTCGATACTGCCTCTGCCAGGCCAGAATCCAGCTCCCTACAACCAAAGAAAAGAATTCTCTCTCCACCCCATGCACCCAGCCTTTCCTGCCCTCAATCTGCTCAGCTTTTAAGTTCCCATCCTATGCACTGGGCTCCACAGTCTCCCGTACATGGGGAAGAAAAGGCCTCTGGAGTGACAAACATGGGTGCCCTTCTGTACCCCAGACCTGCCCCCAGCAGCACCCCCGAGTCCAGGACCCTCTCAGCCAGAGCTTACTTCATGGACTGGATCAAGCCAAAGCGGGCGAGCAGCAGATCACAGTACAGCTCCAGGATCTCCATGGCCTCCACAAGATAATCTTCACGGATGATGTGCTCCACACGAATCCTGGCACGCTCATCTTTTCCAGCTGCCAGGTAATCTGCAATCTCCTTCCTTGCCTTCTGGGCCAACTCAGCTGCAGCACACATCCCGAGCCCGGTCACTGTGCTGGCCTAGGCTGCTGCCTCCAGACCGCCCACAAGCCCCCATTACACATAAAGCCACCACCAGCTTCTCTCCTCTATCTAACCTCTGCAGCATTAGACACTCAGGCACGGCTTGGCAGAGCCCTCGTGTCCAGGTCCGAGCACACTTAACTCTTGGACTTTAGGCTGCTGGAAACACTCCTGTACCTACAACCTCCCTACACAGTTAACCAGGATCACACACCTGACGTGTGTCTGGGCAGGGCAGGTGGGAGGATCTGCCACAGCACCCAGGGAGTTCTCCACTGTGCTGTTAGCACACATAGCCCACAAATGTTTACTGTTAGCTACCACCCCACAAATTCCAACAGCTGCCACGAAGGTGGACAGAGGCCACCAGCATTCCAACTGCTGCCAGGAAGGTGGACAGAGGCCACACTGTGGCCAGCCTGCTCTCCCAGCTCCTTGTGCACCAGGGCAGGTTGTAAGGCCTGGGTCCAACAAGGAAGAGCAAAAAGCTACTCCATACTCAGCCCATGAAAGTACCCCCACTTCAGAAATATCTTCTCAAGTCTCCTGAGCCCCACAAGTATCCTGGGTCCCACGTACCCCCTTAACACTCACTCTTTTTTTTCTCCAGTAGTTTGAGACGATTGATGACGAGGCGCAGGTTGACTCGCAAGCGCTCTGCCTTGAACCCAGAGCCCAACATGATAAACACTTTCTGTGGAGAAGAGAGGTGGTCACTGGAACCAGGAACTGTCAGTCAGTGTCTGTCACCAGACACTGTTTTACTGCGGGGGAGGCCAAGAAATTCCCCAAACAAGCAAGCCCTGGTCTGCCAATCCTGAATCTAGTTATTTATAAGTGACTGAACCTCAAGTGCTTATTATTACCTTTCCCACTTCATAATCCTGCACCTCACCAAGACCAATAGGATTGGCCTTAGAACTTGAAGGAAACTTATTGGACATTTTTTTAAAAACTGAAAACTCAACTGAAGAGCCAAGCCCACCTCTCTCCTATCGAAACACAAGTTACAAACCAGCCATATAATTAACTAGAGGACTATTAGAAACTAAGGTTGTAACAATCTCGTCATCAGAAGGAAGAAGTTGCCGTTTCACATTCCCCACAATCTTCCTGCCTACTGAACACATGCGTAGTTTCCCAGGGACCAGTTCAACTTATTAACCCTACAGAAAGCAAATTCTAACATTATTTAATTACAGCATTCTGTTTATCAAAAACCGTGCATCAAAGAAAAGCTTCCTTAAAAGACAGCACATAGAAAGACCTCGGTTTGCATCTCACCTCCCCATCCCTCTCTGCCGGCGGCTCCACCGCCCAGAGCGGAGAGGGCCATGACCTGATCCGGCTGCCGGGACGGCCGCCAGCCACACCAGCCGCTCGGCGACGCTCGCCGCGTCTGGCCTAATGCCCTGGGACAGTTCGGACAGTGCGCAGGAGGCTCCGCATGAGCTCCACGGCGCAGCTGCACCTGAGGGGAGGAATCCCTCTGCTTCCCCAACTAGGTGGCACCGAGAGAACATCCCACAGGACGCGCGGAGCAGGTCCCAGGGGCGAGTCCCAGGGCTGCGGGAGACCCTGAGGCAAGGCTCCCCGTCAACTTCTCGGACGCCGAGCGCTCCCCACGGCCCGGCTCACCCGTCCCCCGGCCCGACTCACCACCCGCCGCTCCGCAGCTCTGTCACCCAAAATGGCGCGCGGCAGCCGCTAGCCTTCATCGCGTGCGGAGTGATCCTCACAGCCGGCACTCTCCGTACCCAGTCTCCGGCACTGCCCGCACGCAGCCCGGAGCACAGTCATGCTGGCGAGGCGGGCGCTGTCCCCACCCGCTTCCGCAAATGCGGCAGCAGCGGCCGGGGAGAGAGAGGCACGGTCTGGGAGAGCGGCGCAGAGGGACTACATGGCCCGGCGGAAGGATCCTGCGCGTGTCGAACGGTGCCACGCCTAATAGGCGCCCGCCGGTTCCCGCCCCCGGCGCGGCGGTTCCGGCAACGCGGCGTTCCGCCGGGTGCTGTGACCGGGCCGCGGGGTCTTCGGCTCTCTGAGGGTCACACGGCGCTGGCACCACCGCGAAGGAGAGTCGGACCGAAGTCAGACCGGGCCTGGGCCCGGTGCCGCAGCCCCCGGGTAAGCGGCCCTAGCGGGCGTTCCGAGCGGGCCCGCTGCTCCCGCGGCGGCGCTCAGTGGCCCGTGAGGGGAGGCGGCCCCGAGCACCCGAGGCGGGGCGGTTTCCCTCAGCAGGTGCGCGAGCTCGTAACGCGCGCGGTGGGTCTAAGTTAATACTACACCCCGCGTTTTGGCCTTGCAGGGTACGCGAGATTCTGGGGAGCCGGGGTGGCACGAGGGCTCCCGGTACGCTGCCGGCGGAGGCGGCCGGGGCAAGCGAGCCCCGTCGCAGGCACGGATGAGCTCCCTCGGGTGGTCGGGAGTCAAGCGCTGGGCTGGATCCATGGCAAACAGGTGAGACGCTTCAGGTAACGAAAAGCCGGCACCTGAGCTCTGCGGATGAGCCGTGGCCTCCCGGTGCCTGCCGTGGCCTCCCGGTGCCTGCCGTGGCCTCCCGGTGCCTGCCGTGGCCCCCGTGCCCGCGCTCGCGTCGCGCAGCCCGGCGTTGCCCTCCGCCATCTTGCCCGTCCGTCTGTCCGCTGCCCTTTGTCTGTCTGCGACTCCCGGCGCCTGCGGCGGGACCGGGTAAGCCGGGCCGGGCTGGGGTTGCCGCCCGCGAGGGGTAAAACGGGCCCTGCGGCGGGACCTCTGCTGCCAGAGCCGGTCTGTCTGTCAGGGCTGCCCGGTCGGGACGTCGAGGGCCTGGGCAGGGTTCCCGTGTCCGTCCCGATGCCAGAGGAGCCACATCCTTTTGTCTGTATGTCCGGCCGCTTGCGGGCCCGGTCCTTCCTGCCGTCTCCCGTGTGCTGGGACTGCCGGATGGATTCCGCTGTCTGGGGAGGTGCCCGAGATCTTCGTGTCCATCTATCTGAGAAGGCTGATGCGATCCCTGTGTCTGTCTGGCAGTGCGAGGCTGACAGGATCCTTTTGTCCGTCTGTCTGAGAAAGCTGATGGGATGTCCGTGTCTGTGTCAGCAAGAGGCTGATGAAATCTGTGTGTTTGTCCCTCTGAGGAGCTGACGGGATCTCTGTGTCCATGTGTCTTGTGGGAAATGGGTTCAGCTCCTCCTTTTGTCTGTCTTTCTGAGAGGACTGTTAGAAATGCCACCTTCCTCTGTCAGTTCAACGACAAGGATGACTATTTGGCTGCAGGAATAGGCAGGAGGGAGAAGGGTGTTTGGACTGAGGTTGCAGTAATTTTTGAAGGGGACGCTCATTTTTTGTGGGCATCATGATTGCTTAAATGTTTACCTGAGAACTGGGTAGAACTGCCCATGCAGAATGCTTTGTGACATGCTTGTGGATTGTGTTGGATGCTGGCCTGGAATCAGCTGTGGTGATGCAGAATGAACCCTGTAGGCAGAAGGGTGGGGAATGACCCCCAGGACAGCCAGCAGAGCTTGGCCAGGGACTTGGAGGGTTTCAGTGAAGTGTGTGACAGACTCTTCTCTTCTCAGATGAGCCCTCTGCAAAGGGGAGGAACACTGTCTGCTCCCAGGTCAGGGAAACATGTCCCGTCGGAAACAGACCACTCCTAACAAAGTTCACTGTGAGTATGCTGTTATGCAGCACTGTGGGACCCTTGCTCTGGCTGGGTTGTGGAGTGAGGTGGGGAGGAGTGGAATGACGGGAGTGATGGGAAGGGGCAGCTTGTGGGGAATGGTGGTTACTCATCTTTTGTCTTAGGGTGTAAAAGAAGAGAAACTGAGCTCTGTGCATCAGGGAAGCTGCCTGTGTCCTGGCATAGCAGGACAGGGATAGGCTTGAACAAGAACAGCTAATGCTGTGAGCATAGGTGTGTATATGCTGGGCTTTGCATTCACACTGTCAAAAGTACAAGTTAGAACACTAGAAATTGTGGCTTGGGGCTCTGGCTTCTTGCATAGCAAAGGAAGTTCTAGGCAAGGTGGTTGGACCATGCTGGCTAAAAGCCAGCAAGTCCTGGGTTTTGATCTTCATCCTACCACAGGCTCAGCTGACTGGCCTTGGGCATGTTACTTAAGCTCACTGTACCTCACTTTCTACCAGATGATGAAATAAAGGCATTTGCTCTTTCCTGTCAAGGAATGGGCGGTGGCCAAGGTAATTACAGGACAAATAAGTGCTGTCTGCCAGATCATTCTTGAGCTGAGGTGGTAAGATGGATCGCTGTTTCTCCATCATTGCCAAGGCCTTAGCATTTGTTTGACAGTGAAAGGGTTGAAGATGCTGTGCATCAGCACTTCTTGGGGGCAGGCTACAGCCAGGCACCAGTGGAGCTGGGAGGCAGAGATGGAGGTTTGGCTGCAGAGGAGAAACTGCACATGTACAGCTTTTGTTTGGCAGCAGAGGGAATTTGAGGGGCCTGAAATTATGCCCTTGTTCATACTCAGGTTTGTGGCTGGAAACATGCTTGGAATTTGGGCTGGAATTAGGAAAACAAGTTTCCATTTCTGTATATCTGTGACAGCAAGGCTGCTGAGAGGGCCCTGTGTTTTTTTGGCTGCAGTAGCTGTCAGAAGTGCAAGACAGAGCTGAGTGCTGCAGCCCTAACACTGCCTTATTGCTGGTGCCGCTGGCTTGCATGTCTGTGTGTATGTGTGCTGCCTCTGTGCACAGGTATGCAACAGCATCTGTGCATGCTGCTCTCTGTGCAAGGGGAAACACAGGGCTGGAGCTGACACCTTGCACACTCGGTGAGTGCACTGGGAAGAGCTTTCTCTGTCTGGGACTCACAGCCACACTGGCTGGGCAGTTTGGCAGAGCCAACCAAGCTGTCCTTGTTGGCCAGAGAGAGGTTCTCAAGGAGTGTGGCTTGTGGCACCTGCATTGCCTTGTGCTCTCCAATTCCTGCTTCTGGTTGTTGGGTTCCACTGTGGGCACAGTATAGGTTTAATTTTTCTGATAGTACATTAATGACTTTGGAGTTGTTGTTCTTAGGGAAATTTGGTATGTCCGATATTTTATCCTGTGATGCCAGTAACATGCCTTGTGTCCGCACACTTCTGCTTCTTAGAGTGCCCAGGTATTACTGCTGTTATTGAGCTCAGGTTTATGTCATGTATGCACTTAAGCTGTCTTCCCTGGGCTGGAGTCGGGATCTCCTGAGTATGGAAACCAAGCACTACAGCAGCTCTAATTGTGCAGATAGTGTTTCCATGGTGTTTACCTGGGTACTTTTCTGCACTGCAAAAGGGCTGTGTTCTTCAGAAGCTTGTACTATCATATACAAAACTCTGCATATCACAAAATTCAGTGGTGCACTGTTTTCACAGTGAACATTGCTTTTTTTATCTGCAATACAAATGATTGTATTTCCAGTCCTGGTTTTGGAGGAAGCTGTCTGACAAACACGCTACCAGGGGGCAGGAGGTTATAGCATCAGGTATGCCACGGAGTGGAGTTCTGGGACCTGTTCATCTCCTTTACATGCAGTATGTTGCTGCAGAGCAACTATTCAGCAGGAGCCATCAAGAGCAGCAAGTAGGACCACAAGAAAATAAGGGGACCGAGAGATAACAGAAACTTGTCAATGGTGATGTCTTCACCTTGGGATGGAAAATCTTGTCTGTCTTATGATGAACACCACGAAATCGTTGGGACTTCTCTGTCTACCTAGCCTGCTGTGTGTCTGGAGGGCCCAGAAATGCCGTGCAGTGCCCTGACGAGGATAATCGGAGAAAACACCGGCTCCAAGAACGGGGTGAGCCAGCAGAATGAGGAGTCAGGCTGAGACATAGCAGACACGTTACTGGGACTTCTTCACAGGGACTGCAGTGGTTGGGAGGAGAGGAATGAAAGGGACAGCAGGTATGCAGCTTTTTACGCAGTTGCCTGCAGCTGGGGTCTGATTTGGCAGGCTACGGGGCTGGGGGACTGCCTTTTGGATTTGCATAAATACGACTGTGCGTATATGACTGGACAAATTTGATGGGAGGATGGTGCCTACTTCTTCCTTGCATGGCCACTCCATCTTCTCTTCCTTCTTGGACTGACTAGGGCGAGTGACAGCTGCCGATTTCCTCTCGTTGGCTTGCTTGGTGCCTCCTCTTTCCAGGATTACTTTGCAGGCTTGGCATGGCCCTCATTTCACCTTGCTCTCACAACACCATGGTTTTCTGTCCTCATTTAGGACAGAATCACTTTGCTTGGCAAGCAGAGCAAACCAGCTAGGAGATTGTATGGTTACAAATCAAAACAGTTTTAAATAGAAGTTGATATGTAAGGAAATTCAAAATAATACTGAAACAATGATAAAAATTGTGGTAAAATTTATCACAAAAGTCCTTCTGTGCATGATGGCCAATCCCACAATTTTAATTTAGTCATTCTCCCTGCAGCACATGAATGGCTCTTAAGAATATAATTTTATTTTGTCATGTGATGCATGAAAAACATACCTGACAAAGTGCTAACAAACCGAGCAGTAATAGTGGAATATGCTTGTTGAAAAATAATATGTAGTTAGATTGTTTGTGGGGAGATACCTTAATTGATTCAATTTGGCCTTTATTTTCTCCCAGAGTATTCAGTATAAAAACCTCTAAGCAATTCATCTGTTCTTGCATTCATCTGTTACTGTGCTGTCACCCCACCAGTCATGGACCACTTGCTGTCTTCGTGCTTGCCAAAATTTGTTGCAGGTATTAGCATGCACTTCTCTCTCCCTGCTGTCCACAAACTGCTTTGCTTTCTATTGCCTGTGTCCTCTGCAGCTGATGCTTAGATGATTTTAGAACTCTGGATAAGAGCTTTTGTTAGTCAGATTAATTCCTGCTTCTGAACTCTATTTATCATGGCTCCAATATCCCATTAATCATCTATTTCCTTCCCTCTCTCTTTAACACACACATGTTCTGTGCTCTTTGGTGTTCCTTGGATTCTCCTATCTATAATAGTCCCATTTTGAAGGGAAAGTATCTTGCAAGAAATAGAACCCAGCATTCACAACTGAGCAGAAATGTTACTTGCATCAAATCCCTTGGTTCTGAAGGGCTCCGTGGACTGCCATTGTTAACTGTTTCAATTGTGTTGTTTTTCATTTCAGTAACTACTACAGCAGTGTGGACAACCCAGAATAGCCATGGGGCAGGTGGAATAGATCCACAGTGGTGGAAAGACTTGCAAATTTCAGGTCCAGGAACACACAGAAGACCTACATGAACAGGGACTTTAAATTTAATGTACAAGGAGGGAATAAACTGACTCATCTCTGAGAGACCATTCTGTTTAGGAAGGAAGGCAGGAGAATGATGTAGTCCCTTTGGATTTTGTTTTGTGGATTTTGGGGTGGGAGTTGTTTGTTTCTGTGTTTATTTTCCAGAACACCTGAGAGTTATCCTGCATTTATACAGTTCAAGAAGGGAAGGGCTCAGGGCCGATACCCTAGCAGTCATGCCTGCCCATGTTACACAGTACCACAGGGCTGTCCCCTATTTCCACCACTGCTGACTTGGCATCCCTCTCATTCCCAGCAGTATGGAGAGGAGAATGGAATACAAAGCAGAGGCATTTGTGTCATCTCTCTTGTCCTACATCTCTAGCTGTTTGTAAACAACTACAGTGACTTGTTTTGGTGTTGTGGTCAGCCTGCAGCCCTGTTTGTATTTAATAAAGAAACTTCTGGAGAAGAGTCTGTGAATTCACTGTTGAGCATAACATCATTTACTTACAGCAGTGATCCTAAAGCTGTTGCCTGTCCAACTCCTCTTCCAAGTGAATGGAAGTGTACCCAAAGTTGGGGTGGAGGTGGGGGTGTGTCTGTTTATGAGCATGTGTGTGCAGAAACATCAAAAGTATAACCCTGGACTTATCCAACATTAAAGCTGTAAAGTTTTATCAAAGGAGGACTTAGTAGATGAACAGGACACTTTCCTGAGTTCTTTTGTACGCTATTACTATAATACATAAGAAACTTTGTACAAGTGGAAGACAGTATTTTTCCATGTTTGCCTTTCTCAGTCCCGTGATGCTTTAGATAGAGGCTGGAGAGAATGCACAGGACATGGCCTGCTAACAGCACGGGTTTGGTTAACAGCTTGCATTGCTGGCTGTAAGCTGGTTGTTCTCTGCACTGTGCCGAGTCAATACTCACTGGGCTCTGGGGGTGTTGCACAGAAGCTGGAGGCACACACAATTGCTCAGTAGCTGCGACCGATGCCAGTGTTCCCTATGTGAGGAGTTCCTTCTTCCGTCACCTCAGATAAAGATCCCAGCTCTTAAATCCTGCAGACTGTGTGCATGGTTTGTATAGCTGAGCAGGAACCTCCCCTGCCTTTGGACTCCAGGCTGCTGCTCAGTGGGAGTGTAATCTGTCTGAAAGGGAATAGGGGGAAGAAAACAAACAAGTAATTGCTTCCACGAGCAGCCTGTGGCATCTGGGAATTCTGTTTTGGAACTCTGTCAAAGGCAGCAGCATATCTCCCATTGTAGTTTTATATCTGTCCTGTGTTCTGGAGGTCTCCTCATTTCACCATTCTTTCTCTTGCAATGCTTTTTTGGTCTATGGGCTTCTATCCTGGTGGTTTGTGGGTTTCTGCTTCTTGGAGAGGCACTGGAATTCTGTGGTGTCTGCTGCTTGTACAGTCTGTATCTCGGTCCCACCAATGTGAGGCTGTAGTCCTGATATAAAAACAGCACTCCAGGTCATGAAAATCATTCAGTGCTGGAATGGTTTCTGAAGAGGTGTCACAGCAGTCATGATGGTCCCTGCTGCTTTCAATGACAAATAGACTTGGCGCTCCTCAGCACCTCTCCTCAGGCACATGGATTGTGCTCTCAAATCTTCTCTACAACACTCTTTCTCACATTTCTGAAAGAGAATGATAAAAGCCTTCAAATGCTTTCAGAAACCTACATGGGGACATTGGGACTTAAAATTCTTCTCCCACAGTCTCAGTGAAACTTCTGAAGGTCTTTGAAATCTTCCATAAATCACAGCTTTTTAAAGCCCTGCCAAAATTGCAAGGTGAGCTCCAAGGAAGGCAGCGTAAGTGGGAACATGGAGCAGCACTGGCTGGAACAGTTCAGCACATAGGAATGTACCTGTCCTTGTAACAGAACTGGTGCTCTCTCTCAGGAGTTCAGTTTCCTGGTTATACTGGTGCCAGCTGTGGCCCTGTACTAAAAGGTAACTTTGTCTTTTGAAAGCTATGTTTTGATTTTATGTGAAAAATGCATTGCGTTTTCTTTGGCATTTTCACATTTGGGCTTTGAATGCTTCTTGAGCACTTACAAATCAGTTGATAAATGCAACCCAAAAGCCAGCCTGCTGGGAACTTCAGCCCCTTTCCCAAGCCCCCCAGCTCATCCACTGGAAAAGGTAAATCACGACTACACCTGGAACAATGTAATTTGTTTGCTTTAATATGAAAATTAAGGGTTGCCTTTTACTGTTATTCTCTGGAACCAAAACTTCTTTGAGCAGGGATTGCTGTAAGAAGTTTTCATTCAGAGTACAAATAAATACTTTCTTTCAAGGTGTTTGCCATGACCTACTGAGCTGAGGTACTAGTGGTCACTGTTTTCAACTAAACAAATTGTTTTGTCCTAAGCACGCATCTCAGCTCTGTGGGGTCATTCCCTTGGGTTTCTGTTTTAAGCACATGAAGTGCCAATGAGATTTACTTTAGCGAGAGTCATTCCTGGGCAAGGCAGGGTAGTTTTCTATTCATCATATACACAGGAGAACACCAGCTCCAAGCATAGATACCTTCTGTAAAGGCAGCTTGTCCTCATCCCTCCTGGGACAGAAGAAAGTGACAGAGCATGCCAAGGACAACCCCTAGTTTTCATATCACTGTGGAGGGCAGGTGAGGTACTGGGCACTTAGGGAGGTGCTATTTTTGTGTAAAATGCCTGCTATAGCCAGGAATAAGGGTTAATAATTTAGAAGAGCTATACAATACTATCCCTGATCTGGGATACTGTCACAGTCCCCAGGGGCTTCCCCCCACCCTGAGCTGTGCTGTAGGATATTGGTGGATAGCTTGGCAGCAGCAAGAGCCACCTGGCTATTTATGGCAGATATGTGGGGTCACAGGCATTTTGTGGCTGGAGTGGCATACACATAGTGTGCAGAGGGCAGCCCAGTGCTGCACATTGCCACTAGTGAGACTCTTCTACATCCAGGCACTGGACTCACATCAGCAGGTGCCAGAGGCTGGTGTGGCAGGGTAGGCAAGCAGAGAAGTGACCTAAGTGCTTTCCAAGAGGTGACTCCAGAGGTTCTGCACAGTGCAGGTGAGCAACCCCATGCCTGTTGTATTTTTGGCAAGCCTTGGTGGTGGGAAGCCGTGGAACAGCACCAGTCTGACTCTTTGTCTTTGTGGCTGCTAGGGGAGCAAGTCTTTGCAGGGCTGGAGGAGCAAGCCCGCCAAGCCATGATGAAAAATAACTTTCCTGGAGCTCTTGGGGACCAAAGGACAACAATTCGTCCACTGCAAGACCCTGACTCCAGCAGCAGTGAGTTCTTCCCCTTCCAGTAACACCAAGGTCGTAGACTGGGGAGACTGGAAAGGGGTGAAGCTGAGGGCTGCACAGTGTGTGAGTCCTCTGAGGACCATCTTACCAGCTCCTCCTCTGGGTTAGCTCTTTGCTCCAGTGCAGGACTTTGTCCTAAGAACCAGACCAGCACAGTACAGACTGGGCAATGCCATGGGACCCAGTGCCATTTCACCAGAGCAGGGTGGGAACAGCAGCAGCTCTGGCTGAAGATCTGGCAGTTGTCGAGCAAGGAGTGTAAGAGGCCATGCCCAGGACTGAAGTGCCCTAGACTGAGTTTAAATGGAAGCCGTAGTTGGAGGGAGTGGGCAGAGGCCCCTTGTAACACTGGTCAGGACAGTTAAGTGCTATCGCTGTCCTCACACTTGGTAAAACTGTTCTGCACATTTCAGGTGGCAGCGATGATGAGGAAACCACTCAGGATGAAGTTTCTTCCCATACGTCTGAGGAAGATGGCTCAATGGTGAAAGTGAAGAAGGAATTAGAAAACGCAGAACGACCTTTGGCTGGAACCCCATTGATAAGAGAAAATGAGGCAAGTGTGTACTGCCTCTGCACTCACCATAGCCTCCAGGGAGAGAGAAGGGTACTGGGTCTGTCTAAACACTTCCTCTCCCCATCATATTTCTTTATCTTTGTCTCCCTCACACCTCCTCCAAACAATGTCTCTTGGAAGGAGGAAAGGGTACGAAGAGCTTTTTTCGCTGCCTAGAACAGGAGACAGCAGGTGCAAACTGGCCAAGATGTTTGCAGTGTGTCCCCTTCCCTTGGTTCTGGTGCCATTCTCCAATTGGCTTCCCCTTGCCACAGAAAAGGCCCTGCCTTCTAGAGTCACTGTGCTGGCAAGAACCTGGGTACAAGTGAGGCTGTGAGGCCTCTGCCCCCTCTCTGTGAGAAGCCACTTTTGCTCAGAGGCTACATGAAGGAGGTTTCTTTCAGATGTCAAGCGCCCAAGGCAGGACTGGGAGGAGCCGAGGAAGGGCAGGGTGCCTGTGGGGGGTCTGTGTGCCCAACACCCAATGGCTGTTCCTGCCCGTAGGTGCCTGAGAGTGTGAATGCTGAGCCCATACTGGGACTGTCACAATGCCCCCTTTGCCAGCTCGAGTGTGGAAGCAGAGATCAACTCATCGCACACGTCTACCAGGTAGGGATAGTTCCAACTGTGGAGTGTCTCTGGCCTGAAGCCTCAAATCCAGAAACAACTCAAAGCACAGGGTAACTTTGTTCTGGTCTTTGCAACCACAGAACTGAGTTTCTAGCTAGGATGTGACTGAAGTTTACAGCTGTAAACTGTGTCTAGAGGATGTCTTGGGGAAAGAATTAGCAAGGCCCTGGTTTACAGATCTGGAAAACATAACTCTATGCCAAGGCAAGTATTTCAGGCTAAAACCAGGCAGTTCCTTCAAACTAAACATTGAAGCAATTTTTATATCATTCAGTGAGATAAGAAACCTTCCTCCTGATCATTTATGTTATACTTCATTACAGTTCCTGTAATTATCCATGAGAATAGCTGTTCTTCCTCAAAATTATTACAGTTTTGCAAGAAATCTGTGGTGAAATCTTAGTTTTTGTTGTCAGTGCTTTCTTCATAGCACATCAAAGTCTGTAGTAGAAGGAATGAAACAGAACTTACCCGTACCAGTTGTCTCCCTGTAAGTGCTTCTTTACTAGCATCCAGCCTTGCTTTAATTGAGTCATGCTTTGTCCTGCATCAGCAGTTCCTCAAGTGCGTTCCTGAAAACAAGGGTCAGGTCTTACAGTGGAAGTGGTTTGGCCTTAATTTTTTCTCCTGCACTGGAGTTGAGCTGTAAAGGGGTTTTCTCCTTGTTTTACCTGTGACACAATGAATTACTTGTCTTGAGCTTGGTCTAACAGCTAGCAGATAGAGGTTTAGTGGTAAAGGGTTCCCATTCCAAGAGGCTGAACAGGATGGTTTGAGTATGCCTTGGACTGGGCAGGGAGCTGGGAAATGTGTAACTACCACCTGAGTGGTTGTTTTGCAGCACACTGGAGCGGTGGTGAGTGCCAAGAGCTACCTGTGTCCTGTGTGTGGCAGAGCCCTCAGCTCCCCAGGATCCCTTGGGAGACATCTCCTGATCCACTCAGAGGACCAGCTGTCCAACTGTGCAGTTTGTGGAGCACGCTTCACCAGCCACGCCACCTTCAACAGGTCAGGGTCACCCTGGCCAATGAGTGGGCTAGGTAGCACATTAAAGATTAGGTGGGCTGCCTTGAATGACTCGGAAGTTGTGGCACTGGACCCACTGAGGCCTGTAGGACAGTGCTAAACACCTCCAGTGAGTGAGATTCTCTTGATCCCTTCCTGTCTGCAGCTCTGCATCCCCTGCCAAGATGTCTGCAGGCCGTGCTGGTAAAAGGGTCTTAGTGCTGTGCAGAGCTAGAGAAAGCACTGTGGCTCCAGTCACTGGAGAACAATCCACCCCTTCCGTTGCCCAGCAATCCATTGGAGTAAGGCTGCACTATCCAGATGGGTTCATCATGTCCAGAGCAGGACTACAGGCAGAGACCAAAATGTTCTTTCTTTGTGTCCTGCCTAGTGGGAGATTATCTACTGACCAGTGGAGTGGGGCTAAAAAGAGAAATTCAGAGATGATGGGGAGGAGCAGCTTGCTGGTTTATTCCCACTCTTGCACTCTTCCAACCCAGATACTGCTCTGGGCTAATCCACTTCCTTGCCCTGGATAGGACTGTGCTTTATTTTAGATACTTAGACATAACTGTGGGCAAATGATTTAGCAGAGGGCTCTGCCATGGGCTGTAGTGAGAGCATTGTTCATGGCAGCCCACGGGGACTCTGCCCACAGCACCAAGCCTCTGACTCCGTTCCTCTTGCTTTGCAGCGAGAAGCTGCCAGAGGTGCTCAGTGTGAATCGGCTGCCGGCACCACAGAGCCAGGGCCCCTCCAGCACTGAGGGTAAGGATGTTGCCTTCTGCACCCCGGTCTATCCCGCGGGCGTCCTCCTGGTGTGCAACAACTGCGCCGCGTACCGCAAGCTGCTCGAGGCACAGAGCCCCGGCATGCGCAAGTGGGCCCTGCGGCGCCAGAACGAGCCCCTGGAGGTGCGGCTGCAGCGCCTGGAGCGGGAGCGCACAGCCAAGAAGAGCCGGCGGGACAATGAGACGCCTGAGGAGCGTGAGGTGAGGCGCATGCGGGACCGGGAAGCCAAACGGCTGCAGCGCATGCAGGAGACAGATGAGCAGCGGGCGCGGCGGCTGCAGAGGGACCGGGAGGCCATGCGGCTGAAACGCGCCAACGAGACCCCCGAGAAGCGACAGGCCCGGCTCATCCGCGAGCGCGAGGCCAAGAGGCTCAAGCGGCGTCTGGAGAAAATGGATATGATGCTCCGGGCACAGTTTGGCCAGGACCCCTCTGCCATGGCCGCTTTGGCAGCAGAGATGAACTTCTTTCAGCTGCCAGTGAGCAATGTGGAGCTGGAGAGCCAGCTGCTGGGCAAAATGACCTTTGAGGAGCAGAGCAACAGCACGTTGCACTAAACCACAGCCAAGAACTGTGCTGCCTTTGCTGCACCTGCCACATGTGCACTAGCAGGCTTCTGCACTCAGGAGGCTGCTGTGGGTCCCTGCCTGACCCTCCCTGACAGGTGGTTCTGGTTTTCCTCTGAACCCAGGAGAACAGAGCTGAGAGGTGCCTGCCAAAGCAGCTCTGGTGGGAGCAGATTCTGAGGATACAGTCTGCTCTGGGGGCCAAGTCACAGCCTGTGACAGAACAAAAATAAATTAATGTATTAATTAACATTAATTAACGTTCACGTGTATTAGTCCCCTTCTTTACCCTTTGTGCTTTGTCCTGGTTTTGGGCCCTTGCCCCATAAATGGGTCTAGGCTACTGCAGTTCTGCTGTAGGTGAAATTCACCTCAATAAAAAAGGATCTTGTTTAGTGCAGCATGAATTACAGCGCTGAAGACAGATAGTCCACAAACTCCTCCAGGAGTAAATCTGTTGCAATTTGTGCCCATAAGAAGGAAAGGAAGGAGGATGTCCTTCTGGAAATGCCTGTGCACACCCTTTTTTTAAACATCATTATTACATATTTACATATTTTGCAGTGGCATCCATGGAAAAGCTAAGGAACCTGAGGTCCTGTTTTAAGATGCCCTATAAAAGCAGTGAAAGAAAGGCTGGCCAAGGTAAACAAATAGCAAACAAGTTTGCTGCTTTACTCACAAGTTATTTTCACTTTAACTGCATTTCAGGTTTGCAAGTCAAAGAGTTGATTGAATGGTAAATAATAGAGTAGGTCAGTTTCTAGGACTTTATGGGTTTGCTTTTCCCTTTATTCAGCCCTGGTGAGGCCACCTCTGGAGACCTGTGTCCAGTGCTGGAGTCCCCAGTGCAAGAGCAACACAGATGTACTGGAGGCAAAATGTCATCGCAGCCTGTGCCTACAGGAAAAGGTTCCCGTTGCTAATAGAAATCACTGTGAAAACTATGCAACTATGGAAATGATATCTAGGCATCTTTAAACTGCAAAAGGCAAAGCAGTGGCACAGAAGGACTCATGGCAGAGCAAAGAAGTGGTACACTCTCCATTATTTGGCTTCTTTAAATGAGCACCTGAAAATGCTTGGTGTTAGCTTCGTGGTTTTGAGACATCAGCCCACCAAAAGCCAGTGTGCCACACTTCTGTGTTTTGGAGCCTGAAAAGCCCTATTACCTCCATAGCATTTCCAGTTAAGGTCTAGAGTCATACAGTGGATCAAACACCTTGGGAAGTACTGTCTTCTCTCTGATGGCTGTTTCTCTTCAAGTCAGAAATGGTGACCACAAGACTGCTACTTGCGATCAGAAGAGTAAAGTTAAAACAAGAAACAAAACCTTTTGATCAGACTACTTAAAACCCTCATTTCCTCCTCATTTTTCAGTTTGAAAAACATTTGATTGTAGTCCCTTAAAGCCCTAGTTAAAATAGCTACCTTCAAAATGCATAATGTTGCATTTTTCTGGCAATAATGAACCACTCTCACAGTCAGCCCTGGGGATGCCACTAGGAAACAGCATTGAACCTTTTCAGTGCAGGTTTTCTCCTCCTGCCACTGTAGCATCTAGTTTCCTCCCTGTACAGAAGCTGTTTTAACATCATGTTCATTCATCATGTAGAACTGTCACCCAGGAGCCATACCTGCTTCTCTCTCTTTGGGAAAAGGCACTGTAAAGGAGGTGTTGAGTTCCATGTTCCTCTGTTCATATCCTGCTTTGTTCTTTGATCTCCCACTTTTATCCTTACTTGTGTTCGTTTTCATACTCAAACCCCGAGTTTGCATCTGGCAGTATCTGCTTTTGCTCTGCCTCATGTTTTGCTGGCCCAGCAGAGATGTACCTCTACTCTGCAACCTGTAGCTGGAACTTTCCCTGTAGTGTCACTGACACCTTATCTTTATTCCAGGGAGTTCAGGAGAGACCACATAACACAAAAGTATCTGAAAACAGAATTATGACTTATGTTCCATCTGTCACCCTGTATCTTGCCCTTGACATGAATCTCCAGATCACTGTGTAAATCCAGACATGCCACATGCTAATGACCACTGATACTGTAGACAAGCAAAAAGTCTCAAACACCAAAGGAAAAGCTATTGGTTTATATATAGATATATATATATGTATATAGATATATACTGTTTACAGAGTCACCAAGTTAAATGCAATATTCATAAAAGCATTAACAATAAAAATACAATCTGTTTGTAGGTAAGTACAGACTTAAAATGGTAAAACAGGAAAAAGGATCTCACCAAAGTACAAATATACAGTACAAATTGATTTATTTAAAACAGTTACAAAAAAAGCACAACAAAATAGAGATTATCCTTAGAATTATTAATGCTTTGTTAAAGATCAGGTAGGAGGAAAGGGGCAGGGACAAAGTTGGAGGGGAGCACCTGACTAGTTCTAAGGCTTTAGATACACTGCATCGGTTACATGTTAATACAGCCATATACTGGGGGTTATAGTGAGGGGTCAGCACTTATCTACAAACATCTCTCTGCCTCAAGGCAGCCCAGCCAGCTCCCCCATGTCTCTCTCTCTCTCTGAGCACACCCTCCCCGGCGCTAAGGTGCCATAAAAGCCGAAAACAACTCGAGTGTGCCAGGGGCATCTTGGCAGGGTGGGTGGCAGCAGCCCAGGACCTACGGGGCAATTCTGTCCTTGACAGACAGTGTGAAGGCCGTGGAAGGGCCTGGACCATCAGCATTTTAAACTATATGTGGAACACCCTGGGCCAAACTGAACAGGATGAGTATTTGTAGCCATCTTAGCAGCTTCTAACAAGTGTCAGGCTCTAGCACAGCTTGAAAGACAGGGAGCAGTTGTGAGTGACGCTGGGGAAGGCACATGTGCTGCTGCGGGCAGGAACTAGCATTTGGGCTACTCCAACTGCTGTAGTTGCTTTTACAATATTTTCTGAGTAACAAGGATTGTTGGTTCTCTATGGAACAAAGTGACTTGAAGTGTGGGGTGGGGACAGGGACACAATGTGAAAAGTGCAATATAAAAAGCTGCTCAGCAGCTGGAAGGGGAAGGCAGAGGGGCCTCTGCAGCTTCCTTCCCTTCCAGACAGAGCTTCCTCTGCATAGTTTGGTAGTGATGAGCGCTCATTGCTGTAAATGCACAGCCCAGAGATAGGCTTGGCTCTGCTGTGCAGCTAACCCAAAGCATGTTCCATGGGATGGGACAGATGGCTACAGACACCCATTATTGCATCCCACGGACTCCTGCTACAGAGTGTGAGCTGGATAAGATTAGGGCCTCCTCCAGGCAGGACAGACCACAGCTCTCCTACCCTAGACAGTAGCAGCAGGAACATGGTATATTTCTCTGAGAAGTCTGTCACATCTCTGCCAGCAGAAAAGCCCAGGTAACCATCCCACTCTGCAAGGTCTTCCTGGCTTTATCTCCTCCTTTCCCTGTAAACCCGAGAAATAAGAGCCTCCTCCATGGGCTTATTCACAGCCTTTCTCACTGCAGCAGAGCCGCTCTCACACACTCCCTGTCCGACACACTCCCTGTCCCAGGAGAGCCTCAGTGCTCAGCACAACCACCACTATGGTGCTAAGCCATACAGCCCTGTCCAGTAAGGACAGGTTCCTGTGATACCAGTACTGCTGAGCTGGGCTGAAGAGTTGCCAGTGGCCCCCTCCTGCCCACCCTTTGGGGCAAACAGCCAGACACACAGATTCTTCATCTCAGCCCCCCGTCATGAGCTGTGTTTCAAACCACTGTTTCCAGGGAAGAGCTGGCAGGTGAAACATGCACAACAGCGGGACTGACAGCAGTCTGCATAAAAGTACCAAGGTCCAGTTCAGCACAGCCTGTTCCAGAGAGCTCAGGACCACACCTAACAGAGGTGCAGCAAGCCAAAGTCCGGGTCAGTAGACAGGTAAACATCAGGGCAAGCACCTTCATTCATAGCCCTTCACCTGCCTACAGTACAAAGCTATTTAAGTCCCAGCATCTTGCCTCATTTGTCAGTACTGCCCATTCAGACCACTGCACAGTGTGGCTGAGATCAAGGAGTTACAGTAACACACATGGTGTTAAGGCAAGCTCTCCAAACCCTCACTCTAAGACAGACTTCGGGGTTCAGAGACACTCAAGGGGCTCTGCGCCATCAGTTGCTCAGACATTGCCTCTATGGTGTAACCAGCCCTTCTACATTCACATGCTATTATGTACGCAAGATCCCTTTCTCAAGTGCCTGTCGCAGCCCTGAATTCCTCTGCATGCACTGTGCATAGAACAGGCATGAGAACCCGGGCTCCTCTGCCTCCTGCCTTTGGCCACAGACACCTCAGATATCCTGAGCATTAAGTACTAATTACCAACACTAATGGAGAGTTTTACGTAGGAGAGTCCAGTCAGCAGGAGCTGTGACACCCCCGGGTGACAAAGGGGCCCAGGTGGACACTTCACTGACAAACAGGATTGTGAAAACAGCATCTGTTCCCACAGCTGCTGCACCTGAGAAGGCAGAATCTTCACACAACAGCATCACTGTGACTTCACACATCCCAAATGCAGCTGATGAAACCAGAAGCAGTGTCGTTTGGGAGCAGCTACACGTGGTATAGGCAGCATCCTCATTCTGGAGAACCCTGTGAGGCACAAACACTGAGGGCATGTTTAGCATATATCTCACCTAAGGCCTGTCCTGGTGCAGGCATTTTCAAGGCAACAGAAATGGCTAGCAGTGTGCTAGGAAAACAGGACTGAGGCCAGGATGGAAGGGACATTCTGGAGACTAATTTGCCTAATACACAGGCAGAGCATGCATCCATTGCACAGTCAGCAGAAGCCAACCAGTTACAGGACACACTCCTGGGGAGTGCAGAACAGCCCTGAGACAGCACCACTGCAAGGAGAGGTGCTGACACACACCATTCTGTGACAGAGAGGAGTGGCACCCCAAGAGTCAGGCACACTTGACAAGTTTCAGGCGGATGAGAGCAGGGAGACAGAAACAGCATGCTGAACATCAGGACTCCGCACACTAAGAAAGGCCCCCTCCAGAGCCTGGTCCTAGCACAGAGATGGGCACCTGAACATAAGGAATACCCAGTCCAGGTTAAGTCAGTGAAAACTGTTTTGTCACCAGAACAGTGACTATTTCCTATCCTAGCTGAGCAACGGTGTCATAACACACCATCAGAGAGCAGATTAGTGTAACTACAGGAGACTTCACTCAATAGTGTTACCACCACAATCAGCTGCTCATACACAATTGTATTAAATCTCACCATGAAAAAGACTACTCTTGATTTGACCACATTGTTCTACAGAGGAACTCTGAAATGAAGCATCAGAAAAACTAACACAAAATGACCCCAAAATGCCCTGTGACACAATGATATTTTTAGAGTCCCTACATTAATCATGGAATTGTACTAAGCACAAACTTTGTACCTTGCCTGCACGTGCACAAACACTTGTCTCTTGTCTAGAGCTTATTCAGGAAACTGCCTGCAGGGAAGAATTAGCCATCTGGAACATTTTTCTGACTTAATTACAAGATAGTACTGGTCTTCTCACAGAAGAAGGATGTTTTCACCCTTCCCTAGAGAATGCTAAATGTATTTTGCTCCAGATTTTAAAAAACCACAAACCAAAAAAATATTCAAAACCAAAATTCAACCAAACAAAAAAAATCCAACCCCATTAATCCCCAGGTTAAGTCTCTGCAAAAGCTATAAGCCCAGGAGGGTTTTTTGAAAGTTATTAATATGGGAGGAAGGATTTAATTTGGTGGCAAAACAACTAAGTAGACTTTATAGTAGGAAACAACATCTCCCATCCCAACTTGTGTCCCATCTCAAGTGCTCAAGTTCCCTATTCACCTGCACCCAAGCCCATCCTTTTGGTCCTTCCTCTTGAATTTCTGTGATTCATTCAAATCTGTACATTCTTTGCAAGAAGAGCGAGCAGTTGGATTCAGTGGAAGAGACATTAATCAGAACCACCAGAGAAGCACCTCCATCCTGCCCTTGAGAGCTCCATCGGTGAACGGTCCTTTTAAAGTGCATGTGTGAAGAAAGGGGATGCTGGGAGTAGAGCCCCCAAACTCCAGTGGGGACCCATCTCTCCCCATTATGAGAAAGGAGAAATAAAATCTTCAGCAATTTTATCTGCTACCTTAAGCCAAGTCTGCCCTCCTCATCTCCCTACCTGCCCCGAATGCTCGGCCCCCGCCCTGCAGGGAGTCAGTTATCCTAGGAGGTGGAAGAAAGCCCCAGCCTCCAGCAGCCTCTGGAATGCTCTCATCACACACTCATGACCACATCCCTGCTCCCCACCCCAGCTAGCCTGTCGCTGCTCCCTGAGGCACTGGAGGCCTCCTGACTCCCCAGGAGGAACTGGTCAGCCATGGAACTGGAATGGAGCCATTCCTGCAAGGCAGAGAGCAGCCTTTGTTGGTGAGCCTATGACAGAGTCTGTGCAATTCCTCCACCTGATGGTGAGGGTCACATGCTGTGGCTGCCCGAGCTCACACCTCTAAGGGATCATTTCCCTGCATTCGAACGCCCTTCAATAGACAGCTTGACCTCCTGGGGAATGAAAGAGGGACGGAGCAGAGAGGGCCGAGCCTCCTCTGCCTGCACGCTGTATCTTTGGAAGCCTGGGGCCAAATTGTACAGACTGCCAGCCTCAGGCTGAGAAGATTCTACACGGGAGCTCTGGGCCGTGCTGGCTCTATCTGTGTGGCTCTTCCTTTCAGCAGCTCTGTCAGATGGCTCTCTGGGCCCCTGAGCTGTTTGTTCCGATCTCTCCCTAGCAGATACCAGCTGATCCCCGAGAGGGGAGTTGGCCTGAGAAGCAGAGTTGCCATTCACGCTCTGTAAACTGATTGATATGCAGACATCCCCCACTTGCAGCCTGTGACAGGGCAAAGCAAAGAGCTGAGCAGTCCTCGTGGGGCTGCAGGAGGACCAGCCCTGGCCATACACAAAGAAGGGATGCTCCGGGGGCACATCAATGCTCACTTTACTTTGTTGCTCCCCAACCACAAAATGCAGTGTGATGAGCCCAGGCCACTGGCTTTCCTGAATATCCACCACAGTGCTGGAGTCGATCTTCAGGCCTCCGCTCACCTCTGCACTGCGAACAAAGTCTTGAGTCTGCAGCTCCTCCACCCGCTTCAGCTCCCCCGTCGCCAGCTGGATGATGGCTCCTTTCATGAAGTGAGAGGGCAGCTGCGAGGAGCTGGGTGCCTGGCACTGGGCCAGCTCCTTTTCAAGCACATTTCCTCGAGCCTGGGCATCTGGGCTCTCCCTCAGCAGGACTTCTGAAGTGGAAGACCTGACGGGCTCAGATCCAATGGGAACAAGTACTGGCTTGCCATTGGCTATCACCATTCCTTTGGCTAACTGTCTCTGCCTAACAGTCTCTTCGGGGGACATTCCACATGGGCTCCGGGACTGGCTGTTCCCAGCTGCAGCCCTATCTGTGGTGTTCCTCAGCATGTCTCCCTGCCCATCAGGGGTATTATGGCAAAGGTTCAAAGGGCTTGGGTCATCTTTCCTCTGGGCTGCCAGAACGTGATAATCCTGAGATGCCAACACCCCCACCACCCTCTGAACCTCCAGATCAGTGTCTGGGGTGCTCCTGTGAGTAGGCACAGAGATCTCTCTTCCCAGCATCTGGTAACCTGGAAGGAACTGTCCATCACCCATACACGCTGCTGCAGCCCCCGGGGGTAGACAGTCCTCAGCTGCACTGCTGGCAGAGTCCACAGCCTCGCTGGGCCTCCTGGCCACACTCTGCTCCAGGGGCCTCTGCCCACCATTGGCTGCAGCCACCTCTGAGCTCAGCTGGCTGTCTTGCTGAGGAGACTCTGGGCTCCCACCTGCCACAGGTGCCTCATAGGCTGAATAGCCTGGTGGGAGGCGGGACATCTGATAATAAACAGGAATTCTCCCCGGTGCCACGTCCACTGGTTGGGGTGCAGTGTGATGCTGCATCTGCCCAGGAGAGGCTGCGGAGGTGGATTTGTTGAAGCTGTGGGTGGGAGAGGTAGTCTGGGGGGAAGGTGCAGCTTCTTCCGTGAACAGGGAGGCATATGGCACAAAGTGGGGGACATGGGGGGCAGTGAGGTTGGTGGAAGGAGACAGGAGAGGACTAGGCATGAAGGCAGGAGGGACAGCATAGGGCACTGTGTAGTGGGAACCGATGAGCTGCAGGGAAGCCGAAGGGATCTGTGCATAGTGGATGGAGGGGAAGGGCACCGCCGGGTGCTGGATGATGGGCGAGGTCACGTTGAAGGCGGGGGGCAGGGGGCTCACGTTCACCACGGGGTGGAGGCCCGTGGGAGAGAAGGTGGCAGGCGGTGCTGACACTTTGTAGAGCATTCCGTACTGGTCCACCGTCAGCCCCGCCGCCGCCTCGGGGGCCTCGCCAGGACCGTAGCGCGGCGTGGCGGGAGCCGGCCGAGCCGTGCGGGCCCACTCGGGGCCCTCGCCCGAGCCCTGGGCTCCCCCCGCCCGTCCCGCCTCGGTGCCAGTGTTGGCGGCGGCAAGTTCCCGCTTCTTGGGCGGGAGACACTCCTGGCTCCGCTCGTGGCCCGCTCTCATGGCGCCCCGCGGTGTCCCGGCAGCCCCGGCCGCGACGCTCGTTCATGGGGGCACCCACTGGGGCTGCCACGCGCGGGCTCCTGGATCCGCGCCGCCGGCCGCCGCCTCACCTGTGCCAGGAACAGAGGGAGCCATGAGTCCTCGCCTCGGGAACGGGGGGCGGACCAAGCCCCGGCTCCGGGAACGGGCACGGCGACGGCCCCTGGCCCAGGGTCGGAACGCGGGGACGGAAGACGCCCGAGCCCGGTCGCCGCCCCCACCCCGGCCCCAAAACCCCGGCCGCGCTGCCGCGCGTCCCGCCCCGTCGCGTCCCGTGGGCCCGCCCGGTGCCCGCGGCTCACCCGCCATGGCCCGGACCGGCCCCGCGGGCCCGCCCGGTGCCCGCACCGGCTCCTCCCCACCCGCGGCGCACGGTGATGACGCGTCGCATGTCAATGACGCGCGCACCGAGCGCCGGAACCGCTCGGGGGTAGTGGCTCCGCCGCACCCGGATGGCGTCGCGGAGAACCCGCAGCGCCGTTGCCGTGGCAACCAGCTGCGTCCGCCAGGGGCTCAGAGCGGCCCGGCCTGCGGGACGCGCCCGGGACCCCGCCGCCCAGCGCGGGTCGCCTGGCGGCAGCGCCGCGCGCCTTTTGCTGGTCCCGCGCCCCAGAGGGCTCTGTCGGCGGTTGGCCGGCAGCGCGGGCCCAGCGGCAGCGTGGCCCAGCTTCCCTGCGGGAGCCTTCGGTCTGGACGTGCCCGTGCCCTGTCTCGCACTCCCGCAGTGTGAGGCCGGCCCCGTGCTGCTGACCGGGCTCCTCGTCATTCGGTGATCGATAATGTGACATAAGGTTCTGGAAGCGGGAACAGAATAGCTGCCTGGGGCCGAGGTGGCTCTGTACCCTCTTCCAGAGACGCCTCGTTTACTGCGGCACACTGCGTTCCCCCGGTGGAGGTTTAAACAGTGCAAGATTCGGCGCGGTCGGAGCGGCCTGGCCCCTCCGGCCTCAGAACCCCTCGATCCCGGAACCGCGGACACGGGTGACGGGTCCCGCCCGGCCCCGCCGTGGGGAGCGCGCGCTGACGGGACCGCCCCGCGCGTGACGTCATCAGGGACTGCCACGGTGCAGACGCATCTTTTCGTATAGGAAGCGCCTCAAGGATACTTCCGCCAAGAAAAGTAGTACAAGCGGCATTTTCCGTCTCACCACCGGCGGTGCTGCACCGCGCTCTCGCCATCCTCGCCCTGTTCCCGCCGAACCCGGCGCGGCCGCGCTCCCACCCGCGGTCGGGAGAGCCTGCAGGGTCGTGGGGGGCGAGCCGGCGCGCGGATCCCTCCGCCTGCGGTATCGGTGCTGCGGCCGCGCCGCCGCCATTTTGAATGCCCGGCTCTGTCCGCCGCTGCTGCTGCAGGTACCGGCCTGGTGAGTGGGACCGGTTCGGGCCTCCGCTGCCCTGGCCGGGCCTCCCCTGACCTCCAGCTCCTGCCGCCTAGGGCCCCGCGATTCTTAGGGCGGAACTCCGCGGCTGGGCCTCGGCCGCTCTGTCCGCGAGGCCGTCCCCTGCCCTCTCGCCGCCTCTACCCGGCGGTCCGGCTCGCTTCGAACTCTGCCCTGCGCCCCGGGGCGTCCCGCTCGGGCGCCGGGAGCGGTCCGTGCCTGCCCTGGCCGTTCTTTGCTGGGGAGACGGCGGTCGCGGTCGCCTCGGCCGCCGTTCCCGGAGCTCGGGGACAGCGGAAGCGGAGCGCGTACCTCGGGAGCTGGTTCATGCCGTGGCCCGGTGCCGTGTGCGGAGAAGCCGGGACTTGTGCCTCTCCTTCCCTCGGTATCTTGTTGCCTAGGCTGTACAAGCGCTCCGAGTATTACAGCGTCCGCATTACTTAGCGTTCGCGGGTTTTAATGGCAGCAGGGGATGTTCGCTCTGGCTAAAGGTATTTGCAGTGAGCTGCCGTCTGATGGCCGGTCTTGTAAGGGCGCCTTCAAGTCCCTTCTTCAAGGCTGGCTGAGTTCTCGCACGAGCTGTAAGATAAATTGTAATTTATTTTTTAGTAGACATTGTTTTTAAAGTTAACAGATGGAACAGGTGTGTTTTATTATGTTGAAAGTCATGTGTAAAAACGTTGAGTGACAAATTTCAGTTTCTGATGCTTGCAATATTAACGGGACAGCACAGAATCCCAGTGGAACCTCTTTGAAAGGATAGGAGACACATATGTGGTCAAAAGGTGTTTGGTTCATAGTGGCTTAAACAGTAAAATATCTGTGTGTTTTCTCTTGTAAATGCAGGGGAATCCTTTAGAGATGCTCCTAGCATCCTACATTTAAAATGGCAGAGAAATTTGTGCTGTTTTGTTTCCCCTTTTTTTTTTGGGGTGATTAATTTCTGTGTGGTAGAGCATAACAGCTTCTTGTACCCGTTTCCCTGCCACTGCTCCTCTAAACTACACTTGGTATTTTTTTCCTTTGTTTGTTTGCATATCATATTCTGTTGCCAAATTCTTTCTTCTGTTTACTCGTGTGCTCTCTGGTGTTTGGCACAAGGTTTGAAAACTTGTTGGGTCCTTGAGAGCTGAATGAAGGCAGGAGATTTTGTGGGTTTTTTTCTGAAGAGGCTGGTGTGAACCCTTCCATTCTTCTGTGCTGGGAGAAGGAGAGGAAAGGTATTTAAATTCCTATTTCTTGAGAAGGGAAAAGTAAGTCTTGGGTAGTTGTTTTGTGAAGGGATTTTGTGTTTCCAGTGTGTAAGATAACTTTCAGATTTCCTCCTTTTATGTTTGAAAAAAAGCATTTTAATCTTTTTTTTTTTTTTTTTTCTTTTCTCTTCCTGTAACTGCTGATCTGTTTTCCTGAAGGTGGCATGGCAGAGATGGAAAGATCCCGTAGTACCTTTGTGGTGTCCTGTGAGAGATTAAGGGATAACAGAAATGTTCTGATTCTTGGTGTACAGCGTTTTGCAGTAGAGTGAGATCAGTGCGTGTGTCAGGCCATGGTGTGAGAAGGTTGGGCAGTGGCATAGGAGTCCAAGCTGGCTGTTCTCAGGCACACAGAGCCCACCTGGTGAGTGCAGTTCAGGTGTGGAAGGTCAGCTTTCCAAGTGTGCGAGCTCACACAGATCTTTACTGCTGCTAAAAGTGATGGCACTAGTAAAGCTGCTTGTGCCTCTCCAGCGTGAATATTTGTATTTGTGAGTTGGCCCTGTGTAACTGTAGGGGATGGGTCGTTTGAGCTCATAGCATTTTTTAATGATAGAGCAATTCCTTCTGAATGCAGGTGATGCTAATTTGTTCTAGATGACACTCAGCTGTTCTTTAAGGCAAGAATCTGTTCTGACATGGTAGGAGCATTATTTCACTGGAGGAGAGTTTTGGACTTAATAAGTAAATACATGATGAGTCTGTAACTCAAAAAACAGAGCTACCGTAATGTGAGTACAAGTGAATTTGCTGGTACAGATGTTAGTGCAACCTACATCTGCTATTTGGCAGAAATGCTACTAGTGAAATCAAAGATTGGAACTTCCTAGGGCATTGCTGAAGTTATATGACCTGTTGTGAAGTTCATTTTAATGAATGTAAAAATGTGGCCTCTTGCCTTTCCTCTGGTATTAGCTAGGGCATAGAAGGATGTAGAGGTTTTTTTGTGACAAACCAGTGGCTTTTTTATTATTATTTAAATTTTAACTCTGCAGGAAAGTGAACAGGAAGTAAAATAGCCAGAGTACCTCATAGATTAAAATAGTGAGGAAATTAGAAGCAGGTGATAAGATAATGTAGGTCAGTGATGACTGAAGTATTGAAACAAAAGCCAGAATATCTGGTATTCTGCTTGTATCCGTGGTGGTGATCAGCTATATAGCTGTGCTAATTAGCTTCTAAAAAAATATGGAGATATTTATTTTCTATTTTGGCAGTTGTTGAGGTTAATGTTTGTACTGATTGGGAGCTCGGTGTGTCTTTTGAAGGCATTTCAGGAGTTGCTGCGTTTGGTGTATATGCACCGTTGTGCGGGAATGGCATACCTCATCCAGAGTGCTGACTTGTGCTCTGGGACCTTGCCTCCGTCAGCAGGGAGTGGGAAGGGGTCTGCAGTTGTTTGGCAGTGGGATTGGGTGGGATCTGTGCAATGTCCTCAGTCTCTGTCCTGCCTCTCCTCTTCCTCCCAGCTCTTGAGCAGCACTGAGCCTTGCTTTTTGAATACTGTTGTGCTGCATTTCTTGTTGTTGGTTTGGTTTTTTTTTTTTTTTTTTTTTTTTTTCAATATAACTGGAAGTGGGACCATCTCTTCTTCCAAGACTTATTTTTTAGCTCTTGTTTTGGGATACTGTGATGCCTTTTCTTATGAGAATGCATTTTGAAGCCCCCTGCTGACTTAATTTCTCTCTGATTTTCTGATATTGCTTTCTAGTTCTCTATTGCATTCAGTAGCTTTTTCCTCAGGAGAGATTGTCCCACTTAGCATGTTGCATGGTTGGTTGCTCTTTCTCTCAGCTCATTTGTGTTGCCTTTGCCCTTCTTGATGATGATGGTGCTCCTTGCTTTGGTGTTTATTGTATAAATAGTTATAATAATTTAATATTTACTATTAGCTGTATAAATATTGATAATACTAGACCATATACTAATATCTCTGCCTTTGTTGACACCCTTATCTCTACTTGGAGAGTATGTTTTTGGTTTTACTGTTAATGTCTTTTTCTTTTTAAATGTCTGATAGAAGTGGGAAGCCTACTGATAGCAATGTGGAATTGAAGCCATCAGTGTTGGGTGTCAGCACTGCAGTTACTCCTTTCATGGAGTCTGGACAGATCCTCTGCTCTTGTGTGTACTAGGCTGGATTCAGTTGCACCTAAGCAAGTAGGGGAGTTCTGCTATTGATTTCAGTTGGGAGTTTGGTCTGGCTTTAGTTGTGTAACTTCCCAAAAGCTGGGGTTGCTTGAGGAGTGTGATTGCTTATGCATGTGTTGGTGTGGAGCAACTGGAGTTGTGTGTTTTAGATGTGTTTGAAAACTATGCTGCTTCGGGCTTGGGGTGTTTTCTAGACAGAACCAAGTTCAGAAATGCTATTTACATTAAAAGCTGTAACTTGGTGTGTATATCACCACAACGGAAAATTCAGACCATTTCCCCAAACAGTAGATCTCTTCTGTAAATAATTTCATTAATTTTGATGGCCTTTATGTCTTAATGTTTCCAGATTTCAAGGCTAAATAATAATGAAATGTTAAAATGCTAAATGTCTGATAAATTATGCTTAAGAAGTTTTAAAACAACTGTTATTTTTAAAGTTTTATTGTCTGAGAAACACATAGGATATTTTTAGACCTAAGCTAACATTTCTGAAATAGTTTCCAGAGGATGTGTTATCAACTAAGTGTTTAAGGACTGTCCTTTGTCGTTACTCTGCAATTCCTGATGGAGGAATAAAGCTTACCTAAAGCACTTGAGCATTTTCAAGGTGTTAGGTGCGTTTTGATAATATTAGGTGTGTGTTGTAAATATAAAAGGTGACCCGTCATATTTGAATGAGACTGTATTCTAAGGGAGACTTCTGGTAAAGTTCTATACTCAAATATTTTTGGTCTGTTGAATAAAATCTTTAAAATTTGACAAGCTTCACTAGTAACAGACCATAAAAAAGGAGAAAACAGTGATTTATCAGTACAATGGTGTAATACATGAAGATTTTTTTTTTTTGGTTTGGGTTTTTGGTTTGGTTGGTTTTTTGTTTGTTTGTTTGTTTGTTTTGTTTTTGGGGGGGTGTTGTGGTTTTTTTGGTTTTTTTTTTCTTTTCACTTTTGTATAGTAGGAATGAGCTACACAAAGAGAGAGAATGCCTTTTTATTAGTTCATGGGAAGGATTTCTGAATAGCAGAGGGAGGAGGATCACTGAGGCGACACCTTTCCTAGTCTCTGGGTTTCAGGAAAGAAGCTGGAATTCTGTTTTCTAAGGAACTTAAACACCAGTCACCTATATACAACTTGAACTAATCTGAATTAGGTTTCCGAAAAAATTAAAACTCTCAGAAGTTTTAATTTTAATAGTATGTTCTTCTAAGGAGCAAGGCTTTCGAAAGTAGAAGAGGAAAAGAGATCTGATAAGGTTGAAGAATTGTGTGCAACACTACCAGATATTGTAAATATTAACTAGTAGGTTCTTTTCAACTATTCAGAAATCGTCCCTGATTTTTTTAACTTGTTGTTAGCAAAGAGATGGCTGCAGGAAACTCCTGTTTTCAGCCCAAGGAGGAAATGGGTAACAACTTGTACTAACTGCCTTGTCATTTATGTTGATGTGCAAAGAGTAAAAGAATGTGTCTGTACTGGTGAAAAATGTTAGCTAATCCTGAAGAACAAGATTTGCTACTTTGGAGGAAGTTCTAAGAAGCACTTAGGCACCAGCTGAAGTGAAGCTCCATTGTCTGCTGTTGCTAGATGATACAGTTATCCTCCCATTGTTGCAGGAAAGGTCTGTTGGCATTATAGTAGACTTAGGAATTGCTGAGACTAGTAAATGTTAATCTCTTCTGTAATGTTTTTGAATTTAAGTGTTCTCATGTCCAAAGTTTCTTCTCATCTGCAGTAACTACTGCTTACGCGCGCTTGAAATGTCTGAAACTCAAAACTGTGATGAGATTTCCAATGTATTAACGTGCAGAAGAATCTTAGTCACTGAAGGCAAAGAACAGGTACCTGAGGCAAGAATTTTTGATGTTAAGAGAACATTTTCTTGGGGAAGGGAAGAAAACGCAATATGCTACATTGCATGGTAATTACATTGCATTGAAATACTGGAGGAGTGTACACAAGAAGAGCTCAAGCTTCAAGGATAAACATGTATGGTGATTTGTGACGGGAAGATGCTATTTTACATAGATGGGTGCAAAGCCTTCTGTATGGGACGGATTCAAAGGTATATTAAAAGCTGAACAATTTGATATTGACTAAAAAAAAGGCATGTAGTTGCAGCACAAAGCTAGAAGTCCCTTTTCTGAATATTGGAAAATAAATCACAGCTCTGTCTTTTGTCCTTTTGTAATCCTCCATCAGAGCAGGTCAGAATTTTTCTGTTCTCATCGGGCAGGGAGTGTGTGTGTGAGATACAGTTGCGCTTAGTCCTTTTGGTTAGACTGTCTGTGTAACTGTGTTAGTTGTTACTCAAGTCAGAATGGCAGGAAGCCTGAGAAATTGGTTTTGGGTCTTACTCATCAATCCTTGCTTTCTGAAGTGCTGGTTCTGCTTGCTTTCCTGTGACTGTGAAGTGAGGAGAAAAAATAATCTTTACAGTGTGCCTTGCTAATGCTTTATTTATGCAAGGGCATTTGTAAATACTGACTATTCACTTTTTTCAATATCTGAATGATGTTAGATCTTCAGTTTGTTGTCATTGTACCTGCCTTCTTGGTGAGACAGGAAGTCCTGCCTAAACACTGGAGAAGGATGAAAAAAAAGTTTTCATAAAAAGCTGTACTTCACATATATAGTAGTGTTGCTGAATTCTGTTTTTCTGTTGACCAGAACTATTTATGCGGTATTTCCTTTTATTTTCTGTTGTCTCGGGCCAAGCTTAAGATGCTGAAGCCTTCCATGGGCATACCTACAGAAAGCTTTTGGTCCACTGGCAAGGAAAGGGGTGGGCTTGTACAAGTCACAGGCTGCAGATATCAGTGTTCAGCAGTTGATAAACCTTCAAATATAGAGTGAGAACAATACAGCTTGTGGTATCAAAACAATTTGTTGGCAAACCTCAGTTTGTTTGCAGGTTATGTATTAGTGTTTCAAAAACTTTGTGAACAACACATCCTTTAAAATAAAGGAGTCGGTCATGGTTGTAATAGCTAGACTAGTAGTAGCCACTGCTTATCATCTCAGGAACAGCAGTGTTGTAGATAAGCTTAATTAGGGTGCAGAGCTGTAGTATAGGTGTGGATTCATTCATCTTTCACCTCTTTTCCAGTCCATCTGAGGTCTCCCAAACCCCCATGTTCTCACTGCTGCCTGTCTGTGCACCAGCCAGACTGATGTGTCTGAGGACTGCTTTCGGGAGGAAGGGGGCAAGCTGTTTTTTGCATGCGCAGGTTGGTGCACTGTGCCTGGAATGCCAGTGCGAACACAGTGGGAGGACTGGACTCACCTTCTCCAGCGTGAGCCTGCATGTGAGGGATCTTAGTGATTATGAAATTATTGCCTATGGGCTGCAGAGGAATATTTCTGCAGTAGCACTTTTATCTTTGTAACTTCTGCCCAATTTTCCAACAAGAATGTGGCTTATTGAAATCAGTTTATAGAGTTATGTGGTATGTGTGTGTAGTACATGAGTCTAGGCTCAAAAATTCAGCACTTAATGTGGACAGTTGCCGCCCAGGAAAGAGATTTTTGCGTTTTCAATACTGTTGTGAAAAACACAAGCTGAACACTTTGCTGCAATCAAAAATTCATAGAGTGCTACCAATTTTCAGGAAAATAATAGTGAGGTAAAAAAATAGAAGGCATTTTATATAAATACATCAATATTCCATCTACCCCTTAAGTGCTACATGCAGCATATTGTTTTTCTTCCCCGTGAGAAAGGATGTAGAACTATATTACATGCAGGCATGGCAGCAAAGGTAGTGGTCATGGAAGGGCCTGTTCTGGAGATGGATTTCTTACTTCTCTGTGACTATTTCTGTTATGCTTGTTAGTGCATCATATCACACTAATGTGAGGAAGTGTTGTGAATTCACATGGAGAGACAGGGGTAAGGATTAATGTGTTCAGTAGTCTTGATCTTACACATGTCAGCATTTTGGGACAGAGTTTCCTTATGCAGGAAGAATATCTCTACTCGTCCACTTTCAAAACTGAATGCTTTGTGTCTCTGTGAATTCAAACTTTTTAAAGTATGAAGGTGGGGAACTTAAATATGAGGAGTCTACATGGTGTGGCTGAAGAGGCCTAGTGTATGTATGAGTTTGTAATCAAGACTTGGAGCTGCCTTTGTCTGGCTTACTGTAAGGCCACCTTTACTTGTACATGCATCTTTCTCTGCTTTTCTGCAAGCAAAGAAGTTCCCTGTTAGCTCTGTGTCCCATCCTCTCTGTTTGGAGCTTCATGTAGGCCAATTAGTGCAGCACCTGAATGCACATCTTTTTCTTATATGGCAATGCTTAAACTGTATGACACAGTATTCAGGGAGAATGGTGACCCAGACAAAATCTGTAGCAGTCTGACATGGCAACTTCTTACAAGTTGGTCTGATACCTTATCAGAAGGGCTCCATTCTGTTCCCAAGCTGGTGTGGATGAAAGAAGGCTGTAACGATGTTTATACAGACTGAGCTCCCCGGAAGTCTGCTTTGGTGAACATGAACTAAAAAGTTCAACTCTTGAGCATAAATCCTAAAGTTTGGATTCTGTTTGATGGCCACTTTCCTCTTAACAGGAACTTGGCAGACTAAATTGCTCTGTGAGTCAGATAGCTCCATGGGTATTCCATCTGATGAGGTGAAACAACTCTGAGTGTTCTCGAATACGCGCTTCATACCTGTACTGCCAGACAGTAATGTCACAGGCTTGTTTGTTTCAGAAAAGGTTGTTCTAATTGGGGTGTAATAAAAGGATGATGTAAACCTGATTATTTATATTTGAAGCAGGATTCTCTGAAATATCTGCACACCTAAGACTGCTCTTCCGTTTGCTTTTCTGCTGACTGCCACACTTCTAAGAAGGAAGTGTGTGTGGCACAAGTTTGCAGGATTTTTGAAGTGTGGCCATCTGAAGCACTTAGATGAAAACTTGTACGAGTTGTTAAAGAGTTGTGTTTTGTAGAGGATTTCTGTCCCAAGCTGTCACGATTCTGAAATAATTTCTCTTTGGAGCCTAGCTTTTCTGGAGAGAGGCAGATGGTGTGAATATGAGAGTACCTTGCAGAGTGCTGTTTCTGCCTGTTTCAGGTGGGGAGCCATGTTATGTTCATTTGACAGCTGGCTCAAATTGGAGTAATTCCCATTTCTAATGTTCTGGGAGAGCAGGTGTGAGGTACAGTGAAGTCCTCGGGTTCTCAAGTTTACTCATAGCCATGCTAGTGAGGTAGCCTACATTTTCTTCATTCTTTTACTTACATAATTGTAGAGTAAGAAAGAAAGAAAAAAGAACACACAGAAGTGGGAGACCAGGATGAATCCTTTAGAGACAGTAAAAGTTTTACAGACCTCTTTCTTCTCTCAGAGGATGCCAGCCCCCATCAGACTGCGAGAGTTGATCCGGACCATCCGGACAGCAAGAACCCAGGCAGAAGAGCGTGAGATGATCCAAAAAGAATGTGCTGCTATCCGGTCGTCCTTCCGAGAGGAAGATAACACATACCGATGCAGAAATGTGGCAAAGCTGCTGTATATGCACATGCTGGGATATCCTGCACATTTTGGGCAGGTAGGTTAAAATTTAGTGTCTTCTGTGCATAAGCCAGTTTGTCTTCTGTGTTTTGGGCACATTAACTCGTTCAGAGCATTCCTAGGTGCAGTTCTGCTGTCCTTCGGGACGTTTTGAGGTCTGTTTTCACGTATTATCTGAACCTATGTTAGTTAGTTTAGACTTCATTAGTGAGATTGGCTGTTTAGGGCTTGCATATTTTGTTTTAAAACCTGAGGTTAGTCTGCTTTGCCATACTGTCTCCTCCTCACCATCCATGTTTCTGCAGAGCAGTAGTGCTTAAACCACAGTCCAAGACATAGGGATGTTTTTAGATTGGATCAAAATAGCACATTGGAGTTCTGTCTCTGAAAAATACCACATACTTCAAAGCAGGTTCTATACCCTTTTCCATATAAAGTAATGTATTTGAGACAGAAAAGAGCTGGTCTGTTCCTGGCAATCAGAAGTTGGTGTTCCTTATCCCCATCTTAGTGAGATGACATGGCAGGTGCAAGTTTTCCATCTCTTGGCTTATTTTTGATGTGCTATTTTTGACAGAAATTTTAGGAAAGGGAGACAGGAAGATGGAAGCTCTTGATCTACAAGGTGTCCCTCAGGTTAGCTTTGTTTAGTCTTTGGGGCATAGTCAGTTTTGCTTCGAAGTGAGTAAGTGTCCTGTTAGTAGTAATCTAACCTAGGTCTTCAGTAAAGCTTAAATCAGTCAAATTTTTGTATCCCTTCAAGTAGCTTCATGTCTTATGTGTCTGTCCATTTGTGATTGAATTTACCAGTCCTAATACGTCTCACTGAAACAGTAAGCTCAAACCAGTGAAATCAAATTGCAGATAGTTAGGATTAGTGAGTTTGGGCTCTGCTATAGCATACGAAGTGCCTCATCTTACTTCTATATTATTCTGGATTCTGGATTCTTCTCCACGGATAAAGAGTTTTGAAAAAGAGCAAGTGAAGTTGTGTATTCTGTTTTTAATGCTTTTCATAGGTGGGCTTTCTGGTCCAAGAGAGAAACTTCTTGTCACAAAAATTAATTATCTTGGAGTCTTAAGAATAATGAAAAGTGTTACAAAAGTGTCATCTAGAATTTCAACATTTGGCCTATGTTAAGAGCGTGATTTAAATTTCATTCTTCTATCCTGTTGGTCAAGTATTTAATCCCATCCAAGGAAGAGTATAATTTGCCATTTAGTTTAATGATTTAATTTACCATTACTAAGTAAATTTACTAATTTACCATTACTAACTAAAGCAGAAATTTTCAGTTTCTGCTTTGGTTAGTAATGGTAAATTCACTGTTAGTGAAAGAAGGCTGAAGCAGGTTGTTCAGTATCTGTTATTGCCAGTCTTGCTACATCTTGAAAAGAAGCATCTATTCTGACTATTTGGAGAGTGGAATGCTTCATTCAATGCCATTAGTTCTCTTGCAATTTATCAGCCGCATTTTCGGGAGGGCATAGGACCCAATGCTGAAAAGGGTTTTAACAAGTATTCCGCAAGAGAGCGAGTTAGAGACCTTTGCATGTCCTTAACACTTAGCACTGGAGGGAATCTTTCAAGGTGCTACTGTTGTATAGGAGTATAGTTAGTGTGAGCTGGGGACCTGTTGAGGACACTACCAACCTGTTGAGGCTCTACCAGCAGTGGAGTTTTGCAGATAGATAGTCCTGCAATGTAGACAGTAAGCTTCTGAGAGTAATAGGATCAATATGCAGAGCAGATGTTTTGCTGAAAAACAGGAGAGCCACAAGTGGTGTTACAGCCTCTCTTAAAGCTGTAAGCCGACTGCAGCTAACAGTGTGGGTAACCAGGAGTGAGTGGTTGATGTACTTCTATCCAACCCAGGGCTCCTCAACTTTGACCTGGGATATCTTGTACACAAATATGAGAATGAGCGCTGTATTTAGCCAGTGCATGCTGATATGCACTGGATGGCATGCTCTCTCCTGAGCATGTGCAAAGGCCGTTTGTGCAAGTTTAGAAGTCATCAGACAGCCTGGACAAATGGTCAAATAACTTTATTATTGTCATTGTTTCTATTTGAAAAAAAATTCCAGTTGGAAGAGTGGCTATGTCAGTAAAAGTTGGGTCAGCTGTAGTCCAATTACATGCCAGTAGTGTCTGTTACAGTAGTGATGTAGCAGATTTTAATTGCATTCCTCTGAATGAAATGGATTTAACAGTATCAAGATTTTTTTCCACTAATTACACCTAGTAAGAGTTTCAGCTGATCATGTTTCTTAGTATTGATGTGCATGAATCTAGTTTGCATGTGCTTCTATACAAGTGAAGCAAGAGCTCATCAGCCTTTCATGGGATAAATTTCACTAATATATTTTAAATTTGTAAGTACTAGAAATGTATCTTAGAGTATCTGTTGCAGTCATCAGTTTTCTTATGCTCTTTCTCAGTCATTCATCTTATTCCTTCATTGGCTCTTACTCTGTAGCTTAGGTGTCATCAATTTTATGTTGCGTTTTTGCAGAGGATTGTATGAGTATCTTGTAAACCCAGGAAAGAAGGTTGTTTCAGAGGTGTGTTGTTCTCTTACAGAAAGCACTGGAAACACGAGAGCTTGATATCTAGTGTTGTGTGTTATCTGTGGCTGATCTCAGGCATTTGGGCAAATGCAGTTATCTTTGCAGAGGACTGGCCTTATTGTTCAGAGGTGTTTATTCGAGGTTTTCATCCCATTTAACCTTGCAGACTGAAGTCAATCTCTTTCAAGCCTTTTCTTACTGATTTGTCATCCTTGCACTAACTTTCACGAATGACAACAGCATCAACAGCTGATGATGCTGTTCTCATGACCATAATGCCACCTGGTCATGAGAACTTGCAGGACTGGGACTAGGCCATAGCACTTTCTTTCTCTGGCACTTCAACTTTAATTTTCTTACCAATATACTGTGCAGCTTTACTCTAGTTGATGTGTGCATTTCTTGCATCTCACCTGTGTCTGTTGCCCTGTTCAAGCTTCTGTCTGGCTGGAGCCATGAGTCCCTTTTCCTGACACCTCATATCTTTGCCTGTGCATGAGCCCTTTGCTATGGATCTGTTGCCAGCTCTGTCTGACCCCTCCTCAGACCTATTGTGTATGCTTATTTGCTGCTCCAGCTAGTAAAGCAGACTTAAGAGAAATTGTTTGTGAGGGATAGATCTCTACTTCCCTGTCAGGAAAGTAGACATAGATTATAGTTGATTAGTTATCTATTACAGAAAACTATTTTAGTGCATTGTAATGTCAGAATATCTCTGTGGTGGATGGTATTTGTTTTTCCAAGAGTCAGATGTAAAAATGAGCTGGCAATTAAATTTTAAATTAGCTGAGTACAGGTGGAAGCTATGTGTGTTGTCTTGGGAATCTCTTCTGTGCTATTGATCACAGTTGCCATTTTTACAGTGGGAAAGGGAAACGTGTAGTGACTAGAATGCACATGATTTTAGTAAACTTCTGGTGTTCCAGAGATTACAGAGAAGTGCAAAAACATAACTGTCTCTGACAATCTACGTTTTGCCTAGATAGCAAGTTAGTTACAGATCATAATAAACACAACCTGGTTTTAGAGTCATAGAATCCTAGAATGGTTTGGATTGAAAGGTCATCTAATTCCAACTGCCATGGGCAAGGCCACCTGCTAGCCCAGGTTGTTCCAAGCCAGGGGCAGCCACAGCTTTTCTGGGCAGCCTGTGCCAGGGCCTCACTATGCTCACAGCCAAGAATTTCTTCCTAATATCGGACCTAAACTTGCCCCTTTTTCCATTTTAAATCATGACCCCTTGTCCTATCACTATATGTTCTTTTTTTGGCAGCTTACAGAGCATTGATCCTCTTCCTAGTAGATAAATGGAACCTTTTAAGTTTAGTTAAAAAGTTTCATGTGCTTATCAAACATGACGTATGATCTAGCTTTCCAGATCTTTACTATTTTATGTTTACTGATGTATCTTTCCTCTCTATTAATGTGCTATCATTTATTTTGTGATCTGACATCAACCAACATATCTGGTATTTCTGAGGTCATGGAAGACCAACAGTGTCTGGCCACTTCAAGGTACCAGAGCTGCTAATGACCTTCCCGCTGGCTTTTTTGGAACTTTGGGCAGGTCATTTAATCTTTCTTGGTCCACATCACCAAATGGAAACTGAATACACCTTTAAAAGTGCACTCTGAGATACATATGTTACTACGCATCAAAATTGAAACTGTTTCTTCTCTAGCTAAGAAGTAGTTTTCAAGCTAATTATGTCTTTTTTTTCTTCTTTTCTTCCTTTTTTTTCCAGTTGGAGTGCCTCAAGCTTATTGCGTCTCAGAAATTCACAGACAAGCGCATTGGGTATTTAGGTGCCATGTTGCTGCTGGATGAGAGACAGGATGTTCATCTTCTTATGACCAATTGCATCAAGAAGTAAGGGTGCCATCTCTTTATCAAACCATGATTTGGGATTTCATTATCAGAAAGTATCCTTCTGAGAGTGATACTTGGAGTACTTTAGGGTTTTTCCTGTATGTTAGAAAACTGGTGCCTTGAAATTGTTGTATGCTTTTGACCATAATAAGGCTGTTGTAGTAGTGCTCTGTATTGGGCCATCCTGTCTAGCCTCTTTAGTGGGAACAGAATATAAAATTTCACTGGTTTTGAAGAGGTATATGTAACAAGCAACACATGTCCTGTATGTGTTTATTTGCTTCTGCTGACAAGCTCTGAAGAGTTGTCAAGGAACAAGGCTATGTATCTTGCTTTCTTTTTAAGATCTAATGGTCCTGATGAATGGTTTTCATTGGAAACAAGGCAGCAGCTTGGGATGTGCTGTCATGTTGCTGAAATCGAGCAAGATGGGATGGGAATGACTATTTTTTTAATACTTCTCTCAGCAGAGCAATGTTAAAGTGGGACTTTCTTACATCATAGTTTAGTGGGTGACGATGAGGGTGTTTTCTTTCCAAGATGGATTGGAGCAGGTATGGAACAGCTGGGTTCTGGTTGACCTACCCAAAGGTTGTGTAAGGTGTACCTGTTTTTATTATTATGTACTATTAGCACATAAGTTTCTCAGATACTAGCAAGTAAAGTATTGATCTTCAATTAGATTGTGGCCTCAAAGTGCTCTAAAAGAAACTTGACAAAACTGTGGGCCTGAGGATCTGCTAACTTTGAACCTAGCACCCGGGAGACAAGATTTTTTGTCTAAAGATCTTACATTGAAATGCTGTACCTGTACCATTAGAACCAGAGTGCAGGTTAACACCTCTTTTGATTGTTTGTGCTGCAGTGAATTTGGTAAGGGTGTAGTGAGTTTAAACTGGAAATGGGTCAGACGGAAGCCGAGTAAAAATGGTGGACAGCTTCCCACCATCTCCTGGGTTGTATATTGCTTTCTCCTTCAGCTTCTATATCTGCCATTGTGTCTTGCTTTTATCCAGACATTATGGGATTTATGTATGGCATTGTTTTTCACTGTTTCATAGCAAGACCCAGATTTTTGAGACAAAAAGGAAAGCAACTTCTTGAAGCACGTACTTGTGATACACACAGCTTTATATAGATGCCAAAGAGTTGTTAAAGGAAGAAAACAAACCTATTTAGTAGCATGTGCTATCTGTTCCTTTGTCTGCATGTTGCCATAAGTGCTTCATGTTACAACCAGGATACTGTCTTTGCATTCTGCACCTCTTGCATGTTTTGTTCAGAGCCACTTCTTTCCCCAGCTCTTCCATCTTGCAGTCCCTGTTGCCTCCTAAACCAGGAACTGTATTTTTTACGTTCTTCAGCATTGAATCCTGGGTGCTATGGCAACCTTAGTACCAAGCACAGATGGAAAGGTGGTGTAGAATTTGCTTTTCAAGGCTGTTGGGATTGCCATGTAGAAGCTATGTTGTCTTGTGCTTTGTGTGACGTTGTAGCTAGCCTCACGAATAGCATCTCCTGTTAGGTAGTTTAGCTTCTTAGTGACCACTTTTCACAACTTCCTTAGGCATATGAATAGGAAAAATTGCTAAACAGAAATCTTGTATGAATTATTTTTAAGGTGTGTGAGTGGTGGGGTTTGTGGGTTTTGGTCAGGATAGAGAATACTTTTACATAGATTTTTCTATACTGTTTGATTTGTAAATGCAGAAGGTAAAGTCTGTTTTAGAACATCTTTAAACTGGGACAGCCCACAGTGTCTCTGCTGGTCTGTACTTTGCATGCAAGTTCCAAAGCTAAAACCATTTTAAGAGGTGTTCTGTATAGTCTTCCCTCTTCTCGGCTCAATCCCTGGATACCCTGACAGGTCAACCTGATAGTTAAACCAAGTATTTTATCTATTAAATTGAGGATTCTGAGTAAAATTAGTAGCAAACCCTGTGGTACATGCACTCAAAGCTTCCATTGCTCTCAAGTCATGCTCCCACAGAGCTGTGAATCCAGAAAGTTCTTTTGGGCCATGTGTTGCTGGATAGATGACTCTAGCTGTAGATGCCCCTTTTTTGTGTGTTCAATTTCTGTGTGTGCATGCTGATTGACTTTTTTGTTTTCCTTTACAGTGACCTTAATCACAGCACGCAGTATGTGCAGGGGCTGGCGCTTTGTACTCTTGGCTGCATGGGCTCCTCAGAAATGTGCAGAGACCTTGCAGGAGAGGTGGAAAAGCTCCTCAAAACATCCAATTCCTATCTTAGGAAGAAGGTACTTCAGGAAACTTTTGAATACTTTGTTATGGATTAAAAGGCAAGATTGCTTGAACACCTTGCTAATATCTGGAATACTAGATGACTGAGATCACAGCAATATTTTACCAGTGTGCAAGACAAGAGCTCATAACTACCTGGCTGTTAATAGCAGGAGTGTATGTAAGCCTCTGAAAGATAAGCAAGCGTCCAGTTGGCGAGGCAGTTGCTTCTATTATTGCACTCTTCTCCCATAATGTTATTGGTGGTAATGTGAATGCTTGCCCCCCCATGGACATTAGCCTCAAAAATCTGGTCACCAGTTCAATTTACCTTCTCAGATAAGAGAAGACTCTGGTTATTAACAGTGCAGGCTGGTATCAGAATATTTGAATCTGTTGGATGTCTTCTCTTGATGATGGTAACAGTAGTATGAGAGCTAGAAGGGTTAAGGTCTTGAAATGGACAAACACTTATAAATGGTCTCATTTCTGCAGCAAGTGTGCCATAGCATCAGTGAAGTGTGATTGCCCCTATTCTTTTAGGTTTATTTTTTGATAAGTCTTGGTGAGTGTGTGAAGCACTAAGATTTAGGAAGAGATGCATTGTTACTTCTTTGTCTAGTACTGGATCTAGAGAGAGTTTGGAGAGAAAGCAATGCTAAGAGGTCTTGCTGTGTTCTGGAAAGAGGCACTTGATTTTCAGGCAGTTGCAAGGAATAGCGTCTTCTGTTACTTCTCCATCCTAGAAGAAATAGGCACGAGTTTTTTCAAAGAACCCTGGAAATGTAGTTTTATTTCTCACAGCACCCATCACCTGCAGGAGGAAGTTTTTTTTTGGGGAAGGAAGGAAAGTAAATAAGCCATAATTTTACAGTAAGTTTAATTATTTGTTTCCAGTGCATTATCTCCTTCCCAGCAAGACGACAACAGGCTGAAGTAGCCCTATTAAAGGCAGAGCTGCTTTGCAGATAATAGCACTTCTTATGTGAATAACGTAAAAATGAACCATTGCTAGGGGGAGTATTAGTTTTTAGTTCAGTGCTCCCTTGTTATTGAATTCTCTTCTGGAATGCTGTTGAGTAACACTTTTAATAGAGAGATGGAAAAATGTGTCAGGCCTTTGTTTATCATGAAGATTGTTATAGTTCCCACTGTGCTAGATATTCCCAAAACAGGTATTGTTGTCATTGCAGTGTGTACTAAAAAGTGTTTTTCCTATCCAGGCAGCACTATGCGCTGTTCATGTCATCAGAAAGGTGCCTGAACTTATGGAGATGTTCCTGCCGGCCACCAAAAACTTGCTGAACGAGAAGAACCACGGTAATCGCTGAGACTGTACTTAACAAGGCTAGCCCATTCTCTAGAAGATACTGCACTTGCTACCTAAGCCTTTTATTTGGAGGGAACTTCAGAGGTGTATTTGTATGATTGGGTTCTGTCCATTTCTACACAGTGAATGCAAATGTTGTTTAGAAGGAAGAGATTGTGTATGACTCTGCTAGTCAACAGGACTTTTAACATGGCATAGGTGACAAAAGAAACTCTTTCCTTGTGTTTTGATACACTTCAGAGTGGGTGAAATGGGAACGTTTGATTTTTATCCTGTACACTGCTTAAAGTGACTCTAAGGAAGTGGCTTCTTAGGTTTGGAGGTATTACTTCTGTGTAGTCTTTATTTAAATGGAATTCTGAGGCGTAAGGAAGGTGACATAAGGTCAGCTAGGCAATAAAAATCAAGAAGTGTGAGGAACTTGACACCCACAATGCAATTAACACATGCTGTCCTTCTGGAGTCTTAAGTTTGTATAGAATCATAGAATGGTTGGATTTAGAAGAGATCTTAGAGGTCAGTAGCCCAACTATGACCATTACTGTATGCTTAGTTTCTGCATACCAAATCCAATTTATCTCCTGCCTTGGCCTTTAATTGCAGCTTTAAGACAGGAGTACATTGCTATCTGCTTTTCCTTGGACACAGCTGCAAGCACAAGTATCTGTAGCGCTAGATATGATATGTTGAATTCAAGAATATTTTAAAGTTATTTCCTGTTGTTTTCTTGTGATGTTTATCAAATGTCTGGAGCCAGTGGAAGGATGTTAAATGGAGATACATTTTTCTTTTCCCCCTCCCTCACCTTTAGGTGTTCTTCACACATCAGTTGTCCTCCTTACAGAGATGTGCGAGAGAAGCCCAGACATGCTTGCACACTTTAGAAAGGTAAGTGGGAACTGGTAATATTGCAAAGTTAATATTCATGGCCTTCTAGTAAAATCCTTACAATTGTTTGGGTGAAGAATTTAATGATACTGTCTGCTAAATTTATTTTTTAAATCATTAAATGTGGGAATTTCATGTGTATTCAGGCCTAATCCCCTTCAGTGAGTGGTTAAGTTACAAACAATCAGTCTTAAGATAGTGCAGTATAAAAGTCATCCTAGAGTTAGATTTAAAGTTATCTTTGATGGTCCCTTAGGTTTTTTCCTCACTCCTTCTAATTGCATGATGACACTGGAATCACAAATGAAGTAAGCATAGAGTGTAAGATGAAAACTGAAGCTTATACCAACACCTGACTGCCTTAACCACAGCCACACAGTTATATGCACTCGGTTCAAAAACACTGATCTAAATTCTAGTTGTATAGGTACCTCATGCCTGATGCATACTATGCTACACAATTTTCCATTTTAATTTAAGGGTTTGAGAGTCAATCTCACTCTTCCTCCTCTGGTTAGGTATGTTTGCTTCCCATCACCCTCCTGACTTCCTTATGTTGTTTGCTATAAATTGCTGTATTATTGCCATGTAAAAGACTACCAATAGAAGAGCACCTGAAAATTGCCTTGATTGTCATTTTAAATTCTTGATTAAAGAAGGAGAAATTGAACAAAGCTGGTGGAACAGAGCAAGCCATTTGCTCCTCTGAAAAGTTTATTTGCATGCCCATTTACTTTCTTCCTTGACTTGTCTATATCATTAGGGATTTAAAGCTGTACATTCTTTGGTGCATCTTAGCATTTTGGCATGCATCTTCCATTGCCTTGACTGTAAATGTCAAAGCAGGAAAAAAAGTCAGATGAGGTTAATTTTGCAGGTACCATCCCTGCTACCTGCTAATTGCTTGGTTAATGTGATAGTTGTTGGAAAAGAGAGGAGCTGAGTGCACAAAATTTTGTTACTAGGGGCATTCTTTCTAGCTATTTCTTGTATTTTTTTTTTTTTTTTTTGCTGTGACTGGTATAACATGGACCTATCCCTAATGCTTGCTTCGTCTGTTTTGTCCCTTTTGTCTGTTTGGAATCCTGCTGAGTTAGAATGAAAAGGTAAGAGTTAATTTTTCTAGATGATGCATGTTTGCCTTGAATCTATAGATGTTTGTCCCTTGTGAAGCAGTGCCTCTGAATGACACAGTTGTGATTGATGCCACATGCTTAGATCATCTCTACTTATCTAATGCTCTTTGTGTGCTGGTCTTGTCATTAAACCTCTATGTCCATGGCAGCCCTGAATCTCAGTTGTGGCCTGCTGCAAACATCAACCTGCTTTCCTCAAGCCTTCCCTCATTTGAGGAATACTTGACAGTTTTTTTTTTATTTTGTGCCTGTGCAAGTTGTAGCCCTGGGCTTTCTTCTTACCACAAACTGGGCTTTGTGTTTTGTCTGAATCGTGGGGCAACTTCGGGTGATTCCCAGAAAGGAGCAGGGAGCAGGACAGACAGTTAAGTGCCTGTAAGAGGTTGTAAAGGCTTTCTGTGCTGCAGGGAGCTCCCCAGTCCCGATGCAGTGCTGATAGTCTTCATGGGTGTAATTTGTTTTCCAAAGATGGGGGGGTGGGGGGTGGCCCTCAACCAGTCTCCATGGCTGTAATGTTTCCCTTTGTTCTGTCCTCAGTCCTGATAATTCATACATGTTGGAAGGCAAAGCAAACATGAATAAGGATTCAAGGAATGCTTCACTTGTCTGTTACTATGTCTGGAGGGAAGATGTTGCAGCACCCTCCGGTTTCCTCTTTAAGGCAGACACAGGAAGTTCAGGGTTAATTTTGTGTGTTTTATGAAATGCATGTTTTCAGAAGAGTTTGTAGTTCCTGAAGAGCAAAGGCAGGAACAAAAGGAGATGACAGAGCAGCTAGGCTGGTTTTCTTCTTATACTATATCACAAATGTAGATTTACTACTCTGAAGACACAATAGGGTGCTCTGGTCCTATCTTAATTGTTTCTAGTTGTGTCTTAGCCAAGCTGTAAGTATTCATACAGCATCAGCTCTAGGTGTGCAGGTTCAACTTTGTGGAAGAATCCAGAGGCTGACTTGCTTTCAAATACAAGATTTGTTCTTGGACTTGTGCTTCAAAGCTGGGGTCAGGGAAACAACAGTACCCTAACAGGACAACTCTCTTCTTCACAGCTTGTTCCCCAATTAGTTCGTATTCTGAAGAACCTTATCATGTCTGGATATTCACCAGAGCATGATGTGTCTGGGATCAGTGACCCCTTTTTGCAGGTAAGAACTGATGCAAACAGTGACTGATAGCTTTAATCCTAGGACTGTATTTTGAGCCTTAGGTGTGATGAGGTGGTTACTGCCACACCTGGTTGATTTTTAAGGCTTCTTTGGTCTTCCTTTGAGCTGATTGTGCAAATGCTGTTCATCTGCCCTAGTGAAAGACACCTGCCTTAGTTTAACCAGCAGTTGTAGTGCTTTATCAAGTTATGTGACAAAAGAGAGAAGCAGCAAGTATTGATTTTGGAAGGCTGTGCCTGGTAGAGAGGGGACTCTCAACAGTTCTGGCTAGTGGGAAGAAAATAAGTGCAGCAGAAGCTTGTTTTTGTTGATAAAGTTCTTACCTGGCATAAGCATTTTGCTTAAGAGTGGAAATGAGCAGCTTCTTTTGCTTTTTTGCCACTACGACCCCATGTCAAACACTGCTATCCAAGTTTTCTTTGCTTTGTTTTATAAAATAGGTACGAATCCTGCGGTTACTAAGAATTTTAGGGAGAAATGATGATGATTCTAGTGAAGCAATGAATGATATACTTGCACAGGTAAGGTCTGCAAGGTTGATGATTGGTTTAAGCTTTCTCTTAGTTTCTTAATGATTTAGGTTCTGCAGCACTAGTGAGGATACAGCCGTTTGCCATGCTGAGTGAAATTTTGTTGAAAGAGATGCATATTCACAAGTGTGATGCTGTTTTGTAGGGGTTGGTTAGTTTCGCTGCCTGTTCTGCAGAGCAGCACAAAGGGGATCTGCCTTGAATGCATTGAAGTTATTGTTTCCTTTCTCCAGGTTGCCACTAATACAGAAACAAGTAAAAATGTGGGAAATGCCATTCTCTATGAAACTGTGCTGACTATTATGGATATAAAATCTGAGAGTGGCCTGAGAGTAAGTTGCCTTTGCTATCGCCTTCGTTTTTTTTCCTAGGATTGTATTAGAGTAATTTGTGTGGAGGACATGAAGCAAGGTTGTTTCATCATAACACAGCTCTGCGTATGACTCTAGATCAGTCTGTAACCTTTGCAGAAAGGGTGCTTGTTTTGGGAGAGAGAGGGTGTTTGGCTTTTTTAAAATAACAAAAATTAAAAGGCAAAATTTCCTGCAGAGTACGTGTCCTGAGTGCAAGTGAGAGCCTGTGCTGCATCCCTTAGCATTTCCTCTGCTTAGGCAGCTTCTAGTGCTATTTTTGGCGAAGAACTGCTATGCTAGTTTTGACATGTTACCTTTGAAGTCATCATGAAATGATGAAGATAACCAGCAGCCCTTTTAGATCATTGATCTTCCCTAACTCTTTCTGCAGGTCTTAGCCATTAACATCCTAGGCCGTTTCTTATTAAACAACGACAAAAATATTAGGTAAGTTGTACAAAGTGTGTTTTGACAACACCCAATTTAAAATGTGTGAGAAGCAATTACACAAAGATGACACTGAAGTAAAGCTTTCCAGGAGATCATGTTGGGATCACTGCTCTTGGGGTTAGTTGTGGCTGTTGAGCTTGCTTTTTTTCTTGGTGCGTTCTTTTCTCTATGCAAATCTTATCTGTGGCCCTGCCTAGTGGTAGTTCACCTGTGAAGATGGGTCAGGAAGTCCCCTACAGGGTTTCCATTCATTACCGAGTGCAAGAGATTCCTAGTCTGTTGCAAGATAAGACTAGGTTTGGGGCAAGGGGACAGTGTCTGAGTAGAAGTTAAGTGGCTACTGTCAGCTACCGATGACTGTATGTCCTGTTTGCAGATATGTAGCTTTGACGTCATTGTTGAAAACTGTGCAGACAGACCATAATGCAGTACAGCGGCACCGAAGCACCATTGTGGACTGCCTGAAGGATCTGGATGTCTCCATTAAAAGGTAATCAGATTTTTAGTGAAATAGACTCTTGAGGTTGACAGTCTGTGGAAAGTGAGCAGAGCATAAGGGAAAATAACAATATGGTTCCATAATTCAAACAAGATAATGAAGATGTACTTCCACCATCTTTGGAAAGCTGCTGTTACGTTTCGTGGCGGAAAAAAAAATCTGTTTGCTTGAATTTTTCCAGAATGCTGTATCAGTGGAGATTAGATTTGTATGCTCTCAGCAAGATGGAAAGCTTCTGTGCACTAGGATTATGATCAAAGCTACTCTGATGTGCTGCTCCACATTGGTTTTCTTTCCCAGATGAACGGGCAGTGCCATGTGGTCTTGGAGCAGTGTTAAGTCATCCAAATAATGTATTCTTAGTGGTATTATGGAGTAGTAGAAATCAGACTTAACTTGATTGCTCAAACAGTTTGTGCACAAGCCACATCCTTTTATCATTCTTGGTGTTCATTTGTCATTTAAATAGTGGCGTGTTGCTGCTTCTCTGGGCATTGGGAAAGCTTGCAACCTTACTTCTCACTAGAGAAATACTTTGTCTTGTACTCTGGCTTAATTTCTTCCAGATTATTTTCATTACTTCAGTTATGTTCCTTTTACTCATAATAGTAACTCCTTCCTGTTTCTGTCACTTTTGGAAATTCTTGAATTGTTTGGTCTCACTTTGCCCGGCGTATGTGGAAGGCTGCTCTTCTAAACTGAGTCTTTCAGCCTCTTGATTCCTTGTTCTTTCTTTCAGAACTTGCATCCTCCTCGTTATTCTTTCTGTAACTGGGTTGCAAAGAAAGGTCTGGGCTCAGTGCAGTATATACAGCATGCAGTGTTGGGGACAGCAGCATTTTTCCTGATGCATTTCATAGAATCTCTCTGCTACAGGCCAGAATTCCACTGAGCACTCATCATGTGAATATACCTTCAGAATTGTTCAACCTCTTCTTTTCCATCTACTCAAACTGATTAGATACACCATAGATCCTCATTCTGATAGTCATCTTTGAATCAGCTGTAGATTTTTTTAACAGCTCTTCTCAGACTAATATGTGTAAAACAGGAAAGAAATTGGATTTGTCTTGCTTCTGAAACTTATAACTGCTGGGTATCGTGTAGTCTCTTGTACTGGGCATGTACTGGGGATCATGTCGTCTCTTTTTACAGTTGCAATCTATCCCAAACCACAAATTTGTATCTTAAATGCTGAGCAAGTCAGGCTGCCATTGCTGTTTGGTGTCAGAGGCAGCATGGGGCTTGGTTGTGGAACAGCAGAGCCTTATCTAGATTTGGGTGGAAGGCAACAAAAACATTTTATTGGTACCTGCTAGGAAAACACAGGTATGATACAAACAACTGAGCTTCATGGCTGAGTGCTGTTGGAGGATGAAGCCTTTGAGTGATCCATCAGCAGAGCACAATGTTGCCATGCTGACACTCTGCTGCTGACAATGCACTGTCTTCATTGAAGCATTATATTGACTGGATGTATGTCAGAGTTCCCAGGCAGCAAGCTTCAAGGACTTGAGGGAAATACATGATATCTGCCTTTGGTTATCTGAAGCATGGCCTCTGCTCATCATCTTTGTAACTGGTGTAGTTCATATTTGGTCTGTGTAGTGTAATTCAGAATGGCTTTGCCATTTAAAGTCTTTTTTTCTGCTTGATTTGTTTAAACTACATGATTAAGAGCTTTGTGACAGAAATGAAACATGTAATATGACTGAAGGTAAGCAATATGTGCTGAGATCAATGCCTGGTATGATACAATACAACATTGTATTCCTGCACAGCTGCAGTATTGATATATCTGCTATAAAATGACTGAAATTTTAAACATAAACATGGAAAACTTGTAACCCAGTAGGGACAGGTGTAAGGGAGTTGGGAACTAGTTGGAAGGATGGAAACAGTTCTAATAGTGTAGGTCATCAGCTAAACACAGATTTAAATGTTAAAAGGTGGCAATTTAGTTTGGTTTTTCCAACCTAATTCTGAATATCTCTGTATTTTTTCGGTCCCTGGGTACTTGCTGGGTAAAAAGCAAAGTAACATGTTTATAATTCAGCATTCTGTAAAAATCCTTATTACAATAATAACTAGGAAAATGTAGAGAAGTAGTGCTGTCTAGATGTTCTCAGATTCTTGAGAAGAAATAGTGTGTGCCCACTACCATATTAAAATTCACTCTGGGTTATTTAGCAAGCCTGTTTTAATGCATTTGAATACAGCTGTTGGAAAGGTGTGCAGAAATCAATCACATTTCAAGTTAGTAGTCTTCAAAAAATGGCAGAAGAATGGGAGACCTGTGCTAAAGTCAGCTACAGAAGCTTCAAGTAGAAGGGTCTGGGAGTAGCCTCTGAGCTCTCAATGTGCGCAAAAAGGAATAGCAAGGAGCTAGTACTCTGACTAGTTGTGGTGTCAGCACATCTGTGATGAGGAGGAATGAACAATACCAGGGTAACTTTGGGTTCTAGAAATCTTACACTACTGTATAAGAAGCTTTACTGTATCCAGTTTATCCAACTGGATACAGTAAAGCTTTCAGTTAATATTTTAAATTTCTACTGTGTTTGAATCTCTAATATATGGAACTGGAAACATGTCTGTTCTGGATCGCTGAAGGTGGAGAAAATATACTGTGGCATGCTTTAATTGTTACAGTTGTGTGTCAGAAATGACAAATTACACTTGGACAGTCAGACTTTAATCCTGTTGGACTCTGGCTGCTAAAAGATATTGCTAGCCTTAAGCTATCGTTAACATATGGATTAATGTTTCTAGAGCACCCCATAGCCCCACTCCCCCTTAATTTTTTGGAGAGTGGATATTGGCCTGCCTATGAACAAAAAAATACTACACATTAAATGTGGAGGGCTATTCTCACAGGATTAGTAAGTATTGATCTCTACTTAATTAAAAATTAACTGCATTTTTCTGGCTGGATTTCGGGTTTTTTTACTTCCTTCACTAGGTGGAGTTACTAGATTGGTTTTCTGTCTCTTGCCCTAGGCGTGCCATGGAACTGAGTTTCGCTCTTGTTAATGGGAACAATGTCCGTGGAATGATGAAGGAGTTACTGTATTTCCTAGATTCTTGTGAACCAGAGTTCAAGGCAGACTGTGCATCTGGAATATTTCTTGCAGCTGAAAAGTATGGCGTTGTTTTACTTGCTAATAATTTTTGGTACATCCTCGGAATTGTGAGCCCCTTGTGTGTTGTTTCTCTCCTTGCTTGTTCCCAAGAGAGAATGTGTTGGTTCATTTCTCCTCTGTTCGCTGATTTGTGTGTGGTTTGTCAGTTGTAGCCCTCCCTCAGTATTGATGTCCTTCCTCACGAAGCAGTGGGCCAGGAAGTAACTGAAAGGGGGTGGTTCTGATGATGCTGGGTTTCCTGCTGGTGTTGAAGACTGGCAGTTAGAGCAGTAACTTGTTTTCTTAATTTTGTCAGATATGCTCCTTCCAAGCGCTGGCACATAGACACAATTATGAGAGTCTTAACAACGGTAAGTGAAATTGCCTCTCTTGTGTATGACTACATAAAATTTTCTTAATTCTGGAGGAAGTTAGCATCAAGTTGGAGATGGGTCTAAAGGCTGGCAGATAACAAATGCTAAAATACATGGAGGAAGTGCACTTATGATAGTCACATTTACTGAGTTTGCACATTTCTGACTGGCTGCCTTGGATCACTGAGTGTTTTTTTTAGAAGAACTGTATTATTTCAGAAACACACAAGAGTAACTGTGTGTAACAGTGTTTCTACTGCAGTAATCACACTAGCTTCTAAGGACAGTTCTTGTACTGTCTGATTCCAATATACAGTCTTTTCAGAGGAGAGTGAATGCAGCCTGAAGTGACTTGCAAAGAGAAAGGGGGTGAAGGAGTTTCTTGGAATTACTCCAAGTTGAGTTTATCAAAGCCTGTTAAGGAAACTGTGTCAACAGCCTTCTAGTTCACCTTCTTTGGGTTTAATTATTGCTCTTTATCTGCTTGAATGTATCTGTGAACGTCACAGCTGAGGTGGAGCTGGACCAGTGCTTTGGCAACGAGGGAGGAGATCTTGGTAACTTGGGTAGGCAGTGTGTTCTGTGAGGCAAAGGAGTGGGAAGAGATTTATTAGTATGAGCTCTCAAATTTGAGAAGTTCAGCAAAAAGTAGGTCTGCCTGGGATGCTCTTTTGTCACCTTGAAACAGAGAGAAGTAGATTCATCTGAAGTGAGAATTAATTTCTCTTGGAAGGTTGGCTGTGAGAATTGCTCTCAGATTACTTTCTCCAGTAAAGTAAATGCCTTTTCTTGTCTGCTAGATAAACCACTCATAAGGTTGTATTCATTTCTGCACTCTAACCTCTTGCAGTTTCAGGGTATCTGTAGTGTGGATTTCTCTGAGTATAGTTTCATTTGTTGGTAAATGTGCTGTCCTGTACTTCTGCCCCCCTGAGGGTGCTCAAAGTGAACTCAAAGTGCTCATGGATGAAAGGGTTGATTTTTTTTTTTTTAATTTTTTTTTTTTTTTTAATTTCCACATGCATGAGGTGGTTTTGTGAAGGGTATCACAGTTGCTGAGTGTAACTTAAGAAGGTCCATAGTAAAACTTAACAATTGTTCTTGCAGGCAGGAAGTTATGTTCGTGATGATGCTGTTCCAAATCTGATCCAGTTAATAACTAACAGTGTGGAGATGCATGCCTACACTGTGCAGAGACTCTACAAAGCCATCCTTGGAGATTATTCCCAGGTAAAACCAAATGCAGTTGACTTCAGTTTCTTTGTTGTACTGCAATAATTATGCACGTTTACTAAGCATCTCAGGGAAAGTCAACATCACATTGTCTGGCTCCAAGGGAGAGGCTGCTGAGCAGGCATGTCTTCTACAAGTTCATGTTCTTTTTAGTTTCTCCAATTCTCTTACAGAATTCTTGATCGAATCAGATATTCCTCTTTCTTCTGCTGTGGAAGGCTAAGCTTGCTCCTGGATGGTTTAATTTGTCATGCAGGCAGCCATTTATCTCTTAGCCTTCTCTGGTTTTTCTTCCAACAGCAACCCCTGGTACAAGTTGCCTCCTGGTGCATAGGAGAGTATGGAGATCTTCTGGTGTCCGGTCAGTGTGAAGAGGAGGAACCAATACAGGTATACCTTGGGAGAGAACTGCAACTGGACACCTGGCTGAGGCTGGACCCACTTGATGCTAGCTAGGTGAAGGGAGTGCTTTCAGCAGTTCCCTAGCACTGATGTCCATGATGGTAATGGACCCTGGACAGGAATCTCCTTCCCCTGCTGCAGGCATGGACTGTGTAAATACTGGATGTGTGGAGTGTTGCTACAACTGGCAGAATGGTGTGGTTTCAGTGCCAACTGATTTGGAAGAAATCTGCTAGGGTCTTATTGTATTTCAGTGATAAACCTGCTCTTCAATGTCTGAAACAGGAACTGTATTTTAAAACTCATACCATAAGATCTCCACCTGGATGCATGTCTCTTACACTCTGAACATAATGTTACAGGCTCAGAGTTGCAGAAGAGTGTGACATGGCCATTAGGCAAGAGACAGGTTTTTACAGTATGGTCTGGAAGGCTTGCTGTAAGCTCCTCTCTGTCTTAGCCTAACCTCACTGTACCTTTTCAGGTAACAGAGGATGAAGTTCTTGATATTTTAGAAAGCATCCTGATATCTAATATGTCTGCATCTGTGACACGAGGCTATGCTCTCACTGCCATCATGAAGCTTTCCACAAGGTTCAGCTGCACTGTCAAGTGAGTTCCCTTTGGTGGTACACTGCACAGGGCTTTGTTGCAAATATACCGACATCAGTTGTCTTCAGTAGGAGTATTCCTTGAACGTGTTCTCCTTCTGTGATTTACAAGAGTCATCATCTTACTTGTTGGCTTTTACAGTCCTCCTTTGCTCACAGGGTGGAAGATGTCAGCTGTGGGTGCTCTTTTCTCTAGGGATGCCCTCTGCTGTGTGGGGACTTAATCCATGTTGCTGTTTCTTGAAAACTCCTTAATTTTAGTGGACTGTTCTTTCTCATTCCTTTTTTGGATGATGGAGAGAAAAATAGCCTTGTTTCCTGTTGGACACTTCTCAGTGTGTATAGTTGAGCTATTTTATGCTATGTCCTAAGGTGGTGTATTAATCACCTGCTGATGCTTTTGTGAAGGGACAATTCATATATGGATGTTACATGGATACGGCTGTTTTGCATGAGTTATGTGGACTCCTGTTGAACAGAAACTCATTAGCGTCTTCAGGATGGCACATGCTAATCTCTTGCTTATTGCTGCTAATTCCATGGTGTTTTTGTTTTCCCTTGCCCCAAACAGTCGCATTAAGAAGGTAGTTTCTATCTACGGCAGCAGCATTGATGTGGAGCTACAGCAGAGAGCTGTGGAATATAATGCACTTTTCAAGAAATATGATCACATGAGGTAAGTGCTGATAGAGATTTGGTGTTTGAAAAGGGTCATTGTCTGCTCTGATCTCAAGTGGATGACAATGTGCTGTGAGAACTTTGGTGATTTTTGTTTAGGTTACAGAGAAACTAGAATCCCTCCCCTTCTACAGGGTTAGTAAGTGTTTTAAGGACTTAATGTATCCTGTGTTACTGTTCTGTGATCAGAGATTGTCTCCGCCAAAGCATTTGTCCTACTTTGTGCCTGAGCTTGTCAGGTGCTGGGGGGAAGTAGGAGACAGGAGGGCTTGTTTGTCTTTTAGCTATCAACTAGTGCATTTGCACTGGCACAGAATGCCAAGGATTGCTTCTGACCACCTCAAACTGTCATGCAGTCTTGCAGTTCCCCTGTGTTGGAGCTCAAGGGAGAAGGCAGGTTCTCCCATATATATCAGCTCTTGAATGTCTAAGTATTTGGATTGGGATGCAGGAAGATGGCACAGTGTAACTATGTCAGCTTCTTTCAGGCCAGCACTGCTTGAGAGAATGCCAGTAATGGAGAAAGTCACCACAAATGGCCCTGCTGAGATTGTACAGACCAATGGAGAGACAGAGACAGCAGTACTGGAAACCAAACCTCCACCCTCTGGATTACAGCCTGCTAACCAGGTAACAGAAACTGACCCAGGATAAATTTTCACTGCCTGTCAGACCACGTTCCAGCCTGTGCCAACAGCAAGCTGAGACTATCTTCCTCACCCTCTCTGCTTCTTAGTTGTTTCTGACTGGTGATGATTGTATCATTGCTCTGCTCTGATGGCTCTAATGTCCAGAACGGGTGTGTGGGACAGGTCATTGTAGGCTGAGGAGCAGGGTGGGATTGTATTGGTTGGTTATGGTGCTAATAATGCCTAGGTTGTGTGTTTGATCCCATTATGGGCCATTCACTTCAGAGTTGGACTCAACGATTCTTGTGGGTCCCTTCCAAATCAGAATATTTTGTGATTCCTCAAACTTAGGGTGCATGAACCCAGTCCTTCCCTCTCTCTTCAGTCCCTCAAGCATGGAAATTTGATTTCTTGTGGGGCATGGGATCACAGTGAGACTAAGAACCCCTCTAGCTGGCTATCAGCTCTGGTGGTCTTCAGTTTGAGAACAAATAGAGCACACTGCATTTGCAAGGAAAAGTAGCAGAATGTTGAATATATGTAAGTATTACATCCACTCTCTCATTAGGCAAATGATTTATTGGACTTGTTGGGGGGAAGTGATATAACACCTGTAATTCCCACTGCACCTACAAGCAAGCCAGCCACTGCTGGTGGGGAGCTGCTTGACCTCCTGGGAGACCTCAACCTAACAGGTGAGCAGGCTGCATTTCTTAGAAGTCTACATTCTCATCCCTGGGATGGGATGAGGGTGGGCTACTTCTTGATTGTCTTTTGAGCCCTAGTTTTTAGATTTGCTCTTACCAAGAGCCATATTAGCATACAGGTGGGAGTCAGGGAATAAAGTCACAGGTTGATTCTGCATTATTAGCTAGTGAGACTTGAGCATTTTCACACATGAGTCTGGGAATACTGTGAGCCTTTCCAGAGAGGACTATGGGATGTGAGGAATTAATTCCATTTGAATACTTGCTAGTTCTTGAAAGCAAAGAAGGAGAGGATGACAACACTGGTGATTTATAGAGCTTCATGTAAAGAAATACAAAATGCAGCAGTCATTCTTTGGTAAAGGAGTAATTAGTCTTCATTTCCTGACAGCAAAGTATTAATCCTTCAACATTTCTTGTAGGTTCTCCAGTATCTGCCCCTGCACCCCAGATAGCACAGCCTCCGTTCCTGCTCGATGGACTTACAACTCAGCCTCTCTTCAATGATATTGCTGCAGGTTAGGGACATTGTAAATCCTTTGCTGAAAGTGCCCCAAAACCTAACTAGAAGAGGAAACAAGGAACAGTAGGAAAAAAAAAAAAATAAAAGGGAGGCAATTTGAAAGTGTGCCATAGATACTGGAGTACATGGGGGTGTGTTTAATTTTCAGAAGAGTCTGGGGTAAAGTGCATACTATGATGTTGAGAATGATCTCCAGATCCTGTAGGTCATCTGCTTTTTTGTTTCCTACAGGAATCCCCTCCATTACAGCATACAACAAGAATGGGCTGAAGATTGACTTCACCTTTGAGAGGTCGAACACCAACCCTAGTGTCACCGTAATCACGATACAGGCCTCCAACAGCACAGAGCTGGAGATGACAGATTTTGTTTTCCAAGCTGCAGTACCAAAGGTAGAGCCACTTGGGGCAGCTACAGTGAGAAGTTGAAGGGCCAGTTGCAAACACTTGATAATTGGTGCTTTCATGTAGATAGAAACTTGCAAGGTAAACAAGGCTGAGAACTATTCCAAGTTTCTCCTAGTGCACAGTTAGGTCATCTCTTTCCAGTCTGAAAGTACGTGTTGTAAATGCAGTAGAATACAGATTCCAATTAAATTGGACAAAATTGTGTTTTGAAATCACCGCTTTCTAGAAAAATGGCTAAACCTCAGGGGGAAAAAAAAAACATTTGGGTCAAAATCAGTATTTTGGAGACACTAATCATACCCTTTATTCTTAATTTCTAAGAAATATACTGTGTTTTTTGGAGCTATAAATACATGAAAGAAAAAAATCTTTTCGAGCTATTAGTTGCTTATAAAAATTAAAATTAGTCACAATATGGTGATTAATGGCATTCCTCATTTAAGGAAGTGAATTGTTTCCCCTTGCACTCAGCTGCAGCACAAAATGTGAGTGACAAATATTTCCTAGTTTATAGCAGAGCAGACTATTGAAGCAGCATGTTACTGGAATGCTCTCCAAATCTGGAACAGTACATTCACTTCTAGGAACTAGTATTCCTCTAACTTGGATTCAAGTAGGTTTTACACCTACCATAGGAAGCAGTCAGGGAAAGAACAGTCCTCCTGAAGTTAGAGGTGTGCTGACTGTTCCTCTGAGTGCAACGCATGGAAGCAAGTATTGCTGCTGATCTTGGTACACCGCAGTAAGCCCTCACCTCCTATTATTTACATTACCTGGATCCTACTTGTACAGAAAGCAGGTGGACTAGTGAGTGTGTTGTTCTTAGGGAACAAGATAAGGAATTCAAGAACTGATTATTCAGGGCCAGAAACCAAACTTATAATTTTCCTTGCTTTCTTTCAGTGCAAACAAGTCACTTCTTACTTGATTACACATCAAATTGTTTTGGTTTTGCCCTGTTTTCAGACATTCCAGCTGCAGCTTCTGTCTCCCAGCAGCAGTGTCATCCCTGCATTTAATTCTGGGACCATCACACAGGTCATTAAAGTCCTGAATCCACAGAAGGTGAGTGATTCCAAGAAGAATTGTTGAAGATACTGTCTTGTAATAATTCATTTAATGCCAGTCAGGGGTGCATCTCTGATGAGAGGTAGGGAGTGTTGGTAGTGAATTATATGTTTTTCATGGCAGTCACTTCAGTTAGAGTTAGGAAAAAGTTATGAAAAACACAGGAGGTTCTGGACACAGGTTTGGTCTTCTATTTGGTTATACTGCTAAAGCAGTTTAAAAGCTTTGCTATCTTGAAGTCATTCATGCCGTGCATTGCAGTGGTTAAGTTTTCAAATAGCCAGAGGAACTTAAACCAAGTGTTTCAATGGGTTGTAAAAGTGATGTTTGGAAGGCAGGCATCTTGACACATAAAGATATTCAACATTTGTTTTTGCTATCCATGGTGGTGTTATTGATATATTTTTAAACAAAAAAGCAGCTTGATCCATATTCTTAAAATTGTCTGTTAAGTGGTCTCATTTGTTTGTAATGTGATGAGTGTAGCTTTAAATAGTTGATGGAAAGAATCTTTAGGAGCGATGTAATTGTAATTCCATTTATTTTGCAGCCTTCAGAGACAGGCTTCAACACTGGGACACAACAGACTTGAGGGGAGGGAGGGATGTGGCCCACATTTCCTCCTTAAGAGGGTTTGCAAGTGCTCAGATGGCATTGGAAACAAAAATAAAATTGAGATCTTACTTTTTCCTTTGAAACAGCCTTATGATGCTAAGTGACTCTAGGAACTTAAAACACCAGAAGTTTTTCATAGGTTAAAACTGATGTACTGCTCTAGATGTAAAGTGTTTCTGCTAGATTGATGTGCAAGTGACAAAGAAAATCACAAATTTCAGCCCAAGTTTCACTGAATGTCAGTCTTCTAGTGCATAGTTTTTGTGGTTTCCGTGCATCTCCCTCTATTTCCATGTTGTCTGCTCACCTCTGCCTATATTAAGCCACAAGGCTAATTAATCTGTGTCTTCTATACATCTGATACCAGTTTCTCTGTGATGCTGTAGAGCACCTTTCAAAGATCACCTTGAAAGTTACTTTCTGAACTTTGGAGGGTTTAGGTGTTTTCCTGTAATGTCCCAGAATGAGACCTGCAAGGGTAGTGGCATGCTTTCTTGTGGGTATGTCACAACTCCTAGGAACACTTCAGAGTACAGAGGTGCAAAATAAAGCCATCAGGCTGGATTGAAACTAATGGCTAGTTTTCCAAAATGACAAATAAACCAAAAAGTGACAGTGATGATGTTGATCTATTAGTCATACGGCATAATTTCTTTATCCTAAGTCTTGTTGAAGCAGTCATGGTCTTCCTTTTTCCCTCTGCTAATCCCTTTTGTGTATCTGCCTGTAGGTATGGAGAAAAGAGACAGAAATGGTCAACTTTTGGCTTTTTATTTTTGGATTTTTTTTTGAGAGAGAATGGGGAACCTGACTGGAGCGTGCTGTACTCTAGCTGTTTTTAAGGGCCACCTAGTATCTGGGTGACAGCCAAATGATAGTGTAACATGATCTCTGAGCTATTACATCATTTAGTTACAGCAGAAGGGAATGTTCTTGGAGATTCTGTTTCCAGTCTTTCGTAGGCTATTGCCTTCACAGTGCTGCTGAGCTGTGCAGTACCTGAAATTGCCAGACTGCTGCGTTGAATGGTTGGCCCATCTCTCTCTGCAGGCCCAAGTGCAGTGCAGCAGAGTCCAGATCTGCCACCTGCTTTCTTCTGTTGTTTACTGGAATTTGAAGGTGGCTAATTTTGCATTTAAGGACTTCAGTGCTTGCAACAGCAGGGCCAGTGCAGACACAAACATGGGTAGAAGCTGTGCTGTCACTTTTCTAAGAGCTTGTTCCTGATCTGAGAACTACAGTGACCAATGAATGTCCCACCAGATGGAGCAGTTATCTGGAGTGTCATAGCTCACCCTGCACATACTCCCAGCGAGCTCTTGCATTCAGGAGGAGTCTGTATTGAGTATTTGTGGGGTGGGGGAGGGGAACTGGATGAGGTGGGAGTCTCTGACCTTTAATGAAGACCTGAATTTGTTTTGTGTTTGTTTGTTTCCCCCATTTCTCTTGTAGCAACAACTACGTATGCGGATCAAGTTGACATATAATCACAAGGGCTCAGCAATGCAGGATCTAGCAGAAGTCAACAACTTCCCCCCTCAGTCTTGGCAATGAGGCTCTGGCACCATTCTTATTCTCATCCCACCTAATCAAAAGAACTCTGGGAAGAAGGTTGTGATCCTTGGCAATCCCCCAAACTGCACCGTGGGCATGGGGAACAAAAGAGACATGCTGATGAGGAGGAATTTTCCTGAAGTGATTGCTGACTTTGAAGCATATCTGTTAAGATTAATCTCCTCTCCTCTGCTGATGAGGCTGGTGGCTTGTGGGGGCTACTGTGCACTCCCTCACACATGCATTCACAGCCAGAAGCAACATTCCCTTCTCCCCTTCCCCACCCTCCTTCCCCCTCAAAAAGGAACACAGCCTGGTTGGAAGAGAAGTCTGGAATTTCTAGCAGGGAAACTTTCTTCTCTCTGCAGCAAGTGAGCAGTTGCTCCTTCTTTCTGCTGTCTTTTTTTTCCCTGGGGTGGGTAAGGCGTGTTGTCATTCATTTATAGCTGGATTCCTTCAGGCATTTTCATCTGGGACTCAGATGGGGTCTTGGGGAATGCCAGGCTGCCCTTCGTCTTTCTTCTTGTATCCCCTAGGTCTTAAGGGCCTGGAGGCTTCTTATGACCTACTCAGTGCATTATTGTATACACGCACTTCTTAGTTATGTGCTGCATACCAAGAGCAAGTGAGGCCTTTGGAGTTCATCTGCAAACCTGGAACACAGTGCAGGAGAAGAGGTGCTGGTAAGAGTTGGTAAAATTGCTTCGGTGCTGTACTTGAAAATGAAGCCCTTACACCTGAATTTTCTTTCCTTCCATCAGTAGACGCAGCCATGCAGATTCAGAGTCTTCTGTAGCTTCCCCAGAAAGTGAAGTGAGTTATGAGAGACATAGAGATAAAAGGAGCAGCTGGTTTTCTACCACATACGGTTTCAAAGTCTTTCAACCTGTTAGTTGTGGTTTATGGGTAGAAAAGACACATTCAATTTTGTAGATCAGTTTTTGAGCAAGGGCTTTGCTCCTGCTGGGAGACTCATCAGAGACTATGCTGTGAAGTTGTTCTTCCTGGTTATTCCAGAACTTCTCCCCATTTTTATTTCCAGAGCCTGTTGTAGACCCCCTGGGTTCATTTGAGTTACTTCTGACTGGGATATTTGTGTTGTATCTGTAATATTGGCACTGAAATAAAGACCATGCAGTTTAAAGAGATCTTTTCCCATTTTTTTACTTAGTTGATCTTTGCTCCCCTTTCAGAATTAATGTGCCAGTTCACATTCAGACTGAAAGTAACTAAACTGTGTTTTGAACGGAAGCCAGTTGTTTGAGTATTTGAATCCAAAGATGCAAGGTCTGGTTGGTACCACTCTGAGCTCACAGAAAGCTGTGTTCAGGGATGTCCCTGCAGAAACTCCTGGGAGGTGGTGCAGTTCTGGGCAGTCTCTAGGAGGTGATGTGTAAGACAGACAAAAGCACAGTGTGATGAACTCCAGATGTTCAGTGCTCTTTAGGATATATCTTAGGTCTTCATTTTTGAGTGTGCTGGTAAGCTGAAGGTTAGGCACTTCTGCTTCAGTTCTGTTCTGGGGCTTTCCAAATCATTGAGTGCTCTGAGCACAAGCTTAGACATAGCTTCTTGTGTCCACAGAAGTGCTAACAGAACTTGCCAAAAATACTGCAAGAGTGATCCACAGTGTACTTAGGGAAAACTGAAGACCTGTTCTGCCCTTGAACTGGGAGCAGGAGGCCACTGAGGGTTGTTCAGTCTGGTCTGGTCTTGACTGCATTTAGCAATATAATGTAGGACTGACAGTAATTTAAGTGCTGGTCCATTTGTAGTGGAGTAAATTTATCTTCTCTTGAAGGGTGTTTTTGCTACCTTACTGATTGAACTGGTTTGGGCCTTTGGATTAGCAAAGAGCGTTTTTTTTTCCTGGAAGTGGCATCAGTAGGGTTATAAAATCTAGAAGAACAATATATGATTTCCTTAAAATTAACTTTGGGTTGTGGTAAGGTCATGCCTTGGCTATCAGTGGAGAGATCTATCCTGTGCTTAGCTGGAAGCATCATGAAACAGGCAGTTTTGCAGGAAATGGCTGAATCAGGGTCCATTTCTGGTGCTGAGCATTTAGCTTAATCGTTTTCGCTGCAGTTGTGGTTATTCATTGCCCCACTAGCTCAAACTCACTGTTGAAGACCGAGCATGTTAAATCGATGCTCCAGGGAGCTCTGAGAGCGTCCCAGATAAAAAGCTAATGGGAAGTCTTTGCCTTGGTTCCTGAACTCCTCATAAGCTCTACCATTCTCTTCACAGAGTTGTACATGATCACTCGTACTGAAAGCCAGCATGCCTCGCTCTCCCTTTGGTTTTGCTGGGAAAGAGCACTGGTACAGGAAATTAGATGGGAAGGAAGAAGAAAATGGTCTCTCGCCTGGCCAGTTTGTTGCAGCAGAGTTGGGAACAGTGTATGTTGTCCCTCTTGTCATGCTTGTTTTCTGTCCCCTAGAGCAGCTGTCCGTCTCTGGTAAGCTTGTGGGGTGAATTCTTTCTGTGTTCTTGGCTCCTTCAGCCACCCTTGCACTGTCTGTGGGGAAATGGGCATTTCGTCCTGTATTTGAGTCGAGCTGGAGGAGGCGATGCGTGTACGCTTTGCAGGAAGCCATCCCTTGGCTATGAAGTACTCCTTTGTAGCAGCCAAACATTCCAGTTGTCCTTGGAGCTCTTCCCTCCTCACTAAGGGATGGATGCTGACATTACACAAGAAAGAAGGCCAGGCTTCACACCTTCCCCCATCTGGAATACCAGATAATGCTGCTTGCTCCTTGACCCCCATGTGTATTCTGAGCTCTGTGCTGCTGCTGTGTTTTTCCTCTGGAGAGTACTCGCACGTCTGAGGCACTCTGAGCACATGCTGAGTCCTCTTCCCCACGGTTGTTGAATGCAACAATTACAGGTCTGGTCAACGTTTTCCTTGCTTCAGTGTAAGGGAAATATAAAGGCAGCAAGATATGGACTTCATGGCTAATCTTACTAGTATCTGCATGGGAGGCTTTGGAACTGGGAGACACTGGATGTCTGTTTTTCCAAGTGAATGTATTTTCAGTCAAAAAATGACAGAAACAATAATGGCCATAATGGGCCTGAAGGGGGAGGAGACATGGAAAGGTCCTAAAAGTCGACTTTGTCCAGGTCTTGAAGGCACAAAATATGGCCTTGAACAACTTATTGAAGCAATAGCAGTGAGGGGACTGTCTTTACAGTACCTTGGATCTATGACTCAGAAGATACTGAAGCAGCTGGGAAAGTACCAGTGCCTTGCCTAAGGCTGGTACTATCTGTGAGCCACAGCAGCAGTGACGCTGGTGCACTTTTATGTGTTCATTTTCTACTTGGAGGCTGTGAGGGAAGGAGCTGCTGGACTGCTTCCCTTTTAACTTTCACTCTACTCCTGTATATTCCTTTTTCTTTCGTGATGTCATAATTTAAATTTTACACAGAGCCCCATACCACCTCTTTGACAGTATAGAGAAAAAAAGGCAAACAAAAAACTACTAAAATACAAACCCCCAACAAACCCACTTTTTTGAAGTGAAAAACATACCATTCGAGGCAGGGCACCTGTTGGCACTTGAAATTCTGGAGACCTATTTTTGACATGTGAAAAATTTAGGTAAATGCTGAGTCATAGGTGAGTGAGGAGCTTAACAGATGTTAACATTTACATGGGATGCATTAGATTTCTGCTGTGTGTATTGTCTTTTGGTTGAAACAAATTATGAAGTGACTAATAAAATGAGTCAATATTCAATGATTTAAAATTGCCTTGTTGCTTTTTACCAATAGAGTGGGATAGAATGTTTTGATTCTTAATGTTTGGCCATGGCAACATCATATGACGCAATATAGTAAGGCTATGTTTTGAAAAAACTTTACAGGAAATTTTGGAAATCAAGATGGGTGGACAGTCACAAAACACTTGAGCAGTTCCTGTGGACTACCAGCCTTAGAGAGAGCGTGTTCGTTACGAGCAGCAGTGCTTGTCCAGACGCTAGAAAGGTGTGGTAGGATCTGAACAGAAGGAATGTGTTCGGAGCCTGCTCTGGGAGCCTGTTAAAAGACCCCTTTCATACTCCATGTGACTCTTGGACAAGGATTTTGTCACCATATCTCTGTCCCCACGTGTGCCTGCTTTGTGTTTTCTAGTCACAGTCACATTTCACTAGATGACCTTTCGTGTCTTTTCAAATATGTAATTTCACTGTGGGGAAGGTGGGATGCTTTTTTTTTTTTAATGTTCCTTATCCTGTTGAGACAGAAGCAGCGGCTGCCCTAAAACGTACTCAAATTCTTGCAAACTGTCATGATGATGTCATTTGTAGATTATGACGTCACTAGTAGTTATCGACATTATTAGTAGCAGCCACTAGTTAAGGCTGGCAGAGCTTACGTGATGGACCTGCAGGGCAGCAGGAGCACGGTGATGTTGGGCTGCTGAGCAGCGTCCTCCAGCTGCGGCGGGCTGACGGTGACAGGCGCTGGAGGTCTGTGAAGGGCGAGCAGAGACAGGTGCGTTTGCAGCGTTCCCGTGAGCTTGGCCTTCTCCCCGCCCGGCTGGCGAGCGGCTCGCACTCGGCGCCTCTCGCTGGTGAAAGGCACGGACACAGGCAGGCACGGAGCTCGGGGTGCCCGGCCCGGAGCGGCTCCGGCGCGGCACCGCGGCCCGCTGGTCCCGCCGGTGCCGCCGCCCGGGGCGGGGCCTGGGCCGGACGGCCCGTGCGCTTCCGGGGCGGTGCCGCGGAGGCCCGGGTGTGGGTCCGGCCGGCCATGGGGGAGGCCGGGCCGGGTGCGGGGCCGGCTGCTGGGCTGGGGCCCAGGGAGGCGCAGGAGCCCGAGGAGGACGAGGCGGCAGCGCCGGGCGCCACACGGGGGTGCCGGGCCGGATCCCGCGGCGGCATCCGGGTGCTGAAGGTGAGGGAGGGGACCGAGGCCTCCGCCGCTCCGGGCGACTCGGTGGGGTGGAGGGGAGTCGGCTGCGGGACGCCGCGGACACTTGCCCGCTGCGACCTTGGTCTTTGCCGTGGCAGTGGCCGCTGCCTGTGCGGAGCGGGCCGGCGCGGGGCCGGGCCGGAGCGCGGCCGCGGGCGGTGCTGACGCTCGGCTCTGGGCTGCCTTGCAGAGGAACGCGAAGCGCACCGGGAGCAGGAGCTGCCAGAGCAGGAGTCGGGTTGGTTCCCGTGAGAGGACCTGGCTGAAAGGGGACGTCGGACGAGGCTGCGTGTATGTTTATGGAAGAGACTCAGCAGCTGCGGCTCCCTCGGACTTGCGCCTGGTCCTCTGTACAGTGGACACCCAAGCCTCGGAGATCTGTGACAGAGAAGGAAGGAAAAACCTCTTTTTGCAGCTTCATGGAGACCTGGTCAGGTGAGGGCCGAGAAAGGATAAACCTGACTGAGAAATGTTTTGTATAGGTTTGCAAGGCTCTTGTTCACCGTGTCCCTATGCCTGTTTGCAGGGCAGGTAGGGAACAGGCAGAGGTTGTAGCTGGCAGTCAGGTACAGCCTTGAGTCATGCACTTCATAAAAATTAGGTAGTGGTGAAATAGAGGTTAAACACATAACTACGAGGTGTGTAACAGGGAGGGTTTGACTGTTGCTCCAGCCAGAAATGTGTCCTCCTTTTCTGAGTAGAGACACCTGTTCATAGATTCCTTTGTTATGTTCTCTGTTAAAAGGTTTTAGCATCTGGACAACCTGATCTATTTAAGAGGCTGTAAACTGTTACTTTGAGTCAGCAGAAGAAGTAAGGTGCTTTCGCAATTATGTCATTTAATATTTACGTGTGAGTAATTTTTTTTGCTGAGAAGAGTTGCCAGCTAAATAATTAAAGGCAGACAGAAATTGTAGCAAGAGTTATATAAAGAAGGCTTAAGCATCAGATGCTATGTTTTATGCCAGAAGTCAGTTTGGGCTGAAAATAGATGGCTCAGGGTTTAATGTGCGTGAACTTTATCCTGTGAGTGTGTTATGGAGTCCTCTAGGTTTAGAAGCTCCCCTTCAGTTTGTTAGGATTTAAACTTCGCACTGATTCTTCTGGACTAAAGATTCAGTTATAAAATTGCTGCTCCTGTTCTCAGGGGCAAATAATTGCTGTGGTCTCCTTACTTAAAGGCTAAGCAGTAGATACAATGCATTTTGAACAGAGCTAGTAGCTGGATTTTTGATGTGAAATGAAGGTTACAGGTCGCATGTGTCCAAATCTTAAAACTCTGATGTACGTTTGCTCTGTAATGGGGTGGGAACAACGGTGGTGAGAGATGCAGAGAGGACAGGTTGTGTTTAAAACTGTTGGAAAAGGTTATTTAGAACCATTTGCCTTACCCTGGTCAGGCAATTAGGGATGGATTAGTTAGAAACACTGTATGAGAACAGATGGACGCTTGAACACTGCCACTGAGGCAGCTGAAAACCTCTGTTTGTTGCTTGAAAAATTTGTAAGGAAGTTGGCATGTTTTGGACCCTAATAGCGAGCAGATTTTCCAGCATTTTTACAGAAGAGCAGAGCCGTTCGTGCAGGTCATGAAAAAGCTTAGGGAAAGCTTGTAGATGTGTACAGAGAGATACATTTTGACTTTATTTAACTTTTGAAGTGGCTTTTGCATTTTAATTCTTTCCAACCTCTCTTTTTTCCTGCTAGCTAGCTGTGCCTGTCTTTGATTTATAGCAGATTTTGCACTGGATTAGTGAATTGGCAGCAAATTGCTGCCAGTCTTTTGGAAGCAAGTACTGAGCTGTAAATTATTACTTCCCACTCCTTTTGCCTCTTGATATGTCTAGGACTTGACCAAAATTTGTCATAAATTTTATAAAGAGTTCTTGGTTATGATGTGTCTATTCCTTGTAATTCTCAGAGGGTGTTTGTCACAGCAGAGATCCTTGAAATACTTGCCACTGGAGTGGTTCTTGGGTGGGAAGTGGGGGTTACGGTATTGCTTCAGTAGCACCTGTGTTAGTAGCAGGAAGCAGACCTGAGTGGTATGTACTTGCATGTCCACAGGAAGATGACAGAGTGCTCAAGATTATCCTCATACCCTATTGAGATAATTCCTTCCTCGAACAAACTTTACCAATTACTTTAATAACATGTTCACCATACAAATTACTTCCTTACATATCTGATCACATCTTACCGTAACTACGTGCATCTCCCAGACAGCTTCTGAATTCTTCACCCTTCTAATATCAGCAAGTGACTTTCTTTCCAGAGCATGGCAGATGTTGGTTTGGCACCTGACTCAGAAGGCTGAAAGCTGTATGGAAGAGTAGCAGAAGCTCTTTTATGTATTCAGTCTAAATATTCAGCAATGTCCTTGTGATCATTCTGTTTCATTTTCACTTCTGTGAGTTCAAGTCAGTTTATGTACGAACTTTTTCTTCTCCACGATGCACCTCAAGGATCTTTAGCTTTCTCCTACCCAGAATCTTTCTTTATGCTTGTATCCCTTCATATCTAGAAAGTATATCTTCCTGCAGAGGGAAGGGTTAAACAAGAATTGCACGGATACCTTCTTTGCTTTGGATACTGTTCACAACAAAAATTTAAGCTTCCAAGATTTGAAAACTTTAACCTTACTTATGGAGAGCTACAGTTGCAATAGGAATGAAATAGAAACTGTTGCTCCTTCTTTTAGGCTTTTCTGTCTCCTTAAGCCTTTGCAACTGTGCTCCTGAGAGCTGCTGTGAGCAGAGGAAGTATTCAGTCCCTCATGTGTGATACTGCTGAGGATGTCGTGGGCTCTTGGTGCCAGATCGCAGCGGCTGTGACAGCCATGTGTTCTCGCATGTGCCAGTGTTCAGAGCTCATTGTGTTGGGTACAGGATGAGTTTGTGCAGTTCTAATGTGAGCTGATGCCAGTTTGGGTTTCACACCATATTGCTTTCTCTTCAACTATCAACCACATTGCCTTTTCAGGCGATAAACTTTGTTTGAGAGTAATCCTTCTTCTGATCCAGAGGTCCTGTATGTGAAGTAAGAGTTGCAATGGATCTGCTTGAAATACCTGAGTCATTTTACTTCTTGAGAAGTGTCTTGGTGACTCCAAAGGAAGCCTGGATGACTAGGTACTTGTAAATGGTGTACATTTTATGAAATCGGTCCTGCCTTAATTATTTGATGACGTTTGTAAAGCTGTCAGTAGTAGTGGAAATACTCTGATATAGTAATTAAAAGCAATCAGAAATGTTCTTATTCTTAAGAAGAGATGAGAAGAAGTGGAAAAGGTTTGGTACATACAGCAATGAAATGTTTCCCATTAAGACACACAGTATAAATAATGTATGCAAGTCAACAAAGTTTAGTGGAAAACAGGTCCTACCTAGCAAATTCTGTCTTGATGCTTCGAAATTTTGAGCTTGGTTGCCAAAGGTATTAGTCATTCATTGCAGTGAGATGTTGGACTGGGCTCTGAGCAGCCTGTTCAAGTCGAAGATGTCCCTGTCCATGGTGGGATGGTTGGAGTAGATGACCTTTAAAGGCCCTTCCTACCCAAAATGCCTGAGGTTCTGTGTTCCGATGTCATGGGCAGAAAAGCAATGCACAAACCAGTAATACTCATTGGCTAATGTCTTACAAACTGGAAACTATTATTCAATGTAAACATCTTGTTTTGGGTGAGGAACTGTTTGAAGGAAGAACTGTAAACTTGCATTATTCAGTTTTCCCTGTTAATAACCCATAGCTAAAAGGTAAGAGCTCAGAAGGGCATGAATGGAGGGAGTGATGGGCTCTGAGAAGTCAGTGCAGCAGGTTGCTCTAGATGGTTTAGCATGCAGTATTTCCTGGAAAACACTGCTTTTCAGTATCACTAGGTAGATTTATGTAAAAGACAAGTGTGCTAAATACTGCAAAGGAGGGGAAGGAGGCTATAAATTGCCAAAAGATGCAGTTCAGGAGGACTTGTGCACTGGAGGGATCTGAGTCTAGAGCGGGTTTGATCCAAGAACAGAAAAGTGAGCTGAACCAATGTGTACGTGTGGTTTTGTAAAGTCAGTGCATGGATACAGGGAGCAATAATGTTAGTGCTTACCGAGTAGGGATAAACTAAAAAAAAAAAATTGGTGGTAAAAGTCCTTTTTAATAAAAGTAGACCCACTCTGCTACAAGAATAGTTTTAAAAGTACCTTGTGCCTTATATTGAAGAGGAAGTTTGAAATGTTTAGTGACATGGTTTATAAACTCCTGTTTAAAGAAGAGGAGACCGTTGAGATCCAGTGACTGTAATCTGAAGCTAGGCGCTTTTAGATTAAATATGGGGATTTATAATGTTGGATAATGAGTAGACCATTGGAACAATGTATTTTAACTCCTACCTAACATTTTCAGTGCTTAATCTTTTACACTAATTTTTTTTTTCCCTAAAATAAAACTTGTAATTTAGCAAGAAAGTCTGTTATTTTTATTGAAGAAAATCACAATACAGCGTCCCTGGAAAAGTGAGAAGAGAGGATCAGAAAACATGTTTTCCATTCTGAATATACTAAATCTGGTGTTTCACAAGAATTTTCTCTTATTGCTATTAATTCAAGCTAGCCACTGAGTCCTTCCTTTGTTCTGCCATAGTTCTAAAACATCTTTTTAAATATACTGGTTGAGTTAACTTGCCAAAGCATAAGAATCTAGCCACTGATGTGAGCTGAGGAGAGTAGGAAATTTGTCTTATGTTTGCTTTGGGTGTTTTATAATGATTCTTCATGAGGATTCTTCAAATGCTTTGCTCTAAGCTGCATTCAGAAGAAAAATCTAAGAGTTCTTTTCTATTTTTGAGGCATTATACATAGGGTTTTTTAATTACTTGGCATATGCTTTTTTGGAATTTCTGGTTTTGTGTCTTGTCATGGATTCTTCCCGGTGCTCCTTAAATCATGAAATAGAAATACTCACCATGAATTATGTGGCTTATGCCAATTGCTGTTTCTCTGTGTTTCTCTTCTGCAATGTAATTTTGCTGTTTCTCTGTGTTTCTCTTCTGCAATGTAATTTACAAGTGCTGCAGTTCTTAAGTGCTGCTTGTCAAGCAGGGAGCAGAGACCCAAGAGTCTGTGCTTGCCAGACCTTTTCAGAGGAGCAGAACAGACGGTGTGTCAGTATTCCTCATGCTTTAGTCGTACTGAGACTTGTTTAATCTGTTTTGCATTCTCAGACTTCTTTCTTGTATGTTTTGACAGGAGGTTGGAGCCCACAGAAAAACCCCTTCAGATTGTGTATGACTACTTGGCTCAGTTGGGTTTTGATGATCCTCTCAGAATGCAGGAAGAGGCAGCAAACTCTGATCTCAGCTGTATGATTCGCTTTTACAGTGGTAAGAAATTGTGTGTGTGCACTGTCACTGTTCCTGCAGCTGTAACTATGAGCTGGAGCTTGGCTAAAGTCTGAGTCATCAAACTGTTGGGTTTATAGAGGGCTACATCAAGCACCTCCAGTACCAGTAAGCATTTCTTAAAACAAAGCATTTTAAAGATTAATAGAAAAAAAAAAATCACACTTCTGTAGTTTACTTGATCCTGTCCATGACTTGAGAAAAGACAAGTCCACAGGAGAGCACAAGATTGCTCTGTTGTCTTTAAATTCAAATATTGCAACTGATGACTTAGAGTTCCCACTGGGAGTTCTGTTTAGATGTGCATGAAGCTTGTATTTACAAAAAGTTTGTGGATATGGGCAAGGAAGCTCCTGGTCAAACACCTCCACAGACTTTCAATAGCGAAGAGTCAAGGTGCCAGCTGGGTAATAGTAATGCAGGCTGCCATCAGAACCCTAGGGCTCTAGATTGCAGAAGCAAGACTTTGGAGTGTAGCCTGCTGAATTGGTTTGGGCAGGAGACAGTATACACAAGGAGCCACAGATAGCAAGCATAGGCCTGTGAGCATGTGGTACTAGCAGTCAGAAAGGGAGATCACTGAAGTTAACAGGAAATATAAAAGAAATGAGGGTGGAGAAAGGTAATAAGGAAATTATTTCCTTATTTGTAAGTACTTCACTGTGTATTTTTTGCATTTCAGAAAAAAAAATCAAGATACTTTTAATGGAAAATTGTTCTCGCACTGTGGATCTGGGCAGTCAGGCTAAGCTGCTAGCCATCTTTTGGTTATTCAATGTCAAAAAAATGCATTTATAAGAAATCAGCTTCTTTACCCTGCTATCTGGGAGCTGTGTGTAAGAACAGGCAAAACAGTGTAGATACTGTATACACCATATATATACAAACATATATATATATATATATATATATATATGCAAAACATGGAGTGTAACAGATGGAAAGAAGTCTGATGTGCATAGTCTGGATTTATGGAGCAAGGAAGAGGGAGTCAGAAGTTACTTCAGCTGGAAGGAGTAGAGGCATCAAGGATAGGGGTATGGTGAATTTCTGAGGAGAAAATGAAAGCTTGGGTATGTCAAGCAGGAACTGCCAAGCATTCACAAACAGTGACTCAACTTCATGCAACCAAGTAGATAGAAAATGTAATTGAATAGTTTCAGTCAGCATGGGTGGCTGGTCTGCTTAGAAGAAAGAAGTATGAGGGTTGAAGTGTGTTCAGGAGACCTGTTTTAAGGTAGTACAAGCAAATGCTGACAAAGTGATTCTGAAGGGTAGGGGAGGACTTAGAGGGAGTCATATGGAGAATGATACAATAATTTTGCAAAGTCTGCACCTGAGAACATAAGGGAGGAAGTAATGGTTTTTACACAGAAAAACTTTACTTAGAATTGTGGCATCACAGAGTGGTTTGGGTTGAAAGGAACCTTAAAGATCATCTAGTTCCACCGTCCTGTCATGTGCCGGGACACTTTCCACTATACCAGGTTTCTCCAAGCCCACCCAGCCTGGCCTTGGACAGTTCCAGAGATGGAGCAGCCACAGCTTCTCTGGGCAACCTGTGCTAGGGCCGCCCCACCCTCCCCATAAAACATTTCTTCCTTATGTCTAGTGTAAATTTGCCCTCTTTCAGTTTAGAAACATGGCCCATTGTTCTGCCACTATAGGCCTTCATAAAATGTCTCTCGATGCCTTTCTTATAAGCTGCCTTTATATGTAGAAAAGCTGCAAGAAGGCCTTCCCAGAGCCTTGTCTGCTCCGGGCTGAACAACCCCAGCCCTCTCAGCATGTCTCCATTGGAGAGGTGTTGTGGCCACCTGGCTGTGTCCACAGCTGCCCCTGACTCATTCTAGGGTAGGTGTCATGGTTTTGGAGCAGAGAGGGAAATTAGAGCATTGTTACAGCTGCGTGGTAATGCTTGGAACAGCGATGCTGTGGCAGTTAGTAGTAGGATACCATTTTTACTCCCATAATAATGTTTTCTTAAAAGTGTAGGGCTGGTATTTCAGCTTGGTGAAATCAAAGCAATTTTTTCTGTGGATTTTTACAGTTTCTCACCAGTAAAGGACATCCTATGTCAAACTTCATGTGTGTAAAACAAAACTATTGTTGTAAATAAACAACTACATGTTTCAGGTAAATTCAGCCAGATATGGACTTCACGGCAGTACTTTAGATTTGTCAAGCTGAAGATCCTGCTAGCTGAGAAACAATGTTACAGCTTGAGTTAGTAGTTAACTGTTTGCTCCTGATAAATGTTTGGAGTATGGTTTTCTTATTCAAGCTTGCTGTGGGATCAGTGTGACCTGCTTACTCCAGCATCTTTTTGAACATCCAGCCCAGCACCCCAGTAGGGTGCCAGGAGCAGCTGGACCTTAGTGCCAATCAGCTCTGAAACAGCTCAAACCCCTTCATATGCTACCAGTATCTCTTTCAGTTCAGCTGAATATTCTGGGCTCCAAATCCTCTGTAACCCTGACTCCAGAAGCTGAATGGTTGACATTAGTGTGTCCAGTACAGCAGCAATTGGCAGCAGTCTGACTCCAGTCCAGTCAGAGTAGTTGCAGTGGCTTGTCACAGGGTTGGAGTAGGCACAAATAGTTGCTTCTCCCTAAACAAGACCTGAACCACATGCATGGTGCCTAGCAATAGGGAGCCACACTGGTTTCAAATATCCCAAGGATATTAAAAATTCCCAAATGCTGTTGTAATTAACCTGGAGGAGAAAAGGAGGATGTAGGAAGTGTCCACTCCCTAGGTGGGCTCTATGAGGAGAAAAGGCAAATGGTGTCATTATTGATATTTTCCACTAAATGGCACCAGAGCACAAAGGTAGGGGCCATGCTGAGCACATAGACCAGATTACAGAGTACAACGCCATAACCTTAACCCAGCCTTTACAGCAGATAAGGTGTTACATAATGCAGCCTTGAGAACAAGTGCAAGAAAATAGAGCAAACCAGTCAATATCGTGACCAGCCACTGTTAAATCAATACAATAAAGGCTTATAACAAATCTGTTTTAATACACTCTGGTCAGATCTGTCTCTACCCTTAGTGCACCGGGTCTGGCACCTAAAAGGACTGTTGTGGTTTAACCTCAGCCACCCAATTAGTACCACTCATCTGCTCACTCACTCACTGCTTCCCCCATGGGATGGGAAGGAGAATGGGAAAAAGGTGATACCTGTGGACGGAAAACAGTTTAATAATTGAAATAAAGTAAAATAATAATAATTGTAATGAAAAGGGAAATAACAAAGAGAGAGGAATAAAACACAAGTGATGCACAATACACTGCTCATCACTCTGGTGCCCTTTCTCTAGCAGTGCTCAGCCCTCCTGTCCCAGTTTCTTAAGTCTGTATACTGCATGGTCTTCTATGGTGTGAAATATCCCCTTTGCTAGTTTGGATCACCTGGTCGAACCATGCTCCTTTGCAGTTTCTTGTGCACCTGCTTGCTGCAGAGAATGGGACACTGTAAAGTCCTTGAGTTGGGTGAGTGCTGCTGAACGAACCAAAACAGCAGGTTTTTTAGTGGTTTTTTTTTTTTTTTTATGTTATCAACATTATTCTCACACTGAAGCCACAACACAGCCTTGTACCATCTGCCAGGAAGAAGATGAATTCTATCACAGGCAAAACCAGGGCAGTGATCTTCAGGGAAAAAACTTCCTTTGTAGTTGATTTTCCAGGCCTGCCTTTAAAGTCCAGTAAAAACCACTTATTTATTGATTTCAATGACTTTAGGTGACTCAACAAGAGTTTAAAATTGCTTCTCTGTTGCATTTGAATGAAGGATATTTGGCAAGCACGTGGATTTGCTAAGGTCTGTAACTACCTGTGCATTAAGAACATGCTGCATGGCAACCATTCTGACATTGTCTGGGAGGCACAAATGGTGCTGGTCAGCCGCTGTTCCTGCACTGACTGAGGATGTTGCTTGTCCTCTGCATAAGATTTTTTTTTTAAAGTGCAGTTTGTCTGCTTGTTCTTTACAACAACTGGTTTTGCATGTTAGGGCCGTGTTATTTGTACTCACAAATGAGAATGAAGAATATATGGACAGTTAATGCTAATGTCCCCTTTTTCTTCAGAAAAGCCATGTCAGGTGGAGCAGTTGGATCGCATCCTGCTCTCTGGAGTCTATAACGTCCGCAAAGGAAAGACCCAGCTGCACAAGTGGGCAGAGCGCTCCGTCACTCTCTGTGGCACGTGCCTCATTGTGTCCTCAGTGAAGGACAGCCATGCAGGGAAGATGCACATCTTGCCTCTCGTTGGAGGGAAGGTAAGGCTTTTTTTTTTTTTGGTTAGTTCCCTGTAGTGTGGGAAGGAAGAAGAAACATAGTAGTGATGGGAATTGCCCACAAGAGATAAATGTAGGCTTTTTTAACAGATTACTGCATTAATGTGCCCAACCTCTTTCTACTTGCTCTGCTTAGGTAGTAGTCTGAATGCTAATAAAACGATGAAGCACTAGTTCAGCTTTAGCCAATGTGCATGGGCCCTCTGGAAATTACTACTTCTTGTATCCATTTCAGCAGAAAGATGTTAAACAGGATTTACTTCTGTGTTTCTCTCCAGTGACTGCAGCTATATTTTCAGCAAAATGCAATGTTACTGGTAGTCAGCAATACTTCACCTTAGACTTCAGGTCAGTTGTAATTGCTGACTCTTAGGCAGACTGTTGTTGTCAATTCTGCCTCTGCAGGTGGAAGAGATGAAACGTCGGCAGTACACCCTTGCTTTCACATCTGCTGGAGCACAAGCTCAGACGTACCACGTTTCCTTTGAAACACTGGCAGAGTGCCAGCGATGGCACCGGCAGGCATCCACGGTGAGGCCATGGGGACACTGTGCTTTGGATGGTGGGTGCAGGGTACATCACAGGAAGGCTGTTATGATGCAGGCTTGATCTGCAGTCAGAGATGAAGTTAGGATAGTGGAGAAAGTACCCAGGACAATTGCCAGCTTTATTTCCTTCATGCTCTGGGCTACAGAGATTTTTCTCTTAGCCTTCTCTTTTTCCCTGTGCAACATTGTCGAGCACTAGTTCTGTGCTACTTAATCCCTGCTGCACCTACAAGACTAACTTAATCACATGTCCCTAGAGCAAACCTCAGGGAGTAGCTGACTTTACAGCCATAGAAACCTACAGATTTGCATTTGTGGCCATAGTTGAATGTACCTGAAGTATGACCTGGAAACAGGGCTGCCCTGAGGTTTGAGATACATTGTAGATCAGTAAGGATATTATGAAATACAAAAGGAGTTCAGGGTAAAGCAGGTCATAAAATGTCAAATTAATCACTGAAAACCTCAAAACAAAACATACTTTATGAAAGGACATGAGATTTGCAGAGACTTTATGAAATGGTGCAAAACCATAATATATGAAGCCTTTTTATACCAAGTTATGTTTCAAATTTTATACTCTCAACAATCTAATAAAAGAAAGAAGTAGCTAAAAGTACAGAAGAAGCAGCTGTACTAGGCAGAGGTTCTGTAAACCTCATAGAACTGAACTGGAAAATCAACTGCTTCCTGTTGCTTCTTGCACCTTTGGAAGGCACTTGAGACCATGCTTTCTCAACAGAGTTTCCTGAAAGATCTATTTTCCTCTATTACACTGGCTCTCTTGCAGCCTAGCCTTTAGGCAGTGTGCCCAGTGCACATACAGAGCAGGGTTTTGTGTGAATCCTGGCTGGTATCCGGCTGTGCATCCTTGTCAGGGATTTAGCAAAGGGCATAGGCTTGTAGTTCATGGACTCCCATTTCCTGCATGGACTCTACCTGGTAGGTACAAGGGGTTCTTTCATGTCTTGCAAATTGTTTATTACTTGCCTTATTCTTTGGTCTTCCATTAGACTTCCAGAGAAAATTTGTTTCACAGCTGCAGTTTTTTCTCTTTCTTTTCAGATTGTGTCTATGCGATTTAGCATGGTTGATCTTTCATGCTACAGCCTTGAGGAAGTACCAGAGCACCTCTTCTACAGTCAAGATATCACCTACCTCAACTTACGCCACAATTTTATGAGAACAAGTGGAGGAGGGAGTCTTGACTCTCTTTGCAGGTCTGCAAAGAATCATTTTTCTCCTACGTTTGGAGTCCTTGACATGTGGATACAGGAATGAAGTATTGCCTGTTCTCTTGGGGATGGTAAAAAAATTGATCTTTAGGAAGCTCTAACAAGTGAGGGGGTTGGAAGCAGAACTGAGCAGCACAAGCAGGAATAAACTTCCAACAATCTATAGTACTCATGAGCTCCTTTCCACAGATTCTGTGCTAACTCTGAGGTGAGATAAGCCTTGCGGGGTGACATGCCATTTGTATGGACAAGATGCAATAGTAATATTGGGCTGCTTGCTAAGGAGAGAACATCTTGGGGTATAAAATAAAAAGCAAGGAAAAGCATAATGCTGCTGCTGTGAATAAGTTTGTAGGAAGAAGTTTAGGTCTGAAAAACCCTTTTTGGCAAGTTCTTAATGTGTATTTGGAATTGGCAGAGGGCCTGTGAGACTCCAGCTTTGCTTTGGAAACTTGTGATGATCTGCTTTTAAGAGAGTAGCAGTTGTGTGATGGTATGGAAGCATGATGTAGTCATCTAGGTAAGTGAAGGAGTCCTACAAAAATATTTTAAAAATAATTTCCCAAAATTATAAAAAATCTAGGGGGAGATTAGTGTGTTGATATGTATACCAGCCATACCAAATAGAATTCAAGGAGTTCCTCTATGAGTTTTGAAAACTCTTAGGAATCTTACAGTAATACTGTCCAATGGCTCTGTTTGGAACATGTTTCCCTAAGGAAAATGTATTTGGAGAAACTTTGCAAAACTGCTTTTTGGTTTTGTCTGGTACATGAAATTTGCAGTTATCTCATTGAAGTGAGATATTCATTTCCCCACTGAGTTAATTTTTGGTGGTTCCAGTTTGGGATGAACAGGGAACAATACTTGGGCAACAATACTTTTGCTTCCTGTAGAAGGAAGCAGGAACTCTTGGAGGAGAACCCTGCTGTATGTTACCCCAGCCATTCGAAGTTGCTTCTCTGTCTTTGGACCTAGCATGGTGACTGAAGAAGCTAGAAGTAGGTAACAATTTCTCAGGCACTGGAGGGGCCGTGGTGACTGTGGGGCTGGCTGTCCTTGGGGCAGTGCATGCCATGCAGTCTGCTGAGCAAGGAGCACTGGAGCTGTGCAATCTTGTTCAAGGACCTCTGGATGCAGCTCTTGGCTTTTCCCAGCATGAAGCAAGTGCTTTCCTAGTTTTCCCTTTTACGGCTTGGCTTGGCTTTCTGTTTTATTCTCAGAATAGTCCTAGTGAATATTTTCAGCTCCTCTTTTCCCAAGCTACGTCATTGTAGACTCTTACTGTAGTTAATTCTTTTAAGGTAAATTTTTTTAACTGAGCATTTTAGTCACCTTAATCTTAGTGGCAGTCACTAGGACGAAGCTTGTCAAGTTGGTGCAGAAGGTCGTTATCAGTTCCTGCAGTAAACCCATGGTATTTGATCACTTGCAGCATGACAGTTGAGAAGAATATCAATGACTTAAACCCAAATTTATGCAGAAACTCCTGTAATGAGTTAGTTGACTGTATCACTGGTGTACAAAGACTTAGGAATTCTTTATGACTGGTCTGTGTATTTTTGCTTTTAGATATGTAGGTTTGTGAATTAACTCCTGTTCTTGCTAATAGGTTTTCTCAGTTGAAGAGTCTGAACTTGTCTCATAATAGACTGGGAGAGTTTCCTGTATCACTGTGTGAGATCTCTACTCTGACAGAACTTAATATTTCCTGTAATGGACTTCATTACTTGCCAAGTCAGATTGGCAAACTGTTGAAGTGAGTATGTTCTTTACATCTGTGATCATAAGTACCCTTGGTGCCTCAACTGAGCACTACTGATGTGCAGGTACTGTTTCTGAAAGTGTGAAAAAAAAAGCCAGGGAAGCCTGTTTTGCCCATGAAGGCTGAATGATTAATTTGACTCCAGCAGAAGGTCAAGAACAAAGATGTGCAATCCCTTAATCACTACTAGGAAAACATCACAACTGCTAGTGCAGAAAATGTGAGGAAACTTGATGCAGATAAAGCACTGAAGGCAATTTCATTGTTTCTCAAATGAATCTATGTGCATTTTTCTGCAGCTTCAGAGTTGTGTTTCTGCATTTATTATTTGAATTTAATATTTTCAGTACTGATGTAATTTCTATTGAAGTTTTAATTTATTATAGAAAACTTTTCTGTGGTAACTTCTCACAGGGGTCTAGTGATTTTTGTCAGCACTGGTATGTTTGATTGTGTCCTACAGAACTGGCTGCTTTTGTTTTAGAGGATTTTAACATGAAAATACTTGAGCAATCCCTTCTGAAAATTTTGTCTTAAAGTGTTTGCTGGAACCTTGTCCATTTTCCCCGGTAGCTGCCCCAAATGCATAAGATCTTAAGCTTAGGTAAATTTAATTGCTAGATTATTAGTACATTTAGATAAACCTATATATTGAACTGTTAATTTATTGTGGCCTGCTTTTCCTCCAACTTTTATCTTTAAAAAAGGAGTGTCTGCAGCCACTCTGGGTGTGAGCAAGTAATTTCCAGAACGATCTTTTAGCCATATGCAAACTGTGAGGAAAAAGTTATATGTAGGCTTACATTTCCTGGAGGTTTACAGCTTAGTTATGGGTCCAGTTATCTTGATGACTCCTTGAGCCCTTATTCATAAGAACTTTTTGTGGCCTTATTTCATCTCTACCACCACTAAACACAGAAAGGTCTCTGTTGGAACATAATCGTAGTAAGGGAATTGTATATTTTGTATCTGAGTCTCAAAAGCCTTGCAACCTTTGAAACAATTCATCATACAACAGAAAGCGACCTTATTCTTTTCTGAGTGTGTGTTGGAATGGACAACTAGAGTGTAAAAATCTTCTATGAGTGCATTAAGGTGGTAGGAGGTGTGATTAAACTGTGCCATTTGTAGAACATCAAGTAATTAAGTAAATATCTTTGATTTACAACATAAGTACTGGTTTGTATTTTGCTTGTGTTAACTTACAATCTTTGACACAACTGGAAGTTCCGAGCCTATAATATGTGTGATAAAAGTACTTCAGTAACTTTACGTGTATAAGAATAAAATTAGCTGTTAGGTACCTTTAAAAATAACCACATTGAGACCAGCTAACTATATGAGAAAATTCACTGAAAATACGAAATGTGATGTTCACTACTCTTTGTGGAATTATTTTCTTTCTCTTTTTCACTGTTGCAGTCTCCAGACCTTCTGGCTTGATGGCAATTTCCTCACATCCTTACCAGAAGAGATGGGAAACCTGCAGCAGCTCAACTGTCTTGGGCTTTCCTTCAATAACTTCTGTGAACTGCCAGCAATTTGTGAGAAACTTGTCACCTTAGACAAACTGGCCCTGGCAGGGAACTTGATAGAGACCCTGGACCTGACAGTGCTGAACCGTATGGGTCACATCAAAAGTGTGGACCTGAGGTAAGGAGGGAAACTGGCAGGTGTCTGTAAAACAGATTGGTTCTTTCCATTTACAGCAGGGGATCTGTGCAACTTCTGGTACATTTTGCAATAATAAGTAGGTTCAGTTTTTTCTCTTACTGATTCTTTAGCTTTTGTGGAGTTCTGTTTCTGAGGGTGTGCAGAATCCACTTGGAAAAGCAGGCTTAATTGAGCAGTGCCAGATGCTGAATGTGACCCAGCCCTCTAGTTTCCTCTTGTGATTTGCTGTTACGTTGAGCATTGGTAGCTCAGGGTACCAAAACCTTGATCTCTTCTTCCCTTCTTTGCCTCCCTGCCCCAGAGATATGATCCTGATTCTCTAGGCTGCCAACTGCCAACTCAAAAAGGGACACAGATCTTTTTGTGTGTGGCAAGGCAGTCTGGTATCTGTTCTCTGCATTAGCTTCCTCTGTCCATGCAGAGTGGCTGCCCCTTGACCAGGTTTCTGTTTTCTAGACTGGATCTTTTTTTAGAATCTCTTAAGAATTTGGGAATCATAAAAATGATTACGTGTAGCAGTGTAGACAAAGGAAATGTTTTTGTTTGTATTCACTGCCTGAAATTCACCGTTGCTTGTCATGCATTTCATTCACTGTGCTCACCTTTGGTGTTAGCCTTCACCAGAATTCTTCCTTTCCTCTTCTTTCTTCTCTCCTACCAATGTCCAGTGTTCAGTGTCTTATTTTCTGACTTTTTAACTCATCTCTGAGTGTTTAGGCTGAACAACCTGAAGAGAGCAGCAGCTGACACTCTGGAGGAGAACAAATCTGTGGCTTACATGGATTTACGAGACAATCAGATGACAGATCTGGATCTGAGCTCCTTGGTCAGCCTGGAGCAGCTGCACTGCGAGCGAAATAAACTGAGAGAGCTGACACTGAGTGGCTTCTCCCTTCGGGCCCTGTATGCCAACAGCAACTGTATGTCTCTTTGTCTTCTTCACCTGCCTTTTCCCTTTAATCCCTGAGAGCAAAGGAAAACAGCCTTTTGCTCTCTCTCATGCATTAAAAAAATACTTATGTTGATGTTATTGTGGTGAAACCATATGCAATGGGTCCTCTGAGGTTAGCCCCTACGGATCACATATGCATGGGTGTAGACAGGCTGTGTAACAGTGTGGAGGTTGTGGTGTTGTGTCCAAGGAATTCATGCTCCATTGAGATCTGTTTGGGAGCCCACAAAGAAAAGTACAGTTCTCTCTTGTTCTGGTGCTGCACATGACAGATGGAGAAATGGATAGTGAGACACTATAATGTGTCATATGGCAGATGTATGAAGTGTGAACTTTGTGGTGGGAAGTATCAATGGGGTTCTTGAGTCTCCATAAAGAAAGACTGTGAGTCTCATTTAATAACTAAGCTGCATCTCTGTGCTGTTTTCTCTCTGAAGCTCTGCAATCATACTTACTTGCTTTACTTCATCAGGTCTGACAGCTGTCAATATTTATCCGGTTCCTGGTCTACTGACATGTCTAGAACTCTCTCGGTAAGCGATAATACACAACAGAATTTAAAGCAAGAATCTGGACATCTTGAGAGCAATTAAACACATTAGAACTTCAAAGCCCAGCACTAAACAATGATGAAAGTGTCCCAGACCAGAAGCCCTTCTGAACCAGTAAGACCTTTTCAGGTTACTTTGCTGTCCTTCAGCTGTAGGCTGGGATCAGAAAAAAGAAATTCAAGCAGGGACCACTGAGTTTTGGCAGCTTACTGAACTGAATGGTGTCAGGGAGGGGATCTGTGGATCAGATATTTAGAGTAGCTCCCAGTGGTCTCTGATGTTGGTTTCATTGCCTACGTCTGCCCTTGGAGCAGCACTTTGACACCTCTAAGATAGGCTGTCCTGCCAAGTCATGAACCGGTTCAGTTTGCATTATCTGTGACTATCTCAGATGCTGTTCATTTTTTGCCTGTTGCTTTTGGTTTGGCTGTCACTAAAATCATGCAGCATTCAGAGTCTTTTCCATATGGAGTGCTGGTTTCTAGCTTTTCCCACTTGCTTTTCTCAGCAATCAACTACAGTGTGTCCCAGACTGGGCCTGTGAAGCAAAGAAACTGGAAGTTTTGGATGTGAGCTACAACCTACTCTTGGAGCTTCCATCAAGGTCAGAAAACCTTTGTAAACAGGGCTGAGCTTTCTTCTACAGCGGGCTGTCTGGGAAGAGAAAAGCAGTGCTATTCCCGTTGCTTAATTCCTTCTTATGTTGAGATATTTACTCTCGCCTACTTTATCTATGTAGCGTCAAAAATGCTCTGTATTCAAATGTTGGGAAGAGACAGTTTCTAGGTCAGCCTTTTGAACAGTAGGGGCTAGGTAATTCCATCCTGTGCTTTTGGCTGCTACTGCAGCTATTTGCACCTGACATAGAACATGCTGCTGTGATTTATATGTGTTATCATACTGTCTGTAAACACAGGTCATAGCTGAGACCCTAGTACATTTTGCATCATGCCACAGACATTTTATCTGTTACCTTTGACAGAGAGTTATCACAAAGGGACAATTCAGCTGACCTCAAATGTAGCTTTCACAATACGCTATCAGCTAGCTCCTTTTTTCCTATTTCCCTTCAGTTTCTGCAGAAATGCAGTGAATGAGAGCCAAGAACTAATACGATTTTGCAGTTATTTATCCTAGGAAGAGGCAAAGCATAAACATTCTCAGCCTAATAAAGGTGTTTGGTGGGGGTGTGATTTGATGAATGACACAGTGCCTAGGGTAAGTAGTACTAAAATTGAATGGAGAAGTGGTTAACAGGGAAGAAATGCAGAACATGGGTGGGAGAAGTTGAAGCAAGAGACATGGGAGGTGAACAGCAGTGACATTCCAGTGATTGTCACAGAAGAACAATATACATCAAAAGCAGAAAAGGACGTAACAAGGATGTGATAATGAGAACTTAGAAGAGAATTTTAGCCAGTCCAATGGATTAAAGGGACCAAATTTTAAGTATATTATTCAAAGAATAATTTACTGCCTCAGAAATAATACAGGAGTGCTAAGCCGCTAGTTAAAGCTTTGAATTTATGTTGGCACTATGGAAGCACTTCTTTCTACCTACAAGTGACAACAGGCATTTAAAGCCTTCCTTTGTGACTTCTTTCTTTGTCTGCCTGAGAGAATGCTGGGCACATGCACACCAACTAGAATCACAAGATACCAAACAGTAGTGTAGAGGGAAATGAAGATATGCATTCAAGCATTCAGAGAGACTTGAGTCATCTTACCCTGTGTGCTGTTCTGCTTTGTAATTGTTTACATTTTATGGATCAGTGTATTTTAATTTTTCCCTGCTGTACAAGCAAATTAAGTGGATTAAATACTACTTTTCCCACTCTGGGGATGTCAAGAGGAGTGAACCAAGTTAAATAGAAAACCTTGTGTCTTTCTAGGATCCTCAGAAGCTTGAGTCTCCGGAAGCTGATGGTGGGGCACAATCATCTGCAGAGCCTTCCACCTCTTCAAGAACACATTCCACTGGAGGTGCTAGACCTTCAGCATAATCTGTTGACTAAACTCCCAGAGACACTCTTTGTCAAAGCTCTGAAGTGAGTGTCAGTATCAAACATCTTTTGTCTGTATTATCCTTTGGAGTGTAAGAGCTGAAAGTGGCACCTGTGTGACTGTCCTTGCAAAGTGCCATTTGTATAAGAGATAATGAGGTGTGCCCTTTATGAGGAGGTTATTTGGGTGCCATAATGGAAGCCCATCAAGCTGATTTAAAGGAATCAGTCCATGTTGCTGTATAATTACAGGAAAACAGAAGCTGCCTGAAGAACTTTGTCTTTAAAAGTAGTCATAAGCTCAAGTGCAAAGAAAAGAATCCAGTCAGATTCAGGAGAACAACAAGTGAGACCCTTTACAAATGAACAGTCTCTCCTAACTGTATTCACACAGGAGTTAGCCCTTCATTAAGTAAAGTTTTATGTTGTCTGCTTCTACCAGTATTACCCATGGGCTTTCAGTACTCACTGTTTACTGTAAAAATGCTGTGTGCATCCACAGTGTATATAGCTAGTAAGTCATTAGTAGACTCACAAATCTTAATGTGAGTAGGGATGTTACAGCATTGTCTGGCCTCCTGTCTGATACTGTTGTCTATACTGGCATTTGTACAGCTCCTTTTCCTTGTTAATGGAGTGGTTTGGGTGATGTGAAGTCTGATTCTTGTACTTGCTGTGGTTAGCCTCAGGTACCTGAATGCATCTGCAAACAGCCTGGAGTCCTTGCCCTCCACGTGTCCGGGGGAGGAGAGTTTGAGCATGCTGCAGCTGCTATACTTGACTAATAACAACCTCACAGATCAATCCATCCCTGTCTTGGTGGGACACCCAAACCTACGGATCCTGCATCTGGCAAACAACAACCTGCAGACTTTCCCTGCAAGGTAAGTCAGTAAGGCTGTTGGGCAAGACAGTGCTCCCTGGGAGGAGGCTGCCACCTCCCCATGATTGTACGTGAGTCAGAGTGAGATGCTCTCCCTGTGGCTTGAAGACAAAAACCTGACATTCCTACACACAAAGGGAGGAGAAGCATGTTAAGGGGGATTGGCACAGGGTAGTGTTGGCTGTAGGTTTTCCTGTCCTAGTTGAGGTGCCATCCAGGGGGACCAAGGGATGGGGATGGGGTGATATTTCTTTGCAACTTCAGCACTGATGGTGAAGGGCCTGTCTGTTGTACAAATCCAAGCCAGGCTTCGGGACCCTGCATCTTACTAGAGCATCTCTTAGGACTTTGGGTCTCCTATCAGTAAATCAGAAAAGTAGCTCATAAAGGGCAGTGTCTATGGATACCTCATCTGCAACTTCAGAAAGTGACAAGTTCATGTCTGTAAGATAGAGTATTTTTTTTTTTCCCTTTCAGCAAACTTAGTAAGCTGGAGCACTTGGAAGAACTGAATCTGAGTGGAAACAAACTGAAAACAATTCCTACAACGGTTGCAAACTGCAAGCTACTTCATACACTTACTGCACACTCTAATGAAATCAGCATTTTTCCAGAAATCCTGCATTTGCCCCGTATTCAGGTATTTGTATGGAGAAAATATAGAGATATCTGGGTAAAGTTTGGGCTATAGAATGAGTACCTGCTAGGAGAGAACAGGAGGTCCCAGGAAGGCCAAGTGCAAGGTGCTGTGCCTGGGTCAGGGCTGCCCCTGGTATCAATCCAGACTGGGGGATGAATGGTCGAGGGTAGCCCTGCTGAGAAGGGCTTGGGGATGCTGCTGGATGAGAGGCTGGACATGCCCCGGCCATATGCACTGGCACCTAGAGACCCCTCACACATCCTGGGCTCATCCCCAGTGGCATGGACATCAGGTGAGGAGGGGATTCTGCCCCCCTGCCCTGCTCAGATGAGATCCCACCTGGGGGGCTGCACCCAGCTCTTGAGTCCTCAGCACAAGAAGGACTGAGACCTATTGGAGTGGGTCCAGAGGAGTCCATGAAGATGGTCAGAAGGCTGGAGTACCTCTGCTGTGGCCATGGGCTGAGTAGTTTGGGGTTGTTCAGCTTGGAGAAGAAAAGTGTCTGGAGTGACCTTATTGCAACCTTGCATTACCTAAAGTGACTAAAAGAGAGCTTGAGAGGGACTTTGGACAAAGGCATGGAGTGACAGCATAGGGGGGAATGGCTTTAAAGTGAAAGAGAGTAGGTGTAGGTTGGATGCTAGGAAGAAACTCTTCCCTATGAGGGTGGGGAGGCCCTGGCACAGGTTGCCCAGAGAAACTATGGCTGCCCCATCCCTGGAAGTTTCAAGGCCAGGTTGGACAGGTCTTGGAGCAACCTCTTGTAGTGGAAGGTGTCCCTGCCCATGGCAGATGTGTTGAAAAAAATGAGCTCTAAGGTGCCTTCCAGCACAGACCATTCTGTGGTTCTATGACTTTGCTTGATCAACCTGAGAAGAGGCCACAGAATATGCATTCTAGATCTCTCACCTTTCTGAGCTGATCAAAGATCATGTCATTCACCTTTACCCCCTGTCTCTGACATTTCTGGTTTCTTGCATTTGAGACAGTGGGCAGTGTTAAATAGCTAGGCAGGTTTGCATATAGAGGCTTTCCTTTATCTTTGGTGTGACCTAGTCTTTCAGTATTGGAGTCATGGCTATTGCAGGTTGCTTATAAATCATTCTTCTTCTGACAAGTCAGATCCATTTCCATAACCTGTGTGTGAGATACAATAAGTAGCAGGGTTCTATGATGTTTGTAAGGAGCACTGGAGTAACTGATGACACGACACAACAGAGTATTTTCTTTGTCATGCTGTTTGTTGCTACTGCAGTTTGTGGATTTGAGCTGCAATGAGTTAACTGAAATCCTAATCCCTGAGGCACTGCCAGGTGCCTTGCAAGAGCTGGATCTGAGTGGAAACACAAACCTGGTGTTAGAACACAAGACACTGGATATCTTCAGGTGAGCCATTGACATGTCAACTCAGTAGTGACCTGCACAGGGAAGGGTAACCCTTGCCAGGAGAGGAAATGAGATAGTAAAGTAAAAGCACTTTATCACTGCATGGTGGTATAACGTTCCCTGCCTGAGGCAGCTGAGACTTACTGTCTTTGGGAAGGGAAAAGTCTGGGTCCGAAACATCAGAGCAAGGAAATTTTCAGGTGGTATGAGGTTTTCCCAGGTGTCTCTGGCATAAGCATCTCCAGAAGACCTAGACCTTAAACTCCTTTCCTTGATGCAGTTCTTTCCACAGACTTCTGTCTAAAACTAGACTGGACAAGGACAAACTAGTCCTAAGGCCTGTTCAGCAGGTTAGAGAAAAGCATAACTTCTGTTCTCTCTGTAGTCACATTACCACACTGAAGATTGATGCTAAGCCCTCCCTCACAGCAGACTCGGCACTCACTTCTGTCTTCTGGAGTCACGGAGTAGCTGAGATGGCAGGCCAAAGAAATAAGTGAGTATTGTGGTCTGCTGAACACTGACACTGTCTTCTCAGGATGCTGGGCAGAGTGCACTGCTAAGCACCCAAGCAGACCTGTTTTGCCCAAGAGCTCATCTTTCCCTTTTTGTCTCTGGCTTTCTTACTAAGTATTGGTAACTCATGTCTCTACATTACTTTTTGCCTCAATTTTCACTCTTTTCCCAGTACACTTGGACTCTCCTTCCCTCTCCAGCAAAGATGCTTTTTCTCTTGCCACCTGTGCCTGTTGCCCTCTCCTGATTGTGGTCAAGGAGGGTTTGGGAGTTCCAATAATAAAATGCAGCTGTACATCTCCCAGGCTAGTGAATGTAGGGATAGTAGCTTTGCTGCCCAGTGAGAATGGCGCTCACAGCAAGGTGCCTGATGGCTGTGGTTTTGAGAACAAGATAATTTTTTGAGATACATTAGCTTGTATGCTTTTCTGACAGGCTGTGTGTGTCGTCCCTGGCACTGGGGACCTTTGCAGAGGGGGTGGAGGCTGTGTATGGCATGTTTGATGGTGACAAGAATGAAGAACTGCCACGTTTGCTGCAGTGCACCATGGCCGATGTGCTCCTGGAGGAGGTACAGCAGTCTGACACCATGTTCATGTCCAACACCTTCTTGGTCTCCCACAGGTAGGACAGGGAGCAGGCTGGTCCTGGTGGGACTTGCATAAGGTATATCAATATGTTAGGTGGGGTGAGGCAGCCCTCCAGAATGCCTGTCAGTAGAGTCTGGAGCCTCCTACACCTTCTCCTCCAACAGGAAGCTGGGCATGGCTGGGCAGAAGCTGGGTTCCTCTGCTGTCCTTTGCTACATTCGTAATGAGGTGGCTGATCCAGCCAGCAATTTTTCTCTGACGGTGGCCAACGTGGGGACATGCCAAGCCGTTCTGTGCCGAAGTGGAAAAGCACTGCCTCTCTCCAAAGTCTTCAGTCTTGAACAATGTTCAGAAGAAGCCAGGAGAGTCAAGGAACAAAAAGCCATTATAACAGAGGTTGGTTTGGACCCTTTTCACTTCAACTTCCACACTCACATAAAAGCTTGGTACAAATACGTGAGCTCGGCTGTCTGCATAACATTACAGGGGAGGGGGGTGACATGAAGGTTCTGATCTAGTGCTTTTGGCTCTGCTTCATTTGCTGATTCGCTGTCCAAAATTGCATGTTCCTAAAACTCTTTGGCCTAAGAACTATGGGCACAGGGTGACTTGTAGTATGCAAAAGTATTAAAATGATTTCTACAGAACTCTGTAAAGGTTAACTTTCTAAACACTTGGAAATAACAGGGAAGTTCCAAAGAGTGGGAAAAAATACGTCTGTAAAGGTCTTGAGAAATGAGTGCCAATCGCTGTAGTTGTATTTTCAGTGGGTCTTTTTAAAAGTATTAAGTTGCTGGATAGAAGTATTTTACATAAGCATAATGTGTCACTGTGTTACAGCTCTTCAAGGCGTAGCACTGCAGCTACTGACTGAAAATAACAATGGGATTGATGTAGCACATTAAATAGCTTGAAAGCTGGCTCATTAATGGATTCTGAAAAAGAAAAGTTAAATTACTGTATAAGAGACTTCCCTGTGCATCTCATCTGCTGGGTTTTAATACTTGGTGGCAGCAGCAGTGCCGACACCCAGAGGATACAGAAATTAAGAAAACTGAAATTAAACTCAAAACACTGACTTGGAAAAGGGACTGAGGGTTGCGGGCACTTCTCTTTATGGGAGACAACTGCCAGGCTGGCCAGGGGACCATCTAGCAGGAGGGGGTAATACATCCTGGTTACAGAAACATTTTGAGATACCTACCTGTTCTTTTTATCCTAGGGTATTAGTGTCCACACTTCAGAATGCAGTTTTATGTTAATAAAGAGGGAAATAGTTCAGATAATACACAGAAATAGTTTAATGTGTGGGTAACCTGTCTTGCACTAAGAAAGTCAAAAGTTACTGTCTCACTCGTACTAAAAAAGTAAGTTTCCCATAAAACTAATCAGTGAGACTCTTTGATCAGTGTACTGCAGGTAGTCTAGCTGCGCATTTCAGAATTGTCTGCTACAATTCTTTAGAGTGGGATAATAGTGTGTTATTGCCAGCATGGGTGAGGGCAGTTATTGTACCTGGTCATCAGGTATAGTGAATATTTGCACTGTAGTACCTGCACCTAGATGCCTTTCTCCAGTGCTGCATCTGTGTAACTAGCATTTCTCGAGGCTCCAAACCAGCATATGAGCAGGGGAAAATTTTTTGCTTAAGTGACGTAATAGCACATCCAATGCTACTGCCTTATTTCTCTTGTCTGCAGGACAATAAAGTCAATGGTGTGACTTGCTGTACTCGGATGCTGGGCTGCACATACCTGCATCCTTGGATCCTGCCCAAACCACATGTCAGTTCCATTCCACTGACTGTACAAGATGAGTTGCTACTTCTAGGGAACAAAGCTCTCTGGGAACACCTTTCTTATGCAGAAGCTGTCTCAGCTGTGCGGCACCTACATGACCCACTAGCTGCTGCAAAGAAACTCTGCACTTTAGCCCAAAGCTATGGTTGCCAAGACAATGTTGGTGCAATGGTGGTATGTCTGAACATCAGTGAGGACAACTGCACGTGTGAGATGCACGGCCTCACTCTGACAGGCCCTGGGGGATTTAGTTCTACCACCACCAAACCAGCAACACCTTCATGTAGCAGTGGAATTGCTTCAGAGTTCAGCAGTGAACTGTCTGCTTCCGAGGTTAGCAGTGAGGTGGGCTCTACTGCATCAGATGAACACAGTGCTGTTGGTCTCGATGGCAGCTTGCTACCACGACAAGAACGACGCTGCAGCCTACATCCTGTGCCCCCTTCAAGCATCTTTCAGCGCCAACCTTCCAGTGCCACCTTCTCTAGCAACCAGTCTGACAATGGTCTAGATAGTGATGATGAGCAGCCTGTGGAAGGTGTGATGACAAATGGCAGTAAAGTGGAGGTAGAGGTGGACATCCATTGCTGTAAAGGAAAGGGTCTGGAATTAGAACATCCTGCTGCAGAGTACAGCTCTTGTGCTCCAGGGCCAGAGGATGACTCTGGGCTTGTACTCATCATTCGGAGGCAGAACAGTGTAAACAGCAACACTGTGCGGAGAGGGGTTAAGGAGAAGTGTGAACTCCAAAAATCTCTTTCCACATGTTGTCTTTATGGAAAGAAGCTTTCCAATGGCTCCATAGTGCCCTTGGAGGAGAGCCTCAACCTCATCGAAGTAGCGACAGAGGCACCCAAGAAGAAGACAGGCTATTTTGCTGCTCCATCTCAGATGGAGCCAGAGGATCAATTTGTGGTGCCACCTGATCTGGAAGAGGAAGTGAAGGAACAAATGAAGCAGCACCAGGGGGACAGAGCAGATCAGGAGCTAAAAGAAGAAAATGCATCATCCCTGCCAGAGGAGTTTGACACAGCTTTGTAACCCTCCGAGTACCATTCCCACATTATCTGTCCCAGGAAGCTCTGTTTAATAAGGGCTGTCATGCCCTCTGAGGGAGCTGGGATCTGCAAGGAGTACAGACACCTGCTGCTTCCTTAATGGAGCTGAGGAAGAATCAGGAAGGCCAACTTCTGGGCTGCCCAGTTAACCACTGTAGCATCTCAGTTGTTCTATGAGCACACAGATCAGCAGCTGAGTTCTGTGTTAGGGACTGTCTGGTAAGTCCTTGAACCCTGAGGTTCTGCCAGCTCTGCCAGAAAGGGGCTGGTGTATGTGTATGTGGGTTGAGGAGGCTGCTGAGAGAGAAATGCTCAGTGTTGAGAGTCCTGTGAATATTTCTGATGCAGTGTCCCACCCTCCCCCCCCAGCACCTGACTTTATTTCCTTGAAAGAATACAGACAGTTGCAATGAAGCTGACCTGAGAATGGTCTCCTATATAAATTGCAAGCACTTTTATTTATTGCACTTAAGCTGTTCTTTTCCCTTTCAGCCCAGCACTTTATTATTTAGGGTTAGGGGAGAAAGCACTCCACAGCAGGTATGCTGTGGACTTTTCCCAATTATGTTCTTAGGACAGTGGAGAACTCAGGGTACCAGTGTTCTGGTGACCACTGGTGTAGGGGAGAGTGAAGGTTATGGTGGGATCATTCTGTGCAGGATGAGAAAATACATAGCTGAGTGATAAGCAGGTGCCAACCAAAGCATTTTATATGGAGCATAGGAAGAATCAGCTCAGGATTGGTTGATTAAGGCTATGTGTAGATCTAGTGGTTCTAGCTGCAGAGCGCAGACCCACCTCAGCAGCAGCCTGGCCACCTTCATCATGGATGCTTCACAGTAGAGGCTTCCTCTACAGAAGACATGGGATAAAGCCAGGAGCTTGTGCTTGTCTCAGTGGTCAGTCAGAAGAGCCAAGCTGTAAACGGTGATGTGCCGCTTTCAGACTAGCAGAAGCATCCAGTGCTCTTTTCCATCAGCATAAACCTCTGCATTGTCAGCTACAGCATCTTTGCTTGCCTCTGGAAGCAGAGTCATATTCCAAATACACAGCAACTGGCATTTCATAGTATGTGCCCAGTTTGGCCTCAAACAAGGTGAAAGTGTACTTGTTCCTGCTTAGCCTTCAGCACAAAAGCAAAAATTAAACTTTTGATCTTATTAATATTTTTATCAGCACTGAAAAAGATGTTTAAAACAGTCCCACTAATGATGAACTGGCTAGTCTGCACTCAGATGCCTTGTGTTTCCATTAGGATTTTTGGTGCAGGGTGTAAGTTGGCTGCCCATGTTGTCATCTTGTATAAGGGTTGTGGAGATCACTGCCTCTGTAGCACGCAGATCTGTCTTCCTTTCTGACAGAGCTGGATAGCAGCTGTCCCTGTCATGTCAGTGGTGCAATAATCCTGACTGTGATGTGGGCTAGTGCCTTTCCTTCATTAATTATATATTTATGAAGAAAACTTAAACATTTCTTCTGAAGAGATCTGAGGGGCTTGAGTTGCCTATTTTTGGATCAAATTTTGGCCTTGCTCAGAAGGAAATACTGTGCAAAGACTATTTGTGGAATTCTGTCAATATAGATCTTTTTTACAAAATCTAATGGGAGTTTTACTGAGATTTCAGAGCACCTTGAATTTCTTCTCACTAGGAAAAAAAGGTATTTCTGTCATGCATGAGGAGCAACATTTTAGGATATACTTTGTGCTAGTTGCAGTGTAATCATGAAACAATCCAACTTTTTGCAAAGTTTAAACTCTCACAATTTTTGGTTGTTTAAATGCCTACTTCATTTGGAACTGGAGGTTGAAGCTAATTCTTAAAACCACAGAAGCAACAGCATTTGAATCCTTTAGGCAGAGGAAAAACAGCAGAAAATATTCAAATGCTAAACACCAAAACTCTTTCATGTTCTCATCATATAAGTATGTAGGAGAAGTTCATCCCAATGTTTTCAACTGCAACTTTTGATTCTGTCACTGGTGATAATTTTACCAAATATCTGTGCCTAGCCTCACGGTTTCTGATACCTGAAAGGGCTGTAGAACAGCCTCCATTCACTATGGGACTGATGCAGAAACCCTTATTTCTGACTAAGACTCTGACATGTCCTGCACTCTGAGTAGCACGTATGAATACAATTCAGTTCTCTATTTCTTGCACTGATATGGAAAGTCCTGTGTGTCCTTGCCAGTCTGAATCAGTAGTATTGCATGCAGAATTGCCACAAGGAGTTAGTAATGAATGGCCCTACCTAGCTCAGTGTTGAAGGAATAAGGAAAACACAGCTCTGCAATAGAGCTGAACTGCACCTCTCAGAGGTAATGGCATAATAGAACAGAAGGAATTCCTACTTGAACTTTTTCTCCAGTGCTGTTTCTGTTTTTGAAGCAGAAAGGGAGTTTAAATACAGCCAGCTCCTATTTTCTATGGGTGTGAACTGTCATGGAAGATATGGCTTGTTATCTTTCTTACATTCCAGGCAGAATCCACAGATTTCTGTGAAGCTGGTATTATGGACTCCAGGCAGCACAGGCTGAGTTCACTTTACCTCTTCCAAACAGTCCTTCTCTATTTGACTAAGACAAGTGCTGGTGTGCTCAAGCAGCTTTTGCATATTTTCCATGTGCTTCTTCCAAGGATTAAGCTTTTTCTTTTCTATTTCATTGTGATGCTTTTTCTCCAGTCATCCAAAATCTTTTTCATGCAATCAAAATAGTGCCTGTTCATCACAAAAAGTGCTGCTTTTTCCTAGGCCAGTTTTGGGTGTCAGCAGACACTGGCATAATTTTTTCATGCAAATGTCTTGGATTTTCTAACACAAGATTCCAACTGCTGAGATACGCTTCAAGGTCACTGTCATCCAAAGAAATGGTTTTTTTTCTGACATTGGTCAGACAGTGGTGTGGCTGGGTTATCTTCATCTGTCTGGTGATGATAACTCACAGAACAGAGTGCTTCCCTCCACTACCTTTTGTTTTCCTTCCTCCCTGCGTGTCTCCCCTACTTTATTTATTAACACTACCTTAGATTGCAAGCTCCCCAGAGCACTGCTGTAGGTGGAACAGGTATGAAGGGCAAGTCTACTGAAGGGCACATGGCAGGGTATAGAAAGTGTCTTCCCAGTTATCTTCCTGTTCTCCAGTCCCTTCCCTGATTTTTGGTTTTGGAGTTTGCAGAGATACTATGTGATCATCACATAACCATATCACTGAGAATGTCCCACTCATTTGCAGACTTGCTGTTAGAGGGGCTCTCACCTTGAGGTCCTCAGGCTATTTTGTCCCTGCTGAGCAATGCAAGTCCTCTCACACTGCATGCAGCCACAGCCAAGTGAGGCTGAGGAGGTTGCTGGTCCATCTCTTCAGTAATTCTGGCTCTGCTGATAAGCATGCTTGCTGAGACAGGTACTCTGAAGGCTCTGCCCTGTCCTGTTCTGTTCTGTCCTGTCCAGAAAGGCTTCTGTAAAAGCAACCCATAAAGGTTATATTGAGTGGTGGGTAGCAGGGGCCCAGGTGTTAAAGGTAAGAGATAGCCTCCAAGTTGCCCCCAGAACAAGGAATAGGCCCCAGTGCAGGCAGCATCACAGACTGTTTATACCAGACTGGAATCTTCAGTTAGACAGGAGGATAACATCCTGTTCCAAGAAGGAGGAAGTATTTCCCTCTCTCGGGGACAAGCTGCTGTGAAGTCTGAAATCTTTCCTGTAGTACACAGGACCTTCAGCCACACCTAAGGCTTTGGACCTGTGGGGTTTCTGCACTCCTTCCAGATAGATGCTGGTGGCTTTTGTGTCATTTGCCAAAGGCCTTTCTTCAGGCAGATCACCTCTTTGTTCTTGTGCAATCATTGTCTGCTGTTCTATTGCTCTCTAAAGACTCAACTGTATTTTTCCTCTTTTTCACATTTTAAAATGTTACCTTTTTTAAATTATTCATATGATCTGGTGCATGTTAAGTATTGCAGTGTACCAACTGTTTACTAAATAATCCTTTTCCATGCTTTTTTTTGTTTTTAAAAAGGAGAGTATTTTCTGTATCCCACTCTAGCATGCACCTATAACAATCCCTGTTTTTATTGTGTATGGGAGTAGGTTGTCAGATGAATGTGCCCTCAGCACTGTGGCCTATGTATTGCTTTGGAAAGGAAAATAACGTAAGATTGTTGGAAAACACTAGTCCACTGATTCTTTATTCAGATGTATAGAGAGGTTCAGGAAGGAAGAGTATTTTTGCATTGAATTTTCAGCTGACTTAGCAATAAAGATTTTTACTTTCATCTAACAGCTTATTCTGATTCTGTTACTGTGCTGGAAAAAATCTCTGCAATATCCCAGTCAAAGGTAGCTGTGTCTAGCAGCAGCTGTGCTGCAGGTTATTCACTGAGCTCTATGTGCTACTTCACTCATCAGCCTTCCATACAAAAACTTCTTTCAGAACACTGTGAGAGTAGAATTAGGCTTACCAATTATTAAGGCAGCTTTCTGTTTCCTGCTAGAGGAATGCTGCCCTGTGAACTTGCTCTCAATAGCACTGTACAGCTCTAGAAGTAGCTGCAACAAGAGGAAATAAAGAAACGTTAACAGAAACAGGACAACAATGGACTCTCCACATAAATCCCTGTGCTGAGACACTTGATAAAAGGCAAAAAAACCCCAAACTAAAACCAAACTAAATCAAACAAACCCCAAAGCACCTAGTGTGCTCCTATTTGGCATCTGTTTTACTTTAGTGTCTCTAGTTCTAATAGTGTTCCATGGTTTTGGTCATTGTGAGGATTTAGTCACTGGTGCCAGTGAAAGAAGAGCTCTGTCCAAGGCAAAGCATGTTTCTGATATGTTTAGTTTTTTTTCATATGGGCAGAACTCATCTGTGAAACTGTGATGGTTCCATCCTCTTATGAGCAATGCACTCAGCGGACACTGGTCTGAAGTGGCATTTCATTTTAAGACATGAGTTGGTGATTCTGGTGCTACTTTTCCCAGTTAAATTTCCTATAAAAGTTTTTCTAAAAAAAAAAAAAAAAGAGCAGCATCTCATTTCTCCAACTTGTACATTGAAAATGTATTTTGAAAACAATATACTTCTATATTCAATCACCCATTTGATCTCATAAAGCTTTTGTCTGATTATCCCAATCCACAGCATCTTTTTAATCAAAACTCTTGTATACAAGTCATATAAAAAGACCTTTTCATACATAAATGCACCCTCTCCAGGAGTTTGAAAAGGCATTGTATCACAAGTTTGACTGAGTTTGAGAGGATTTTTCAGGACTTTTTCATGGCCTTATAAATGTCATGCTCACACTGGTCTGTTAATTCCAAGAGAACTTACAAGGAAGCAATATTTAATTGTCACAACCATGGGGCTCAGTCACTTGTTTTTAGGAGCTCTTTTCTCAGCGAAGTCACGTGCCTTTTGTAGAGACAGTTTCAGCTACAAAAAGCTGTTCATTGACAGAAGCATACAGTGGCAGTACTTGTAGCAAGGCCTCACTGGAGAAGGGGACACCTGAGAGTGGGATGGAAGGCCTGACTGTGAAGCAGAGACAATCCACTGCCTCAGCTTTGAGTCATTGATAACTTGATAATGCAAATTCAAGTTAGGGATAACCTGACTCTACCATATTTAGAGCTATGCCAGCTTGGTGAATGTTCTGTAGCATTAAGGCTGTACTGTCCAGAAGAAAGGAAAGCATACTGCTTCATCTCAGTAAGGAGACTGGCAAAAATCAAGACCATTATTGGAGTGGAGAAATCATTTGAAAATTCTTATAATTGCAGTGGCTTCTGTTTCTGTTCATGAACTGTCCTGTAATCTCTGACAGCTAGGCCTGCACTGAGCAGGTATGCCATGGCAGCCATGCAGCCCAATAGGCCAGCAGCAATCTCTGCCCCATGCAGGCTGCACCAGAAGCCCTGATAGCCTTTGCTTTGATAAAGCTGCTCTCTCTCTTTGCACACTGATGAATTATAAACGCTCAGCAGAGAATGGAGGAAATAGTACAGAGCAGGCACTGTGCCAACTGCAATCACTATGTACAAGGTGCATTCAATTAGCAGCCATGCTGGGAAGTGCCACGGGACCTGCAGAGCACTAACCAAAATCAGAACACAAGGAAAGACCAGGAGACACCCTCCCACGACCATTGCTGCCCTTGCAATGGGCAGCTTTAGTAGGTAGAAACGTTGGTCAAGCTGCTGGGCTCGCTCGCCATCCGCTCCGCCGAAGCCGCTGTAGGCCCCGCCGTACTGGTAGTAGTAGATGCCCCCCAGGGCGGGAAGGCCGGTGTATCCTCCCGCCGAGCCGCAGGACACGGAGCTGCAGACCAGGATCAGGACGGCGAGCAGGACCTCCACCATCTGGCAGCAGGCTGGAGGGGAGGCCGAGGTGAGTCTGCGGCCACAGAGGAGCGCCCGGGAGGGAGCCGGGCCAGCCGCTGCGCTCCGCAGGACAGAGGGAACGGCTCCCGCCGGCCGCGCTCACCCCGGCCCGTGTGCAGGTACAGGCAGCGGCGGCGCTCCAGCGACCCCGGCACGGTGCGGCTTCCCCGCGGCCCCTCTGCCTCTGGTGCGGGTACGGCGCTAAGGAGAGATGATGGCAGGGGTGGCAGTGACCCGTCCAGCCCCCTCGCCGCCGCCAGTCCGGTCGGCTCAGCCCCGGCGGCGACCCGGACCCTCGCGGCCGCCCGCCCGCTGCCCTCACCGCCCGCTGCCCTCACCGCCCGCTGCCCTCACCGCCCGCTGCCCTCACCGCCTGCCCGCCCCAGCGCGTTCCCCCCGCGCGGCACGGGGGAAGCCCCGCTCCGCCATGGCCCGGCGCGGCCCCGCTCCGCCGGCGCTGGGGCCGGGGGGCCGGGCCGGGCCGCCCCGGGGTACCGCCGGCGCGGTGAACTCCGTCTCGTCCGCTCGCCTCCGCCTCGCCGGCGCTTCTCTGAAGTGGTGGAAGCTCCGACCGGGCTAGGCCCTGCCCCGTCTGTAGGTGCTCAGCTCCCCGGCGCAGGTGCGCGGTCTTCCGGCACCTGCGCACGGTTCACCGGCTGTTGGCGTGTGTGCCCGCTCCCTTCGCTTCCACGGACACGGTCCCCGCAGCCCCTTGTGGCGATAACGTCTCGAGGTTTCTCACCTGCCACCGACCATGCTTGTTAGAACCCACTGGAAACTGACTAAATTTAACTAACTAAATTTTCACAATTGTACAAGTTCTGCCTTTTCCTGTGCTGTGAGTTTTGGCGAGTGTTGTTAGTTCAGTTTTTCTGCCACCTCGTGCCTCTGTAAACTTCATCCGTGCCTCTCTGTTCCCTTATGCAACCCCACTCCCAGCCTCTCTGGGCTTGCCCTAACTCCCCGAAACCCATCCTGTAATGCAGTGATTGCGCCTCTATGCAGCACTCAAGACACAAGTGCACTGGCAGTTTACATCAGCAGAACAACTGTCTGTCTTGTCCTGGCAATACACAGCATTTTGTTGCTTCTCCAGCTGCCCCAGCACAGAGCCTGTGTCTCTAGATACAGTCACCAACACCATGGGATCTGTCCTGCAGGGCAGCTGTGAGGTTCCAGTTCAGCCCTTGGCAGACCATGTTCAGGTAATTTTCTTTAGATATGTTACCTTGTATTTAGCCATACAGAACCAGATAGACCCATTTTGTGTCTTTTTGCTGGAGGCCACTTCAGACTATATGATGGGACCTTTTTACTGAGAATAATGTCCTGCTGCCAGTCTGTCCTCCCATCCAGGTAGACCCCTTAGTACAGCAGCCATCACCTTCCAGCAGAGGAGGTGATGAATTGTTCCTGTGGTTATTGCTGGTGGCTGGAGTGAGGGCAAGTGTCCAGGATCTCACCCATGTACAAGTGTCAGCATTTCTCAGGACTGGTACGGGCAGAGCTGATTCAGGAAAGGGAGAAAAGTAAACAGCATGACAGTTTGGATATACAGAAAACTCCACATTCAGAGCAAATGCTTTTATTCAAGAGTTTGACCAAACATTGTCTGTAAAAGCTCTTTGCTTTTACAGCAAAAAATTTGCAAAGAAATACTGTCATTACATTTAGGAAAACACATTTTTGGGAAAACAGTTACACTGTAAGGTCTCAGACACAGTACCTGAATATGTGCCCTGAGAGGAACTCATTCCAAATTTGTCTCTAAGATGCAGAAATACATTTCCGCCACATGCAAGACTGGTGGCAACATACTGTTTCACCCTTCTGTCTCTACAGGAGCAACAGCAATAACCCTATAGACTTATATGGTGAAAAGCCTAAAACCTGCACCTCAGCACTGTGGGAAAACACTCTCCTCAACACTTCACCTGTTTCCACAAAGGACTGGAGATCTGAAAATGCATCTTAAAATTTACTTAGGTTGAGGTAAGAGAGAAGGAAAACAACCATTGTTTCAATGCCCAGTTCAGATAGAGGGGACAGAAATTGTGTGCGAAGTTAGAAAATGGAGAATCCGTAGGGAGCTTCAGATGAGGAGTCTGGAGATAGTGCAGGTGCTCAGCAGTGAGGCTGTTGCACACATCAGCATAGGTTGCATCACTCATGTTGACATGCCAGAAAGCAGACCTCCTTGCTGGATGAGTTTAAAAATTTCAGCAACCCTTTTTCAACTTTTAGGGTCATGCACAGTGCCATTTTTCTTAGTAGAGCTTTTAACTGAAAGGGACATGAAGAACTAAGTAATAATCATGAGTCACAAGAAGGGATGAAATAAGTGTTTCTTATACAGAGTGTTGCTGCTGGTCATCCAACAAACAGAGATAAAGCTTTCTTTGGATTTATGTGTGATTTGCGTGTTCAAAGACAGACAGGAAGTATTGCTCTGTTGGAGATGTGTTCAGTGTTTTACTAGAGTATTTGCTGCTAAAAAGTGAGGTACGAGCTTCAAGATACTGTAGAAGTGAGTCAGTATTACTTAATTTCTGTTGCTACAATGAGAAATCTTAAAAACGTGCTTTGTGTCTCTTCACTCCTGCTCAAAGTCCTGTAGCTGAACTTGGTCAGTATCATCTTCTGGGTTCCTGTTCTCACTGCAACAAATACCAGTCAGCAGAACAGAGCAATAGGAAGTTGAGGATACCAATATTAATCTTCACCACTGTTTTGGCTTCTGTTTGTAATTATTTGTTATTATTATTTTTGGTTTCCTTGCGTCTGGCTACTTTTGATATCACTGCTGTGCTAATGGAGGGAGGGACGTGGTTTGGCTTGCCATGGACCAAGAGCTCTGACCTGGTTCAGTGCCCTCCCTGGGAACTTGGAGGGTAAAGTGGTAGGAGCAAGTCATGAATTGCCTCGTATGTCTCCAGTTTGAGGCAGCTGGGAGCTGCAACACAGTCACTGCTGAACACCACAGCCAGATTTATTGACTGTCCCACATAAATAAATAATCACAGGGACAATGAGTGCAGCATGATGACGATAGAGCAGTACCGCAGAAAAGAACTGGAGGTTACTGTGAATGGCAAACTGAACTCAAGTCCACAATGTCATCCTGTTGCGAAAAAACTAACATTTCTAGGGTGTATGAACAGGAATGTCACATGTAGGACGTGTGAAGAAATTCTTCTGCCCCCATTTCAGCACTGCCTTGGCCTCAGTCTTGCACACTGTGTTTGCAGACACGAGTGGATCAGCTGGAGGGGATTCAGAAGAAAGCAAAAGAAATATCTAGAAATACAACCCGTGGAAAAAGATTGATCACAGACATCTCCTTTGAAATAACAAGCATCTGTTAGCAGCTTGCAAACTTGTTAATAGAGAGGTGTCTAGACAGCTTGCAATCTTGTTAAAAACTCTTGTCAAGAGCAGGGAAATATTTTGTTCACTCTGTTTGCTGTTGGCATGGTCAGAAAACAGAGAGCTTAGCTTGAAGCAAAAGGGATTTATTTTAGGCACCCTCAATGTTTCTCACACACACTTCAACTCCATCATTTTATGAGGAGATGAACAGTTATTGCAGGAGCAGATTAGTCAGAAGATGGTAGGTTTCCATCACTGGGGCTGTAATTCAGTTGTGAGAAGGCTGGCCTGTCTGTGTTCTTGTGAGAAGGATGTGCTTGTGCTGGTGCTGCCCACGCCACCCACTATAAGCTCACAGTGTCATCTCACCCCAGAAAGCCACAGAGCCCCTTTCCATACCACCCCCATTAGCTGGTCACTGTCCCAGTGGCTGCAAGGCCATTGGAGGACAGCTGCTATGACATGTCATGCAACAGCTCAAGTCTCTGAAGTCCTAAGTCAAACACAGGATATGCACTTACCTGGATAATATTTACCTGGATGTAAACAGACACAAGTCTGGACAAGATGTTTTCTTTCGCTGTGCCTGTACTCAGCAATCAGTAAGTAGAGCTCCCACTTTGTGGAACATTCCTCTCAGCATCTGTAACAGGAATTGCAAGTCTTTCATTGTGGCTGTTGGGTCTGTAGCTCACTGGTGCTTCCAACTCTCCACAAACCTGGAGTGCACTCTGTGTCTCTGAATGTGCTGGCTATGGATTCAGTGCCCAGGCTGACCTGCTGGAGTCTGTCCCCTCTCAGCACCACAGTGGTCAGTGTCTGGGGAGTGCAGTCTGCTGAAAGGAGTAGACATAAATTGCTGGAAATAAAAGCAATGGGGTTTTTTTTTTGGGGGGGGGGGGGGGTGGGGGGGAGGGTAACAAGTGATATGTTACTGACCCTGGTGGATTTTTATGCAGAGTGCACCCTGAATTGGCAAAACTGTCCTTGTCTATGACCTACCTGTAGTCTGACAGAGACAGGTTTGTCAGGGCATCAATGCCTGAGCCTGTGCTCTCCTCAAGCAGCTGTTTGTCAGTTCTGCTTTGTGTCTGCAGCTCAGTCTGGAAGCTGAATGGCTTTGTCTTACTGGCTTCACCTCTGCTCAGAGAAATGGGACTCTGGGAGCCTTGGTACCAGAGAAAGGCAGTACCATAAGAAATGCTAAAGTTATCACTAGTTTCTCCTTCCAGTGGGAAGAGATAAAAATCAATTGCTCAAGCTACACAAGAAAGAGGGAGCTGAAGAGGTATGCACAAGATACCTGTGGTCTTGACCTGCTGGGACAGAGAAGCAAACTACAGAGGGTGGAGGCAAGTCAGTGGGGTGGGGTGTTAGTGGGGAGCATAGGGCCTGACGGTCTAGAGAGACAGCAGCCTTGCTGGCAGAAATGCATCCTGCAGGGTATGGCTGTCTCTTTCACCGCACCATAGAAGGATGGCTTGGCCATATTTCTAGAACACTAACTGCTGAGTTGTGTGTCCATGCTTTTGTCCTGTGAAACACTGCACAACCAGAGGTGGGAGGATGGGGGCTGCATACCCCATGTGAAAGCATCTGGAGGAGGCCTGGAGTCATTCAGTGAGAGGAGAAGGGCATTGTGATAGCAGGAGAAACCCACTGATGCTGTTGTACATTTCTGCCCTCACCCTGCTTCTCACCAGGTTCCCAGCCTTATGTAACTGAGCCTCCTATGTCTCCAGAGCCACATTTTTCCCCACCTTGGCAGCAGACTTCCACTGTGGCCTTCCCTGAACCCCACTGCTGTGTGCAGTATGACGGGTAGGGCTCCAGTTGCGTCACTTTGGGGATTGTTGCTAGGCAGAACATACAGCATCGTCCTTGAGGCCTCCCAGTGCCTTGTTTAACCCTGCCAGGGCTGCAGCATGGCAAGAGATGGGGCCAGCCGAAGGAAGTGAGAAAATAACTCATAGGTGCTTGGAGAGGGCCTGCATAAACTTCCAAAGGTTACTCATGTCGGGTTTCAGTCAAAAGAAGAGAGAAATTGGGTAGCCCTCAGCAGAAGACAGCCAAACAGCTTCAATACAAGATGTTGCTCTGTGAAAGGGCTTTGAAAAGTGCTATTCCTTTTCCAAAGGCCTTGGGGCTAGTTGCAATGAGAAGTCTGCCCTCCAGTCTAGGGCTAAAGATCCTGGCTAGACCAGCTGTCTGCACTCCACCGCCTTCCAACCTGCCTCCAGCCCTGAATCCTTGGCACCCGTTGTGGCCTCAGAAGTGTCCGTTGCAATACTGGGGTCAACAGCTGATCATGGCTCCCCAGCAGTGTCAGCCACAGCACTAAGGGACGGGGCCACTCATGTCACCTAGTGAGGTGCAGCCTTACTGAGCAGGTATAAACAGGTAAAATTCACAGTGACCACTGGCCTCTGCAGTGAAGGCATCAGCAGTCTGTTCGAAGGTTGGCAAGTCCCTCTTGTCCCTGAGCAACTCTTCAGTCTCTGGCCATTTGCTGCCATGGCAATAAGAGAAGACTTGGAGCAGCCCTTGGAAGGCAGGAAGAGTGCAGATGTCTCTCATTTATCCTAGCCATGCAGGAATTAAGAGGCAGGAAGCCATAGGTTCACATCACTTAGCAAAAAAACAGCCTTCTGGGAATGGTATCATCTGTGGTTTGCAATACTATCAAAGAGGGAAGAATTGCATAATTTCTGCTGGCTGCCAGAATTATGAGTTTACTTGGATCTTGCAGCAACCAAAAAAAGACCAAAACAAAATCAAATGTAAAAAAAAAAAAAAAAAAAAAAAGAAAAAAAAAAAAAAAAGAAAAACCCTTCCAAACCAATGACAAATGACAACTTGAGCTTACTTTAATCCTTTAGGTCCTGGTGCCTCCAAAGCACTGGCTAGGGAAGTGCTTTCCTCCCTTTAGTTTGTTAAGGAAGATGCCTCCCAATTGTAATGAAGCCACAAACTGGTGTTTGTCAGTTGGTGCGTTGGGATCCCAGAAACTCTTAGGTCAGGACGGACTGATGGTGTCCTCAAGCTTTCTGGTCCATCAATCCACTCTCAGTGAATTACAAGGTGCTAGTGCTGGAATACCTGGACTCTGCAGATTTGCCCCCACCAGTGTTTGCAGACTAAGGAAAGTGGTGACAAAGAATGGCAGCCTTCCTTGGCATGCCAGGAGGCCAAGCTGTGTCTTAGGCTGCCTCCAGAAAGAGTTAATGCAGAGCCATGTTGCAGGCGTTTGAAGTGACTACAATTGCAAAGGGGAGGAGAGGTCATTTTTGGGTGGGGAGAGCAGCCCTCTCTGTGGGCCAATGGCTAAATGATTTGGTCTCAACGCCCAGTTTTGGGGATTATTTCATGGGCAAAAATTCACAGGACTTTCTTCTCAAGGGGATTTGTCCTGGATGAAAACTAGGGACTGGACCCCCAGGCTTGTTGGTGTCTCCCTGTGTGTGCTGTAGAAGGTAAGGTGCTGTGTTCTGGTGCCTTGCTTCTTTCAGGTGGGTAGTGGGGAGTTCTTCCCTGGCCACCTACACTGAAAGTATTTACTGTGCTTGTGTCTACAGCTCCCCTTCTCAGAAGAATCATGTTGCAGGGTGGTGTAAGGGGTCTGCTAGGCTAGACTGTGTATTTGGGAAACAGCCTAGCTGTTGAGATATGTGCCTCATTGCTAGGCTTGGTTTTTTGTGCAGCCCTGCCGAATATTTTTTCAGCTGACTTTCTTCTGGTGGAAAGGAAACGCAGAAGGTTTCAGCAGAAAAGCTGAAGTCTTGCTTTTGTGACCCTGTTAGATCAGCCTGAGTTGCTATAAATGGCCTAATAATGCACTGCTGGTAAAGTAACTGCAGCATCATGGGGCATCTCTAGGTGCAAACTCCACTGAAACTGTGAGAAATTTGTTCAGATAGCAAATCCTGTCTGAAACAGGTAACACTACAGCCCTTCTGGCTCAGTCTCTGAGTCAAGGAAGGGGAGGCTGTGCTGTATCTGTGAGTGTGAGGCTGTGCAACTACCATCAGGAAAGGGCCACTGTTTACTGAATTGCTTTTCAGTGGAGCAGAGAAATAGGACAGAATAGAAAGCATAAGCAGTTTGTGGTAGGATTACAAGGTAGTGCCAGTATTAGAAAGAACAGAGTGTGGCTCAGGAGGTCTGCCTCTTCTGTGCCCTATCCCTAAGCTGCAGGTGGAAATCCCTGAGTCATCATCAGTTTGTAAGTTAGGCTTTTTCTGCCTGGTCTAGCTCGTGTGCTGGGTATAACATGCTGAGATGTGTAAGTCACTTTTGTGTCCATTTTTGGGTCTTGGAGGCAGCTGTTCCTCTGCTGTACCTTGCTTTTTACTCAGTTTCAGGTTGAAATACAGGCCCTTTGTTTGGGGCAGTGCTGCCTCCTGGACTTCCCTCTTGGCCATACCAGTCTTGCTGTATTTCCTAAACATTGCCTTTTGCTCTAGGCTCTCTGGGCTGGGCTGTTCTCTGCTGACAGAAGTGTCTAACCTCTATGCTGCCACTGCCCAGTGCATCCTGATAACATTGAAGAAGAACGACCTTTTTGGCATCTGATATTTGGTGTATAGTGCTGCATTTCTGTCTGTAGACTGGAGGAACCTCCTGCATATGAGCACACATAGTGGGCCAGCCCTTGTGTTTGCAGGTTGAGGTGTACAAGCTGATAGCTGGGGGGAGAAAGTGGGTGACCCGGTCCTTCTGTCAGTGGAATATTGAATCTGCAGTCAAACAGTGACTACAACATGTGCTAATTCTTGGCTTCTAGCTTTAGCGGGGCTTTTTCCTCCTCAGTGCAGGAGGTCCATGCTAGGCAGGGGTGCAGCTAACACATAGAAGTGCCTTAATCTTTCCCACTGTATTGCTCTTTCACTTATCCATGGGGTTTCACTACATCCTGGCACCAAATACGGCCCTACTTGCTGCTGCTGCTTTGTCCATAGGCAGTAAGTAGTGTCTACAGCTTTTGGAAGTTTTACTTATGGGCTGCATCCCCAAATGCATCCCCAAACCAGATTCCTTGTTTGACATGTGTTAACTTAGTCCAGGAAATTCACTTTGCACTGACAGCTCTCAAGATGGACTCATACCTGATCCAAGTGAATGGCCATGGAGATCATGCCCCTGTGCTAGATGTTCATCTCAAGAACACTGGGAACAGCATATCACCAGGGAAGGTGAAGGCTCGGAAGCCAAGATGGGCTGTCAGGGCCTCCGAAATGTCAAAGAAGACTTTCAATCCCATCCGAGCCATTGTAGACAGCATGAAGGTGGAACCCAACCCAAAGAAAGCCATGATCTCCTTGTCCTTAGGTGAGCATAGTCCTGTGGCTGAAGCCTCCAGGTATCTGGATCAGCTGTGTGGCTGACAGATTGCAGGGCTCTGAAGCACAAAGTTTGTGCGAACACCAAGGGATAGGTCAGACAACCACACAGCTCTCTGCCTGTCACAGATCAGCGAGAACTTTACTGTTTTTTTGATCTTTGAAAAGGAGACCCGACGGTCTTTGGAAACCTTCCCACAAACGATGAGGTCACACAGGCTGTGAAGGAGGTTTTGGACTCAGGACAGTACAATGGTTATGCTCCATCTGTTGGTAAGTTGACAAAGCTCATCCTGTGAGAGTTGGATGAAGTCATATGCCAGGTCCTACTGCACAGCAGGAGCCCACAGACATCTTTCCATTAGTGCCCTACAGCTGTCCTCACCAACAGTCGCATGTGTATCCCCCAGATACACTTGTGTGGTCTCTCCTGTGTGGGCTGTTTGAGGCCCGGAGATCCTGCAGATGCTGTTTGCTGCCCCAGCCATTGGGGCAGACAGGATATCAAGAACCTAGAAGAGCTTGGCTACTGTGTGTCCCTGCCATGGGTTATAGCCAAGCTCCTTTCTGATCTGCCTTAACCAGGAGTTCCCTTGGGCTCCCTGACTTCACTAACACCATGAGCCTTGTTTACAGTTAGTGCCAAAAGTATGCACAGAGCATAGATCTGGCATAGAGTGGCATCGCTAAACAATGAAAGCCGTGTCTTGGCTTCCTTCTGGTTCAGAAAATTCCCTGGCTACCTTCCACTCTGCTCCTGTCAGTTCTGTCCCTGGGACATACTAGGGCCAGAGTTTGCCTCCTTGCCCAAGGTTTGTCGCTGCTCTTGGCCATCCTTGGGGCTTGGCAGCCTTGGGGCTGCATGGTGCTTGGCCTGAGGTAGGACAGTCTCTGCCACCAAATGGGCTCTCCCCAGCTGGGCAGCAGCTGTGAGCCTTGTACTGGTAAGAAGAAAGAAACGGTACTGGTAACAAGAAGGAAAGAATCTGTAAAAACCTCCTTTCCATGTCTGACTCGTCTTTCCTCAGGCTACCAGTCCTGCCGGGAAGCTGTGGCTGCATACTACAACTGCCCGGAGGCACCACTGAAGGCCCAGGTACTGGTGCCCAGCCAAGGCACTCCCACTGCAGTGCAGACAGGGTGCTGCTGCCTGCAGACCATGGGGCATGGGGGCCCTACCCCATTTCTCCCTCCCTGCCCAGTTACAGGACTAAAGGCTAGTCAAATCACCTTGTCCCAAGGTGGCCTCCTGCTGCTCTCATCCCTTCCCTGAGCCCTTTACCTCCACCCTCCCCAGGAGGAGGTTTTGATTTTCACCAGCTGAAGTTTCCCCACTTTCAGTCAGGCCCTGGCACTGTCTTTTTTGACTGAGAAGCTCTCCCTGGCAGAGCTGAGCCTGGATGTTACTCCTGTGTGTCTGAAGTACTTCAGAGTGATTGTGCTTCCCACTGACCTCTTTGTGCTCTTTGCAGGATGTCATCTTGACAAGTGGCTGCAGCCAGGCCATAGAGCTTGCCTTGGCAGTGCTGGCCAACCCAGGCCAGAACATCTTGGTGCCACGGCCTGGCTTCTCCCTCTACAAGACTCTGGCATTGTCTTTGGGGATAGAGGTCAAACTGTATAATCTCTTGGTAAGTAGTGGCAGGCCTGGAAGGGGCAGCCCTGACATTTCTCCTCTCAGAAATACCCTGGCCCTGCCTGGGAAGTGGGTGAAGGCGACATGAGTAACCCTGGGTGCCCTGGCACACCTGACCTTGTGTGGCAAATCCAGTTCCTCAGCTTTTACTTCCCTTTCTCTTCACTTCACTAGCCAGAGAAGGCCTGGGAAATTGATTTGGAGCACTTGGAGTCTTTGGTGGATGAGAAAACAGCTTGCCTCATTGTGAACAACCCATCAAACCCCTGTGGCTCTGTGTTCAGCAAGAGCCACCTCCAGGAGATCCTGGCAGGTGAGCTTGCCTGTGTGTTTCTGGGGCCTGGGGCATGGTTGCAGTCTAGTGTCTGCCCCCACTGCTCGTGTCTCAATCACTGCAGCACCATGGCCAAAGGCTTTGCTTCTGACTGACTCCACCTCAGGAATGAGGGCTTGCTCAGTGTGGAGGTGCTCTCTTATCTAGGCAAGAACATGCAGACCATGTGTCTTCCTCAAGAGCTCTGTGTGACTTGGACTGCTCATTTCTTCCCTCTGGCTCTGCACTAGGAGCGTTCACAAGAGCCCTGTACTTCTTTGTCCTGACAGGGAGGGCTGTGCTGCCAGTCCCCACCAATTGGAGCACAGCTAGGCTCAGTCAGGACAGGGATCCCCAGTTGTCAGGCTCTCCAAATGAACAGCCTGTAGGAGGAAGATAGCGACCCTGTGCCCTGAGACAGAGCTTCCCTCAGAGCTCTGCCAGGCTCTGCAGCCAAAGGGCAAGTCTGTTCCCATGGAGGATGCAGGTGGCCAGGCTGAATGCCCTCTCTTCCACAGTGGCATCAAGACAGTGTGTGCCCATCCTGGCTGATGAGATCTACGGAGACATGGTGAGCATCCCTTGCAGTCCTTTGCACTTGCAATGCTGCCTGTCCTTTTTGATGTACCTAATCCTTGGCCTTGGCAACCAGGTCTCTGGAGGGGGGGGACATCTCTGCTTCCCTGAGCCTGGGTCCATGCCTGGAGCTCCCAGTCCTTTGGGGTACAGTCCTAGGTGAACCTCTCATGTCCAGCTCCCTTCCACTCCCCAAACAGCTTGCTTTTATGTCTGTGCACTTACCATGTTCATGCTTTGAAGCTGTGAGTTTTCACCATCGGTTTCTCATTGCTTCCCCGCATCCCTTCTTGCTAAGCCTCATGCTCATGCCCATGCTCACAGTAAGAGGCAGGGACAGCCCTAACACAGTTTCTGGTCATAGGTATTTGCTGACTGCAAGTATGAACCCATTGCAACTCTCAGCACCAATGTGCCAGTCTTGTCCTGCGGTGGCTTGGCAAAGCGATGGCTAGTCCCTGGCTGGCGGATGGGCTGGATCCTAATTCATGACAGGAGGGACATCTTTGGTAATGAGGTGAGAACCGCTGTGTTGCTGTCATGGCAACACACTTGCAGAGTCTTCAGTGTGTGGATCACCAGGTCTTTAACTGATACAGGCAGGTACTGCTCTTTTGCTCTCACATGGGTGTTACCCAATTGTGCTTACCTGCTTTTCTGCCCCTCTTTCATGTCCCTTCCTTACTCCATCTGCTCCCAGACATGGTCTTCTGCTCACATCTACACTGTAACTCACTCTGTGTCTCTGCTGCTCATTAATATATGCCTTGTCCTTTTCCCTTGCTTCCAGCTTCTCAGAGAGCTCCAGTGTGCACTGAAAGTATTGCATGGCTTTTCAGGCATGTGGAGTCCATGTGTGGTGTCTATGTGCTCTTACATGGTTTCTCTTAAAAGTAAGAACAAAGCACCTTGCAGTGCTGCCAGTACTTTATCTGGCTATTTTTCAGCTGTGTTACAAGGACAACCATCTACTGCAGTGACCTTTCCACCTAGAAGGCTCTCTGCAGAGGAAGAGGGAGAAGAGAGGACCAAATGAGTGAGCAGAAAAGCTAATATTGATTGTCCTTACCTGGCTTTGAAAGTGTGGATTGTGGGCACAAACCAAAGGGAAATGCAAAGTTGTATTTGGAACAGCTCTGGCCTTATTTGTATTATCTATATTCCAGCCTGGTTTGAGTCAGGTTGGGAAGTTCCAAAAGTTGTCTCTGTTGGCATTTCAATCTGCAATGGAGGAACAGAGAATGACACTGTAAATAGTCTGCTAAACCTGGCATATAGTCAAACAAATGTTCTTTAGTTCTTTGTATGCTCACTGAAGAGGAGGGTGTGAACAGCTGTAGAAATACAGGAAGTGAGCCTTGGAGCTGTTCCTTTCCTTTAGGGAAGCATCATCTAAGCTGCAAATACTGTGTTTTCTCAGATCAGGGATGGCCTTCTAAGACTGAGTCAGAGGATCCTAGGACCCTGTACAATTGTCCAAGGAGCACTGGAGCGTATCTTGCACAGAACACCACCTGAGTTCTACCACAACACCCTAAGCATCCTCAAGGTAAACAGGCTGTTATAGATCAAGAAGGGCTGTTCACAAATTGTTTGGAGGGAGTCCTGTCCCTCTAGTTCATCATTATTCCTCTCCTCCTCCCCACTTGGAGGTGCAGTTTTGTCTGTGATTAGGATGAGCCAACAGATCAAATTCCAGCAGGAGACATTGTAATGGGCAGAAGTAATGACTGTGATAACATTCAGGTAGCCTATCTCTGCAGCTGTAGCTGCTGACTCAGGGCATGGTGTTTGGCACTGGCTTTCTGAGCTCAGCTCACTAACACCTGCTGCACTCAAGGCCATGATCTCCCATACTGTTTGCATTTGTTGTCCCTTTATTTGCAGTAGGCAAACCTGTTCATAGTCCCAGTCCAGAGTTTGGCTTCCAATCACTGAGCTGTTTTCTGGAATTTCTCCTGTTTTGAAATTTCTCCTTCTTGCTTTTCAGTCTAATGCTGACCTTTGTTATGCTGCCTTATCAGCTATCCCTGGCCTTCAGCCTGTCAGGCCTGCTGGAGCCATGTACCTGATGGTAAGTGAGCATTGCCAACACTCACACTAGGTCTGGTTGCCAGAGCTAGTCAATGTTTCAGATTGGTACTTGCCAGCAGATCTCTGGTACTGTGCATTTTCAAATTGCCCTGTGCAGTAAATGCATCCCCTGGTCACCTTAGAAGGCCAGGATATGCTGTTAACTGCTCACAGAGCAGAGGCCAGTACACTTAACCCACTTGCTTCTGCACAGAACTCCATATCATTTCAAGACAAGGCTGTTTCACCTGGATATGAGGCCTGCTGGCAACTGGAAGCCCCTATTTAAAACAAGGCAGAATATCATACCTCCTGTAGAAAATGAAGCCTTCTTCATACTAGCATGCCTGTCTTCTGCCTGTGGTGTTGCCTTTTCTTCTGCCTTTTCCCATGCCTGTTTGCTTTAAAGTGTATAATGTGCTGAAATTTCCTTTTAAATCTCATCAAACTCAATTGAGAAATTTATGACACTTTGACATATTTGAAATTTTTTTTCCTTTTATTTTGTTCCATTTCATAATGTCTCCAGTTTTTCATTCACTCTTAAAATGTGGACTCAGAACTGGACAGTACTGCAGTATCTGTCTCACTGATTTCTATAGAAAAATCCTTATCACTTGACCCTGTTTCAAATTTTACTCAGAGCTACATAGGTAATTTTGCTTATGCTTTTTATGTAGAGGCACAGCTCTAAGATTTTTTCACACTTACTGTATTTGTGCAGTAGCTGGCTGTCTATTTCAAATTAAATCACATGTTTATTTTTGTTTTCTACTAGCTCTTTCAGAACTTATGTATGCAAAGTATCTCTCAAATTACCTGTTTAAGAATATTTTCATGAGATGTTTAAAAATCTTCTTTGGTTATAAAGGTCAGTCTGGATGTGGCCCTGAACAAGTTGATCTAGTGGGTGGCAGCCATGTGGAGGCATTGGAACTAAATGAGCTTTAAGGTCCCTTCCAATCCAAACCATTCTGGCATTCTATAAACGAATGGCCAGAGTAGCACTGTCTTTATGTGAGAGATGGACAGCTGCCTTCTTTCCAAATACAAAAAAGAAATATTTATTGAAGATTTTACCGTTTTCATGTAATTTTACCAATTACATCATCCTACAAGGATTTATTTTGTTCATAATATTCTAGACCTTGCTCTATTTCTTTTTATTTTAAACCAAAGCATTAGTTTTTTTCTTTCATGACAGGGCTCTTAATGCACATTGAGTTCTCTAGCAAGCTCTGTCTCAATATCTTATTTCTTCCTTTTCACTTCTAATTGGTTACTGTGTCTTTCAGGTGTTTTTTTATTGAAGCAGTATTTAACTGAAATTCCATCTTTAGGTAGTTAATGAAGGCTTTTTCAGAAGCCCAGGGTTTTGGGTTTTTTTATATGTTTCTCTCTTGCATCCCAAGCAGCCCAAATCATAAGCAAAAATTGAGGGCAGACAGTTGCTCTTGACTGGGAAGTCATTGGGCCATGTGTGTAAACAAGGACACTGTAGGTAGTTTTGGTGCCCTTGATTGCCTTGTTACATCCCTCTGCTGCAGGTTGAGATAGAGATGGAGCATTTTCCGGAGTTTGAAAATGATGTGGAGTTCACTGAGCGACTCATCTCGGAGCAGTCTGTGTTCTGCTTGCCAGCCACGGTGAGCCTAAAACTGAGAGCCCCAAGGAGCTGCAAGGCCAAATGGGGTGGGAAAAACTGTAGGGGTTTGCATCCCTGAGCTCTGAGGACAGGCTAGGAGTTGTGTATGCAAGTGCACATAGTAATGTAATAGTGTGTAGGAGCTGGCTGTCAGCTCCCCGTGCTGTGTGTGGCAGTCTCTGGCTCACTAACAGCCCTCAGTCAGGCTGCCAGGATCTTCCCATCTCCACACTTGCCCAGTATTTCTCAACCTGGCAGAGCTGTATCCCTGAAATCCATATACCCCACGCTTCCTTGCTGAAGGTGCTCCCTCAGAGGAGTGCTCCCGCCTGTGTTCCTTTCCTCAGTCTGTTTCCAGTCCCCCAGCCCTCCAGACACAGGGAAGGCTGAGAACATCTGTGCCTTGCATTCACTTCCAACACTGAATATGGACAGGGCCTTAAATATTCTCCAGCCCTCTCCTTTGCTAATTCCTTTCAGCCCATTCCCTGCACAGTTCACACAAAGTCCTCTGGCCTGTCCCCCTTACAGCATCATGTCTACACAGATGGAGATGGGAGATTTGCTTGGAACAGGAAAAACGGTCTAAGGTAGCAAGAACCAAGCCTTCCTGTTCTACATTGGCTGTATTCATGTGCTGATGCAGCTCATGGTCCAAGGCAGGGCTCTAAAACTGGCACTATCCCAGGTAATCTGCCAGCTTCATCTTTTCTCATTCCAGTGCTTTGAGTACCCAAACTTCTTCCGCGTAGTGACCACCGTGCCTGAGGAGATGATCTTGGAGGCCTGCAGTCGCATTCAGGAGTTCTGTGAGATGCACTACCAGGGTGCTGAGGCGGCCCAGGATCTGGAGTGTGACAAGTAGCTGCAGCTGGCCCCCTGCCTCTGTCAGGCTAGGCCTTGTATGAGGCAGCAGCTGGGCAGGCAAGGCTGCTTCCAGCCAGCCCCACCTCTCCCTGCCCGTAAGCAGCCACTCTCCTGCTGCTTCACTTTTTGTGCTCCACAGACTCCTCAGCATTATGGAAAGAGGAAGACACTTCTCTCTCCTCCTCCACTAGAGCTTGCACATCCTCTTGCTTCCAGTTCCCCGTGTCTCTGTAGACTCAGCATCTGTGCCCTGTGTCGGTCTGTGCTACCGTGAACCAGCTGCAAGCAGGGGCAGAAGGTTGTTCCTGGGTTGGGCCCTGTGGCAAGGGCCCTGTTGGCCTGTGCCTCCGGTGCTGGCCACACTTCCCCTTGGGGACAGGAGAAGGCTGCTGTCTTGGAGGATAAGAGAAAAGTACCCACCTCTCACTTCCCTGTTACCTTAGGAGGCCAGAGCTCTTTATACCGAGCCCTTTGTGTGATAAAGGGAGTAAGTTATTGTAACTTTTTTATTAATAAAAATTCTGACATGGCAGTCCTGCACTGTCCTGCTGTTGCGCTAGGTTAGGCTTGGTCACTGTGTGGGTCACCTTTGCTTACCTCATGGTATTGCAGTGCACCAGGCATGGCCCTGCGTGCCCAGGGCCATCCTGTGTGCCAGCGGGGATATGCTGAGAGTGATTCAGACCCCCAAAGAAACCCACCAACCCTGAGAGCAGGATGGGCCCTGAAAGCTTGACACAGACTGGAGCCAGGCCTGATGATGTTGGCAGCTTGCTGTGGCAGCCTGTCCACTCCCCACAGAACAGTCATGTCCGCACCTTCTCCTTGGCCCTCAAAGCCTCCCCCACTGTGGACCCCAGCAGAGCAGTGGGTGCTGTGTTTGCTGCTGCAGGGAGGCAACTGTCCCCAGGACTGGAGCCAACCATGCCTAAATACTCAAGGCTTGGCATGCCTTTTCTGCTGTAGTGGTGAATCATGGGGTGGCACCCCATGGCTCATACTATTTGTGGTGTGTGTGACATGCCAGTGGTACCAGGGTTACTGATTGCTGAATATGTCAGCTCCATAAAGTAATAAGGAACTGGTGGCCTGTTGTCTGTTTATTCAGTGGAAATGGGAGGAGATGATAATGCCCATTGCAACACGTGTTCTGGTGAGATGTTCCCTTTCTGGAACTGTCAGAGGGGCAACTTGTGGAGTGCCTTACATTGCCACCTGCAGCTCTGTTCACGTGTCCTCCCACAGGGCTGGGATCCACAGGTCAACCCTGCCTCCCCAATGACAGGAGCCAGCTCTAGATTACACCTGGCCAGTCCTGCCAGGTTCTATAATCGTCTAATTGTCTCTCCTTACCTTGCCCAATACAAAATCTGGGTACCAGTACTCCATTAGAGGGGAGGGCTAAATGAGAAAGATAGCAGTGTATGGAAAGGTCTTTGACACATTAGCTGAGTGTCCATGCTACATCTTTTCCTTTTATGGAAAGCAATCCCAGAACAAAAAGAGAGGGAAGCTGGGGCTATGAGTGAATGGTACACAGCTTCAGAGATTTCATGCCATTAGACCTTCAAATAGAGCTGAATAACCAGAATGGCTTAAGAAAAGACATCGACAAGTAACAAGCTGGGTGGTGTATGAAGGATCTGTTGGACCAGGAGACCTTTACAGCATGATGTTGCTGCATTGTTATGCCATCTTGAACCTACTACAGTTTTCATGTACCATCTGCTTCCTTCAACTCTCCTCCATGTACCTTAGGTTCCGTGGTTTTAATCCCCACTACTAATAAACAAATCCTGGTTTTAGAGAAAGCTGATCTTTTGAGATCACTCTTCCTTCAGGAACCCCTTGTCTTTCAGAATCCCCGCAGAGATGTCTGTTAACATGCAAATAGTCTGCAATAATCAACACAATCCTGTTTCTTTTTGTCCCAGCCACATTTAACTGAGAAGGCTGAGAGAGCCAGAGACATAGGCATATGTCTATCTCATAAATCTCAGGATATTTTGATTTCTCAAAGCCACATCCTCCATTGTCATCTTTTGTAAACATATCCTTTTGACCACACCTAGATTTTCCCTGATGCAATAGCAAACTAGCATTAAACCACAAATGTGCTAGTATCATTTTTCAGGTATTATACTCACAGATGCTTTGCGTCATGGTGTGGGCGTAGGTTAGAGCACCCTGCCAGCCATACGAACTAGCTTAAGTTGGAGTTTGGAGGTACTCTGTGCCAAAGGAAACTCCTGCAGCATTGAGACCAAGGAAAAAGTCAAGACACAGATCTGAAGCTGCTCTTCGGAGATGCTCAAACAAGATCTGCAGAGCTTAAGCAGAGCTGCCCCAGTCCCCTTAGAACTGATTGTGGGAAAATAAGGGAAGATTGGCAAGGAGGATTGTAAATACACTCAAGTGTCTTGCAGGTGAAGTGTAGAAAAACACATATATTATACTAATTGTTGTTTAGTCTTGTGTGTTTGGTAAGTGGTACATCTGTCTTTATATAACATAGGTCTGTGCTAGACTTAGAACCACCCTGTTGAAAATGCTTGACATTCCTGCTTTGCTGTGGTAAAGATCAAATCTCAGTGGTAAACTGTGCCTGCAAAAATCCCTGATATACCTGTGAAAACAGCAGGTTTGGTGATCCTTGAGCATGGACTAGACTCCACAGTGCTGGCATCCCTGTTTGTGTGCCTCTGCCTGGGTCCTGCTTTGAGGATTCCCTAGTTGGTGAGGTAATGGAAATAAATTTACTCTGCATTTCATCTGTGTTTTTGTGGTTGTTACTGCATCCTGCCTTGTGCCGGCTCACACACCGATCCACAGCCATCCTCCCTGTCTTAGCTGGGGAGCAGCAGTGCTATACCCTGGCACAGGCTTGCCACGTGTGTCTGCCCTTTTCTGTGCTGTCTGGGCTGGCCATATTTAGGATTAGGGGGATTTACTTCAGATATGGGGACCTAGGCAAGGACACAGCCTCATGCCTTGGGCTCTCTTTGAGAAATGAAGAAACTTCTCAGCTTGAGGTGTGCTAGTCCTCAGCTTCCAAAGGGGCTGGCAGTAGGTTCAACCCTGACAGGGAAACTGGCACTGCAGGTAAGCTGGGATAAATTGCACCTGCCAGCAGTGAGATCATCAGTTCCCCCAGGTGTTTTAGGAACCTCAAGGTAGCCTGGGTGCTGGTGCTGGCCTCACCCACTCCCTCTTTCAGTAGCCCTGACTGCCTTCAGCTGGTCAGTAGACCAAAGGGGAGGTCTCTGAGGGTCTTCCTGCCTTGGGGCCATGGCCTTTGTCTGCAAGAGCCTGTCTACGCTAGCCTGCGCTCTGCCATTGTGTAGCCGTGCTGTACACCTGCAGTGGGAAGATGTGGTTTTCACTGATTTGGACCCAGGATGGTTGCAAGGAAGCAGTCTGGGGGATGATTGTGGAGGCCCTGCTGAACCAGAGCCCAGCCTTTCAAGGAGCTCAGGTAAGGCCTGAGCAGTGCATGGCAGTGGAACCCCAAGGGAAGGTGTCTGTGAAAAACTTTGTATGTGAGTCCTAGCACATAGCCTTGTTCTCCTGGGGCATGCTGCTTTGTCAGGGGCCAAAGGAGCTGACCTGCTCTGGTGGCATTGCCCACCAGAGGCACATAGAGGTTTCCACAAGCATGAGAAGTGGCCAGGAAGAGATCGTGGATGTAAGAGGAGGTGGTAGCAGTGGGCTGGGAGACAGTACTTACTCGAGGTGAATGGGAGGGATTTTGTAAACCAGACTATGAGAGTGTAGAGGAGCTCTGCAGGAGAAGGAAGGCTTAGCATAGTCAAAGTCATGCCATTGACAGGACAGCCACACAAGACACATCCTCAGCAGGGTTCCAGTAGATAGAAGGCACCTAGCTAAGCTTAACAACCAGTCAGAACAAGGTTGAGGTTGTGTGTTCTACACTGGCCTTCAGCCTCAGTCCCCAGCATTGGGGAGAGCCTCCTGAAGGGCAGGAGCACTGGAATCTTCCTCATGGTTTGGCTGTCTGGTATGGGCTCTTACAGTGTTGGGAGCCCACATCAATACCAGCCCTTTGCTTTGTCATATATTGTCTTTGTTTTCCTTACTTGTCTCGGGTCAGTGTTCCCCAAAACTGCCAAAGCAAAGGGGTGTTGTCGATAAGTCTGAATTACTTATTTCCTGGATACCTGACAGAAATAGTTGGTGCTAGCACAGGGTCTTCTGCACTCCAGCACATTGCATGGGCTGTGCATGCCTCAGGTCTGCTTGTTGCTCTTGTTTCTCTCCACTCTAAACTAGCTGTTCTGCTCCCCCTTCAGTTCCTGTGCTGATTTCCAGTTTTAGACTGCCGATGCACATCAAGAAGGCAGAAGCTGACCAGTGAAATTAATTCAAAAATTGAATATATATATATTTCTTACTGTTTTCCCCATTTCTGTAATGTGTTCATAAAGTATTATGTGACCTCCTTCTTTCTCTTGTGTTTTCTCATTTTCCTCTTCCCCCACCACTTGATATTAGAGTGCTATATTACGATGAAGGCAAGAAATGATACTGCAACTGTGCAAGGGTGAGAGAGGAAAAAGGTTAGCCACTATCCTTGCTCTTGCCTGACACAGCTTTGGGTTTTTATGTGCCAATTCAGACAAGTCTATTTATCTCAAAGTGTCTCTAAATAAAAATATAACTTTAAAACTTACGTCAAACACAAGGAAAAAGCCACAGGTACATCAGCTTGTCCTTTGAGAGATACTGCCATATAGGGCACCATATCAATAATTTGTCTAATTTTTCATCTTTCTGGAAGGCATATGCGACAACATCTGCTCTAGCTCAGAAAGAACTTTCTCTGACTGGAATTTAACATAGGCATTGCACCTCTGCTCCTATGCCTTCTGGAGCTTCCCTCACTGCTGCATTCTTTCCATCCTCTATGAATGATGACTTCTAAAGCAACCAGGGTGACTGTATACAGCATCCCTACCAAAAAAGACTAAAAAGACTCTTTTCTGAAAGCAGAATTCCCTTTTGTTGCCTTCGACCCATTATAAGTAATGAGCAATTGACATAGAGACTTTTTTTTTTTTTTTGGTAGATTACTGTCAAGTTTGTTTACTGCAAGGAGCAGGGTTTTTCCTGTGCATTTCAAAACAAAATATAGCAGTACTCAAATTCAGCACAGGAGACCATGCATGGCCCTTGTGTGAACAGTGACATTGCAGAGTCATAAATTTTCATTTTCCTCTACAGCTTCAGAAGTGTAAGCTAGAAAACAGCTGAAATCCCTCTGCTTTGAAAGGGAAACATTCACCAATGCATAATCACAGCATTGGCCCTTACAGCAGCTCCCCAGCATCGTACCTTTGTGATGCAGAAAATGTGAACTATCCCATCACACACCTGAAAGTGACAGAGATTTTGGCAGCATGATTACCTTGAGCTGCTTTACATATCAGCCTGGTATGAGTCTTGTTCTTCAGGGCATGTAAGAGCAGATATCAAAAACTTGTGTAGATTGAAGACTGCAAATAGGGAGAAATTACTCCTGTGTCTTGATTTTAAAAATTGTAATTATTCCAAATACATTTTTTTTTATTGTAGGTTCATGGCAGAGGAAAGCAGTTCCCACAACATGCAGCTAAACATACCCATATTGCCAGGAAATCCTGTTGCTGCCAAAAGCATCTTAAGTTCCAAACAAGTCTGGAAAAGTGAATAGAAAAATGTCTAGGTGATATAAAATGCAAAGACAAGCTTGATCTGAACTGATTTTAGACAGCTTCTGTGTCTACTCACAGACATCACTCTTGTCACAGACAACAGAAAGAAACAGGATCTTCCAGGGCATCACTCACTAGCTTATTTTTAACATCTGCGTTCCGAGAGGTGACTCGTGTACTCCAGATCCCTGGCTTCAGGGAGGAAATGTTTTTCTTGTTCTCTTCCCTAGGCATCTCCTCTAGATGATGGCAGAAGACAGGGCACGGGGTTAGTCAAACCTTACAGCTGATCAGGTTTCACTGCCATAGGTATGCCTGGTTCTCTTATCAGCTGTCAAAAGCATGCTTTCAGGTAGGGAGGAATCTCCAGTATAAGCACTGTGGAGGTAAACTCTAGTCTATACCATTTGCATTATTCCTCAGCCTATTTCTGTTGTTTCTGCACTGGGTCAGGTGTGACCTGTTTATGCATGCTTGGGCGCACAGTACATACTGCTTACTTCTCTGGGGTGCAAGAAATACAAAGTGTGATTACATGGGCAGTTCACAGAGATCACTAGTCTCTGAGTCCACAGAGAAAGGGTAGAAAATAGAAATGTGTCATTCCCTGGACATATTGCAACAGGCCTTTGTTTTTCCTGTGCTGAGGACCCCAGAGCTGGATGCAGTATTCCAGGTGGGGTCTTGCCAGAACAGAGTAGAGGGGAAGAATCTCCTCCTTCATCCTGCAGCCCATCCTGCAGCTTTTGGTGACACACAGCCCAGAACGTGACTGGTTTCTGGCCTCTTAGCACACACGGCTGGCTCATGTGAAGCTTCTTGTCCACCCCCAAAGTCCTTCTTAGAGCTGATATCAGTCCATTTTCCACATGGCCTGTATTTGTGCTTGGGATTACTCCAACCCAACATCCTTCTGCTTTGCATCATAAAGCTTCTGAGTCAGACATATGGGGAGCATGTTGTTTGTTTCCAGGAGCCAGAGGTTTCCTCCTTCAAGTGTCACAATGTGCAGGTCTCAGGAAAAACTGTGTGCCAGACTAGTTTGTCCTCCCAAATCTCAAATCGAAGGAAGAGCATATTCTCCTCTGTGCAACTGCTCATACTACAGAGGATGCCCTGTGGAAAGCTCAGACAAATAAAACTGGGACATGGCATATATACAAGTAGAAAAATCTGCTCAACCCTTTGACAAGATGACTGCACAGTAGTACTCAGTGCTGTCATAAAGTCTACAAATTGATGCCAAGGGATCAGCATATCTTGGGTGAACTACATACAGCTGGAACAGAAGTTTTGATCCATCTTTGTTCATGCAGCTGTTAGCCAGGGAGGAATAATCCTTTAGGAAGAGCCACTCAAGTCGTGCCTTTACAGAGGCTTTCTAACACCTCATGATGAACAGGGAAATCCTGTGCGTCAGTGCAGGGCATGGGAACACATATCAGAAGTCCAGATTGCACCGAACATTGCATGGTTCTCCACAGGGCCCTACCTGGACCACTGCCAACTTCTCACCTTGTTTCCCAGCCCAGGGTTACCAGGGCTTGACCATCTGTGTTTGCAACGCAACAAGTGAAAGGGAACATGACCTGCCCCATTCAGATTGTCCCTCCTGCTGGAAGCACCAGCCTTGCCCAGATTTTTTCTTTTGCTGTCTCCTATACTCTACTTGCCCTGAGAGCAGCAGTGCAGTCATTGGGAACACAAAGAGGACACCATTAAGAGGTCTATATCTCTCCAGACTGTGTGACAGAATCTATGAGACCTGGAACAGGAATGACCCAAAGCAACTGTCTCTGTGTGTAAGTATTTCTCTTGAGCCCAGTGCTGCCCTGTTTCACTGCCTTACCTGGCACAGTCCCATTGCAACTCCAGCACCCTTGTGAATCATTAACAGGCCAAGTCCAGCTGCTCCTTTCACAGCTTGTCCTTTCACACAGTTTTCTTTCCCAGCCCCCAAATGTTTAATTCAAGCAAGGTACAGACAGAGAAGAGTAAAAAAGATTTTATGTGAATCTGCATCTGCTGACACAACAACCAGCCAGAGCAATAGTAGGAAAGTATGCCCTATCTCTGCACTCATGGTGGGCAAGCTGGTCATCTTTGCAACTTGTTTGTCTTTGCTCTGACATTCTACAGACATCCCTGTTCCTGCTCTTACAGGCGACAGTATTTTTTGGGGCTTGTAATAGGAGTTTAAAGTACATCTCAGTCTCCTTCATGAACTTTCTGGCCCTGTTCCTTTACTAGCAGCACTTGGTCATTCACACCCCTGCAAGAAGCTGCCATTTCCGTACCTTTTGCTTAGTGCAGGGTGGAGCTTCCTAGTTTAAGGCTGGTCAAAGTAGGCGGGCAGTGTAGAGCAGTCGGTCTTAGAGCTGGGATGTACACGAAGAGGACAGGAAGGGGCAGGCACAGGTGTAGGTAGGAGCTAAGTACACGTGTATGTGAGACCCCAGCATGAAGACAGAGTGCCTGTGCATGAATGCACTGTTGTTCGTGTGACTGCCTGGAGACGTGTGTACCACAGCAGTGAACGTGTGTGAGGGCAACTTTGCTTGAATCAGGTCTGGTGGTGCTTCACAAGGACTTGTTAAGGTGAGATTTTCAACCATTTCTTGGTATCTAGCGTAGATGCTCTTGATGCCAGCAAATTGTGACAATTTTCTGTATACAAGCTGTAGATCTGGCTTAGAGGGTAGTTCCTGCTTCTCCAGACTGTCTTCTCAGTGCCCTTGCTCAGCTTCTCCCACTAGTGACAGTCATGCCAGCTGCTCACCCCTGAATGGGCAGATGACTTCTCATTCTGCAAAAATGGACCAGGCCAAATTGAAGCAGCAGTTGAAAAAACTGTGAGCAACCATCAGTGCCATCAAAGACCAGTGGCAGGAGCTTCTCTGGTGCCAGATTCTCTTTGCTATACTGCCACCGTTACAGCACTGTACATGTCTGGAGAACTCCCTCAGACTGGCAGAGCACTCAACATTAGTTTGCACAGCACAAGGTGGTTTTGGGCCATAACTGCCTCACACCTGCCAGAGACATGCACATGTTAAATAAACCTGTAATCTGAGGATATGGCACCCAATGCTGAGTGCTTTTCATGGGTGCATTTCCCTTGGGCTGCTTGGTGCTTTCTGTAACACTTGCTCTTTGCCAACATCAAGCTTTTCCAAGATCCCTACGTTTTTCTAGAAAAGCCTAAGACTCTGCTTTTTTTTTTTCCTTTTGTTTTTTTTTTTTCCTTTTTTTTTGAAACAAGCTGCTCTGGCAGTATTTACATGCCTTTGCTGTGGGAGACACTAACATGTTGACACTGCATCCATTGTGCCCTGAGATTCTTCCACTTCTTTCTGCTCTCAGCCAAATCTTGGCTCTTCTCTTTTAGCACACGCACTGCTAACAGTCTGCTTTTCATGTTCTGCAGCCGAGATTGTCTCAATTATTCTGGGCTGATCTTTACTTGCCAGCTCTGTGAGAACTTCATCTTTTCACTTTTGCAATATGAAATTAATTCCATCACTGGTGATTGTGGATGTTTGCTTTAGAGAAAATGTGGTTAAGCTTAAGACCTTAGTTTAGAAACATCCCAGCACCCATGATTGAGAAATACAGCGGTGAAAAATAAGGTTATATAATCAGTATTTCTCTCATATTAGGGAATGTATGATAGATAGTATAATAGGATGCTGCTCTTTCATTCCTCTTCATCAGGCACACAATTAATTTCAGTTCTTCTACTCTCTGTGGAACAGACTTGTGATGGCAACAATTATCACTGCTTCTTATATGAGTGAAGAAGCTGTTGAAACTGTGGTCTAACATGAAGTCCTTTCTATCAAAAGCAGTCACTCTGTGAAATATCTAAAACATCCAGCTATCCCACCCTGGGATAAAAGTATACTCTTGTTTCCTGAGAAAAACCTGATTTCATTGTCATACTCAAGCAATTCACATGTAGGTTTCCAAAGAAACAACTCTTTGTGTGGTTTTAAATCTGCCTGGGTATCTACCTTCATGCCATTGTTCATGTCTGCTCAACAGAATTTTTCTCAATTAATAGCTTCCGGCTATATTCCAGGAACTCTGTCAGGAGTTAGAATAACAATATTAATGGTGCCAGATGGAAGTGATATCATCAAAGTTCATTTGGAAGCCAGGACTTTTGGTAAACACTGCTTGTGTTCATTTGCAAGGAAGAAGCTGATATATCACTTATTTTTACAATAGTCTTTGTTTGCAGCTCTTCCTAGGGTTGGTCCAAATAGCAACCTGATCCAACTCCTTGTCAGACCTGAACACTACAGGGCATTTTTGTAACAAAAAAAAAAAAAAAAAAAAAAAAAAAAAAAAAAAAAATCAGAGGGCTTCTTGTTCAGGAAGCAGGAATGATGTGGTCCCTCTCTAAATGCACAGCCCCAGCCCCATCCTTGCCAGACATTACTAAAGTAAAATTCATATTGTGGTAGCACCTGTTGGCAACAACCAGACTTACCCCTCAGGCTGGGTATTTTCCTTATTCTGAGAAATTATAATTGCTGTCTTATAAACCCTAAGCTCAACACAAATGCACAGCAGGTTACTAAGATAAAAAAGCCAATTTATGCATGTACGTTGGAGGCAAAGATTAGTACTGTTCCTTGCTGATTAGCAGCAGTCACTGTGTGAAAATCTAAAACATCAGTACTAGAGGACCTGAAATCATGGGAGGAGGCACCCCTGTGCAAATTAGTCTGAAAGCTTTGCTGCAGAGGAAAATTGAGGCAGGGCATAAGGAGGAGGTTAGGGAAACTTTGGGAACGTTCAAAATTACTGTGGACCCAGATGGCATGGCAAGCATGTAGTAGGGAGGCAATATCTGCATTGCAGCTGAGTCATTTTATACCTCTGCTGCTTGACTAGGGGGGCTGCTGCTTGGCATGGGAATAGCTGCTTGAGTCTCGTGCAACTGTGGACTGCACAAAAGCAGTGTACAAAGCTGTAAGGGCCTGGGCTTGGATGCTGCTCTGTATGGCATTAACATCCTGCCCTAAAAGCCCTGCTCTCTCTGTCCTGTCTTGCTGTGCATCCCTCTGGAAGGACTGACCATGACTAGGAACCAGAAAAGTTTTTTCTGTTTTAGTTCACCTTGGGAAAATACAAAGCAAGCTTGCACTAGCAAGAGAGGTGAGTCTCCACTGCGGCACAGCTAAACTGACAAACCTGGCAGATGGCAATGGGGAGCACTCTGTGCTGCCTGGGCTTCAGCGCTGCACAAGGAGCCCGTCCCAAGGGGCAGCCCATGCTGCAGATACCCAACCTGTACTTGAGGCACAGTCAGGCACTGCTGGGGGAGAGGAGAGCACACAAGACAGGAGTAATTGGCAAAGTGTTCTTTAATGTATTTTTTAAAAATTTAATGAATTCTTTCTGCCTCAGATCCCATCTTCAGTGGTGTATTTCCTTCAGATTACTGTGCCAGCTGGTATTCAGGCTATGAATTCTTTCTGTGGTATTTTCATGCCATGTCTCCAATGGCATGAAAGTTTTTAGACATTTTCCAATAATTCAGTCATCCTCCACAGGCAGAAGAGAGGTTTAGTGTATGAAACCCATGTTTGGGCGGACCTTTGAGTTCAACTAGCACATTCTATTGAATGTCTCCTCATAAAAGACCAATAGGACGAGTGGGCTTGGAGGGAGGGATAGCAAGTGACAGCCGTTAAAAAGGAGTTAGGCCAAGAAGGGGGTTAATGGGGCAGGTAAGCAGTTAAGCCTGCCTACACAAAGATGGGTCTTTCTAGCAAAATTGCCTACAAAGCTCTGTCTGGAGGAGATACTGTTCTTGGATTTATTACAGTGCCATTTATTACAGTTCTTCCTTTGGTAACAATATGTGTGGTGACAATAAATGTTTCCTGAAATTTCAAAAGGAGTATAATCAAAACAAAAAGGAAACCTACATTGTATGTTTACATCATATCGGCATAAAAATAATTGTAAATATTGGTCAGAGCAAGGTGTTTAAAAGTAAAATCTGGAACTGTTGAATCCTGAACACCTCAGCAAAAAGGGAGGGTTTGCATTTTTCCTTCATAAAAATTGCCAGGATGGTTTGCAGTGATTATGCACATGAAGTACACATTTGTCTGTACCGACTTACTTCAGTGCACTCAATTAGCTCTTAAACTTTGATAAAAGTGCAGACAAGTTTTTCACTATCTTCTAAGACTCTATTAGAATGGCTTCCTGACAGACAGTGGTTTTGCTGTAGAAAACCTTCAGCCCTGCAGTACATATGTCCTTTGCAAAGACACCTTGTGTAGTGGTTGTCACAGGGTTACTAGTAGTGTGGCAGCTTTCCAAACTCTTGTGCCTGCAGAGGGAAGCACAGGAGCCTGATGCACCACATCCTGCCTTTTTCATCATCTTGTGATGCTGAACTCCCTCTGTCTTTGCAGGTCCCTTGGAGTCATGGTGAAGTCTAGAAGAGTGCAGGTGCTCCTGATTCTGGTAGTTCTGTCCTTCCTTCTTATCTACTTCCTACCCTGCAGCAACAATGCCCATATGGAAGAAAAACCTTCTCCTGTCCACATCCTCATTCTCTCCTCCTGGCGGTCAGGATCCTCCTTCACTGGACAAATCTTCAGCCAGCACCCCCGTGTCTTCTACCTGATGGAGCCTGCATGGCACGTTTGGGTTAAGATGTACCAGAACAGTGCCAAAGTCTTACACATGGCAGTGCGGGACTTAGTCAGGTCGGTCTTTCTGTGTGACATGTCTGTGTTTGATGCTTACATGTCTAGCCAGAAGAAAAAGTCTGATTTATTTCAGTGGGAGACAAGCCGAGCCTTGTGCTCCCCACCTGCTTGTGACTCATTCAGTCGCAGTGACATAATCACTGCAGGCAATTGCAAGACCATCTGTGGCAAGTACCCATTCAGCAAGGTGGAGGAAGCCTGTAAAACCTATAGCCATGTTGCCATCAAGGAAGTTAGGTTCTTTGACCTGAAAGTTCTCTATCCCCTTCTCACTGATCCATCCCTGAACCTCAAAATCATTCATTTGGTACGTGATCCCCGGGCTGTGTTCAGGTCCCGAGAGAACGCAATGGCAGACCTGAAACGTGACAGTAACATTGTTGTGGGGTCTCAGAAGACAAAGGGAGAAATGGGGCCCTACAACACAATGCAGGTAATCTGCAAAAGCCACGTTGAGATATACAAGGCAGGAAGTCAGGCTGCTCCAAGCTTCCTGAAAGACCGGTATCTGCTGGTTCGCTATGAAGACATTGTCAGAGACCCGCTAGCAAGGGCTGCTCAGATGTACAGGTTCGCAGAACTCCATTTCACACCAGAGCTTCAGAAGTGGGTCCACAACATCACCCACGGAAAAGGTCATGGAGCACAGGCCTTTGATATTGGGTCGAGAGATGCACTGAGAGTATCCCAGGCCTGGAGAAAGACACTTCCCTTCCAGAAAATAGAAAAAGTGCAAAACGTGTGCAAAGATGCAATGGATTTGCTGGGCTACCGGCTTGTTCAGTCTGAAGAAGAGCAGAAAAATATGTCTCTGGATCTTTTGTTTGCCCAGAACTCCTCTGAGAATCAAATTTTGAAGGCAGAAAAGCTGGTCTCTGCATCTACTTTCTGAAGGTTGCAGAATGCTGAACTATTCACTAGAGCTAAAGAGGACAGAGGTGCAGGCATAGAAGAGTAGGAGCATGTATAGATGCAAGAGCAAGTGGTACAAGAACCTGACTACATTCAGGAGAGCTCTCAGCAGCACAGGGTCACTCTCCAAGACGCCTGGAGATACAGCCACAATGGAGGCTAAAGTAGTGCAAGTTTGTTTTCCAAATTAATTATGTTTAGGTTGGAGCACACAGAATGCCAAAGGAGTAGGACTAGATGGCAGAAGCTCAAACCCCCCACAGACCACAGCTGAAGACTAGGGAAACCACATGGAGCAATTGCACTGCCAAGGAAGAGGAAATATAAAAGGAAGCTGAATAAAGAAAATATTGCTTCACATGCTGCCATGCATGATATGTAGTGCCAGAAAAGATGCAAGGATGACCAGACGTTTGGTTTCTGGAAAGATGTTGGGCTTTGGTTTGATTTTGTGTTAGGTTTTTTTGTTTTGTGGGTTTTTGGGTTTTAGTTGTTTTTGTGTTTTTTTTTTTTTTTAATGGTTGCTTTTTCAAGTCCAGTTTTTCTTTTGCTCCATTTATGTGCCTGAGTATCCAGCCTTGGTGGCACAGGTGGGGAAATGTTTGTGTTCACTTACTGTATAATGAGAAAATGGAATAAACCAGCTATTGCTGAAAAAAAACCTCCTGGGTTTTCCTGTGGGAAACCATTTCTGTGATTATGTGAATCCATATTTTTTTTTAGCTGAAATAATTCTGTATTCTCGCTTTCAAAGCCAAGAACAGTTGTTTTCCTGGGAATTCCCACAGTCCACATGGGTGGCAGAAGATTCATGCTAAGGCTGAGATCCTAAAGACAAGGTAAAGACATAGATTTCATTGGTAAAAATACCGAAACTGAAAGACAGGTTAATGGGAGTGGATTGAAGAAACCAATAGAAGATCAGGAATTTCTCCTATTGAAATATTTGGTGAGAGTATTTCTAGTCTTGGAGCATAAAAAATAAATTTAACGGACTATGCCATTCTCCCACCTCCAATGGGAATATATAGTTCAAACCTGAACAACAGAATTGTTTTCACCTGGTTTTAAGTGTTCCAGAAGACAAGGAGAGGAGGATACCCTTTCTATATGGGTATCTGTGTTCCTAGAGCTAAACCTCTAATCCCTGAAAAGGGCGGGATATTGTATTATGGAAATAATAGTCTTATTACTAGGGATTGTGTTGAAGGACAAAATCCATGCTGAGCAGGCAGCACTGGCCTCATGGTAGGTAAGTTCACTGAAAGCAAGGTATCCTCCTTTACACTCTGCTTATGCAAATTTAGGGCAGGCTAACATAGAGAAGTGGGAGTTGCACTGAGCCACAGGAGGACAGAGCCACTGTTTTTCCTTATAGCCCCTTTAAAATGGAACTTAACATATTCAGCTAAAAGCAGCTAAAATCCTGCTCTTACTGAAGTTATAGTGAAGAGCTTCCTCCTGTAAGTGCCAAGAAGCTGGATTTTGAGCAAAAATAGGTTCTTTTGGGTACATTGCTACTTATCTCTACATTAACCAATGTCAGCTTGAGTGGCTTAAGTTTTATTATGAATACTTGTTTTCAGTGGATACAATCAATTCTGTGTATCATGTGTTTACCTGCATAAAAACCTCCACCGTGTTTCAAGTCAGTAAAAAAATGGGGTAAAAGTAACATATGATGCATTTTTCTAATGTACTGTTTTGAAAATTACTTACACTTCTGCTTCCTAAGCTTAATCAGAGAAAATGCAGAATTGTTGATTTCAGTATGCTTTTATTACAGTCCTTTAGGTATATTTCCTCAATACAACAATTAATAGGATTTTCTTTTTTTCTGGAACAGCAAAGTCTGCTGCCAGTCTGGTTACATGAAAATGTAAAGTTGTCTTGATTCGGGCAAAGATAAATCCAAATACTTTTTGGAGGAGGAAAAGAAAACAAAAATCTCCCAAAATATCAAGATACTGATGATGACATGTAAAATTATAACTACGTCCTTTGGCATACGCAATAAAAATGCATATGCCAAAGGACGTAGTCTGTTTAGAAGCAAACATTAAGTTTACATTGTACAAGTTTAAAAGAGTAAACTCTGTTTTTATACTAATGAAATGCAAGATGGAAAATTCTCCAGTCAAAATGACATTCAAAAGCTGACTCTGTGATACTCCTGCCTGTTGCTCTTCAAACTGGTGCATACAATCAGTTTTTCATTGGTAACTCTAGTTATGAAAGCAGAGAAATAAATTTACTTTGATGAATGCTGGCTAACTCTAAAAGGAAGCAAATAGGAAATACCAAAATTTCAGATAATAGTTTGCAGACCCAGAATTTCTGTCTGTAGAATTCTCTTTAACTCAAAGTTCTTGTATGTGCATTGCCTCTTTGCTCACTTTTCCAGGTATATACAAATATTGCTGCTCCAGGCAATAATAGAAAGAAACTTCTTTGAGCCACAAAAAGAACCTTCCTGACCTTTTGTGATAGTAGAGGAACCTGATAGGAATACGGAAAACCAAACTGTCTCCAGCGTGTTGAAAGGAGCATAACTGTGTTGTATGTAAGACAAAGCACAGAAAACAAGGATTTTTATCGTGGGAAGACAGAACCAGAAGTAGAACCATACAACGTGGTGTCACCTCTGGGTCCTCCAGGTTTTCACCTGCTAAAAGAGACCCAGACCTACGTGCATGCACAAGCAAGAGCATCTGTGGACAAGAAGTGCCTTTTAGGAGTTCATAACAGAAGAAAGAGGGCAACTGAGTAAACTGTGGTCTTTGTGTCTTAGTTCCTACAGCTACTGAGTGCACAAGTACACATGGAAAGATTCTCAGCGTTAGACAACGTGTCCATAAGGCTCAGCAAAGGCAAAAACACTGTATGTGAACTCAGAAGTTTGCACTGCACCTTAGGCTAATTGCTCCAATAAGACAAACTCACTCTTAAAATACGTGCCACTTTGAATTATAAAGAGACAGAGTAAATCTGACCATTTTATATTGCGGCTATTTAATGTATTCTACCTCTCACTTTGAATTCTAGAGCAGTTTTGTTAAACAAGACCATTGCAGCACTATGTTGCTACTGACATGTGTACATAGCCCTAGCTAGAATAAATAGGAGTTTTCAGCTACAAAAGGTGACAGGTCTCCTGTTCATGAACCTGGTCATTAGCAAAACTTGGATTTCAAACCAAGCTGGTAACATTCCTAATGTAAAAAAAAAAAACTTCATTAGCTATGTTGTCTTGCATTCCCCCATTAAGTGCTTGTCTGGCTTCCACAGGAATCTCAAATAACTGTTCAAAGTCTGAATAGCACAACTATGCCAAATAATTCTCACTTTTTTAGTCCAGTAAAGCACTGTATAATGCTGTTTTAGCATTTATTTGGTTACAATGGGTAACTCCTTGAATAATCAGTTGGTGTTGCAGTGGTTTCCTGAAACAGCAGTCTCATTATATTGTTTTTTTTTTAATTTTCAATATAATTTTAATTTGGCTTAACATCAGCCATTTCACAATTCACCTTAATTTTCTGAGTGGCATAGTGCAATATGCTAAAAACCCAAAATGTTAGCTCTTTAGAGAGGTTAAAAAATCCAAAAACCAAACTTCGCCTTTGCCAGCCCATTTTATTTCACCAAAAGAGTGAATTCCAGATTTTTAGGACTTGCTTCAAATAGTATTAAAATAAGTAACCAGAGCACAATTTCTGGCTAGAAGTACTGAGTTTTTCAGATTATGACTTTATCCTAGTAATAGTGTTCTCTCTCAAATGCAACTTAGGTGATAGATACATAACCTCTGATCATTCCCTCAACTTTCATTTCCTACTTCAACTATTACTCACAACCCCAAAAGCTGGTGTATTTTTCCCAAGCAGAATATACAGCCTGGTACAAGCATTCCTTTGATTAAAGCAGCTGCATCTTAGATCTGCAGAGATGCAAAACAGACATTTTAATACAAAAAAAATAAAAGCATTTCTGAAACTTCAGAACTTTGATCAAATTTTCCACTGTGTTTCTGAAATGACTATTACATTTATGTAACTGTTCTAGATCAATGTCCTCTTGTTAACTCTCTCTAAACACTATCCGCTTTGCTACATTTTCAGCTCCAAATTTGGCTATCAATTTATTTCTGACATGTTCATCATCCTTTTGCAATTCTAAATCATCCTCTCTGCTCCATACAGGGTACCCATCCAAGCGCTGCCCAGTCTGCAGAAAGTATGAAGTAGCTTCCACGTCACCGCTGTTTTTCAGAAAGGCCTGTGTAACAGTGAGCAGGTCTACAGCAAACTTCTCCATGAAGCGCTCCATAGTTTTTACTACCTGTCCCACCATACTGGAAGAAGAACAAGTGCTTTTTGGTCTTTCTTGCCTTTGTAACTGAATGTCAGGGAAAGCAGAGTCCTCTGGCCCAGTTTTCAGCTCAGATGCTGTTTCTCCTGGGGACCTTCTCACTCCATCTTGTGTGGAAAGTTCTGCAACATCTGAAGAATCACTTTCTGACTAACGGTAAGAGAAGTGGAATCACCAATTAGAGATAGTATTTTCTGGCAAATCTTTTACCACTGCAACCAACCACCTTTTACTCTGACTCTACAGTGTATGTATTAAAACGTCAGAAATTACTAAGCATAGTAAAAGTTAGTGACTGAAGCAAAGCCGTATGTGTTAGAGGCTGCACATGATCACAAAAATCCATAAATTATAAGGGAGAATTTGAACAAACTAAAGCATAAAAGGCAAAAGTCAGTGTTGATGCAATGGCAGGAACATTTTTTGCCTGAGGTGAAAGGATGACTTCCATTTGCTAATACAGCTTTTAATGTGACAACCCCCATGACATAAACCTCCTCACGCTAACTTGCACAGGGAAGAAAATCGCACCAGCCAGGCACCATTTATCGCAAACCACATAGACGACAGCTCACAGTTTAGCCACAGCAGAAGTGGTATCGCGGTGCAAACTAATTTCATGTGTTAATCATGAGTTTCTAATGGGGTTTAGAATCATGAGTTTGCCCGGTGCCATCTGTGACACCGGGGAAGGCCTGCCCCGAGCACTGCGTGCGGTGGAGGCTGCTGCTCCCCAGGCTGGCCCCAGTCGCTTACCTCCGTGCTCTCGAACTCCCGATTAGCTGCCGCGAAGAGACCCTTGATCTGCGTCGGATCCTCCGTCTGCGGGGGCTCTGCGGAAACACGCGGGGATCGTCTGCCAGGCCACAGCGACCCACGCCGGTCGCCGCCACCACGCCCCCTCGCAACCCTGCCCCGCCGCTGTGGCCCCCGCTCACCCCAGAGCCGCGGCAGCAGGTGCCGCAGGTAACGGTCACGCATGGCCTGCCAGCTGTGCCGCGTCAGGCCGCTCCGCTCCAGCTCTATCCACAGCGCACGGCCGCTCACCCGCACCATGCCCTGACCGCGCACCGCCTGGAGCAGCGCCGCATCCTCCGCCTCCGTGAAGGCCAGGCGGCCGTGGGATGTCAGTAGGAAGGGCTCCAGCGGCAGCCGCTGGTTGCGCTTCACGCACTCCGCCACGTACTCGGTCGAGACGGCCCCGTCGGGAGCCACCTCGCCGGGCTGTGCCAGGAGCACGGCCCCTGGCTCCTGCACCCGACACAGACGCCCACCGCCCGCCAGCACTAGGGGCGCCAGGCGCAGCTTGGCTAGCCCGGGCCGCAGGTAGAACCGCATAGGATGCCCGTCATCCCACAAGAATAGCGATCGGGATCGCGCTGCTCCGACCCGGCCGCCCGCCATCGCCACCGAGACTCCGCCCTCCGCCATTACTGCCTGCGCAGGCGTGCAAGGGCGGAAGGGCGGAGGCGGCGGCAGCTGCGGGGCGATGATGGCGGCGGCGGCGGCGGCGCGCGAAGGCAACGTGGAGGAGATTGAGTCGCACCTCAGCAAAAAGTGAGGGTGGGCGGGTAATCAGGTGGGGCCGGGCCGGGGAGGTGAAAGTGAAGTGTGTCCAGCTGAGCCGGTGCGTTGTCTCCGTCAAGGCGCCCGTCGGAGCGCTATGCTGAGCTCCGGCGCTGCGCGGCTCCGCAGCTGGGTCTGGAGGGCCGCGCCCGCGCTCCGACGGCAGCAGGCACTTCACGACCAAAGCAGGTCGGTGCTTTGCGTCTGGCTTGGCCCGCTTCTTTCCTTACGGAGTCGGGGAAGGTGGGGTCAGGAGCGCGACGGGAGCCTGAGGGCCATGGGGGAATGGGCTGGACCGCGAAGGTGGCTTCGGGAACCCTACGTTACTTAGCGGGGGGTTTGCCTTCTTTCACTTACACGCTGCGTAGGGCTGATAGGCTCCTATGGATAAAATGGAGTGCGTCAAGTCCTTGAGCACGCGTCGGCAAGGTCTGTCTAAGCGATGTTTAATTTCGCTTTCACTTTCTGTGAGTGCTTGCATCGTAGGGGATTATTTTGGCTATTGGAAAAAGTAAGAGAAGTGGTGGGGTTATTTGTACTGTTCGGTTTTGGCAGAATCCTGCCAGTCGTTTCCCTGTAGAAGTATTAGAGTACTTGCTGCATCCATTTTCCTTCTCTTTTGTAGTGAGCTGAAGAGACGTTTAAAGGCTGAGAGAAAAACAGCTGAAAAAGAAGCAAAACAGAAAGAGCAAAGTGAAAAGCATTCAAATAAGCCTTCCCTGACTTCTGAGGATAATGTTGGTGCTGATGAGGAGAGCTTGGATCCAAATGTGAGCATCTGGTCCCATGCTTATTAGATGTTCTGTGAATCAGTCTTACTGACTAGCATTTAATTTTTTTATTCTTGGGTAATTAAAAGGTTAAAAGGGGAGAGATGTATATTCCTACATTAGGGCAGCTACATTTAAATTCCTAGCCTGTAACATATTTTAAGATTCTGATAAAATAATTTGATTTTGTTTGTTTCTGGTGACAGCAATACTATAAGATCCGTAGCCATGCAGTCCAACAGCTGAAGGGCTCCAGTGAAGATCCCTATCCCCACAAGTTCCACGTTGACTTGTCTCTCTCAGATTTTATAGACAAGTACAGCCACCTGCAGCCAGGAGATCACCTGACAAACATTACCGTGAGAGTGGCAGGTAAAAGTTTACGTGGGATACAGAAAAATGGAAAGTCTTAGCTGCTTTTATTGATGGGTTGGTCTTTTTTGAATTTTGCTGATCTCTTACTCAGACATGAAACCTTGTAGCAGTGTTAAACTATTCAGGACATACCCTTCAGATTGAGTGGACTTGTGCAACATCCCTTGCAACTATAAGATCAGTTTGTATGTAACATGGGTTCTGGGACCCAAAGTTTTTACAATCTTATTTGCACTAGATTTCATTTTGAGACTTAACTGCTTTTCTTTCACAGTTAAGTAGTTCAAAGCTGATGATTCTGAGTGATAGTACTGTGGCTTTTGCCCCTGTATCCTTTCTGGTAGGGACTCTTTTCCTGATGTCTAGCATACTTTTGATATTTAGGTCGAATCCACGCAAAGCGTGCTGCTGGAGGGAAACTGATTTTCTATGATCTTCGTGGTGAAGGAGTCAAGCTGCAGGTCATGGCAAATTCCAGGTAAGTAAGAGGTATTCTCAGCATTCACTTTAGCATTCTAAACTGCACTACATTTTGGGGTCTAGATATCTGTATTTTGAGATGGAATATTCTATTTCATCTGTGGTTTGGCTTAGGCAGCCGAGTAATGTTTTGCTTCGGATGTTTTGCTTTGATTGACTTCCTGTTAAAATAACATATATTTTTTGAATGGATTTTGTCTTGTGAGGCATTTGGGGACAGTTGTGAGTATTGAGTTTTAAACAAAATGTGCTTACATTTGTTTTGCAATTACAGCTTCTACAAATCCGAGGAAGATTATTTCCGTGTTAACAGCAAGCTGCGTCGTGGGGACATTATTGGTGTTGAGGGGAACCCTGGGAAAACAAGGAAAGGGGAACTGAGTATTATTCCTTATGAAATCACTCTCTTGTCTCCATGCCTGCACATGTTGCCTCATCTTCATTTTGGCCTCAAAGATAAGGTATTTGTCATACCTGTCAGTCTTGGAAGCAATTTGACAGATCATGGAATGGTGTGGGTTGGAAGGGACCTTCGGGATCATTTCGTTCAACATCCCTGCCATGGGCAAGAATGCCACAGATAGGTCTGACTGGATGATGTTTGTTAACTACTGATATTATCAGTCAACAAAGGAATATTAGTTTTGTTTTGGTATTTTTTTCCTTTGGCATGACATTTTATCTAGCTTGTTCTAAAGATACGTGTTCTTTTCAGGAAACCAGATATCGTCAGAGATACTTGGATTTAATTCTTAATGATTATGTGAGGCAGAAATTTATAACCCGTGCAAAGATCATCACTTACCTTCGTAGCTTTCTAGATGAGTTGGGCTTTCTTGAGGTAAGGCATCAGTGTTTTTTTTCTCTCTGCATACTGAATGTGTTTATACAGTTTTAGCTTCAAGGATGTTTTATATTCAGGCTCATATATGAAGTACTTCCAGAACTGACAATAACTGCCTCAGCATGGTGTATTTTATCAGCTTAATGTAATGGGAGCAATTCCTTTCCTCTCTTTGTAAAGTTAAGATTATTTGTCAGTTGGTGAGGTTATCGCTTGGGAACCTTTTATAAAGGTAATACTCCAAATTACTACTGTCCTTTCCATATTTCAGTAAATTAGGGTGAAAACAGCATCTTTGAAATATTGTTTTGCCTCTGGATATAAAAGCCAGTTCTACGTCCTGTAGGCAGAATTGGATTGTGTTGACCCAGGTGCAGGAAATTGCACTTGGCCTTGTCAAGTTCAATTTTCTGTAGTGTAGAGAGAGGATTTTGTGATAATGCCACACACTGTTCCTGGCTTTGGTAACATGAAGCCAGCAGGTTCACATTTGTAGTAAATATGAGTGACTCTTCAGTGCAACAGATGAATTTGTTATTATTGACTGCATGAAAAAAGTGCAGTTTTGTTCAGTGGACTTTAGTTCAGAATTGTTTTCATACACTGAAATGCCAAACTGTAAGTGAAATAGAGATTTTTTTTTAATCAAAACTAACCATTTTGGGCTTTTTTGTTTGTTTGATCTATGCATTTCTGGTTTGGAAACAGGTTTTGTGAAAACAGGGGAATTTTTTTTATTGTTACAGGTTGAAACTCCTATGATGAATGTAATTCCAGGTGGAGCTGTGGCAAAGCCATTTATCACATACCACAATGAACTGGACATGAATTTATATATGAGAATTGCTCCAGAACTTTACCATAAGGTAAATTGCCTCTCATGGCTATGCCTATATTCCTCAAACTGTATTGAGAAAAGTAAATGTAGCTAGAACGAAGATTATTTTTGAAGAAAGGTGGACTTGTCTCATGAATGAGTTTTGTAAGGTTGTGTTGCAGTTGCATGTGTTGGGCTCTCTTAAGTTCTTTTGAGAAAGTGTATTTACTAGAATTTCATTTCGTTTAGATGTTGGTGGTTGGTGGTCTCGACAGAGTATATGAAATTGGGCGTCAGTTCCGGAATGAAGGAATTGATTTGACTCACAACCCTGAGTTCACAACTTGTGAATTTTATATGGCTTACGCGGACTACCATGACTTAATGGAAATTACAGAGAAATTGCTTTCAGGTGAAGTATGCAATATTTTTTTAAAAAGAGTAAGAATCTCTGGAAGAATCAGTTATTATTATGTAGCATGCTCCTTTTCTAAACCTCTTGTTCCTTTTGTAGGGATGGTGAAACATATTACTGGGACTTACAAGATCACTTACCATCCAGATGGTCAAGATGGACAGGCCTATGAGATAGATTTTACTCCTCCCTTCCGGCGAATTAGCATGGTGTATGATCTGGAAAAGGTCCTGGGAGTGAAGTTTCCATCAACTGAGTGTTTTGAAACGGAAGGTTAGATGCTGAGTATGAATGTCCTGTAATTCTTCAGTAACAGAAAGTGGCCAAAAGGTTGCCATTTCTCAGGCTGCAGTCTGTTAACTGCTTTTTTTGAAGTAGTGCTAACACACGATTTCTTTCCTCTTGTTTTGTTGGTTTACGTGAGTCCAGAAAGGAGCCTTCATTCCTTGCCATCTTTGGCAGGATCTGACTCCTCTGGTTCTTTCTTTGTTGAGTATATGTAAAAGGATATACTCAAGAAGCTTGATGTATGGAGTTCTTGATTTGTTGAAGAGATCCAGCTTTTTGCTTCTTATTTCTTATCTCATGTGCATTTGAGTTTCCACACCTGTAACTGCAGCTTGGGTGTATGATTATTTGGGGCCTTCTTAAAAATGGAATTATGTGCTATTTTATTCCTGGAATTGAGAGAGATAAGGAAACAAGTTCGTATAATTTATAGTGATTGTTTTTCCCCGTCCAGTTCCCTCTTCTGCCCCCCCCCCGGCCCCAAATAATAACATCCAGCAGTTGTGTGGTGTATGCTTAACCATTATCAAATTTCTGAAGTATAAAATAACTACTATTTTACTGTAAACAGTTAAAACCAAACACCATTTCTCTAGATGGCCATTAAAGCTCATGTTTTCCATGTCTACCACTGAGATCTTACAAGTCACTCTTAACAAATGTTGAAGGATCTAGTAAGAACAAAAAATGATTGTTGAGATGACTGTTCTAATTTTCGTCTGCATATTCAGAAACTCGCAGGTTCTTTGATAACCTTTGTGTGGAGAGAAATGTTGAATGTCCACCTCCCAGGACAACAGCTAGGCTTCTTGACAAAGTAAGTAAAGGTGCTGTTTTTATAATCCTAATGTCTTTGAGGATCTCTCTGTGTCAACAGAAGTCTCTTAGAAGAAAAGGTTTAGCTGCACCAGGAAAAGCATGCTGCAATGCACTTCAGCTGTTATATTGCAGTGAGAAAACTTGCAGTGTCACAATCTTCTTTCATGTTGTCTACACCAAAGTGGAGTTTACTTGTGTCTGCTTAACTTGAGCACTAGGGGATTTTAGTTGGATAATTGGTCACTTATGTTTAAAACAGATTTGCTTTATTGTAGGTCAGTTCTGTCTGTGAGATGTGTGCATCTGTGTGTAGCTAACCAAAAGGGTAGGAGTACAATATCATTCTAGCAGCTGTATTTTTTGTACCCAGATATTGTCTGATAGCTGTTCTTTTGATGCTTTTCCTATTGGCCCTTACTGTAATGTGCAAATGGAATTATTATACGGCTTTTGCTGTGTCATTTTTCCTTACCTGACTAGGACGCACTCTCTGTTGATGAAGACATTACCACAACCAGAAATACTTTGGAAACTCTTTAGATTTTTGGTACCTTCTTCAGTAGCAAAAGAGAGTAAATTAGGGTGCTTGGTGAAGGCAGTGCTAGGAACGTGCATAATTGTACACTGCATAATTGTTTCACTTTTGTTTTCCCAGTTAGTTGGTGAATTCCTGGAAGTCACTTGTATCGACCTTACATTGTTTTGGTTTTGTTTTCCCAGTTAGTTGGTGAATTTCTGGAAGTCACCTGTATCAACCCTACATTCATCTGTGATCACCCCCAGGTCATGAGTCCACTTGCCAAATGGTAAGAGTATGATACATGGTCAGTGTGTAACTCAAGTCTTCTACTTAATTAAAAAAAAAAAAAAAGTTGCACATGTGAAAACTGATTTTGATTTGTGTGCTAGTTTGGGAATTCTAACACAGACCAAGATAAACATTGGTTCCTGAGCTGTGAAACCCATCATCTAGGGAAGAGGTGTGTCAATGCTTAGTACTTTGAAATTTTGACAGCTGTTAGTGCTAAGTGTGAGCAATGCCCCTAAGTAATGTATGTACTATTTGCTTCTTAAAAGTAAGATTATTTTAAGGTATGTCTCTTTTTTCTAATTCAAATAGGCATCGCTCTCTTCCGGGACTAACAGAACGCTTTGAACTCTTTGTAATGAAGAAGGAAGTGTGCAATGCATACACAGAACTTAATGACCCTTTCCGACAGCGTCAGCTTTTTGAGGATCAGGCCAAGGTATGGTGTCTTGCTGATAGTGAATGTCATACAGGCATGTAAGCAAATAGTATTTCCTATGTCTGTCCCAAATCTGTCATTAGCACCTACTGCTCAAAAGAGTTGTTACTACTTTGAGTGAGTGTTTGTCACTCAAGTAAAAGCCTGTCATTAAAATACAATTCCTTTTGTAGGAACCTAGCTCTTTAAGGTAAACAAGGTGAAATACTGCTGTTGATTAGGTTTTTTTAGTGCAACTTTGTTTTGGAATATCTTCCCTTTTATTCCACCCAAAGTACTAATCTGGGAAAACACAAACGTGCAAAAAGTTCTCTGTCTTTCCCGGGTTGAAAGGCTGGGGTTTTTTTTCCCTAGTTAAGTATTTATGTAGTCATACAACATCATACTTCTAGGTTCTTAAATAAATTTTCATGTCCCATAAGACTTTGAATGCTGTCTAAGAGATATCTTAATTTTCTTGAGCAGAGTACTAATATATTAGGTTGACTCACAGGATAGAGCTGCACATTGGGAACTATTAGGCTTGCAGATTTATAATAGTAGATTTCCCTATGGAAGCCTCCAAAAGGATTGACTGAAACTCATTTTGTTATTAATTTGGTATACACATCCATGAATGCCTGCTTGGTCACACATGACTGAGGTCAAATGATGTGGTCTGCAGAAACAGAGGTCCCGATCTTCATATTCTTTCTAATGGCTTCACACTGCCTGAGAGGTTTAAACAATTGTCAAAGCCAGGAAAACAGATTTATGTTAACTAAGGAACTTGATAGTAAATTTCAAAATGTTCAGTCAAAATTAATAATATTACAGATACTTTAATTTTTGGTCTGTTGTATTTATGCTTGCTGCAGTTTCCTCATGATTATAGCCAGACTTTACAGACACGTTTATATGTATTGAATGAAAATTAGCCTTGAAATTTAACGTAAAAGTGGAGATTGAGATGAAGGATGACAGTTTGCTGTAGGATTTTCATTTCAGGATTTCAAGGAGAAAAATTTGCTGTAACAGTCTTTGCAAAGTCTTCCTTGAACCTGTTAGCAGAAATGTTTGCTGTTGTTTTGACACTTATTTTTGGCTTTGTTTTTCTCAATTTTAAATGGTTAGGTAATCTGTATTTTTATTATTATGACTTTTATCACTTGGAGGCTGTCAGGGTCAAGTGTATTAGTTAACATCTCAGTGTAGGGTTTTTTAGTCTTTCTACTTGAGAAGACAAAAACAGGCCCTATTTGTGGAGCTGGAACTGGATTCCACCAGTTATGCTGCTTTGTTGTTTCTGCAAACATTGAAAGGAGACTTGCTACCAATAAAGAACCTCATAAGCCTTTGAAAGAAATTCATTCTGCTGTCATCTGCTGCCATATGGCTCTGAAAGACAGCTTTTACTGATGTAAAGAGCCTGGGCTTTTGCCAAGATAGAAAACTTATATGTCAGAAAGGAATTGAGTCTAGAACTATTTTGGGAGCACCTATACCAAGGACCCCCAGTGTTCTCTGTGCTGAGATTTCTTCATCTGTTACTCATTTGCACAGCTCTATTGGGCTTTGGTTTCATCAGTTACATGGCTGCTACAAAGAGCAGTATTCCTCCTCTTCCTAGGGGTTAGCAGGAGCATCTAGCTCTGTACAACTCATGTTTTACTATTAATTTCCTCATCTAGGCAAAAGCTGCAGGTGATGATGAAGCCATGTTTATTGATGAAAACTTCTGTACTGCACTGGAGTACGGTCTTCCTCCTACAGCTGGCTGGGGCATGGGAATTGATCGCTTGACCATGTTCCTTACAGATTCCAATAACATCAAGGTAAGCATAAGCAGTGGTAGTGCCTTCCTACTGCTGGCTTTGTCAGGGAAGAGGGAATGGGATTCGGCCAAACTGGCCATCTCTTGGACGGAACCAGTGCCTGACAATGGAGCTGTATGAGATTTTTTTAAGCCGTGGAATCCCACCTGGGCCAAGCCCCTTGGCGCACTTGCTCAGCCGTCTGAGGCCCACGGTTGAGCAGCGGAGCCCGCGCTAGGGCAGCTCTCGCGAGACCTGCGCACGGGATGTGGTGTTGCCGGTCGGCGCGGCCGCTGACTATCGCTGTTCGCAGGAGGTGCTGCTCTTCCCCGCCATGAAACCGGAGGACAGCAAGAAGGAGGCGCAGCCCGGCGAGGGCACCTCTGTGTGAGCCTCCAGGCCGCCGCGGGCACCTCCGCGTGAAGCCCGAGCGCGGCGAGGGCACCTCCGCTTGAGCTTTGGAGTGGCGCATACCTTCAATAAAGGCAGCTTTCTCTGCACCCGTCTCTGAGTCTTTGTGCGCTTGCGCAAGAGCCGCCGGCAGCGGCGGCTGCCGCGCGCGAGAAGCGGCTGCGCGTGCGCGGGCCCTGGGGCTCTGCGAGCGGCGCGGCCCCGGAGGTTCGGTTGTCGCCGCCCGTCCTGGCGAGGAGCAGCGGCGCCGGTGTCCCGGCTGGTAGGGAGGGGCCTGCAGGGATTGCAGCTGGGGTGGCGGGAGGTGCGCCCGAGCGCGGAGGCAGTAGCCTCGGAGCGTGGGCTGCCTCGGGTCTCTCGGCAAGGGGGAGGCCTCGAAAGGAGGCTGGTGGTGCCAGGCGCCTCAGGTGTACCGCAGAGACCTCACCGGAGTGGCGGCGTGATGCATGCCGTTGATTGCTGCATAGTGGGAGCTTTGGTAACACCGCAGACCCACCTGCTGTTGCACTTAAGGGTTCTAGCGTTGCTTTTTATTTCTTTCGATTTGGAAGAACTTTATTCCTGTAAGTACTCCTGAGAGGGATGATGCGGTTAGGTCTTCGTTGAAATGTGGTGCAGGAAAGTGTCATGCAGAGCAAGATGGGAGCATTTGAAGAGATGGGGGTTGTTATTCAAGTGTTGTGATGGAACCCAATTCTGTGTAGAACCCGCAGTCGAATCAAGAGCCATGTGGTCAGCTGATGAAATCGCTGGGTTATGTTACCTGCATTACAGGATCAGACTTCCTAAGCAGGGGAAACCAGATCCAAACAGGGAATGGACTTCCCTGGCAGCTGTTGTCAAAGTGGAATCTGCAGCCCAAAGAGAGGCTCTTGATAGTCCAGGAAACTTGCAGGGTAAGAATGAGTTTTGGGGATAGGGGTGGGAGAGAAGGGAGGGGCAGACAGGGTTCTTGATGCTTTATTTATATTTCCTTTTTTAAAGATGCCTTTTAAAAAAACGTACTTCCCTTCCTATTCAATTGGTCTCCACCCAAATTCTTTACTCTTTGCCATTGTTGTTATTCACAACTTCTGTCTCGAAAGAGGTGGTTTTAGTGAAATGCTCTTCTTCCCAGACTGTAAACAAGACATGAATGTGTTGATTTGGCTGTTCAATATGTGATGAAAATCTAGGCAGGGCGTGAATTCCTAATACAAACTCCTGAAAAAACATGTTTCATTTGATAGAATCTGAGAAAGGTTTGCTCTCCTATAGCAGGTTACTGCATCCTGTGTTTGTGTGTGTTTGTCATCATCTTCTTTTTCCTTAGTGACACTTCAGTGTTATTAGGCAGATTGTATCCCGTATTTATTCTGTGCCTGAGGAATGCTATGGCAGTGTCTGTTGTGTGCTCTCTAGCATATCAAGCCTGTATTAGCATTCCTCCTGTGCGGTCGTAGACTATTCCTAGCACTAGCGCTTCTGCCTGCTGTATTCAGTTCTCGATCTGTTTCTTTTCTTTAAGGTTGCATGATCTTCCTCTCTGTACATTTCCTTCTACTCAGTGTTCTGTGTGTTGCCTTACTAGAATGACTGTATGAGAGCAATGCTTCTGGCAATAGTTAGAGGCGATAGTTTTTTCAGTTAATGTTGTTTCTCTTTCAGTAACTAAGGAAGTTGTTGCTATGGGAACTGGAACAAAATGTATTGGCCAAAACAAAATGCGAAAAACTGGTAAGTATGGTATTAAATTCAAGAACAGACTACCTATGCTACCTTCTTTCTTGCTGGTGTCATAGAATCAATGAAAATGTCCAAGGCATACTGCTCAGACTTGTTCTAGATTGAAGCCAGAAGCGTAAGGCAACCTTCCTTCATCAATGAGAGGGGGGCTTAGGCAGCCACAATGGCTGCCATGAAAGTTTGCTGCACTTGCTGCCTCAAAAGTGAATGAACTTTTTATATTTGGAAATGTGTAGTTTACGCCCGGAGTCTGCATACTCAAAGACTTATAACAAAAAGCAAAACAAAACATCAGCAAAATAATTGTGCTTTGGTTACCTGTTGCAGTGTAGTTTTGTTGGGGTCTGATGCAAGAGGTTACCACTGCTGGTACTAACCAGCAGGAAGGTGCTAATAGGATTTTTCTTTCTTACTGCATAATATTGCTAGAAAGTTTTAAGTGTTGTACAGTAAACGTATGGGATAGATACACGGCTTCTCGCAACTGCCATTTCTTACTATGTATTGTAGGAGACTTTCCTTGCTCTGTGTCCATTTTTTAATTCATGCTGTATCTGTCTCCTCTGCTAGGACAGGAAGAAGCTGTAGTAATGATGAATGCTGAAAAGTGGCTAAGGGGGCAAAGTGTTCATGTATGTGTAGGTAGACGGCTTTCTACCCTCTTTAGACTTCCGAGGAGGACTAGACTGAGATATGAGAAAGGGTTTTGCCTGTATTTGGTTTAGGCTATTTCATGTTCTCTACAGTGTCCTTCATTTTGAAATTAATAAGTGGAGCAAATGAGAAGAAACCATATTTTGTATCTTAGATTTTTGCATGTTTCTTGTGATTTGGCCATCTCAGAAGAGTTTTGATATAGACATTTTTCTGACTGATTTAGGAAAATTATGATCAAACTGTTGTACCATTTACAATCTAGATATTAAGGGTCTAAGTAGAAAATTGACTAGGAAAAAGTAACACTAGTTTGTTTTGCTGTTGTTTGTCTTCAGTGATCTCAAATTTAGAAAATATTCTCCTCTTACGATAACATTTTTAACTTGGTGGTCGGTCATGTTAATGGTTATCTGTTAGATCACTTCTAAACTTTTAAAACTGTTAAGGAGGATTTCTGTCGCTTGGCTTTTTACCACTGAAATAAAAGATGATCTACAGCTCCTGTTCCTTTACATAGCATAACAGGCAGATACTGTTCAGGAAAGCTGAAGATGTGCATACTTAGTAAATATCAGAATTATTTGCAGGAAAAATAGTTTAAATTGTAGGACATAGTTCAATAAGAATCTTTAACCAAAAGCTTAACAAGCACGTGAAATTTTCTGCTGGAATGTGTTTTGAGAATATCTTTGAAAACAAAAGTCAGGAAGATTTTGATGGATGGTAGTGTTCATTCAACTCAAAGGGTTTCCAGTATCAGAAGAGTTAGAATTTGGTATTCAAAGAAGTCTCTGACTAACTGCAGACTGAGTACTTTTATCCTTCATTTGTGTAGGCTGTTGATCTCCTTTTGTTGTGATTGGTAGTTTAAATATCTTGCAATACTCTTAAAACCAATGGGAAACCTTCAGATACTAATAAATATGGAGAACTGTCCTATGTCAAATTCCATTTGGTTTGTCTTTTTTTTTAGTAATGATTTAGTATTTGCATTTGGGTTTTGATTTAGGAGACATTCTGAATGACAGCCATGCTGAAATTGTGGCCAAGAGGAGCTTCCAGAGGTGAGGAATGAATTAAGTTTTACTCAATGCTGTAACACTGCTGTTATTGAGTGCCACCTGAGGTTGTTGTGATAAAAATCGTTTTGACCTATTGCTGAAGTAGCCAAATTTTGTAGCTTCACATATGAGAATGTAGTGAAAGACTCCATTACTTCTGTGCGGGCAACGTTCTTTTTCCTGTTGTCAGTAGGATCTCAGCCTAATTTTTATACTTCTAGGTAGTGTTAAGGCCTTTTCACAAAAGCTTGCTTCTTCCTTTTTCTTCCGGAGCCTCTGTATGAAGAATTAGGATCTGATTTCATGTGACATCAATACAGATCCAGATACTATTATTCAAGGATAGAATTTTTACTCTTTCCCACGTGCCAGTGCTCTTGTTTACATGGGATAAACTGGTTCAGGGAGCGTAGCCAGGGGAACAGTAATTCTGCAGAACTGAGTACGTTTCTTGCAATTCCATGTCACTAAATTGAGTCTTGTAGAATAAGATGAATTGCAGAGTTGATAAAAACACACACAGTGGGAGGAGAGGACCTTATCTATACAGTTTGAGATGGTTGATGTTAACTCCAGTGAACCCAACTCTTTGAGGTCTATTATTAAAGTTCCAATGATGAGTTTGCATTTATTATGTTGGATGCCATCTCTCTGTAGAAGTGTAACTGATTGGCTCCTGACAGACTCCCATCAGGAAAGAACAGACACTTAGAGGGCATTTAAGTTTTGTTTTTTTTCCCGTGCATCAAAAAGGAAGTCAGTGTTTCATGAAAACTTTCTGCCTAACAGGTATCTTCTCCATCAGTTGCACCTTGCAGCTTCCCATCAGCAATGTATCTTTAGTCCGGGAACTGAAACTGGGAAATGGAAACTCAAACCAAATATCATATTTATTTTCTTCTGCAGTCATACCCCATGTGAGTATGCTGGAGTGAACCAAGTACACTTACAGAATCTTTTCTGCCCCATGTCTGTCTTTCGGCTCTCTTTGGTCTGGATTGAGAGTGAGGCGGTAATTCATGTTTACTTATACGTGCCCAAAGATGTATTTGACTCCACAGATAGATTTGGCGTTTTATCTCACTGGATGTGATTCAGGAGAACTGAGTAAGTCTGATGTACTGTTCATTATATAGTGGAATGCTTCACTTTAAAGAGTAGCTATTATTTTTCTTTCCAGAAAATAACATCAGAGGTCCTGTCTTTTTGCCTAGTTGCTTTGCTTCAAACATCATCTCCTTGGATTAAAATTTTAATAACAACTACTGACATTTATCACCATCCCTAAAAACAACCAAATTTAAGATACCCCACACCTGCCCAACAACCACCCCCAACATCATGAAGCAAACAAAGAAAAAAAAACCGCAAATGAACACCAAACAACCCCCCAACCAACAAGCAAACAAAAATCCCAAAACCATGCAAAGAGAAAAACGAGGGTGAAGAGCCAACACTGACTCATACAAAGCCCCCCAACAAACCAAAACCATGCTCCTGAAAAACAGGAAAAAAAGCCTCATTCATGAAACATCACTAGATCCCCAACACAAAACTTCTTTGGGAATGTAATGAAACTTCTGTCATGGAAAACATTCTTCGTGTGTTTAAAAAAACCAGCACCATCAAGATGAAGATCTATTGACAGAACGAAGGAATGCGGCCTCATGGTCTACCAACATATCAGGCATCTTGATGTTACCATGCTCTCACACTGGTGTGTTCTTCAGCTGTTAGTCTGTTACGGAGCAAAGGAGTTTTAAGAACTCTCAAAGTATGCTTCATCAGTACTTCAGAGTGAGTTAATTACGCATACATTTTCATTATTTTGAGTGCATTACTGGAATATGCAATATTATTTTTCTTCATTAGTGCATTTGAGAATAGAAATTATGTCTCCAAATTTATTAGTGAGAATAATTTCATTGCCTTCTTTCTCTCACATTGTGAGAAATTTCTCATGGAAATCAGCAGGCCTGTCAGGTTTGCTTAGCTTTGAACTGAGTTTCAGAATTTTGGTTTTGAGCTTGTTTCAGTGATACAGATTAAAGTTTCATCCTTACTTGACAGATTATTCTTTCATTAATCTTTTGAGGTTCATATTGTTTGGTTAGATCAGGCTGGTTTTCCTGTGAGTCTTCTGCACTTGTAGTCTGTCAAATGCCTTTATTGCCTTTTACTTTATAGGTTGTAAATTTTGCTCTCTTGATTATCTCTTACATAGAATGCGGAACTTGAAATGAAGCATATATTGGCTCAAATTTCAGTGAGATTTGATTTAGCTTGGCACAGGACAATGTTTCAAAAATGTGTTCTCATAGTTAAGTTTTCCTGGTGCAGATTTGTAAAAAGCTCCTAGTAGTTGCAGTATTACTGGTATGATGTATTCCAGTCGCAAGATGGGTTTTTGGCCACTTTTATGTTATTTCTTTTGTTCTAGGTGGAGATGCTTCTATTTTTCCAATCAGTGAACCAGAGAACCAACTTCCTAAGACACTGACTGAAGGTCATGCAGCTGGACAATCAGCAGAATGTAGAAGTAACCATAATCACTTATGTCCAGAAGATAAAAGAAAATCAGAGAACGTGGCAAGGAATCGTATAATCAAGAGAATGAAAACTGATGATGGTGGTTATTTTTCCGTAATCACTGAAGACCTGGCTGTTCAGCATGAATCTGTGAAACGAGAGGACAACGCAAATCAGAAGAGCTCTGCATGTTCTGCAGAGATGGAAAGAGCTAATAAGGAGACTGGCTTAGTGAAACCGAAGGTAGTAGATGTTCATAGAACTGGAGCAAAATGTGTACCTGGAGAGCTGGATGATGCCCGAATACCTGGGCTGGGATACCACCGTGTGGGATTATTACGAGTGAAGCCAGGTCGAGGAGACAGAACATGCTCTATGTCCTGCAGTGATAAACTGGCTCGCTGGAATGTGTTGGGGTGTCAAGGAGCTCTTCTGATGCATTTTCTGCAGCATCCAGTGTATCTGTCAGCAGTTATAGTGGGGAAGTGTCCATATAGCCAAGAAGCTATGCGGAGAGCAGTTATTGAAAGGTAAGTGCTCTCCTCAGATGGTGCATATGGAGACAGGGAGCTTTGGAAGACAACGTGTGTCATACAAATATTAGAACTTTAGTAAGCTTTCGATAATATGTCTTGTAAAATCCTGATAGAGGATCTGTTAAAGTGTGATCTGGATGAGCAGGCATGTGGATTGAAAACCGTCTGAATGACTGGACCCAGAAGGTAGTGATCATTGGGTTAAGTGTAGTTAAAGATGTAAGTAGCCATGTACCCCAGGGATCAATACTAGGTCCAAACTTACTTAATATCTTCATTAATCAGTCATTTGGATGATGGTGCAGACTCTATGCCCAGACAGTTTGCTGAAGACTCAGTACTAAGGAGTGGCTGATAGACCAGGGCATTGTGCTGCTGTCCACAGCAACCTCAGTAGGCTGGAGAAAAGTGGGAACTTCGTGAAGTTCAGCGAGGGGAAGTAAAAACCCGCACCTGTGAAAGAAACAGTCCCATGCACCAGTATAGGCTGAGGGCTGCCCAGTTGGAAAGCAGCTTCACAGAAAAGGACTAGGGGTTCCTGCTAGATGTGAAGTTGAAAATGAGCCAGTAGTGTGCTCTAGCAACAAAGAAGGCTAATGGTGTCGTGGGCCACTTTAGGTAGAGTATCAGAGCAGGTCCAGGGAGATGATCCTTCCCCTTCAAATGTGGTGAGGCGACATTTGAAAGGCTGTGTCTAGTTCTGGGCCTCTCAGTACAAGAGAAATGTGGACATACTGGAGAGAGGCCAGCAGAGGGCCTCGAAGCTGCATAACGGATTTTTAACATCTCTCATAAAAAAAGCTGAGACTACTCAGCCTGGAGAAGAGAAGACTTGTGGGCATCCTGTCAGTTTGTATACATACGTGAAGGAGGGTGGCAGAGAAAATGGAGCCAGGCTATTTGCAGTGGTGTTGGTGATAGGACAAGAGATAATGGGCACAGACTGAAGCATTGGAGGTTCCCTTGGAACGTCAGGAAGCACTTGTTTAATTGATTTACTTTGAGGGTGATGGAGCACTGGCAGAGGTCACCCTGAGAGGTTGTGGAGTCTCCCGTCTGTGAGTTGCTTAAAAGTGATCTGGACGCTGTCCTGAGCAGGTGGCTGTAGGTTGCCTGTCTTGAGGAGGGGTGGTTGGACTAGACCTACAAGAAGTCCACTCCCACCTCAGCTGTTCTCTGATTTACTATAGTGGTTCAGGTCACATGGTATGTGACAGATTGTACTGGTCAGCTGGAAGATGACAGTTGTGTTACACTGGAGAGGCAAAGCTTATATGCATTTTCTTGGTTGTAAAAATTGTCTGCTTCTTTAATCTCAGTTACATCTAAGAGCTAATCTTTTTCCTTGCTGTGAGTAGTGGAGCTCTCATAACATAAGTGTCACCTCGGGGAGATCTATGTGAGAGATGAACTGCAAAATGAGGAAGGTTATCTATTGTGCACTGGCCTTCTTTCTACTCAGAGTCTTCGGTTGATGAAAACTATCCCAGCAACAAGGGTAGGAAGTGAATATTTTTCTTACTTGGGAGGCTAAATCAGTAGAGTAGAGCAGTAGAGAATGGTAAATGGATTTGGGCAGAGTGAAGGAAAGGGAGTAAGAAAAACAACAGGGAGCTGAACCATTATTTTTTAAGTGGTAGTTACTAGACCAGTTCATATGAAAGGTCTGACTTTGTTTAGTAACTCTTTTTCTCTACACCCCTTCATCCTTCTAGAATGACTATAAAAGTGGCCATAAGTCTGTTAATGGAGAAATTCTAGTGACATACCCGGTGGTGCTTTCTGAATAATCCTTTCCTCATTCTGTGACACATAACAAGAATTTGCCTAGCCTTGTTAGTCCTAGTGCAGTCAGGCACTTTTTCGGACTATTGAATCTGACAGTATGAATCTCAGTCTTAATTCCTGCTCTGTGTAAATATTGTAGTGATTAAACACATGTTGTTTTTTCCTTATATGATCCTAATGTCATTCAGTATGCAACCATAATTTAAGGTAACAGGATTACACATGGAACTGTAGGTGTACTTTGAGTGTTTTTAGGCTTTATAAACCTTATAAAGATAAGATAATAAACCTTTAGCCTCATAAAGCAATTCCCAATGTAATGCAGTTGACCATGTAAGTACCTTATGATTTTTATTAACCTTTGTGATTGCAGAAGTATATTGCAGTTTTTGCCCTGCATACTTAATTGATTATAATAGCTTTTAACTAGATCTTTTTAAAAGCCAATTTATATATTTTTTAGGATGGACAGGGTCCTAATAAACTAATGTGACTTAGGGATTTTTTTTTAATAAATAGTTTTCTGAAGGGAAAAATGCCTCCAAAACTCCTTTTCTCACCTGTATAACTCCTGTTCAATTCAGTTGTAATGTAAAAGAAATGTATTTTAGATAATGAAGAGAAATGGTGCAAAATGGTCTTGTTTGGGAAGAGCATACTGGAAATCACTTGCATTTTTCTGTGTTTACTGTAGGTGTCAGCACATCTCATCTTTACCGGATGGTTTTCTCACTCAGGAGGTTAAGCTGCTGCAATCAGATCTTCAATTTGAACATAGCCGACAGGCAATTCAGGAAGTTCAAAGTAACAGGAAAACAAAACTTGTTCCTTGTAGTGCAGGTGAGTTAATATGGGCTAGTTGTGTAACTGTGTGCAAAAGTCCAAATAGAAATGAGATGGGTCTAGTTGTTTGGAATGGAACATCATTCCTTGCCAGTATGCTAGTGGCAAAGTACAAAAAGCAAGAAATTATTTTCAGGTCATGATTTAATTGTTAATAATATTTGTCTCAGCCTCTAGTTTCCAGTAGGTACTTTTCAGGCTGAATAAACACTTGGTTGATGTGATTAAGAGTTTGTAATTAAACACAGACAGAAAATAACCGGGGGAAACAAAAGTTGAGTACAAGAAGAAAACAAGAGACTTCTTGTTTCAGTTAGTTTTGCATTCTCTTTGGTAATGAACAAAAGACTTGCCATGCTGAGTTATGTTTGTAATTGCTCCAAAAATCTGTGAATGAAGAAAGAATACAGAGTAGTGTAGTGTAAAAGTTTATTGATAGATATTTTACGCATGGCAATTTTTTGCCATGGTGATGAATGAATGCTTAAATCTCAATGTGGTTTTGCAACATGGTCTCATTTGGGAAAAAAAAAACGGAACTGCCACTCTATGTGCATGGCTAAGCAGTTTCTTTAACTTGGACATGCCTGCCTTCTGCTTCTGCTCAGACTTTTCTGTCTGAGTCAGAACTGGAAGTTTTCTAGTACAATAGAGCCAATGATAAAATAGAATGGAGACAAAGAGTTCCTTAATGGAATTTACATTCATTAAGTTGGACTTATTTGTAAGTGTCAGGAAGGAAAATACTTAATTTTGTGAGATAGGAAACAAATTTCATCATTGAAAAGTAGTGCCAGTTGAGTTACCAAAAAAGGCCTGAAAGCAGCTGTGACTAAATTCAGTGTATGTCTTTCTTGCTGTACATTTCTCAGGTCATTCTGTTAAATAAAGATAAACGATGCCTTAGCACGCTTTTTTTATGCCAGGTGGTTTCTTTTCTTGGAGAAGTAAAAATCAGAATAAGCTCTAAATTTAGGGCTGTTACACAGAGTACTGAAAGATGCTTGATAGGAACATTTCAGCTGTTATTTTAAGAAAGTATATTTTCTGTTTAGTGCTTTGAAGTTTGAGATAATGATGAAAAAGTGAAAGAATGGAAAATGTTTTAATTTTTAAGTACTTTGTTTCTGACAAGCAGAAACAAAGTTATCCTCTAACCAGGTGATTTTTTAGATATTTCACATGTGGAGGATTTAATACCAGTCATATGTATCTAATGTTATTTCATGTTACACAGGACTGTAATTTAGTAGAGTGGTACAGCATTGTACTTGAATCACTGTGTAAGTACAATTGGCAGCATACAGCTGAATTGTAATACAAGAGTGAGTAACATAAGCAGTCTTTGAGCATCTTGAGTAACAAGAGGGTCTTAGGAGTGAGTGCATGTGCAACTATTTTGCCTGTTAGGAACACAGAGAGGAGGGAGAATTTAGGAAACGGAAACTATCTCATGGTAGTAGAAGTTGAAGAATCTGCTGTTATGCTATGGAGGGACAGATTGGACATGTCAGTTTCTATTGATATGCTACTGATGCTTTGCTCATTACTTAGAAATTGTAGTGTATTGTATGCAAAGTTTCAGTGTTAAGTTTACAGTCTGAGAAGATTACAAGGTTCTCAGACTTAGGGTAGAGTTTAAGGCTGTTGGCACTTGCTATCTCTTTCAACAAATTACTTTTATTTGACTACTACCTAATAATGTTTTTCAAATAAAGTCTTCAAATACTTGGTGTATGTCAGTTATCAAATATGAAACTACTTGGAGTACACAACAAAATAATAGCAGACAAATTAAGAAGGAAAACAGAGTGACTGGTGCAGGTAGTTTAGGGCAGTACTTCACAGCCTGATGTGAAAATAAGCCATCTAACTTTGAAATTTCTTCATGCATTGTCTGGACAGGATGCGCAAAAGAAAGTAGAATTCCCTCTAAGAAATGGAGAATTACAAAGCTGAAGGCCAGATACTTAGAGGCATGGATTGTTAAATGATCTAACTAAGATGAAAGCTCTCTGTGTGTGTGTGTGTGTGTGTGTGTGTATTTTCGTTTTGTTAAAGTAAACATTCTTTTACATACTGGAATTCTGGCCCTAGAAAACCATGGTCCTCTTTCTAGTTTGAATTATTTTGGGAAGCAGCACATGCACAAATAGAATGAAAGGAACTGTTAGGTTTTGCTTTTGTGACAAGAGCGTCTCCCTTGTTCATAACAATGTCTTCTACAGCTATCAGTTGGAGTGCAGTCCCTGAACAGCCTCTGGATGTCACCTCAGACGGCTTCCGCCAGGGAACAACAAAGAAGGGGATTGGGAGCCATCAGAGCAGGTGTGAGAGTGTTGTGATATCTAGACATGTTTCATTTGTTAGCTTACATGCTTTTTTCAGCTTATGTGGTGTTGTCAGAGCAGGAGGAAATCTAGAGAGTGGTGAAGAAGGAGGAAGGTAGAGAGCGGGGAAAAGGAAGAGTCACTGTGTAAGGGAGAAAGGGCAGTTGAAATAACATGCGAATTAACAAGTTTATCTTCTTTATCCCTGTTGAGAACTTCGTAGATAATGGTGATGAGGAACTGTGATCAGTTTTTATTAAAAGGATGTTTACTGTTGAAGGAAACAGAATTTTTGCTTTCTGGTTTTGACTGTGATGGAAATGTGTCTATTGCATTTTCTCTTTCTAGAGGTTTCTTTTGCTTGAATAGTCAAGCCAGCTGTCCTCCAATTAATGTCCATCCTTTTAATGATGTATGATCATTAAAAGTGTAGCTTTGAAACATGACTTTCTGCCTTAAAATTTGAAAATGTGTTGAAATGACGGCAGCACACTCCTAACATGAACATGTCACCTTTCCAACCGTCATCTTGGTGCTTGGTTCAGCCAACTTGTCACTTGGCTCTTTAAGAAATCCTCTATCAACAATCATAGTTTAAAGAAATAGTTACTTATTTTTTCTTGACGTTGAGACAAATTACTTATAGGCAACTGCAGACAAATTTCTCCAACCCTATAGTATCTTCATTTTAGGTGAAGTGGCCAAAATTATCATTGTTCTGTGGAAATTCAGCTGAAGGATTTGTGTCCATGATTTAGTTGTTGGCTGATTATACTACCAAATTATCAATGATCATATTGTTCATGTTTTCCACGCTTTTTGGAAGGATGATGACGATCCTGACAAGGGGTGAATAGCATAGTAAATACAGCTCAGACAATTCTTGTGGAGAATTTATTCATTTGCCTGCAAGTTACACATTCTGAGCTTCTTAAAGTTAGGCCTGATTTGACGGACGTTTATCCCGGTATATCCTAGTATTTCCAAATTTTCAGTGGAAAGAAGAGGACCAAGAACTTTGTGGTTGGTGACCAGTATTGGTGTCTGGGGTATTGCTAACATAGGTGACCTAGGTGACTTAGTGCATCTTTTAAGACAAGCTCCATGTGCACTGTAGAATATTTATTTTCGATATGTGATATGTAAGTATTCCAGAAGACATGTGAAAGATCAAACAAACCAGCTAACTCCTTTTTCTCAGTAGGATTAAATTTGTAATAGAGCATTTGTGCATCAGCTCTTAAAACTTGAGAGCCATCTCCTAGCTGACAATTAGCACAAAAGTGTAAGAACTCAATTATTGTTGAAAGATACTCTTCTCAACATGTGCTTGAAGTTCACTAATACTTTCAAAAGTTATTAGAGCCTACAAGACTGTGTGATTACAAACATCTCGTTTCCACAGGAAAACAGAATAAAAAACAATGTCAAGTAAACTATTTACGCTTTTGAGGTAAACAGTCACAAAAGGAAATTTTATAATGAAAATAAGGAATTTACAGCCTTATTGGGACTGGTGGTGCTTAATAATAAACAAGGCTTGTATTTCAACATTCTTTTTCCTCTCAGGGAATCTCAGGGTGATTGCTGGGAAGTGTTGTTTGAGGGTTTTTTTCCCCCTTTCAATATGCTAGATAACATTAAATACCAAGGACGGTACGGCTGACTGACTAAAAGGAATTTGTAGGTAAATGTGTGGTATGTGCTTTTGTTAATGCTTAATTAACTAAACCACCAAAAACTACAAGATGAAATTTTGACAGATTAAATTGAATATTAAATTTTAGAGCATCTTTGCATGCTGTCATCACCAGTGCGGTTCAGCAAGGCTCTGTTTTAAGACTAGTGCTTTTCAGTGTCCTCATAAATGACTTGGATGCAGTGCACTAAGTTTGCCAGTGATGCTAAATTGGGAGAAGCTGTTGACTCTCTTGAAAGAAGACAGGCCCTGCAGAAAGACCTTGACAAGTAACAGGGTTGGGCAATCACCGACCATATGAAGTTTAACAAAGACAAATGCTAGTTTCTGCAAATGGTGCAGGGTAACATGCATCTATGGACAGACTGGGGAATGAGAGGCTGGAATGCAGGGCTATGGAAGGGGACCCTAGGGGTCCTGATAATGGCAAGTTGGATGTGAGTCAGCAGTGCCCTGGCAACCAGGAGGGCTACACTCATCCTGGGGGGCATCAGGTCCAGCACTGATGGCTAAGTGAAGGAGCTCTGCGCTGCTCTGGTGCGGCTTTACCTCCTGCGGGCAGTTTTGGGTACAGGAGTATAAGAAGATAAAGCTCTAAGCGTCTAAAGCGGGGGGCCATCAGGATGATGAAGGGTCTGGAGGGGAAGCCCTACAAGGAGCAGCTGAGGTCACTTGATTTGTTCAGCCTGGAGAAGGGCAATCTGAGGGCAGGCCTCACAGCAGGCTACAATTTCCTCGTGGGGTGACACAGAGGTGCAGGCACTGTTCTCTGCTCGCTGGTGACTTGTGGCAGGGCCCGAGGAATGGCTGGAGCTCTGTCAGGGGAGGTTTAGGCTGAATATTAGGAAAAGGTTCTTCACCCAGAGGGTTGTCGGGTGCTGGAACAGGCTCCCCAGGGCAGTGGTCACAGTGGTCCAAGTTCAAGGGCCATTTGGACAATCCTCTCAGGCACATGCTGGGATTATTGGGGTTTTCCTGAGCCAGGAGTGGGACTTGATGATTGTTGTGGAGATTCTACGATACTATGCCATTTTTGATGTTCTTAAAACACATGCCAGCAACATAGGAAGATTTTTTTTTAATTGATTTTGTTTTCAGTGCTTGTGGAGGATCAGCTTGCATTTGTTGGAGAACTGAATCTGTCATTATTAAGACAAATATGCAAAGATAATTAAATAGAGAAAACAGCTGGGCCATTCAAAACAAAACTATACTTTATAAACAGTGATTGGATTATGGTTGCCATCTCTTTGGGGAAGTAGAAGGGCTCAAAGCTGATGGATGTATATTGTATCTTCTAAAGATCTTTAAAACTTTGTTGTACTTTATTTTTTGATGAGCCTCTTTGTATTTAACTGCCCTGCAGCTGTTGCTGAACGTGTCCTCATCACCATTGTGAAAATATCAGCATTGTTCCAGATATTTTTGCTCCTTCTTTTATTTGTTTTGAATAATACAAAATTTAACAGTTTGAAAAAGCCTTTGGAGTTGTGTGCTTGTTTGATCTGTTCTGGGGCTAGTCCTTCTGGCTAAACCTTACTGCAGCTGTGAACTGATGACAGTGCAGTTTCACGCAGATAACAATGTGATATTAAAGTGTTCATTCTGCAAAGTGGCAAGTGCTGGCTGGGAGAATAGGGTAATGCAGCTTTTTGTCAATACAGCATTTAAAACTAAGGGAAAAGGCATGCGGGCAGCTTAGATGGGTAGAAAAAGTTAAATGATAGAAAAGTTTTTACATGCTCTGATAAATGAACATAATGCTTTCTATCAAAAATGTTTAGCTGGGATATTCTGCTGTAAGGTGGAGTGAATTTATTATTTATTTTTTCCATCAGAATTCCTAATTTTAATTTTTTTTTTATATCAGATCCAAAATCTGTAAAGTGGAACTCTTCCATAAATTCCAAAAGCTGGTGACAAGTATTTCACAAGAGGACCTACCAGACACTCTACGGTAAAGACATTATCATTGCTTTTAGAAGTACGAATTTATATTAATGAAACTGAAGAATACTGTACTGTACTGATACAGTATCTGCTTATGAATCTCATTTTAGATAAGTTGATTGTTAAAGTTTGATACTTGAAAAGTGTGGAAAGAGATGCAAGATGAGGAGGTGGTATCTTTTTTGGAAACACGAGCTATTGGATGGTATTCAAATCCTACATCCCAAAATTGCCATGGAGTTATTGATATCTAGTTGGTAATTACTATTCAGTAATTACTATTCAGAATTACTATTCAGTAATTCTGTCAAATTTCACTTCTTTGATTCACAAGACTCAAGAGTTTGAGTAAAAAAAAACCTTTATTATTATTTTTTTTTTAAGGTTTGGGTAAAATCAGTTTTCATCTTAGTGTATGGTGGAATAAGAGCTAGTAAAGTGAGATAGTGCTCTTTCAGCATTTTTCTCTCATATGGTTGGTAAGGATAGATAGGGCTCTTTCTGCAGTGCATATGTTGCATAAGCAGAGACCTTCTGGGAAGAAAATAAAGCACCTTTTGTCTGAGGATGCCAAAATTTGAATTTACCTTTGCATTATTAAGAACAAATTTGGTTTATCAGACTGAAGTTAGTTACTTCCAGTAATCATACAGTATGGCATAGCATTAGGTGCATTATGTATTTGGTGGTATACTATAAAGTAAAGCATAGTTTCACATGTACAGAAACTTAGTTCTCTTTGTTTTAGAGACTCTGGGAGATGTAGAGGGTTCCAAATCCATTGCCATGGAAGGTTTGTTTTATTTTAGACTTACTTCCAGATATAATTTCACCAGCTTTAGGATGCAGTTATCCCAACTCTTGAGCCAGTTTAACTGCTTGTAGCTGCTGATGAGGTTGTCCCACAGCAGTTCAATGCTGCTACTGGCTGTTGATTCCTGTTTTCTCCATTGTGTCAGTAGCACTTCTCCAGTCTCATGATGAGCCCGTTCAACTAGGTAATATGGCTGAAAACAATTTCCTTGTCTTCTGTGTTTTCTCTTGGACTAATGAACTTAATGGAAATCTGAAACAGATAAAACCCATGCCAAGGAAGTAGGAGGCATATGTAACTGAAAGTAGGGGAGATCGGCATTTCAGCCCTTCGTGGTACTAAGACAGTAGATGCAACAAACTTAGCCAAAGTGCACCCTGGATCTTTAATTAATGGGTCTTGCTTGCTTTTGAGTTTTGTTGAATTAAAGATTGCAGTTACCTTCTGTTTCGTTGGAAGTGTCTTGTAACTGTTTCAAAGTTTCAATGTCAATATGGACCATGCTATTGCTGAGATGCTTTCATCTGATTCTCTAAGTCGAGATACTTTGTCCTTTAATCAGTTTGAAATATAAAATTTTTAGCCTCTTTTGGGTGGGAGTTTGTTCTCACTTGTTTAGCCATCATAATTACATCAAAACTAACTGTGATCTTGTGCATTGTTGGATAGGTGACTCATTATGCTGATCACATGCTGCTTACATAAAGTCACTTCACCTCAGGGCTTTTCTAGACCACTGGCCTTGATGTTTTCTTTGACTTTTTTGTCCTCTATTTTTTGTCTGTCTGGGCTTCTCCTGACAAAGTCCAGGTGATTCACAGATGTGACATTGTTTTTTCACTGCACAAACTATTTATACAGAGGAGGTACTAGCTCACCAGTCAGCTTGTGCAGCTGGTTGCCTTGGAGGTCTTTTGTTTTTCCTCCTCTTCACTTAAAAAGCAAAATTAAAAAGTGTCTTTGTGTTGCTGTTTCCTTCATCTTCCCTTTTTATTCCTTACATGGTATTCTGATGTTTTGATTTTTCTTTCCCCCTTGGAGTCTAAGTGAACTTCAGATAAGAAATCCTACACTCCCAAATTGTTTCCTTAAACTTCTGTGTATTTAAATGTTACCAGTTTTGTATTTTCTTCACATTCAAATGTATCTTGTTATCTCTTCCCACAAATGATTGACTCTAAGGCTGTGCTATCACGCAGTTTCCTTTTTCCACTTTGACCCTAAGTTCCTTCCCTGACTCTTCTAGTCCAGTTCTCTTGCCTCCCATCTTTCCTGAACCATCAAGGAATGCTCATTCTGTAATACTTTCAAATTTGCTGAACAGCTTGTTTTGTAGTTGTAGGGTACATTAGGACAAGGGTTGTTCTTCGTGTAATGCTGCCTTCATTTTCTGTTGTCCACTGTCAGACTTGGGAACTGGAAATTTAAAGCTTTACATGGAACTGATGTTCTTTTGGTTTTGTTTTTGGTTTTGTTGTTTTGGGTTTTTTAAAATTTGTTTGGTTTTTTTTTGTTGTTTGTTGGTTTGGTTTGGTTTTGGTTTGTTTTGTTGGTGTGTGTGTATCTAAATCTGCTTTTCCTGCTTTTTTGTGACTTTCTTATTCATTCTTCACACAGAGGATCTGTGTGGTGCTGTTAAATTAGAACAGGTAGACAGCCTACTGGGGCCAGAACTTTGCTGGTTCTTCTAAAAGGCAAATTTAGGTATTTATAGTAGTATCACTTATCTAAGATGTTAAGCATGACATTTCATCAATTTGGGTTTTTTCAGGATTTAGTTTATTTGCTTTCAGATGAGACTGAGAAGGAGGTGGTGTTTGGCTAGTATGAGCTACTTCACCAAGAACCAGATAGTACTGTATAGTGCTGTCCCACCTTCTTTCTTCCTTTGCAATAATTCTTACGATCTGTCTTCTGTGCCTTACTTAAATTCTCACTCCTCTTGCTAGGTAGACTAATGTGGTTTATTTATTGCCTGTTACCGCTACCTATCATACCTAATTTTCTTCTGTTGATTCCCTCTCACGTTATCATTTCAAAATTACTGGTCCATCTTTTTCTTTTCTCTTCTCTTCTCTTCTCTTCTCTTCTCTTCTCTTCTCTTCTCTTCTCTTCTCTTCTCTTCTCTTCTCTTCTCTTCTCTTCTCTTCTCTTATCTTTTCTTATCTTTTCTTATCTTTTCTTATCTTTTCACGTTTTCCATGCTCACTGTCAAGGGAATGGTGACACACCATTGGACAGTGTTGTATTATTGCTAATCTGAATTGTTGCATAAAATCCTCTGCAGTATTGTTTGCAGATCACTTGATGGTAATGTGGCAGAGGAGATTATTTACATTACTGGGATTTTTTTCCCCGTGCTGTTAGGAAAAACAACCATGCCTTAGTGACCACCTGGGGAAGTGAAAAACCTTTTATTGTCATACAGTGGCATCCACCGTAGAGAGTCTCCAGGCATTGCTGTTTGTACAAGGTGTGGCTGGCTGTATGGCCCTTTGTTTGAATCTAAGGGAGACTTTGTAAAATAAACCTGCCCTGACTTTCTTCCTGGGCTTATTAAATGAATGACTAATCCTCTTTTCTCTTAAATTGTAGTCAGGAGCCATCACAATTTAGATTGTACTATTATTCTTCCTTTCTGCTCAGTTCACAATATGGAAGATTCCAGTTCCACATCCAGTACAGATAATTGGGCTCCGTGACCATTCCACTGGCCAGGTGGGGGAGAGTTCTAGAGGGGCCCTTACACGGCACTTTTGAGAGCATCTCACAGGTTAGTTTCACAGAGTATGAGTAATGTGAAAGAGGTGGAGAAAGCAAAATGGATTGGCTGTGATGAGAGTGCAGGGCAGGTTTTTTAATAGAGAATATATCTCCCGGCATAGACAGGTTCTCCACTCTTGCACCTTTCTGAACACAACGTTTGAAGGATATGGCTTGCTTTGCATATCACGGTATTTTAGAGATAAATTCATGGCAGAATGCTGAGTGCCTCAGACACAGCTTCTGATGGTCGACTGTTATGGTAGAGCTGTGGGTTTTTTTGGGGGGTGATCATAATTGCCTTTGAGCTTAAAAGTCTGTTTTAGAAGTTAGTGTAGTAGTTCTCAGACCTTACAGATTAGGATTCCTGTAGCAGTTTGGCTCTTTCTCTTTCTTGGTGAAGGTCATGTTGCCTATGATCTTCCCTTCATATTGGGTTTAATGTATAAGCATTGCCTGTCACATGTGGCTGACAGATGTTTTGGCAAAGGAAGATGAAAGAGGTTGGGAATGGAATGCAAGGAAAGGAAAAAAAATCTTGATGAAATTATCTTACAGGCACTTGTTTCCAGATACTCTACACCTGAATTTCCCTGTTTTGAAAGTCATTGGTGTAATGTACTCAGCAGAGTGACCAATTGTTCTGCTGAGATTGTGGGGTATGGTTGCTACTTGAGGAAGGGGAACACCACCAAAACTGACATATCTCTTTTGCTTTAGGGAAAGAAAAGAGAGTATTTTCTCCCTTGTCTCATTCTTCCCTGTTAGTTTTTTGTTGGAAAAGAAAAACTGTCTCCAGTTCATTCTGTTCTTTTCCCTTCCAGACTGTTTTCTAGCATGCTGAGGCTACTTCCACCCAACTCAAAGCACCCTACCTTTCCAGCTTTGCTTCAGTGGTTTTTGCTGTCATGGAAGTTTTCTGTGGTCACACAGTCAAACACAAACATTTCTAGTGCTAGAAGAGTTGTTTTGCTTCCTTTTGTAAGATTGATGATGATGTCTAGCTTTAAAGCCTGGGCGTCTCCAAGTCTCCCTAGAAGAGAATTTCACTAAGTTGTATGGAAGAGTTCATAGGAGATTGTCAGGTCTTAGATATTTGATTTCTTTTTTCATTTTGTGACCTCATATTCAGTAGGATCATAGAATTGTTTTCATTTTTGTGCATTTTCTGTCAGGATGAAGACGCTAAAAACCTACTGGGACTACAAGGAAGCTGCATTAAATTATCAAGAAGCCTGGAGAGTGCTGCGTAGCCAAGCTCTGCTGGGTTGGGTCAAGAATGCCAAGGAATACCTGCACTTCACATGAGAATCCATGTGACTATGTGAATCCAGGAATAAGCTCTGGTCCACAGCAGATGCCTCTGCAGGTCAAGGGCCAGAAGAAGACACCCTCTAGTTTATGTGCTGTAAAGAGACAGGAGTGAAAAGGAAAGTGATTTAGAGAATACTTTTAATTTTTACTGAGTTGAAGCCCTCTTTTTATTGAAATATAGAAAAGGATCATTGCTGACTTAAAATTCTGAGCTGCATGAAACAATATGCCTCCAAAAGAAAGGAAGCAGTGCTGTGCTATCCTAGTATCTGAGGGTATGGCCTATCAGCCACGGTCATTTCAGTGAAAGAAATGTCAACTGAAATTCAAGCATTACTATGGAAAATTTTCATGCCACTTTTTTCCTTCCACTTCTCATAATCTTGTCGTTGTTTTTCTGTTGCTGGGACAACCCTCATGCATAATAAGTAATACTTTCATAACTCTGAGCTCTTCTTGTCTGGTGCCTGGAAGAATTTTCTATATACCTCTGCCCCATTGCTTCTAACTGGAAAAACTAATTCTGTTAAAGTCTCTCTTTTTTTTGGGAATCCTTGATATATGCTGCTGTTTACTAAACATAGCCACAGATATTGCCACCGCAGAAGCAAAAGCACTGGGAAGGAGTCTGTGTCGAATAATACTACTTATGATAGTCTGCACATCTCAGTTTCAGAACTTTGCCAGATAACGTTTCAACTGCTTTGCTCTGTAGGCAGGAAAGAAAACTCCTGGATGACTTGGTTCAAATTGGCCAATCCTGTGTAATTACAGGCAAACATTTACCTACTTTTTAGTGTTCAAACACTGTCCATCTCCATGCTCCCTTGTGGGAAATGGTCAATTAAAAGCAGAAGTGCTTCAGCCATTTATGTCACTGGTCCTTGTGTTCATTAATAGCCTGGCAAAAGTGGAGATGCTTTGGGGAGTATTGAAAGTAGTCTCTGGCATGTCCCTTCTATTCTCTTGTCATTATGCTTTATTACCAACTAACATCTGCATGACAAGACAGTCAACATTGAGCAGTTGTGGGGGAAGCTATGTGTAATCCTCCTTAAACATTCTGTCCCAGTTATTGCGTTTTGTGAGCAATTTCAGGACTGTGTAACTGCTCCTGAGCACATTCCCCTTCTGTATTTTCCTCTTGTAAACCACAATTCATAAAATACTTGGACAAGGCAATGTCAGGATGAAAGAAGTGGATAATTTAGAACTTAAAAATTCCTTAGTAATTTGAATTTTTTTGGTCTTTGGTGTCCTGTACTTTTGGATTTGAAAAATGGGCACAGCAGTTCTCCAAAAAGCCTTTGTTGTCAACCTACTGAGCTACATATGGGACCAAACAGTACACATAACATTACAGTATGAGAAGTGATAGCAGCAAATCCTTGTTACTTCACACTTAGGTTGACTTGTCGAGTAAGAATAGTTTTCTTGTTGAAAAAGTAACAACTTGAATTCTGTGCTTATATGCCCATTCTCTCAAATCCGGCACTAACATGCAGAAATACCAGTTGTACTGGTGAGGGGGAAGTAATTTTCTGTGTTTGTAGAGGGATTATGCAGATAAGGGACTTGCAGCAGTTATCAGAGGATAAAAATTGGCCAGATGCCATTGCACATGGGTTACAGGGTGAACTGCTGAAAATAAATGGTAGCTGTTCCTGTAATGGAGGAAGTAGTATTCCAAGGACAGAGTTCTATAGTGCACCTAAAGAGCTATCAGTAGATTTCCAGGTTCCTGAAATTTGCCTTTGTTCTTCGCTGAAATCTTGCAGAACCTATTAACTTACCATACCTAGTTTCACATAGTTAATCAACAATGTCTGCAGTGAACCTGCTGACCAGACTGGAATGTTCCCATTTCCTATTCAGCTGCAATATTAAAATGGGTTACATAAGACTAGTTCTGTAGTCATGCATCAGTTTTCACATAAGCATTTATATGGTTTAAATTCTTATAACTCTTTTCTACAGTTTGAGCCTGGATGTTAAGATTGTTCCTGGTAAGATTTTGTGAACTGTAGACTGTTGCTGTTCTGTTACCTGTCAGGTTTAAAAGTAGTTTTTGAGGTGCTGAACACTGATGCTAACCTCATTTCTTAGATGGAGTTAAGGACATATTTAAGCCTAGAGCAAGTCAGTGAATATGCAGAGTAAAGGAAGGAGCTGAAACAGAACAGCATTTAAAAGGCTGAGGGGCTAAGCCTGTGGGATCTCAATTTCAACTGGATGGCATTTCTGTAATGGAGAATCAGTATTTAAATGTTTCATTTGTTTCATTTGAAAATGTCAGGAAATGCTGTTGGCAGTTCCATGAAACTGCTCTAAAAATCAGGAGGGAAAAGCGCAGAGATGGGAACAGTCTCTGCTTTTGTTATTGGTAGCAAACTAAACTTGGATCATTGTCAGCAGGTCTTTGGAAGAATTGCTCCTGGAAAGGAACTGTTGACATGGTCCAAGCCTGTATCGCTCCTTTGCGCTGGGATAGCTGACACCCCGAAAAGCAAAGATAGGCAAGGCACAGGGAGGACAGCAGAATGCAGAGACTGCCACAGGAGAGCAGAGTTGGCAGGGAGGGAAGCAGCAGGAATGAAGTGCCCACAGTGCATGGTTAATGAGTACAAGCAAACAATTGGCAGTGGGAGCGGCGGAGCACAGGAGGGCACCAAGATTCCCACCGTATGTGTAAAATGAGCACATCTGTATTACCCAGATAGGGCCTTGCCTGTCCCAAACTTGTTTGGAGACCAATGGCTCCTAATTGCCAATTGGACAAAGAAACGGTAATCATTGAGTGGAACGTCTTTTAACAGCATCACTATCAGAGGTGTCATTCTGTTTTCAATCCTAGTAAGAAGGCAGGGCAGACTCCCTGCTTATCTTTAAGGAAGTCAAAACCAGAGCATAGAAACAAGTGGTTTTCTCCAAGGGTAGAAGTAATCATGTTTGACCTTGAGGCTGCAGTTCCACAAGACCAGATGCTAGCATCCAACTGTCTTTGGAAAAGCAAGGTTCTGATCTTCACAGCGTGTTTCCATTGCTCACCTTAACACAGACCGGAAGGCTTACTGATATCAGTACATTGCGAGTAAACTGAAGACTATTTAAATTACTGTATTTGTAGAAAAACAAAGAGGGCTGCAGCAACAACAGGTACGTAATATATACAGCTAACATATATACATGTAGAAGCAAAATATTTTTTGAAGAAAGACCATCTAAATGGTCTAAATTTGGTCTATAATAATGTCTATAATGTAATAATGGTCTATAATAATATACTAAATATTGACTGAATACTAAACTCATCCAGTACTGGTTTAGTTATATTGGAGATGACATTTCAATTTAGCTTAAGGTAAGTGACATAAAGGTGTTGCTGTCTTCCTTTTTTGTTCAGTGCATCAGTTGAAGGGTTAACAGCAAATGAAAATCATATGGGCTCAAATGCTTAGTAGAATTTTACAGGAGCGCTTTATCTAAAGGGATGCATTTCACTTCTGCATTTCAAAAGGAAACCTCTTGATGTTTTATTGCCATTTAATATGTACCTGCCGATGAAAAGTGAAGTTACTGCTGTAGAATATTTATCTTTACATTCTCTGGAACTGTTTCCGTGTCTGGCCTCCTAAATCTAAACTAATAAATACAGAGATATTAAAGAGAGCAGTTATGTGGGGATTTTAGGGGTTCATGAAGGGTAACCCAAAAGTCACCTCAATCATAATATCTTCCATTGGTTTTAGATACATCTGTTTGCTAGCATGTAACTAACTTTAGCATTTTTAAGTGTTTCTTACTCCTCCGTTAACAGCTAAGAAAAAATATTACTTGGTAACTGTAGAAAAAAACGTATCAGCATAAAGGAAACAGAACATTTTCCAGTAATAAAACAGAACATTTTCCAGTAATAAAATAAAAAAATGACAGGTGAAACCACTTTTCTTCATTCTGAATCAAAAATTCTGTTAAGAGTAAGCATAAACATTAATCTGTGATAAGGGAGTTAGAAGTCAATTCAGGATGGAAGCACTGACAGAATGTTTCCTAAAGCAGTGGTTTACAATGCAGCGCTCTTCTGACTAATGAAAAGCTTACCGAGATCAACAGCACATTTTCAGATGCAGTAAGCACATGCATTACAGTTACTGTGTCAACCCACAGTAATAGGGTATTGTCAACCTTTCACAGGCTCCTACGTTCACATTTTTGAGTCCTTTTGCCAATACTTGTGAATGTCTGCAGAGCTAAAAACTTCTAGGCATAATGTATCTTCCTGGGGGTTTGAGTTAGTATAAGTTTGGAAAGTGGTAAATTTCCACTGTAGCTGGAAGCATTTTAAAAACTAGATTCTTAGGGACCACATAGTGTGAAAATTAATTCAAAATTTTTAACAGGAATCTAAACTGTATGTAGCATTTCCTTGCTGGCTTAAGAAGGTCAAAGTGATGCTACTTCTTCTACACAGTGTTATCTTTTAATATCAGAGTGCAAACTCCAGCACCGTGCAATTAGGTCAATTAGCTGGTTTTTCCACCCTCTCCCACACAATCCAAGGGTTTGCCTCTTTGCCTGTAAATAGAAGTAGCTGTGAGATATAGTAGCTCTGAAGCTATTTGTTTTGAAACCTACAAAGAGCTCCTTGTTTCTTCCTGGTATCAGCAGCCACACAATGAAGTTTGAGAAGCTGTACAATGTCTAGAAAGCAACAGGAGCAGCTGTGTAGCATCTAGTAAATGTGATGAGTAACTTTCTGGCCAAAATGAAGGTTAAGAAATTACAGCACTGCCTGTTTGTGACAGGAATTTTTATTGTACTTGTTTGTTAATTGAGAAAGGAACGTACCAGCTCAATTCAACACGATCGGCATCTTGCTCCTGGCTTTGAATAAGCTAGCAAATCCAGTGTTTCCAATACTAATTTATTCTTTTTATTTTTCTTAAACTGACATCTCAAAACAGAATAAATGTGTGTTCTTCTCTTCATGTTTTAGTAGCCCAACTACTTTGCTTTATTATTTAATCAATGTCATCAAATGTATCCCCCCAAAGAACTGAGGCTCTGGGAATTCATAGCTGTGAGAAAAAAAAAATGCACAAAACTAACAAAACTTTCTCTTTATAATTTAACAGTCTAATAAAACAAGACCTAGCAATATATTAAGAAATAAATCCAGTTACAAATGCATGTATATAGAAGGAACTTCTGAGGATGTCAGAACAGAAAATGATCAGCTATTTACAAGATACACAGCATGATGGTACAGTAGCCAAGACCCACCATTCAGAAACCAAATGTGTTCTCTCCACTGTAGGCAACATACAAGAATCCATCCTCATCCTTTTCCTTCTCATAAAGTTGTCCCATAGTTAAGCTTGAAAGGGAAAAAAAGAGAAATGGTTTGCATGGCTCATGCAAGTTGTCAGTGTTAACAGTTAGAACTTCATATAAACAAGGATTAATAAAAGCTACAACTTGTCAGTCTGTGTATAGGTTATAATTTTAAAAAAATGAGAGTAAATTAAAAGCAGTTGACTCCTAAGATAAGAGAAATGATCCTGGACTCTCTGCAGAGTAAACTTTTTGTATTTCTTCACAAATGCCATTGTCAGAATGCTTCCTTGTTTTGTTGGAAATTGGTCTCTATTTTGAAAACAAAAAAAAACCCTAGCAATTACTTGGCTGGTCAACTGCTCCAACCATCTATGTGCAGATGGCTGGAGCAGTAGACATCAGTCGGGTGCACAAGTGAAGCCTCCTCAGCTCACCTTCCTCCGACTTCCCAAAACTGAGAAAAGGCTAATGAACTGAAAGATGGAGATGGATGTGAGTGACAGGGAAAGCAATGATGTCATTCTGCCCAAGAGAGGAGCTGGGAAGATTTTTAAGCAGTACTTGAAATGGAAGAGAATTGGTGAGTAGTAGATAGATCATCAATCCTTGACATCCTTCTCTCTCTGTAATACAGAAGTTTATTACATAAACTGAAGCCTGTGAGATGAGCAGAGCCATGAACAGATTGTGGTTTTGTTTATTGGTTAAGAAGTTACCATTTTTACATTAATATTAAATGATCAAAGCCCTGTTTTTCTAGCTGAGATGTGACATCTCATTATGAACATGATAGAAGAGACAAGCGATCTCTCTTTCCTGCTCACAATTCTATAATACTGTTATAAAGATGACATAGAGGCATTCTCAGTACTATTAGAAGAAAACAAGCAGAAAAAGATGGTTCTCACGGATCCCTATTGTTTATCGGGTTACCTGGCGGGACTCTCTCTTTTAAAATTAAGTATTAAGAATGATATCACATCAAAGCATGTAATGACATACTATTTCCTTAAATGCTACTAAAGTATCTAGTGTAGAAAGTTGTAGTTGCTGCTTCTGCTATATTCTGTATGTAGCAGAAAACAATGAAACTTATTCCTATATAAAAGAATGCAAAAAAACTTTCTATTGCAATTATTCTTTTTTTCATAGAAGAAAACAATTTTAAAAAAAGAACCAGCAACTAGTTTGTAATGTTCCAAATTCTTTGTAAACTGACAGGTTATTGGTTTTTTTCAGAATAATTTATGGCATTTGCTATTGAGTATATAACGTGCAACCTTTTTTGTTATACTGAGAATCATTGTTTTCTTGATATTGACAATGTACATGTTTTGCACTCAACCAAATGCAACAACATTGTAACTGCAAAGCTCACCCTTTTGCCATGGAAGTAAATGATATGTTTTTCAGTCACCTTTCTTTTCAGCCTAGCTCAAGAAATAAGATATTTATCAAATTCACAAGGAAAAAAAAATTGTAGTGAGATTAAGATGTGACAGACATCTCCTAAAATCACCAAATGAGCCTTGAAGAGCAGTGTTACTGACCCTCTAATATGCACAGGCTTGCTGTAATGATTCTGAATAGCCTCTCACCTGGATTGTGGGACAGTCTTGTCTACAAAGAGGAAGATTGCCTTCTCAGATGGCAGTTGAATCCTCTTCCTGATGATCCACATGAACTGGGCCACGGTGATGTCAGACGGAACTAAGTACTTCCTCTTGTCAATATCAACGATCTGAGATCCTGAGACCTTCTCCACTATGACCTGTAAAGTGCAGGTGTGAAGGTCAGGCTGTTCAGGATTCGTATGAACTGACAGCTTTGGTAGATTGCTTGCTCGTATAGGCTTACAGTGGTGAGTAGTGGGGATGAACAAAAATGTTTCCTGCTCACAACCAAATCAGAGGTAGAATTGGCTTAGCACTGTAAAACCTTATTCTACAGCTACACTGAAACCTACGTTTATATACACAGTGGCTTGGAACTTCCTGTGCCCATGTTTGGCAGTCATGGGGTAAAAAGGTGCATTATGCCTTAAAGACATCTGTGACAGGAAAGTATGCACATCACTTAACCTTTTGTACGCTGATGATATGAAATTACTGCAATGTGGACCCAAAGCTGAAAATGAACCAGCAGTGTACCCTAGACACAACTAAGGCTAATAGTGTCCTGGACTGCATTATGCAAAGGACTGGGAGGTGATCCTTCCTCTGTACTGGTACTGGTGAGGCTACCTTTGTATTCTGCTGAACTGACGTTTGGAGTATTCCCTCATTGCTTCAGGAATCAGAAATTGACTAAAGAAAGGAAAGATAGCAAGATGACCACAAACAAAACCAAGCAAAAATAAACAAACCAAACAGGTGCAGGGGGGGCAGGATAATTAAGTGTTGCTATTGAAAAAGGCCCGATACTCATTGTACTACACAGACTGATTCTTGAAGGAAAAATACAGCAGGTCAGGAAATGGGGTTTACAAGAGGTTCCAGGGTCTCCATTCCTTAGCTCTACATTCCACTTGAAACATTAAGTTTGAAAAACACTGTTAAATTGGCACCAACTATTTGGTATCAATGGTATGCCGATCAATTTGAATCATCAAACAGAAAACATACTGGTCCAGACAAAGGATTGCTGCAATTTGCGATTCAATTCCTGTATCTGTCTACACCTTGCTGTCCATCCCTGATACAGCAGCATGTCATTCTGACTCACACTATGTTTCTTTTTCCCCACAAGTTATCGAGGATATTTTTGAAATGGATACATGGATACTGTGAAGATGTACGGTCACCAAGGATGCAGCAGTCTATGTGTGAGGGAATAGTTAGTCAAGAGAGAACAGCAAGGATCATATCAGCTTGCCAGATTGCAACTGGAGAAAATCTTGTGACTAGGTGCAACTGAGCAGCAGAAAAAGCCAGTGGGAATGAAGATTCTTCTCTAGGCCGTGCTGACGGAAAAGTTACTTACCAAAAGGTGAGAGGCAGGAGTGGCACTAACCAGCACGTGGTCAGATAGGATGGAAATTTTACTCTCAAGCAAGTCAGTTGAGAATGTGGTCATGTTGCTAGCTGTTACATAAGGATGTGAACTGTGGTCTTTTCAGAGACTGAAACATGGTAAAAGGGATTGCGGAGAGAGAGCCCATTCACTATTTAGCAGGTATTAATGCTCCTCCAAGAAAGGAGGGGTCACCACTCACATTGGCTCTTCAAACAGGGTTTGCATGGGGAAATTCACCATGATGACTGGTTATAGGCGTGGAATACATGAGAGATCTACATCATCTAACTAATTTAGCCGGGATGGAAGATGGTCAAGGTTTCAATAGTCTTTATAATCTTTCTAAGGATCAGGCACAATCTTCATGACAATGAAGGCATTTGCTGGGATATAACTGCCATTAGAAGAAAGTAGGACCATGATAAATCATAAAAATCCCTAGAAAGTTTTTAGAAAGCTTATTTGTCAAAATGCACTGGGGCCGAGGAGGAAATGTTGGACTAGTTATATGTGTTTGGGGCTTCTTTAAAACATCTAAGGACGCAAAAAGGACAATTAATTTTCTTAGTGGGAACTCAGAGTGGGCAGGATGGAAACGTTGTATCCACCTTTGCCTGTAAGTACTCTGTTGAAGCTGGCTTGGCTACTCACCGGGACACGGTCGGGGTATTTGGCTCGGATTTTTGCGGACTCGACACATCTGTGCTCTGTGAACAAAACTCGTAATTAGTCATTGCATAGTAATTACATTGCTGGTGTCCTAGGCCGAGAGGGCAGCGCCGGCAGGGCCGTGAGCCTGCGGGGATCGCGATCACATTCCCGTCTCTGAGCGGGTCTCTAATTTTTCGCGGAGACCGGGCATCGCACTACCTTTCGGCGAGGGCCGCCAGCGGCTGTCCGCCCACAGACAAGACGACCGCCTGGGGAAGCCGACCGCGACAGATGGCGACACGGGAGACCGAGGGCAGCGGGGCCTCTGCCAGGCAGCGCCTGGCCCAGACCCACTCTTACCCAGCGCGTGGTCCTCCTTGAACATCCACTTCATCGTGCAGGCGGGCAAGGAGCGAAGCCAGAGGCAGCGAGGCCCTTGTGCGGGGGGCGGGGGCTCGTGCCAGGCCCTGTCGCCGTCACGGTCCCTGTCACAACAACAGCCGCCGCTCGGCAGGCGGGACTTCCGGCTCTCCTGTTCCCCGGCAACTGCTTGAGCAGCCGCGCTTCCGGCCTGCCATCGCGGGGCGGGGCTGTGGCATCTGGACACGGAGTCACCTGCCGGGTGCGAAGCCGTCCGCAGGGCTCCCGGGGAACTTGAAGCCGCTCCACAGACTTCATCGCCCCGGCAGGTGTACCCATGCGTGTGTCCCCATCCCGCTGCCGGGCGCTATCTCGCCGACGGCCCCGGGAAGCAGCGATGCGCGTTCATTGGCTGACGCGCCCGTGCCCTCGGCGCCGATTGGCGCGGCGTCTCGTCAGTCCGACGCTCCGCCCAGTGCAGCGCTGAAGGCGCGGGCGGGGGTGGTGCTTGCGGGCGCCGAGGGCCGCTCGCCATGGCTGGCGTGGAGTTGTACTCGCATCCCGCGCTGTACACGCGCTACCGGGCTGGGTTCTGCTCCGCCGCTGCACTGGCGCTCTTGCTCATCACGGCGCTCACCTATGTGCCGCCGCTGCTGGTGGCCTACCGGAGCCACGGTGAGCGCCACTGGACCCCACGCGGCCCGGCCGGGCCTGGCGCAGTCCTGAAATCTCGTGCTGTTTCTGCTTTCAGGTTTCTGGCTGAAGCAGAGCGCGTACCTGGAGCAGCCCACTGTTCGTTTCCGGTACGAGGCTCTCTTCGTCGCCACCATCGGGTCCGGCCCGGGCAGCTTCTTGGCGTGGAGCACATTCCCAGCGTTCAACAGGCTCCAGGAGGACAGGCTCCGAGTCCCGCTCCTGTCGGTAGGCCTGCCCGGGGCGGCCCGGCAACACTGGCGAGAAGCGAGGCTGCAGAGCGGGGGCAGTGGACCGGCAGCCGGCTCAGGGCACGAGTGCTGATGGCGCTTCTGAGCGGGTGGCCCGTCAGGCACTGCTGCCTTCAGGTAGCAGCAGCTTTATGTATAATCTTGTGCCTCACATCGGGATTTGCTGGAATTTTAATGAGTCTCGTTTCACTCCCTCTCAGTGTTACTGAATCGTAGCATTAGTTAGGTTGGAAAAAGCCCGTGAGACCAAGTCCAGTCATTAATCAAACCCTAATAATTTTGCCACTAAATCATGTCCATAAGCACCGCTGGTGGTTTGTGTGAACACATCGGTTTACTTTCATCAAATTAGTTGTGCCCCTCTACCCTGACCACATGGCTTGTCATGATGTGAAGTTTGCAGGGTACCCCTAGATTTGGAAGTAGATATGTGCCTTCAGAAGCACATAATCTCTGCCTTGCAGTCACTTTTCTTTCTGGGATTTCACAGTGGCTGTTATTTTTCTGTCTGCCTCTTTATGAGCCCTGCTGTATTTTGCAAGTAGCTAAAGTACTGGACACTCTTGTCATACAAGCGTTGCAAGCCTTAGCTTACAGCCAGGAATCAGAGTACAGAGACCATTTAAGAGGCATGCTACAATCGCGGATGCACAAGCCTGACCACCAGTCATATATTTGCACTGTGTCTTACACAGAAGATCCAGCACCAAGGCATGCTTTGTGGCATGCAGGGGAGATGGCTGGAATGGTCTAGGGCAGAAAAGATCTTGAAGTAAACTTTTCCTCCCTGGAGGGGTGTATGAGACCTTGTATAACAGAAAACAGTGTTGGCTTTTTGTTTGTCTCTAGTCCTCTGTAAATAGTCAGGTAGCTTTTTATTACATTCCTAACTATGCAGTTTATTTGCTTTCTTGGTATGTGCGTGCTGCAGTTGTAGGGTCACCTGGGGTTTTATTTTTTTTGTTTTTCTTTCTAACAGAAATTCTTGTCTTTAAAAAAAATTTATTTAGACAAGAGAAGAAGACAAAAATCAAGATGGCAAAATGGATCAGTTGCATTTTAAACTGGAACTTCCATTACAACCAACAGAGCATGTAGTTGGCGTTCAGCTGATTCTACTCTTTTCCTACCAGCTTTATGTGAGCATTTTTAGTTTTGTTTCTTGTGATGCATAGACCAATTGTAAAATTCCAGTAGCGGTTATACAAAAGATGAAAAGAAACCTTCCACGTTTGAAATTCCTATCCAAAATATGTATTTCACTGAAAAATATTTAATTTTCTCCTCCTCTGCTGTGTCATTCCTAGTCTAGCTCTCTTGTGTGTTTTGATATGCCTTGTTAGGGTTTTTTTGTTGTTGTTGTTGTTTTTTAAATATTTTTAAGCTTTATATTCTCTTGGGTTGTAGTGCACTCAGTATACAGGACAGAAATGCACAACAGTGAGTATCAGTGTGGGTGGCACCTGAAAATAACTGAAGTCTTGCAATAGGCAGAAGGATGTACATTCTACAGACTGCTGCGTCTTGACATCTGAGGTGGAGAGTCAGGCTGTTGCAGCAGCCTAAAACTCCTTAGATTTTGCTTAACAGCTCATGAAGCATCAATAATCATCTGCCAGGATCTTCTGTATCTTGTAACTGGGATGAGGAAGTGTTATAGGAAGACAAGACAATGCAATTCTGCTGCCATTGTACCTCAAATGGCAGTGCAATTAATACCTTAAAGCAAACTGTAAACCACCAGCACACAGAGAACCCAGGGATACAGCTGAAAAGAGCAGTAATACAGAGCTGCTGTTGGGTGCAGCTGTACCGACAACAAGTTGTTTTCCTAGGGAGATTAGGCTGTTTCTTTCGAGAGTCTTGCTGATTGCAAATGGACAAGCTTAGCAAGCATAGCTTTGTGGTGTAGAAAACATTCTTAAGCCTGAGGCCCAGAATAAAGGCCCAACAGTCCTGATTTTGGGCTGAAGTATTTGGTCAGGTATTAGTATCACAGAGAGTTATGATATTCACAACATTTTTTTTTAATCCCACTGTAAATGTGGAAATTTTCCTTCAGACCGAGTGGTTGATAAGAACTAAGGACCTCCCTTCTTTATTTGGTTCTTGTTGTAGAGTACAAGTCCTTGATTTTGACTGCTGAATTTTTTTAAAGTGTGTCTCCAATGAATGTGTTTAGTCACCTTGCTGCTTTTTACATGTTATGGCTAGTCAAAACTTTCTGTCATTGGCCACAGACATTGCACTTCACTGAATCTCCTGTGGAACTTTGTTGAGATAATAAAGTTAGTTAACTATTAACTAAGGTAGTTACCTTTTTTTAAAAAGCGGTATTTTTTATTTGATGGTCTCTTGTATAGACGAAGGTGATGATCTGAAACTTGGGAGTCCTAGAAAAGTCAAATCCATGTAAAAAAATGTGTAGATATCAAGAGGTAGAAAAGTACATTGTGTCCCTCCCCCCCCCACCGCTAAATTTAACTTTTTTGTGTTCACTGTTTCAGAGAATGTCAACATTTGTGATGCAGAGCATGGCTTTTCTTCAGTTTTTTTCTCCTGTGCCAGGGTCTCAGCTCTATGTGAATGGAGACTTGAAATTAAACCAGAGGCAATTACTTAACTATTGTGGACTGGATACCAGATACAATGTGAGGAAATGTTTTTCCCTTCCCCATCAATTCAACCCCCCCCTCGATCTCTTAATCCTCCTAGTATCCTAGGTGACACCCTTATTATTTGTACTATTGCACAGAGTGAGCTGTAAGACTTTTGAACTGGTGTCTTCTTGTTAGATTACAAGAAGGAAGAGGTTATTCAGCCAAGATGTTCAGTCTGATGTTTGTGTTCATTCCTTGAAGAGCATGGTTACTTTGTGTAAGAGACTCAGTAGAATTACTGTCTTGAAGACTGGAGGAATAATTAAAGTGTCTCCTTGTTGTAACAGGTGTCTGTGGTCAATGGCACAAGTCCTTTTGCAAGCGACTATGATCTGGCAAACATCATTGCAGCATATTGGGATAGAAATGGTAAGCCTGAATGTGTAGCTACAGGACAGTAGTAGTTAGCATACTGGCAGGTGTTTTTTGAGGTATATGACTTCTGTATTAATACCTAAAAGCCCCTTAACCTGGACATTTCCTTTCTCCATTATAGTGACAACAGTCTTTTCAGATCCCAGCCCCGTTTGGATGACTGGAAGAGCAACGGATACGCCATTTATCCTTAATGCTACCATTCGTTACCCAGTGGAAGTTATCTTATATCCTTCAAAAACTGCACAAACTGCGACATAACAGGGTTATATTATCTGAGCCTCCACCACATGCAGGCCAAATGATAATGTTTTCTCTCAGATGTGTTGCTAAACATTTTTTTTTGTTAGCTAAGCAAATGTTACAGTTCTGGAGTTGATGAAATACCTATTTGTCCATTCCTTCAGATGGTTGTGCCTTCATAACCACTTTTTGCCTTTCTGTATTGGTAACCCGTGTTGCTTTTCAGCTTTGCTAAAAAGGCCTTTAAGGCACTTTGTTAGCTATTGTCAGGGAATATTCGTAGTACATCTTGCTTTGGTTCTGCAGTACCTGCTGTCCTGATCTGTCACAGATGCCACTCACAAAGCATGATACTGTAGTCTGTGACCTAAAGCAAATGATTAGAAATCTGCATGCAAGATCATCTCACCAAATAATATCTCCTGCAGTGGGAGGTTGTTACATCTGTTCATGCGCAGACAGAATTTTCTTCTTTTGAAAAAATAATTCTTCATTCATTATGTTCTTAGTTCTTTTTCTGAGACAAGAACAAGTCTGCATTTAGAAGAATCTGTATGGAGCACACTTCTTACAAGATTTGTTGGCCTGCCTGAATATTAACAATAAGTACTTCCCGACGACTCAGGCACAAAGTAGGTACTTCACCCAGAATTGGTTTAAATGTCTTCTAGGCCAGACGTTCTCTCCAGCTTTTGTTACCTACCGTGGTAGAAGGCTTTTAGGTGTTTCTGTGGTTCAGAGGCTTATCATTTTTTTCACAAACTGATATCTTAACAAGGTTAGTGCCTTTCTGCCTGTGAGTTTCCTTGTTTAGATATTGCAATGGTAGCATCAGAAGGTTCTCTATTAGACTCCTTGACTTTCCTTAAATATCAGCCAGGATTTTGGGAAATTATTAAATTTGCCTGGATCCAGTATGTCAGCATCCTCCTTATCTTTCTTTGGGTGTTCGGTAGGATTAAGACATTTTTGTTCCAGAATCAGGTGTTGACTACAATTCCAGTATCACCAGTTCTGCCTGTATCGCCACTACTATCCTACAAACAGCACCAGTCCTGAAGAGATGCCTGAGAAGACTTTGTAGAAATGCCATTTAAAAATAGTTACCTGATTTTATTCTCTATACACTTCTTACTTCAGAGGATCAGAATTTTGTAAGTATATTTCAAGTATGCTCTGTGCATCCTTTTTAGAATACATGTTTATTCATCTCATTTCTTTAGGAACACTGCTTTGGAGCTGGAAAAGTTTATATTTTTGACAGTAAAAAGAGCCTAATTATTTTTTTGCAGTTGGAACATGCCTCAAAAACGATTTTGAAAACTGAAAATAAAATGCTAAAAGTAACAACATTAACTGATTTTACTTCTTGTAAATCAATTCACTGCAGTCTTAGAGTTGTCAAGAGTTATTTGTACATGGATTTATGTATGTGCACTATGAAGTGAAAAACTGCAGGGATGAATTAAGGTCAGAGATGCACTTCTGTAACTGTGACTATACATACTCAGCAATTTAATTATTAAATTGGATGATGAATAAATTCAAGGGTGATGTGAGAAATGAGGTTTTTGGGTGATAGTGTGTGCAAAATTTGCACAACCACTTACTACTGGTATTATTACTGTAGCACCTGACCATTAATTGTGAATTGTGAATAGTAAAACAGAGAATCCTTTTATCTATTGAAAAAAACTAGCAAAAAATTCTACTGGGGAAGCCTCTGAGTATCAAAGTGAGTGAATAATTACCTTCAGAGCTTAAATCGTTTAGAACAGATAAAAAATTATAATCACCTGGTAGACATTGAAAGACTATGTCCCTCAATCTTGATGGTGGTGGTCATACCAGAAGATTATTTTATCTTCTTTTTCTGGGCTTACTTTTTGTGCCAGACAAGCTTACAAGAGAAAACAACACAATTTCCGTTATATTTTCAGTTTTGTATTAAAGAATTAATTCTAGCAAAGCAGTGTTATGGCAGGATATTTAAATCTAGAATTTAAAACAATTCTGGATGCTAGAATTCTGCAAAAAATTCCAAGTCTCTTTGGTTCTCTTGAACTGTTAAGACACAGTGCAGCTATGAAATATGAAAGAGCAGCTGAGCAGTATGCCACTTTTGGCCATCATCCTCTAGAATTGAATATCCTGGAAGCTGGGAGAGCTACCTTTTCCAGAAATCTCCAGTTTGCTCTTGGATCTTTGAAGTCTCTATGTGGCAGCGTAGGGCTACCGATAACTGGCTTCGTGTCAACATCTCCAGAGTCAAAGCAGCTGTCTAGTGCTTTTTTATGCTTCTAGCCACTGCACAGCATGAACGAAGGGGGCTGTGAGCTTATTTCCCCCATATCTCCTGCTGGTGTACATTTGATGTGCTCTCCCTTGGAGCAGTAATGGTGCTTGTGTGACTGCACGAGTTAATTACGGGAGTTAATTATGGTGAAGATGATCTTTACCAAGTATATAATCACTTTTTCAGACAAGGCAGTTCCCTGACTCTAAGACTCTAAGGGTCTGAATGTTCTACTCCCATAAAAATGGAATGCATAAGAATCTTCCTTCAAGCTGAACAGAAGTCTGTTTAGGTAGCAACAGAAACATGGAAGAGACTAATGCTCAAAAGCCACAGTACTGGCAGACTCCATTAATCCCTCTCTCACTTTTTTCTCCTTTTATAGCCTTTCACATTCAGTTAGAACAAGTGATGCTGCTGAGAGCAACAGTTCAGTGAATGCATGTGAAATAAGAAATGGAGATCAGGCTTAGTTCCAGAAATATCCTTAAGTTTCTCTTTTCGTTTAGATGGCGAAAACTGGAAAAAATCCTCTACAGTAACGTAAGCAAGGAACTATATACATAAAAAGGAGGCAATCAAAAGAGTTATTTACTTGCAGATGGCATGTAATTGTTTAATATGACCTGAAGCCATCCCTCCATTTCTTGTCAAAGAGGTGTTTCATGACTGGGACTAATAACTGAATGCAGGGTAAAAGGAGCCGTAAAGGCAGATGTTACCACAGCAGGGAAAAAACCCTGTGATACCTCTGCTGTGGCCACTTCCTAGATGACTTTTTATACTGACCGTAGTTCTTGGTTCACAGTTCTGACTCCTTTCTCGAGCTTGAAGAGACATTCTGTTTTTTCAAGTAACCAAGCAATAGAAAAAAAGCAAGATTTTATAGCTTAAGCAACAAACTGACCTACACGGGGAAAATGAGGATTCACTGCAACCAGCATTAGAAGAAGTTTAGGAAGGAAGAGCCTTTCTCAGCTATCTGCAAGGACTCTTCCTTTAGCTTGTAAGCAACACAAAAAGTCAAAACCACTACCATGCACCACAGTTCAACTACACAGATCTTCTCTGTATACATATGACAGAACAATCTAAATGCTCGTCATTGAGAAAGGACATGGTGGCTCAAGGACATGGTGGCTCACTAGGATTAATCAAGGTTCTGTAAAAAGGAAAAAGAAAGCAGCTTTAAATTAAAAGTCCTGTGCATAAACTGACGTGGGAACGTGACCGTGATAGAGCCATGCTTCGGGAGTGTTTTAAGAGGTAGAACTAGGAGAAAAGAAACCACCTCTCTGCTTCTTAACTCACCAAGCAGCCCGTTTTGCAGGGGGCATTATCCTCTCGTTCTGCTCGCACGAGGCGAGGGGCATGCGGCCGCGCCGAGCCTCACTTTGCCTGGGGGTGCTGGGCCGGCATGGAGGGAGGAGGCGGGGGCCGGGAGGAGGGGGCTGCTGCGACGGGAAGGCCCGAGGCACGCGGGACCCCGCGGAGGAGAGATGGCGGGGCTGCGGCGGCCAGGCGGCGTTGCCACGAGCCGGTTTCGGCGAGCCAGCCGGGACCCTGCGGCGTGGGCGGCAGGGCCCCGCCGCGCCGGTCCCACTCGTGCTGGGCGGGGCAGGCCAGCGGACCGCCTCTGCCGGGCTGCGCCTTCGCCCGGGGATGCTCCGGGGGCGGGGCGGATCGGATCGGCTTCTTGGGCTCCCCCCGCTGCCCCGGCGCCTCGGCCACGTCTGAAAGCGGCTCATTGTCTCTGTCGGTAGCTCGGAGCCGCGGCGGTGGCGGGAGGCGGCGACAAGGTACGGGCAGGCTGATGCGGGTGGGGGTGCGGTTATGCCACAGGATTGGAAGTCCCGGTCAGATCTTTTTCTTTCTGGTCTCAAACGACGGTACTTTAAAGGCGATGTTTTTGAGTGGGTTACACACGCCCCTGCCTGTGGCGGCGGAGAACTATCGGTAATACCAGTTGCGGTGGAGCCGATGTCGCACCGACAGAAGTAAACCTGTGGAAAAATCAGCCTGGTTATTTTAGGTGGGTTTTTTGGGGGGGTTGGTTTTATTTTTTCCCCTCCTTTCCTCTTCACCTCCCCCCCCCCCCCTTTTTTTTTTCCCTCCTTTTTTTTTTTTTTTTTAAATTTTTTTCTTTTCTTCCTTTTCCCTAGGGAACGTGGCTGATTCAGGTTAAGGTGGTTTCGTTTGTTGGAGATGAGAGAGTTTAGAGAACCCTTCCCATCATTTTAGGAAATGCTTTCCCATTTTTTGTTGTGTCCTGCCTCTTTCTAGGTGAAGGTGACATGCTGATCGGAAGCATTTGTCAGTATTTCTTAGCTGCAACAGTTGCTTCAAGTGAGGCACACAGGGTGCGCCTCAGTCCAGTCGTCCTCGGACTGTTTGAATTTGAGGACGCTATTGTACCAGTGCCGACAGAGTCTCAAGTAAGTGAGTAGCATTCAGTCGCTGCGGGTGTCTCTTTGTCACGCCAGTTTTGCCATCGTAAAAATTCCTAACAAAAGCTGCAACTAAGCAGACCTTATTTCTTGAACACCAGTAATTCTAGTAGCTGAAAACACTTTGTGATCTTCAGCTGCAGTGCATAGAGAAATAGGTATTATAGGGCTATGCTTTGACGCTGCCGTTTGCTTCGGCTGGATGACTTTATCTAACTAAAAAATATTTTAAAATCTCCCAAAGGAAACAGTACCTTTTAGAAAAAGAACTTTAATGATCATATAATTAAATGGAGGGTATGTTTCGTTGTATTATAAAGTTTTTAATTGTGATGATTTCCTGGAAACAATTCTTCAAATCTCATTTAGCACTAGATTCTAAAAAGAAGTATATTTCCAAAAGCTGAATTAGCAGTATCACCTGAAATGCTAATATAATGTTACAATTCAGAATTGCTACAGTACATTTACTGTATTTTATTATTTTAGTTGTAGCTTTGCTATTCTATTTAAAAGAAAAATTGGGTGGGCTTATGAGTTTCACCTATTTAGTACTGGAAAGTCTTTTAACTTTAGGACTACCAGTGATCCTAGAACACACCCTCCAAACAAACTTTTTCTGTAACCGTTCAAATACCAATCTGCATATTGTTGATACAGTAAGCTTCTGCCTTATGAAGATATGTGATTTCTAGCTGTAGAAGAATATTGGAAAGTGATATTTTGTCAGCGGGGTGATTTACTGCAAGAATTACTAGTAATATTGTTGTGTGCTATTCTTTGACCAGCTTTGTTGTGTTCCAGCATTTAACTTTTTTGAGTAGCAAACTAGGTTTCTAACGTTAGCTCACAGAAGCTGTTTTAGTGGTGATTGCATTGGTGCAATGTATTATAGGTGAAGAGTGCAATGAGTAAATTTGATGAGGAGAAGCAGGCCTTCAGGTGATCTTTGCTCTATTTATCATGCATGAACAAACATTTTCCTATTAATTCTATTAAATGCATGATGACATTCACTGTTATCATTTTTTTTACAGTCAGTGCTGCTGCATTTCGTGAATTTTAAGTACATAAGATAATTACATTCATCTCGTATGATTGCTCTGAAAGGTCAGCATACAGAACAGTAATTTTTGGGTAGCAAAAGGTTGTGCACATAATCCAGCATGAGGTATTCATTTTTCAGTGGAAGAAATCAATCTGGGAAATCAACAGAATCACAGAATATTCTGAGCTGGAAGGAACCCACAACTGAGTATGTTATTTGAAGTAATTTCTGTGTAATCTGTAAGTTCTTTGACTTTAAAAATGCTGCACAGAGTGTTAAAATGAAAGTATGCTGGAAATTTTCTCAGACAGAAAATGGCCAGGGAAGAAGACTTTGACAAAGACAGCTAAGATTCAGTTGCCCAGAAGTCATTGTAGGGGAGCAGGTATTTGTAATTCTTCACTGAAATGCTTTTCTTTTAATCCAGCTTGATTTTTCAGTCTTCCCACAACAGACCCAGAATTGTTTGTTCTAAGGGAATGTTTCATCCCAGCCTTTTGTCCAAAGATCAAAGACAGAGCATGTTTTTTGACAGCTCTAGTATGATGCACTCTTTCTGTCTTTCTACAGTCTTTTTAATATCCCAGAAAAAAAAATAGCAGTTTAATAGGAGGGTCTTTTTTAGCTATAGAGTTAGTTTTTGCTACTTGATTAAGTCTCTTCAGGTTGAATTCTGTGCTGAAAGGAAGTTACTAAGAAACTGTACTCCTTTCAGAGCTGACCTGAAAAGATCTGATTACTCGATTCCAACATTATATGTCTTACGTGACAAACTAATAAAAGTCCCTGGAAGCAAGAGCTAAATGATAATCCAGTGGACAATTTCTTTCTTTTCTGCCTTTCTGGGTCTGAAAAGTGCTCATCTTAGAAATGAGATCTTTTTGGGATCAGTGCTACCACTGACTGTATTTTTACCCTGCTTGGTAAAACTGGATAGCTTTCTGCAATGTATCTAGTTTCTTGGCAAGCAGATACTAGTGGCCCTGCAGCTCAGCAGTCTATCAGAGATAGTTTAAGTCATGAAGAAAATGTTTGCTTTGTTGTCCAGTTTGTATAATTAATTTCCTTTGGACAATATGTAAGAATAGTTATTGTGGAACTGCCCCAGGGCGCATCTAGTCTAGGATCTTGTTTCCATTAGTAACTGTTAGCAGGGAAGCCCAGGAACGGAGCTTGATTCAGGACTGGCAACTAAACCATATAAGCTAATGCTTTTCAGATCACATTTTGAAAATTTGCATTGCCCTTTGAAGAGATGGTTGTGCCTCAAGAATTTGAGATACTTCTGATTATTCTCTTTACCAGAGCTCTCCTCGAAGAAATGGTATCACCAAAGAAGTACTACTACTATCACAGAAAAGGAATAACATTGTAACTATTAGTAAAATAACTTACATTAAGGAGTATTCATTATTTACAGAAACACATATTGTGATGCTACTGAGTGTTGCCATACTTCATGAGTCAGCTGAGAGATGTGAGAGGTGTTGGATCCTGTCTGCTGCAACCTGAGGCCCACTACAGCTTGTTTTTCTGCTTGTTTTAGCTCCCTTGCCACTTGGTGTCAGTCTGATTTTGTCACTGAGATGGCAGCTGAAGTGGCGATAATGCTAGAACATCTGGCCCTTCTGCTGGTTCTCCTTTTCCCCCCGTTTGCAGTTGGCAGGCATGCTATAGTCAGGCAGGTGCACTACGAGGAAGCACTTATGTGGAACAAAGCAGGATAAAAGGAGATGTAACAAACCCCAGTTTTGCCTTCGGGAGAGGAGCTTGGGGTGAGCAGGTAGTGCCACTGAGCTGTTGGTGGAGGAGGAGGGCACTAGCAGAAAGAGGCAATGCAAAGCAAGTCACAGACTAGTGTTTCAGCATGCAGCTTCAGTGTGCAGTTTTGGCATACTGCCTTTCTGTGCTGGAAGAGCAAGCTTGCCTAACAGCACCATCTGGCGAGTACTGCAGTGGAATAGCTAGAGGATCAGAAGTAGCCTGTATCGTGAGGTCCTGTTCCTCAGATTTGGAATTGTAGAATCATTTAGGTTGGAAAAGACCTTTAAGATCATGAAATCCAGCTGTTAATCCAACCGTGCGAAGTCCACAATTAAGGCAATGGTATAATGTAATCTATTCAGTAGATTTATAAATATGTGTATACATATATAGATCTTCAGCAACTCTATGAGAAGGTTATTCTATGGGCTTTTCAACAGCTGCTTTCTGCCTCAGCTAAAGTTCATCAAAAATCACAGAAGGCCTTGTTGGGTTAAAAAAATTGTACTTTAAGGGAATGCGAGTTTAACCTGGGCTAAAATCATCTTAACTGCAGAATGCAATTGGAAATGGTAAATGGTTGTTTGCATGAAAATAGAATTACACATGCCCAACAAGAGAAGTGTAGAAATAAAGGGCACTGTTTACAGACAAAGTGGTGTATTTGGCCTTCTGCATTGGAAGCCACACAAGAGAATACTTTTACAGATGCTGTATTTTGTTGTGTAATTATGCTTTTTCTTTGATGGTGTCTCCATGTGTGTATATTCCTTAGAAACATTCCAACTTTTCTAAAAGGTTAGAAAATGAATCTGAAATATAGAAAACTGGTACCTACTTAGTGTTTTACTTTGGTATCACACCTTTTCTTGCAGTTTCTATCATAATAGAGTGTAGGGAAATACTTCAGCTGTAGTCATTTGATGTTATTTGTAGCGCTTGATTCTGATTAGTTCAGACACATATTGTGGACTAATGCTCACGTTATCTGTTTTTTCATTGGCACAGTGTTGTCTGCAACACTACTTGTGTGAAACTGGAGCAAGGAGAGGTCTGAGAGAGTCAAGGCAAAAGTGAATGTAAAAAATAGCTTTTGGCTTTTATTCCTCAGCCTCCCACACTCTGCTAATAACATGTAAAGAGCAGTTAGTGTTGCAGCTCTGCAGCAGGATTAGAGTGGAGCAACAGTTCTGCGTAGCTAGAGTGGAAACACATTTATTCTTTAAAAACCATAATTGAGTCTCTGAAAGCTACATAATAAGTGAGACTGCAAGGAGCTGCAGAATGCAGTCTTAGTGTAGATAATGACTCACGTTTTGCACTCAGGAAAAAGATCTAAGATAGTTGTGTCTGGCTGACTTTCAGGCATAGAGCCTGTTTCAAGAAAAATCTTTCAACTAGCAAATGCAACTTCAGCTGTGACTTCAGCTTAGATTCTTTCATGCCCTCTGGTGAAGTGTCAGTGCAGGCTGCTGGATTGCTGGTGATCCTCACAGCACAGAGAAACTTATAGATGCTTCTGGAGATGTGATATGCAAAAAATTCAGTATTTGAACAAGGCAGATTTTATCTATGAAAAATGGCCCAGCTGAACTAAACTAAGGATTTAGCTATCTGCTCTTGTGCCTGAGAGTAGCAAGAATGGACTGTTAAGGAGGAAGTAATACATTAAGCCTCGTTTCTTGTAGCGTGTCACCGCAATACAGGCCTATACCATGGGCTATCCATGGTTTAGAGAATTGCTAAGCCATGGGCTGTAGCCTCATTTTTGCCTTTAACAGTCCTTGGAAGGCTTTTCTTCCCTTACTTACTTTAAATCAATGTAATTATTTGTTGAACTCCTGTATACTTTTGCTGCTACAGAATTTTAAAGCAGAGTTTCACATTTTTAATATGCAGTGTACATAAAGGTTTTGTAATGGTTGATCATTTTATTCAATTTATTATGTTAAATGAATATGGATCTATGTTTACTAGTCTGCATGATTTTCTTTCAAGAGTTCAGAGTGTGTTGAAAAATGTGTCATTCACTGTAACAAGGAAAAAGTTGTAATTGCAAATTGTAAATGCAGCTAGATAACACGTAGGTATATGTAGAACTTCTGAGATGATCTGCATACATGAGGAGTCTTACTTTCCTAAAACCTTGCCTGCTAACATTCACTGCCTGCTTGCAAGCTGAATCTGCATGAGTGAGAGCACAAAAGGGTAGGTGCCAAAAATCTCTAGCAAAAAGCTGGGGTGGGGGGGAGAGTGCATGTGTCTTGAACTTTGCAAAGTAAAGCAGAAATCCACTTGGGATTGACATGCCTAAGATTTTCTAGGAGTTAAGTGCAGACAAATCTAACTCCCAAACTTGAGTAATTCTTGAATGTAAACTCGGGGTATTCAGTCTTGGGGTGTATGCACTCCAGACCAAATATATGTGCCAGCAGCTTTTTAATTTTGTCACCTGTGGCCAGGTGTGGCTTCAGGTTGTGAGTTTTCATCCATCTTCTGCCTTCTGCGGTTTGGAAAATAGAGGGTTGTGGACAAGCACCAATTGGTATAGCACCCTATGGCCACTGTAGGGTACAACACTCACATTAGATAAGATGATTTTTATTTCAGCACCCACAGCTACCAATGTTTGCATCCACTCCTTTTAGGGGATAGAAATCCTTGTAATGTTAAATTGAAATAGAAATACAGTTGAGCGAGTCAGAATTTTTTTTCTTCTTTTTTTTGTGCACTGTTTACTAGTGTTCCATTTCAGGGCCTTGTGTATTTTGTAGTTTTCTTTTGGTCTTTTTTAATCCAAGGGTTGAGCTGCATCAACCCAAGGTTTTCTTCAACATCGAACATTTATTTATTTTATTTCCTTATTTCTGCAGTGATCTTACTGTCACACATTGCTTCCTTTTTTCTTCCCAACAGCTGTCACCTGCAGTGATCATCCCTAAGTGCAACTGATTAAGGAAGCAGTTAATGCCACATACGTACATGTGCATTTGAAGAAAGGTTTTACTAATGAAAGAGTTTGTATTGTCTGAGTTAATATTGTTATTGTGCCACAAGAACAATGGTTCACCAGTATTTCCCTTCTCTTTTTCAGCTTTTTTCATTACCCTTCCTCGGTGAGAATGGCAAGGATTCGGATTCCTGGCACAATTGTTATAATTTTTGTTACAGTTCAGACTGGATTCTTACTCTTCATGTATGCCCGGTACAGTAATTTCGTGCCTCAGTCTGAGGAGAAACCATCGCAAGTCCACATACTTATTCTCTCCTCCTGGCGGTCAGGATCTTCTTTTGTTGGTCAACTTTTCAGCCAGCACCCCAGTGTCTTCTACCTGATGGAACCTGCATGGCACGTGTGGGTTACAATGTACCAGAACAGTGCCAAAGTCTTACACATGGCAGTGCGGGACTTAGTCAGGTCGGTCTTTCTGTGTGACATGTCTGTGTTTGATGCTTACATGCCTTGGAAAAGAAACTTATCCGATCTTTTCCAGTGGGCAGCAAGTCGGGCTCTGTGTTCAGCTCCTGCTTGTGACTCTTTTCAACGTACTGACATAACCAGTGAATTGGCATGCAAGACTCTTTGTGGACGGTATCCATTTAGCAAGGTGGAGGAAGCCTGTAAAACTTACAGCCATGTTGTTATCAAGGAAGTTAGATTCTTTGACTTGAAGGTCCTGTACCCCCTCCTCACTGATCCGTCCCTGAATCTCAAAATTATTCACCTGGTTCGTGACCCCAGGGCAGTTGTTAAGTCACGGGAACAGTCGGTGAAAGCATTAGCCCGTGACAATGGAATTGTCTTGAGTACCAATGGCACTAAAGTGGAAGATAGCAAATACAAAGTAATGCAAGAGGTTTGTAGAAGTCATGTTCAGATTTATGAAACAGCTACTCTAAAACCACCTAATTTCCTGAAAGATCGCTATTTAATGATCCGTTTTGAAGATCTGGTAAGAGATCCATTATCAGAAATCTCAGAAATGTATAAATTTGCAGATCTTAGTTTGACTCCCAGGCTCAAAAGCTGGGTATATAATATCACACATGGACAGGGACCAGGAAAAAAAAAAGAAGCCTTCAAAATAACATCCCGAGATGCAGTTAGTGTTTCACAGGCCTGGAGAAATGTTCTTTCCTTTCAGAAAGTTAAGAAAATACAGGAAGTTTGCAAAGGTGCTATAAACATTCTTGGTTATCAGCTAGTGGATTCAGAAAAAGAGCAAAAAGATCTGACATTGGATTTGGTGTTGCCAAGACGACAAAATCAATTCAGTTGGTCATCATTTAATCCAAAGCACTGAGACATTTTTGAGAGATCTGGGGAGGTGGGGCAGGGTAGTTGTTTGAATATTTCTATACTGCGCAGCATATAGTAATTGGAAAATCCTTGGCTGATGACTTTATCTGTTCGTCTACTCCTTTTCTGTTAATGTAAGAAGGTTTTTTTTTTCCCCCTTGAGTTTTTTACATATTAAAAAAAAAAGACAGCAAGATACTTGGTCAGCCTATTACTGTGATGCTCACAGCATTGTTTTAAGAATATAAGTTAAGCACTTTCTATTAAAAGATGGATTCTCAAAGATGTCTGTTTATTGATAATACTTCACTGCTTTTTTTTCATGCTTTAAGTATCACAGTTCTTTTTTTGCGTATATGGAACAAAGTATATACTAAATTCCTTCATTGGACTTTCTTCTTTAAAGTTGTTTTGCAGTTGCATATTTTTTTTCAGACTTCTTTTGATGTTTTAAATCTTAATAGATAAGTTTTCCAAAAGGTGGGGCAGCTGCAGCAGCTGTGTTGTAGAAGGCTTAAATGGAAACTTCATTTATTGATAGATTTCATAGTGGTTTCCTTGGAATGGCAATGTTTACAATCAGATACTTGAATGTGATGTTTGCTTGGAGTGCCAGAACCAAAGGATATGAAGAGATTTTCAGTGGAATCACAGTGGAAATAGTGTTTTAATGCTGTCCCTGTTGGGTTCTAATACTGTGACACAGAATAAGTGCACACTTGCTCCTGCCACCGCACTCCATACCGTTATCCTCTCTCTGTAGAACTACAAGCAATTTATAAAGATCACTGAGAAATTTAGTAAGCCTTGAAAATTTGCGTATCGATTATATTGCTGCACGGAAGTGATCCGTTCAGCTTTGATAGCAGAGACGGATGCTCGTGTACGGTTAATACTCGGTGCCGCGCCCGAGAAGCCCATGGGGCACCGCTGATGCTCCAGCACCGCGCGGGCGCAGACGCTCGGAATGAGCGCGAGCGGGGACACGCGCGTGCAGCCGGCGGCTGTCCCCAGCCCCGCCGCCGAGCATGGAGCGCGCACTTGGCGGTTTTGAGACGTCCCCGGTGCCAGCTGATGACCAGAACTCCAGGTAAGAAGCCCGTGGTGGCGCTTTCCGTGGCTGCGCGCTGCCTCACGCTGGTACTGGTACTTGAAGGTGAGCGGTGAACGGGCGACCGCGTGGCGAGTCCAGGGGAAGACGCGAGGGGGGTGACGGTGCCTGTAGGGGGCGGCTGGGCTGGCGGGGTCCGCTTCACTAGCAGCGAGTGGCGGGGGCTGCCTACGGGTGGAGCAGGCGGCAGTGCCGTGCGGGCTGCGGGGGTTGCCGAGGGCGGCGCCAGGCGGGAGCCCGTGGCACGGTCTGTCCGGGAGCTACGGTGGGCCAGCGGCGCGGTGGAGTCGCTGTTCGGCGGGGGAACTGAGCGAGCAAGGGGGCGTTTCACCGCACGCCCGGAGCTGCTGTCCAGGGGACCGAACTTACTATCGTCCGTGTTGCTTCCCGGGGCATGCTGGGTGTTGTGGTTTTTCATCACTCGGACGGCGGGAAACCCTGATCATAACCAGTACGATGTTTTCCAGCTCCTCAGTTTCTCAGGTTTCCTTTACCACTGTGGACTCTGCTCACTTAGCTTTTCTGTTTTAGGGAGTGCCAAATATTGCATTCTGGGTTCTTAATCCAAGCCATGTCTTGCCCTTTGAAAATTAAAACGTTTATTTCCTCTTTTGTTTTCAATTTGTTGGTTTGCATCACTAATCCAAATTATGCAGTTTTGTGGGTCAGTCACATGTAAAACAGCACAACTGGCTGGCATGCTCTGCTCATGAGAGGAGATGAGAAGAACCCCTCTGCTCACACCAGACTTGCAGCTGCCAAACCTCACCAAAGCACCTGAGGAGCCCCCAGGGATTGATGGCACAGAAGGGAGGTGATGGAGGACAGCACAGCAGGCAGCCTGCCCTCTATCTGGGTGTGAAGAAGGCAAGGCTGGGAACTGTCAGCAACATCCCACCAGGTCTGGCTCATGGTGCCACCCTGAAGGTTTCCCCTACCTTTGGGCAGTCCCAGCTGCTGCAGCTCACTTGACAGAGGCTCACTGTCTATACTGTGCTTGGTTGCACTGGAGAGGATGAAGCTGAGGACAGCAATGATTGCCTTCTCATCCCCTGACTGCAGATGGGAGGGAGGGTGAGCTCTGTCACCTTGCAAGGCATCCACAGACTCACTGCTGCCCATCTCTGGAGCATGGCTCCATTGGGGGATCGTGGTAAGGACAGCAGTGCTCACCTAATTTTGTGCCTGAGGTCAGCTTCAGGATCTTGTCCTACTGTGGGAGAGCAGAGCTTCTCAGTAAACACCAGCTAACACACTCACTACCAGTACTAACACTAACAATTCTTACCTAAATATTAAAACTAATAACAGTATGCATATTATTAATGCTAGTAGAGGCCTAGCAACGTTCCTTATGCTGAGGCTTGCATGAAGAACACAAAATTAATTAATGTTACTGATTATGCTGTTGTGGTGTTGAAATACTTGGCCTCCACTGCGGTAGCCCCACACTTACCTCGATGGCCTCCCCCAGCAGGTCCCGCAGCACCTGGATGCAGATCAGCTTCAGCTTCACTGATGTGATAAATAGAGCTCACTCTTTAAAATTTTTAAAAGTTTATTAAACGATAAAAGGAAAAAAATAATCCCGCACTTGGGTGCTTTTGGCACATAGCTAAAGAGCACAGAGGTAGCTTAAAATCATGTTCACTACATAGGGTTACATGCATATTCAAATATTCCTTTGAGTTTTTCATCTTCCAGGAACTCCCTTGTTTGGTTTTAACCTCTGACTTGTATGTAGAACATTCTGTAAATTAGGTCTACATATTTTATTTCTTCCTGTAGTTTTATCCTGTTGCTTCACACTCCCTGATAATGCCAATAAGAGTCGATAAATCCTTCCTGGATGCTTAAGCTCTTTTTGTCACTGTTATCACTTGGTAGGGGCAGTCTGCAGATATAAGAAACAGAATAATTGCTTTACACCATTCTCTGAGTTAGTTACATAGAAGTATTTTAGTTCTATTTTAACATTTTGCTAAAGCCTACGATATATTTATCACACGAATATTCATATGAAATATACAGTGCATACATAAACTGGCATATTACACTATACAAAGCAGTTAAAAGTCAGTATAAGTTGTACCATATCAAAAGACTTGTGATGCAAAAAGCTAATCTATGAATGTGAAAGCCAATATTGTTTTATCATCTATAACATCCAACGACTGTGGGGGAAAACGACGGTGAGCAGCGGGCCCGCAGCAGGCGGAGGGCGGGCAGGGGGACGCGGGCACTTAACTTTGGCCAGGGTGCTGATCTCGGCCAGTCGGAGCAGGCAAAGTCCCCCCCGAAGCGGAAGCACTGCGGGAGAAGAGGCGCCCAGAGCCCGCAGTTGGCTCTGCATGCCCTCCCCACTCCCCGCTGCGGAGCCCCCTCCTCACCATGCCGCCGCCGCTCCCTGGTCCGCCCTGCTGTCGGGGAGTCCGCCTTTGCGGCCCGGAACCACTCCCGGGCTACGCCCCTCCCTGCCCCCTGCCCCGAGTGCCGATGGGGCGCTCCGGTAGGGGCTCTGCGGGGGTCTTTTCGCCGGGACCTGGGCACGAGAGAGGGCCGGAGAAGGAGACGGGGGTCTCGCGAACGGGTCCCATGGCGCCCGCGGGCCCTCCGAACCGCCCGGGCTCCGCCCCACGCTCCCACCGGCCGCAGCCTCATGGCGCCTAATCCTGCCAATCACGGCCCGCCTTTCTCCGCCCTGTCCAATCACAGCCGCCCTTTCAATCCGGGCGCGGTCCCGCCAATCTCAGCCCGCTCAGTCGCGGCCCGGCCCCTCAGCCTGGCCCCGCTCTCCCGTACGCCTGAGGCGCCGCTCCCGCCACCGCCGCTTTGGGAGCCGGCGGAGCTGTGTCCCCGCTGCCGCAGCCTCGGCAGGCGCTGTTGGGGCCGGGAAGGGCGGGCGGGAGCTTCCAGATTCTGGCCGAGATTTCTCCCAGGGAAACGGGCAGCCGGTGGGGAGCAGGCGGACGCGGCCCCTGCAGCGGCGGCGGCGACGGGAGCAGTACTTGAGGGGACCGCGGGGGGTCCCGGAGCTGAGCGCGGCGGGAATGGGCGGGTTGGCCATTGGTGGAGCCACGCTGCGTCGGGTTGTGATTGGCTGGCTGGCCCGGCCCTGGGGGATAAATAGCGTGCGTCGGGGCGGCGCAGGCGTCAGTTCGGCGGCGGAGCTGGGAGCGACGGGATGCCTGGATGTGTCATCTGAGGAGCGGCGCTGCGCCTGGACGGGACCCCCGCGGCAGCTGATCCGGGGAGCGCTGGTGAGCACGGACGCGACGCCTGCGACAGCATCTGGGGGTTGGCGCTGTCCAGTTCTTGCCGCGGCGCCCTGCGCGGCTCGGGTAGCTGGTGGCTGGTGTGGGGCCTGGAGTGGCGTGGGGGTGACTGGCCGCTCTTATTGGGGGACGGGAAGTAGGCGTTTTGCGATTTTGGATTTAAAGTAATGTTCAGAATACTGGAAATAAAGGTGTTTTTTTGCATTTTTATTACTTCACGTTGTGCAATAATAATGATTCCTTTATTTTTTTGTTTTATTATTTTGCTTCTTTTATTACATTTTTTTGGTTTAATTTGTTTTGTTTACTGGATGTTTGATGATAATTCACTAAGGGTTATGGGACTGAGGCTGAAACACCAATTGTGAGATCAGTGGGGACATAAAGCCCCAGGGTGTGGAATAAGGACTTTAGCATGAGTCAGGCCCAGAACAATGTGGAGGGGTGGAAATGCTGGGGCTAGATAAATGCCATGGGAGAAGGGCACGGAGCTGCAGCACAGGGCCTGCAGGACATGCCTGGGCATTCCCAGCCTCTGCCCTGTGGTACCAAGCAGAGGCTGAGTATGTGGGGGTTCAGAGGGTTTGAGGGCCCAAGAACCAGCCCAAGAGTACCTTTTGGGATGGGGGAGCAGGAGCCCGGTGGCTATTCCCAGCCCCTGGAGCTGTCTGGGGGAGGTGAGGGGGCCTTTGTGCAGGTGCTGGGCTGAGACCCAGGGTGAGGGGGAAGGTAGATGTTGGGCTTCAGGCCTCAAATGTCCCCAAAGTTGGAATGCCATTAGGGTGGGTGGGACAGCTTCTAGAGATGCTGAAATGATGGCAGTAACTGATTTGTGACCTTATCAACAGCCTGAAGCTGCAGTGAGAAGCAGAAGCAGCTTTTAGCTGCAGGCAGTAGGAAGCTGAGGAGCTGGAGCTGAGGCAGCAGAGCTGGAGGAGACAGAAATATGGTAGGGTTTGGGGTAAAATCCCTTTGGGGCTGGATAGGGAATGTGGAGCTGGGAGGTGAACTGCATGGTCGGATCTGAAGTTGCTCCAAGGGCTGCGATCTGAGCTCAAACCACACAGAGCTAGAGCTAAAACAAAGATCCTGCCCTGTGAAGCACAAGTAGCATTATGTGGTACTGCTGGGAAGATGTTGAGCAGGAAGAGCAACAGAAGAGCTGGCAGTGAAATAAAGCTTGTGGGACTGGAGCTGAAATCACTGGGGCTAGGGTGGGACTGCAGTGCTGAGCATCAATCACTGTTAAAAGGGATACTCCCTGTAGACCTGGGGAGTAATCATAGAATAGGACAAAAAATGAAAAAGCTGGAGATAGAATAACAACTGCCAGAATGGGGTGAGAATGGTGTTTTTGGACCTGGAGGTGAAACCTCACAACTTCACCCAAACCCCGTTGTCTCCAACTGGAGCAGCTTTGCCTGGCACACCTGGAGAACAGTGCAGCTGGAGCTGGAAGAAGAGAGCTGGCAGTGAAATAAAGCTTGTGGGTCAAGAGCTGAAAGGGCTGAAATCACTGGGCCTCCAGCTGTCATCAGTGTGTCTCTGGGATCGGGGCTGAACACCCCATAGGAAGCACACGGCTGGCACAGACTGTAGTGTACTTCCGCTGAAACCACTGTAAACCTCTGACATGCATCCAGGGGCTGGGTATTGTGACTGAAAGTAGAATAGCTGGTGTGGGGTAGAGAAGGGGGCTGCAACCTTGCGCCTGAAAAACCCATCAATGCTAGGATATTGGCTGGGGCTGTCATGGCACCTCTAGGAAATCGGGCATAAATCACTGTGTGGCTGGGGTTTAGGTTGAAAATGGATAAGAAACTGTAGCGCTGAGAAAAGGGCTGTTGGCATTGAAGGGAAATGATGCACCGACTTGCACAGTGACTGGACGGTTGGGTGGGAGCTGAAATCATGGCGTCTCTGGGATCTCGACACCCCACAGGAACTACACGGCTGGCACAGGCTGTAGAGTTCTGGCGCCGAAACCACTGTAGGCCTGTAACATGGTGAAAGTAGAATAGGTTGTGTGGCGTGCAAAAGGGGGGCTGCAACCTTGTGCCTGAAATCCCGTCGATGTCAGGATACTGCCTATGTGTGTGATGGCACGTCTAGGGATGGAGCCAAAATTACTGTGGGGCTGGGAAGTGGACTGCTGGGCTGGGACTTGGAATGAAAATGAAAGAAGTACTAGACCTGTGAACACAGCAGTGGGCATCGAGGTAAACTTATGCAGAGGCTGTCAAAGTAACTGGGGACTGTGAGGTGGGAGCTGAAATTATGGCGTCTCTGGGATCAGGGCTGATCACCCAATAGCAACCACAGGGCTGGCACAGAGGCTGCAGTGCTTGTGTGCCAACAGCATTAGGCATATGACATGATGAAAGTAGAATAGGTTGTGTGGAATAGAAAAGGGTACTGTAACCTTGCGCCTGAAAACACCATCGATCCCAGGATACTTCCTATGTGTGTAATGGTGCGTCTAGGGATGGAGCCAAAATCACTGTGGGGCTGGGAAGAGAACTGTTGGGCTGGGTCTTTGAATGAAAATGGAAGAGATGCTAGGCCTCTGATTGGGGCTGTGGGCATTGAGGTAAACTTATGCAGGGGCTGCAAGAGTGACTGGGGACTGTGAAGCGAGGGCTGAAATCATGGGGTCTCTGGGATTGGGGCTAAACGCGGCATAGGAACCATAGGGGTGGAAAAGAGATGCTTGTGTTCTTGTGCCGAAACCACTGTAGGCCTGTGACATGGATCCAGAGGCTGCGTATTACGAATGAAACTAGAATCAGTTTAGTAGAGCGTAAAAGGGGGCTGCAACGTTGCGCCTGAAAACCCCGTCAATGCCAGGGTACTGCCCAGGTGTCCAATGGCACCTCTAGGAAATCAGGCATAAATCACTGTGCGGCTGGGGTTTAGGTTGAAAATGGATAAGAAACGGTAGTACTGAGAATAGGGCGGTTGGCATTAAGGAGAAATGATGCACAGGCTGTCAAAGTGATTGGGGACTGTTGGGAGGGAGCTGAAATCATGGTGTCTGGGATCGGGGCTGAGCACCCAATAGGAACCACAGGGCTGGCACAGAGACTGTAGTGTTCTTGCGCTGAAACCACTGTAGGCCTGTGACATGGTGAAAGTAGAATAGGTTGTGTGGTGTGCAAAAAGGGGCTGGAACCTTGCGCCTGAAAACCCAGTCGATGACAGGATACTGCCTATGTGTGTGAAGCGACATCTAGGGATGGAGTGGAAATAACTAGGTCTGGGAAGTGGACTTCTGGGCTGGAACCTGGAATGAAAATTGCAAAGATACTAGACCAGTGAATGGGGAAGGGGGCATCAATGTGAACTTATGCAGGGGCTATCACAGTGCCTGGGGATACTTCGGCAGGACCTGAAATCACAGTGAGGCTGGCATATTCATGGTGGGGTGGCCTTAGAGACTCTTGGGTGGGAACTGACGTCGCAGAGCTGGAGACCAGGCACAGATGCCGCCCTTTGCAGCTGGAGAAAGAGCTGGAGCTGGAAGAAGAGAGCTGGCAGTGAAATAAAGCTTGTGGGTCAAGAGCTGAAAGGGCTGAAATCACTTGGCCTCCAGCTGTCATCATTGCGTGTTTGGGATCGGGGCCGAACCCCCCATAGGAACCATAGGGCTGGCACAGGCACTGTGATGTTTTTGTGCCAAAACTACTGTAGGCCTGTGACATGAATGCAGGGGCTGGGTATTGTGACTGAAAGCAGAACAGGTGGTGTGGAGCGGATAAAGGGGCTGCAACCTTGCGCCTAAAATCCTCGTCGCTGCCAGGATACCGCTAATGTGTGTGATGGCACCTCTAGGGATGGAGCTAAAATCACTATGGGGCTGGGAAGTGGACTGCTGGGCTGGGACTTGGAATGAAAATGGAATAGAAACTATAGGGCTGAGAATGGGGCTCTTGGCATTGACGCAAAATGAGGAAGGGGCTGTCACTGTGCCTTTAGATTGTTGGGTGGGACCTGAAATCCTAGTGGGCCTAAGAAATGAAAGGTGGGGTGGGCTAGAGACACGTGGGCGGGTGCTCAAGTGTTGCAGAGCTGGACACAAGACCAAGATGCTGCCCTTTGAAGCTGGAGAAAGACAGAGCTGGAGCTGGAAGAAGAGAGCTGGCAGTGAAATAAAGCTTGTGGGTCAAGAGCTGAAAGGGCTGAAATCACTTGGCCTCCAGCTGTCATCATTGCGTGTTTGGGATCGGGGCCGAACCCCCCATAGGAACCATAGGGCTGGCACAGGCACTGTGATGTTTTTGCGCCAAAACTACTGTAGGCCTGTGACATGAATGCAGGGGCTGGGTATTGTGACTGAAAGCAGAACAGGTGGTGTGGAGCGGATAAAGGGGCTGCAACCTTGCGCCTAAAATCCTCGTCGATGCCAGGATACCGCTAATGTGTGTGATGGCACCTCTAGGGATGGAGCTAAAATCACTATGGGGCTGGGAAGTGGACTGCTGGGCTGGGACTTGGAATGAAAATGGAATAGAAACTATAGGGCTGAGAATGGGGCTCTTGGCATTGAGGCAAAATGAGGAAGGGGCTGTCACAGAGCCTTTAGATTGTTGGGTGGGACCTGAAATCCTAGTGGGCCTAAGAAATGGATGGTGGGGTGGGCTAGAGACACGTGGGCGGGTGCTCAAGTGTTGCAGAGCTGGACACAAGACCAAGATGCTGCCCTTTGAAGCTGGAGAAAGACAGAGCTGGAGCTGGAAGAAGAGAGCTGGCAGTGAAATAAAGCTTGTGGGTCAAGAGCTGAAAGGGCTGAAATCACTTGGCCTCTAGCTGTCATCATTGCGTGTTTGGGATCGGGGCCGAGCCCCCCATAGGAACCATAGGGCTGGCACAGGCACTGTGATGTTTTTGCGCCAAAACTACTGTAGGCCTGTGACATGAATGCAGGGGCTGGGTATTGTGACTGAAAGCAGAACAGGTGGTGTGGAGCGGATAAAGGGGCTGCAACCTTGCGCCTAAAATCCTCGTCGATGCCAGGATACCGCTAATGTGTGTGATGGCACCTCTAGGGATGGAGCTAAAATCACTATGGGGCTGGGAAGTGGACTGCTGGGCTGGGACTTGGAATGAAAATGGAATAGAAACTATAGGGCTGAGAATGGGGCTCTTGGCATTGAGGCAAAATGAGGAAGGGGCTGTCACAGTGCCTTTAGATTGTTGGGTGGGACCTGAAATCCTAGTGGGCCTAAGAAATGGATGGTGGGGTGGGCTAGAGACACGTGGGCGGGTGCTCAAGTGTTGCAGAGCTGGACACAAGACCAAGATGCTGCCCTTTGAAGCTGGAGAAAGAGCTGGAGCTGGAGCTGGAAGAAGAGAGCTGGCAGTGAAATAAAGCTTGTGGGTCAAGAGCTGAAAGGGCTGAAATCACTTGGCCTCCAGCTGTCATCATTGCGTGTTTGGGATCGGGGCCGAACCCCCCATAGGAACCATAGGGCTGGCACAGGCACTGTGATGTTCTTGCGCCAAAACTACTGTAGGCCTGTGACATGAATGCAGGGGCTGGGTATTGTGACTGAAAGCAGAACAGGTGGTGTGGAGCGGATAAAGGGGCTGCAACCTTGCGCCTAAAATCCTCGTCGCTGCCAGGATACCGCTAATGTATGTGATGGCACCTCTAGGGATGGAGCTAAAATCACTATGGGGCTGGGAAGTGGACTGCTGGGCTGGGACTTGGAATGAAAATGGAATAGAAACTATAGGGCTGAGAATGGGGCTCTTGGCATTGAGGCAAAATGAGGAAGGGGCTGTCACAGTGCCTTTAGATTGTTGGGTGGGACCTGAAATCCTAGTGGGCCTAAGAAATGGATGGTGGGGTGGGCTAGAGACACGTGGGCGGGTGCTCAAGTGTTGCAGAGCTGGACACAAGACCAAGATGCTGCCCTTTGAAGCTGGAGAAAGACAGAGCTGGAGCTGGAAGAAGAGAGCTGGCAGTGAAATAAAGCTTGTGGGTCAAGAGCTGAAAGGGCTGAAATCACTTGGCCTCTAGCTGTCATCATTGCGTGTTTGGGATCGGGGCCGAGCCCCCCATAGGAACCATAGGGCTGGCACAGGCACTGTGATGTTCTTGCGCCAAAACTACTGTAGGCCTGTGACATGAATGCAGGGGCTGGGTATTGTGACTGAAAGCAGAACAGGTGGTGTGGAGCGGATAAAGGGGCTGCAACCTTGCGCCTAAAATCCTCGTCGCTGCCAGGATACCGCTAATGTGTGTGATGGCACCTCTAGGGATGGAGCTAAAATCACTATGGGGCTGGGAAGTGGACTGCTGGGCTGGGACTTGGAATGAAAATGGAATAGAAACTATAGGGCTGAGAATGGGGCTCTTGGCATTGAGGCAAAATGAGGAAGGGGCTGTCACAGTGCCTTTAGATTGTTGGGTGGGACCTGAAGTCCTAGTGGGCCTAAGAAATGGATGGTGGGGTGGGCTAGAGACACGTGGGCGGGTGCTCAAGTGTTGCAGAGCTGGACACAAGACCAAGATGCTGCCCTTTGAAGCTGGAGAAAGACAGAGCTGGAGCTGGAAGAAGAGAGCTGGCAGTGAAATAAAGCTTGTGGGTCAAGAGCTGAAAGGGCTGAAATCACTTGGCCTCTAGCTGTCATCATTGCGTGTTTGGGATCGGGGCCGAACCCCCCATAGGAACCATAGGGCTGGCACAGGCACTGTGATGTTTTTGCGCCAAAACTACTGTAGGCCTGTGACATGAATGCAGGGGCTGGGTATTGTGACTGAAAGCAGAATAGGTGGTGTGGAGCGGATAAAGGGGCTGCAACCTTGCGCCTAAAATCCTCGTCGCTGCCAGGATACCGCTAATGTGTGTGATGGCACCTCTAGGGATGGAGCTAAAATCACTATGGGGCTGGGAAGTGGACTGCTGGGCTGGGACTTGGAATGAAAATGGAATAGAAACTATAGGGCTGAGAATGGGGCTCTTGGCATTGAGGCAAAATGAGGAAGGGGCTGTCACTGTGCCTTTAGATTGTTGGGTGGGACCTGAAATCCTAGTGGGCCTAAGAAATGGATGGTGGGGTGGGCTAGAGACACGTGGGCGGGTGCTCAAGTGTTGCGGAGCAGGACAAAAGACCAAGATGCTGCCCTTTGAAGCTGGAGAAAGAGCTGGAGCTGGAAGAAGAGAGCTGGCAGTGAAATAAAGCTTGTGGGTCAAGAGCTGAAAGGGCTGAAATCACTTGGCCTCTAGCTGTCATCATTGCGTGTTTGGGATCGGGGCCGAGCCCCCGATAGGAACCATATGGCTGGCACAGGCACTGTGATGTTTTTGCGCCAAAACTACTGTAGGCCTGTGACATGAATGCAGGGGCTGGGTATTGTGACTGAAAGCAGAACAGGTGGTGTGGAGCGGATAAAGGGGCTGCAACCTTGCGCCTAAAATCCTCGTCGCTGCCAGGATACCGCTAATGTGTGTGATGGCACCTCTAGGGATGGAGCTAAAATCATTATGGGGCTGGGAAGTAGTCTGCTGGGCTGGGACTTGGAATGAAAATGGAATAGAAACTATAGGGCTGAGAATGGGGCTCTTGGCATTGAGGCAAATTGAGGAAGGGGCTGTCACTGTGCCTTTAGATTGTTGGGTGGGACCTGAAGTCCTAGTGGGCCTAAGAAATGGATGGTGGGGTGGGCTAGAGACACGTGGGCGGGTGCTCAAGTGTTGCAGAGCTGGACACAAGACCAAGATGCTGCCCTTTGAAGCTGGAGAAAGACAGAGCTGGAGCTGGAAGAAGAGAGCTGGCAGTGAAATAAAGCTTGTGGGTCAAGAGCTGAAAGGGCTGAAATCACTTGGCCTCTAGCTGTCATCATTGCGTGTTTGGGATCGGGGCCGAACCCCCCATAGGAACCATAGGGCTGGCACAGGCACTGTGATGTTTTTGCGCCAAAACTACTGTAGGCCTGTGACATGAATGCAGGGGCTGGGTATTGTGACTGAAAGCAGAACAGGTGGTGTGGAGCGGATAAAGGGGCTGCAACCTTGCGCCTAAAATCCTCGTCGCTGCCAGGATACCGCTAATGTGTGTGATGGCACCTCTAGGGATGGAGCTAAAATCACTATGGGGCTGGGAAGTGGACTGCTGGGCTGGGACTTGGAATGAAAATGGAATAGAAACTATAGGGCTGAGAATGGGGCTCTTGGCATTGAGGCAAAATGAGGAAGGGGCTGTCACAGTGCCTTTAGATTGTTGGGTGGGACCTGAAGTCCTAGTGGGCCTAAGAAATGGATGGTGGGGTGGGCTAGAGACACGTGGGCGGGTGCTCAAGTGTTGCAGAGCTGGACACAAGACCAAGATGCTGCCCTTTGAAGCTGGAGAAAGACAGAGCTGGAGCTGGAAGAAGAGAGCTGGCAGTGAAATAAAGCTTGTGGGTCAAGAGCTGAAAGGGCTGAAATCACTTGGCCTCTAGCTGTCATCATTGCGTGTTTGGGATCGGGGCCGAGCCCCCCATAGGAACCATAGGGCTGGCACAGGCACTGTGATGTTTTTGCGCCAAAACTACTGTAGGCCTGTGACATGAATGCAGGGGCTGGGTATTGTGACTGAAAGCAGAACAGGTGGTGTGGAGCGGATAAAGGGGCTGCAACCTTGCGCCTAAAATCCTCGTCGCTGCCAGGATACCGCTAATGTGTGTGATGGCACCTCTAGGGATGGAGCTAAAATCATTATGGGGCTGGGAAGTAGTCTGCTGGGCTGGGACTTGGAATGAAAATGGAATAGAAACTATAGGGCTGAGAATGGGGCTCTTGGCATTGAGGCAAATTGAGGAAGGGGCTGTCACTGTGCCTTTAGATTGTTGGGTGGGACCTGAAGTCCTAGTGGGCCTAAGAAATGGATGGTGGGGTGGGCTAGAGACACGTGGGCGGGTGCTCAAGTGTTGCAGAGCTGGACACAAGACCAAGATGCTGCCCTTTGAAGCTGGAGAAAGACAGAGCTGGAGCTGGAAGAAGAGAGCTGGCAGTGAAATAAAGCTTGTGGGTCAAGAGCTGAAAGGGCTGAAATCACTTGGCCTCTAGCTGTCATCATTGCGTGTTTGGGATCGGGGCCGAACCCCCCATAGGAACCATAGGGCTGGCACAGGCACTGTGATGTTTTTGCGCCAAAACTACTGTAGGCCTGTGACATGAATGCAGGGGCTGGGTATTGTGACTGAAAGCAGAACAGGTGGTGTGGAGCGGATAAAGGGGCTGCAACCTTGCGCCTAAAATCCTCGTCGCTGCCAGGATACCGCTAATGTGTGTGATGGCACCTCTAGGGATGGAGCTAAAATCACTATGGGGCTGGGAAGTGGACTGCTGGGCTGGGACTTGGAATGAAAATGGAATAGAAACTATAGGGCTGAGAATGGGGCTCTTGGCATTGAGGCAAAATGAGGAAGGGGCTGTCACAGTGCCTTTAGATTGTTGGGTGGGACCTGAAGTCCTAGTGGGCCTAAGAAATGGATGGTGGGGTGGGCTAGAGACACGTGGGCGGGTGCTCAAGTGTTGCAGAGCTGGACACAAGACCAAGATGCTGCCCTTTGAAGCTGGAGAAAGACAGAGCTGGAGCTGGAAGAAGAGAGCTGGCAGTGAAATAAAGCTTGTGGGTCAAGAGCTGAAAGGGCTGAAATCACTTGGCCTCTAGCTGTCATCATTGCGTGTTTGGGATCGGGGCCGAGCCCCCCATAGGAACCATAGGGCTGGCATAGGCACTGTGATGTTTTTGCGCCAAAACTACTGTAGGCCTGTGACATGAATGCAGGGGCTGGGTATTGTGACTGAAAGCAGAACAGGTGGTGTGGAGCGGATAAAGGGGCTGCAACCTTGCGCCTAAAATCCTCGTCGCTGCCAGGATACCGCTAATGTGTGTGATGGCACCTCTAGGGATGGAGCTAAAATCATTATGGGGCTGGGAAGTAGTCTGCTGGGCTGGGACTTGGAATGAAAATGGAATAGAAACTATAGGGCTGAGAATGGGGCTCTTGGCATTGAGGCAAAATGAGGAAGGGGCTGTCACTGTGCCTTTAGATTGTTGGGTGGGACCTGAAGTCCTAGTGGGCCTAAGAAATGGATGGTGGGGTGGGCTAGAGACACGTGGGCGGGTGCTCAAGTGTTGCAGAGCTGGACACAAGACCAAGATGCTGCCCTTTGAAGCTGGAGAAAGACAGAGCTGGAGCTGGAAGAAGAGAGCTGGCAGTGAAATAAAGCTTGTGGGTCAAGAGCTGAAAGGGCTGAAATCACTTGGCCTCTAGCTGTCATCATTGCGTGTTTGGGATCGGGGCCGAGCCCCCCATAGGAACCATAGGGCTGGCACAGGCACTGTGATGTTTTTGCGCCAAAACTACTGTAGGCCTGTGACATGAATGCAGGGGCTGGGTATTGTGACTGAAAGCAGAACAGGTGGTGTGGAGCGGATAAAGGGGCTGCAACCTTGCGCCTAAAATCCTCGTCGATGCCAGGATACCGCTAATGTGTGTGATGGCACCTCTAGGGATGGAGCTAAAATCACTATGGGGCTGGGAAGTGGACTGCTGGGCTGGGACTTGGAATGAAAATGGAATAGAAACTATAGGGCTGAGAATGGGGCTCTTGGCATTGAGGCAAAATGAGGAAGGGGCTGTCACAGTGCCTTTAGATTGTTGGGTGGGACCTGAAATCCTAGTGGGCCTAAGAAATGGATGGTGGGGTGGGCTAGAGACACGTGGGCGGGTGCTCAAGTGTTGCGGAGCAGGACACAAGACCAAGATGCTGCCCTTTGAAGCTGGAGAAAGAGCTGGAGCTGGAAGAAGAGAGCTGGCAGTGAAATAAAGCTTGTGGGTCAAGAGCTGAAAGGGCTGAAATCACTTGGCCTCTAGCTGTCATCATTGCGTGTTTGGGATCGGGGCCGAGCCCCCGATAGGAACCATATGGCTGGCATAGGCACTGTGATGTTTTTGCGCCAAAACTACTGTAGGCCTGTGACATGAATGCAGGGGCTGGGTATTGTGACTGAAAGCAGAACAGGTGGTGTGGAGCGGATAAAGGGGCTGCAACCTTGCGCCTAAAATCCTCGTCGCTGCCAGGATACCGCTAATGTGTGTGATGGCACCTCTAGGGATGGAGCTAAAATCATTATGGGGCTGGGAAGTAGTCTGCTGGGCTGGGACTTGGAATGAAAATGGAATAGAAACTATAGGGCTGTGAATGGGGCTCTTGGCATTGAGGCAAATTGAGGAAGGGGCTGTCACTGTGCCTTTAGATTGTTGGGTGGGACCTGAAGTCCTAGTGGGCCTAAGAAATGGATGGTGGGGTGGGCTAGAGACACGTGGGCGGGTGCTCAAGTGTTGCAGAGCTGGACACAAGACCAAGATGCTGCCCTTTGAAGCTGGAGAAAGACAGAGCTGGAGCTGGAAGAAGAGAGCTGGCAGTGAAATAAAGCTTGGGGGTCAAGAGCTGAAAGGGCTGAAATCACTTGGCCTCTAGCTGTCATCATTGCGTGTTTGGGATCGGGGCCGAACCCCCCATAGGAACCATAGGGCTGGCACAGGCACTGTGATGTTTTTGCGCCAAAACTACTGTAGGCCTGTGACATGAATGCAGGGGCTGGGTATTGTGACTGAAAGCAGAACAGGTGGTGTGGAGCGGATAAAGGGGCTGCAACCTTGCGCCTAAAATCCTCGTCGCTGCCAGGATACCGCTAATGTGTGTGATGGCACCTCTAGGGATGGAGCTAAAATCACTATGGGGCTGGGAAGTGGACTGCTGGGCTGGGACTTGGAATGAAAATGGAATAGAAACTATAGGGCTGAGAATGGGGCTCTTGGCATTGAGGCAAAATGAGGAAGGGGCTGTCACAGTGCCTTTAGATTCTTGGGTGGGACCTGAAGTCCTAGTGGGCCTAAGAAATGGATGGTGGGGTGGGCTAGAGACACGTGGGCGGGTGCTCAAGTGTTGCAGAGCTGGACACAAGACCAAGATGCTGCCCTTTGAAGCTGGAGAAAGACAGAGCTGGAGCTGGAAGAAGAGAGCTGGCAGTGAAATAAAGCTTGTGGGTCAAGAGCTGAAAGGGCTGAAATCACTTGGCCTCTAGCTGTCATCATTGCGTGTTTGGGATCGGGGCCGAACCCCCCATAGGAACCATAGGGCTGGCACAGGCACTGTGATGTTTTTGCGCCAAAACTACTGTAGGCCTGTGACATGAATGCAGGGGCTGGGTATTGTGACTGAAAGCAGAACAGGTGGTGTGGAGCGGATAAAGGGGCTGCAACCTTGCGCCTAAAATCCTCGTCGCTGCCAGGATACCGCTAATGTGTGTGATGGCACCTCTAGGGATGGAGCTAAAATCACTATGGGGCTGGGAAGTGGACTGCTGGGCTGGGACTTGGAATGAAAATGGAATAGAAACTATAGGGCTGAGAATGGGGCTCTTGGCATTGAGGCAAAATGAGGAAGGGGCTGTCACTGTGCCTTTAGATTGTTGGGTGGGACCTGAAGTCCTAGTGGGCCTAAGAAATGGATGGTGGGGTGGGCTAGAGACACGTGGGCGGGTGCTCAAGTGTTGCAGAGCTGGACACAAGACCAAGATGCTGCCCTTTGAAGCTGGAGAAAGACAGAGCTGGAGCTGGAAGAAGAGAGCTGGCAGTGAAATAAAGCTTGTGGGTCAAGAGCTGAAAGGGCTGAAGTCACTTGGCCTCCAGCTGTCATCATTGCATCTCTGGGATCAGGGACGAACACGGCATAAGAACCACAGGGCTGCCGCAGAGGCTGTACTGTTCTTGTTCTGAAACCACTGTAGGCCTGTGACATGGATCCAGCAGGGGCTGACTATTGTTACTGAAAGGAGAATAGATTGTGTGGGGTGGAAAAGGGCCCTGCAAACTTGCACCTGCATTCCCCGTTGATGGCAGGATACTACCTAGGTATGTGATGGTACCTCTAGGGATAGAGCCAAAATCACTGTGGGCCTGGGAAGTGGACTGTGGGGCTGGGATTTGGAATGATAATGGAAAAGATACTAGATCAGTGAATGCGGCTGTGGGCACCAAGGTGAACTTTTGTTGGCCCTGTGACACTGCCAGGGAATTGTTGGGCGGGACCTGAAATCACGGTGTCTCTTTGATCTTGATGTTTGGGTGGCCTTAGAGACTCTCGGGTGGGTGCTGCAGTGTTGCAGAGCTGGAGCCGAGGCAAAGACGCTGGCCTTTGAAGCTGGAGAAACACAGAGCTGGTGCTGGAAGAAGAGAGTTGGCAGTGTAATAAAGCTTGTGGCTCAAGAGCTGAAATTGCTCTGTGTGTGAAGGTGTCTTTAGGGCCAGTGCTTTCATCACTGCAGGGCTGGCATTGGGGCTGGACATGGCATAGGAACTGTCATATTTTTACAATTCTCCAGTGTTCTTGCACCAGTATAATTGTAGGCCCTGGACATCGATGCTGGTACTTCGTATAGTGACTGAAAATGGACACGTGGATCTGAAATGGGAGCTGCAACATTGTGCTTTAAAATCCCAATGACGCCAGGATTTTGCCTAGGTCTGTGATTTCCAATGTAGGTCTGGAGGTGAAATCACTGTGGGGTGGGAAGTGGACTGCAGGGCTGGGACTTTGAATGAAAATGGAAAAGAATCTAGACCTGAGAATGGGCTTTTGGACATCAAGGTGAACTCATGCAGGAGCTGTCACTGTTACAGGGGATTGTAGAGCAGGATTTGCAGTCACGGTGGGGCTGGGATATTGGTGTTGGGGTGGGCCTAGCAGCCCTCAGGGGGGAGCTGAATTGTTGCAGAGCTGGAGCCAAGATGAATATGCTTCCCTTTGAAGGGCAGCAGAACCTGCCCTGAAGCAGAGCTGGAGAAATCTTCCACTGGAGCTGGAAAAACATAGCTGGTAGTGAAATAAAGTTTGTGGGTTGTGGGCCAAAAGCACCCATGTTCAGAAAGGGGACTTGTAGGGCCGGAGCTGTAAGCACTGCAGGGCTGTGATTGGGGCTGCACACATACTTGAATGTGGCCACGAGGGTAGCTGAGCAGTCCAGATCTGGAAATGCAGTGCTAGTGCCATGTTTTAGATACATACTATAATATTGGCTTTTCACATATATTAAAATGGATTCTATATGTGCGATGTTAAGGTAACTTTGTTGTAAAAATATAGCTTCTATTTCTACTGTTAATTAAGCTTAGACATAGCAGTGAAATAGCTGTGCTTGTGTTTAAATGCCTGCTTGGATGAGATAACATCCAATGAACACAGGATGAGGACACGTGCTACAGATATGCCAACTATCAGCACTCTCCATCTGAATAAAATATGGACCAAGGACCAAACTGGAAGTGATGAAGAGGAGCCAAAACCACAGCCAAGAAACATGCATGCTCTAAAAGGCGTACCTGAGGAGGAGCCACGTAAAATAGTTCCTGGAAAATGTAAAATAGTTTAATAACCTTTGCTTTATGGTGCTTGTCTCCTATTGTCCTTTAATAACTTTTTAAATCTTCACAGCAGAGTGAACATGTTTTTCACAGCGCGACCCTTTGAAATGTAAGCCAGGATTTATTCAATTGAATCACGATTGCATTCTGTGTCTAAATCCTTTGTACAAATAGCGTATAGGGAAAATCCAGAACTGCACATTGCTTGTGATATGTATCGAATTATTGGGGATTAAATAAAAATGAGATGAAAGTGAGGGAATTGCTTCTACATGTAAATATTGTTGTCCTAAAGGAGCCATCAGCTCTGTCCCGAGACTTGAGTTAAAATTATACCCATCCCAAGTTGCCCTATCGACCAGGGGGCCCCTCAGCACTCGGCGATGGCTGCCAGCAAAACCTCAAACTTTTACCCACACAGGGACAAGGTCATGCACTCAGTTGTAATCCAGATTCACTTTTTCTGATGGTGGGGGCCCCTCTCCTTATCTCTCTTCAGCTTGGATGCTTGCATTCCTTTCTAAGTAGCCTTGAACTTCCTTTGTTCTCTCTGCAGGCCTTTTTGCAAGTACACCAATTAACAGACTACACAAGTTTCACCAGCAGACTTCACCAGCTAAATCCAAAATTGGTTTCTACCCCAAGTTTCAAGCCCCTGTCTCACCTGCAATGTTTGGAATTTTAGGAGGTGGCAGCCCACTCAAGACCAAAGGTCCTGGGCAGGGTGCAGGCCCATGGACACGAATGCTGTCCCTTTTCCATGGGAAACAAAACTCACCACCCCAGTTTCCTTACATCGGTTTGCCGAAGGCGTTTGGTGCTCCCAGGTAACTCAGAGTTCTCGTTGGCTGCAGGTTTGGTCTTGGAGTTATGGGGTGCTTCCTCCTAACCCTTATCTCCTCATCTCAGCTCCCTACTGCTGCATCCTCTTCTCCACCCCTAACACCTACTCTGTTTTCCAGCCCGCTCTTGCTCCATCCCTCACTCTGCCTTTCACCTCTCCCCACCACGCTCCCTGCTCCATCCATTATTTCACTCACCGCCCACCTGTGAGTCCCGTCCAGCAGCACGTGGGAGCCTGAACCCTTGGAGGACAGCGCAGCTCTTGCAGCAGGACAACATCTAAATAAGACAGGCAGGGACAACGTCTGTGGGCTGCAGGGTGTCACAAAGGGCTGCGGGCTGAGGGGGGTGGGCTGGAGGGTGACACAGAGGATGGGGGCAGCTGAGAGGCAGAAGGGGGCTTTAAGAGCAACTGGATGGCTCCAGGCGCAGAGATGCTGAGAGGCTGCAGTGGGGAACTTGAGGGTGACAAGGAGAGGCTGAGGGGGAGCAGACACCTTGAGGGGAATAGTGGGGGCTGCTTGAGGGGGACAGGTGAGCCAGCACTCACACCACCCCTAACCTCACCCTAAAATCCACCCCTAACCAGGTGGCGAGTGCACGGTGGAGGTCAGGGGGCCAAGGCACAATGTTGGGGGGCTAGAGGTGACACACAGACATTGAGGGCTGAGGCGCAAAGAGGGGGAGGCTTGACAGGTGGAGAGTTCACACTGAGGGTTTGGGGTGCAAAGGACACAGAATACCAGGTAGGGTTAGGGTACAGGTGCAGCAGCCCTCACCCCAAACCTAAGGTCACCATAAACAGCACCCCTAGGTCACCAGTTTTCCCCAACAGCAGCACAAGGCAGCAACCCTAATGGTGGGACAGCCCCAGAACTCTCTCAGCAGCTGCACGCAGCCACCCTAATAAAAAGGTAGCAATGATGTTTGTGGTCTAGAGAGTGACAGGAGTTGGGGGCTGAGCAGGTTTTTAGGGAATTTTTTAGGGCTTTTCTCATTGCTTTAAAAGGATATTTTAGGGCTTTTTTGGAGGAGTTTTTAGGAATTTTTTGTGAACGTTTAGGATCATTTCAGAGCTTTTTCAGGGCTTTTAAAAGATTTTATTAGGTTATTTTAAGGGGTTTCTTAGTACTTTTAAGAATTTTTGGGGTGGTTTGGGTGTTCTTGGGGCTTTTTTAAGACTATTGAAGGTATGTTGAGCATTTTTTAGGACTAGGGTATTTTTGGGGTTTTTGAGGGAATTTTTAGGTTTTTAAGGGTCTTATCAGGGCATTTTAGGAATTTTTGGGGTAGTTTTAGAGCTCTTTTAGGACTATTTAGGGTATATTTAGGGATTTTTAAAGGTTCTTTGGGGATTTTTAGAGGTGCTTTCAGGGTTTTTAAAAAGTAGGGTATTTTTAGTGTATTGTAACAGTATTCCGAGACTATTTTTAGGATTTTGTGGGATTTTTAGGACATTTTAAAAATCTTTAGGGTTTTTAGGGTCTTTTCACGGTAAAACATATGGAGGCTGAGGGGCAGCTTGAGGGGCACTGCGGAGGCTTGAGGGTGGCAGAGGAGCTGAGGGAGGGTGGCTGGGAGCTGAGGGAGGAACAGGGAGAGGGGGCAGTTGGTGACACACAGAGATGCTGAGGGTGGCAGGGGCAGCTGGAGGGTGACACAGAGAAGCTGGGGGAAGAGGGGCAAAGGATGAGGGATTCAGGATGAAACACAGGAGTCGAGGGGCAGCAGAGAAGGGGCTCAAGGGTGATGCACAGAGCCTGAGGGCTGGGGGGCAGAAGGAGGGGTTGAGGGGTAAAGGGAGAGGGCTCGAGGGCTGGCCAGTCCAGTGGAGATCAGGGGTACAGGGTACACCTTAGGAGGTACCACCCCTTACCCCAGCCCTAACTTCACCCTAACCAGCCCCCCTAACAACAGCCTTTTCCCTCAACAGCAGCACAACACAGCAACCCGAACAGCGAGATCACCCCGGAACCCTCCCGGCGGGACAAGACGGCAACCCTCACACCACGACAACGACAGAACTCTGACAGGACAAGAAAACCCACTCTAAAAAGGGTAGGGACGACATCTGAAGGCTAGAGAGTAAGAGGTAGAATTGGGAGGCTAAGCGTGTCTTTTTGAGTTTTTTTCCCCAGGACTTTTAAACATATTTCAGGGATTTTGGATGGTTTTTTAGGACTTTTCTGGGATTCTTTAGGGTATTTTTGGGGCTTTTTCAAAGCCATTTTAGGACTCTTTAGATAATTTTGACAAATATGGCCAGGATCAGAGTACACACCCTCCAAAAAGGCAGCCGCAGTCTGCGAGAAATCGTTCACTGTCTGCAGTTTTGGAGGCCTAATCCCAGTTTTGGCCACGGGCACACAGAGAGGAAAGACCATCAATTTCCTTGGAAAGGAAGGTCCAACACCCCATTGTTTAAGGGCCGTGTAGGGGAGGGAACTCCCCACAGGACCTTTCTTCACCTCACCTCCCACTCCAAGGTGTAGCAGTCACCTGTGCGACCGACCATTGTCAGAGGGTTACCCGGGCACACCCACACAGGGAGCCACCAGTCCAGAGGGGCCAACGGGGGTATCCCAAGCGTCCCTCTAGGAACCACGGTCGGAACATTCAGCAAGGGACCACGGCGCAGGCAGACCCACCCGGGCACAGAGCAGCGCTTCGAAAAAATGCCAAGGGAAGCAGCAGCACCTGGGCAGGATGTGGGGTTCCAGGGGAGAGATTTCAACTTTCTCCTTTTATTGTGTCAGTCCCTTCCTAGAGCTCCCAGACCCTCCACAGCACTCCCAGAAAAGAGAGGGAGTATCAGGAGAAAAGGGGTTTAAATCGAGGGAAAAACCTTCCTTTTCCATTATTTTTGGTGAGGGAATCTGCTTTCCCTGCAATTTCAGTTGAAAGAATCCCTGTCTTTTTTATGCACTTAGGTGTATTAATTGACAGGGAATCCAAATTTTCCATCATTTTCTAGTTTAAATAGAGGGAGAAAACTTTGATGATGTTTTTTATCAGTTGGAACTAAGGGTAACCGCCCCCTTGTTGATGTCCTAAGGCTTAAATTGAGGGCGAAGCCCAGCCATTCCTCCTTCTTAAGGGATTGGATGGAGGGAAAAATCCCTCTTTTTTCATCACTGGAGAGATTTAAAGTGAGGAAACTCCCTCTTTCCCCAGTATTTTAAGGGATTAAATTAAAGGGCACCAGAGATTTATTTGCATTTTTATCAGTTTTAGTGGCAGCCACTGCCCCATTTCCTCATTTTAAGTGCTTGACTCAAAGGAAGCTCTTCCTTTTTCAGCATTTTAATGGTTTAAAACTACATTTCAGGGCACCTCTATCTGTACCCTAGGACCAAGTATCTCAGAGGAGGGTGAGCCTGGCACATACTTACACCTAATGCTGCCTAGGAATACATTATTTTCCTTTTTTAGTCATAACATAGATAGTTGTAATTAGAGGTCCCAAGGAGACTTTGGCCATTTGTAAAACTAGTCTTCCCCTCCACCGTACTTAGTCACACGTGCAGCAATACCTAATAGTCACTAAGGACTAAATATGTAAGTTGATAGCAAATTACCTAACTTCCCAGCCCTGCTGCCTGAATATAAAGCTTTATTTCTTACCTGTTTTTTGCCCTTTTCCTCACAGTAGCTGTAGCAAAAAAGAAAATGCTGTTATTTTCCTGCAGAGTTTTCTCCTGTATCAAGCTATTTATTCCCCTCAAATTAAAGTCAGAGGAGCCAAACAGCAGCAACTGCTCTGAGGGCTTTTATACCCTGTGGGTTTTGCCCCCTCCCTTTTCCTGGGTGCCATGGGAACGAGAGGTGGGCACAATCAGGGGTATATTAACCCCAGCCTTGGCTGAGGGGCTTCATTCCCTCTCTGGTTGTCTGGGATCATCTGGGATAAGAGGGCTCTCATTTCAGAGAAGAGGCTTTTTGGGCTTATCTCAGCTTTTTTTTCAGCAGGCATTTAAAGTCATAGAGGCTTTGAAGATACTCTAAAGCAAACAGCATTGGACACAGGGAGTATTTAAGTTCATGATTTTGGGTTGGGTGTTTAGGGGTGGTAAAGGGCTTTTGTAATTTCTAGTTTTGTTCTTATTTTGTTGGTTTTCTTTTTTTTTTTCCTTTTAGGAGAAGTGCAGCTTCCAGAAGTTCCAGGTTGTTTCAACTACAACGCTTTTTTCAGCAGATTAATTGTGTCACAAAAGGCATCTGCCCAGTGTCAAAGATAATGTTTGAGATCGTGGCCTCAGGGGAGTTGAGGATTGTGACAAGGAGAGGGAAGGTGAGCAGGTATCTGGTTAGGAGTTACTGGGGGGGGGTTGAAGGTAGCAGGGTGAGAAATGGTATCTATTTGAGGGCCCCCCAAGGCTTTTCACAAGCATAGCAGAGGCATTCACATGTCTTACAGCACACAAGCTCATCCACTGCAGTCACAGAAATTTTGTCTTTCTCTAACCCAGGTGCCAATCACAATAACAGGCACAGCCTTGGAATCAGGTTGCAGCTGGAGGCTCAAGACCCAGGCACACTCAGGAGAGGGCAAGTAGCTGACTTGCTGGGATTTGGCCCACATAACACTAAACTCATACATTGTTTTTGGTTTTCTTTATTGTAGCTGAGCGAGAGGCTAACAGGCCATCACGGGGCTCTCTGAGGCAGGCTCATTTGAGGTCCAGTTCACATCACCGGTCACCCAAAAGATAAGTTGGGGGCCACAGCCTGGAGATGGGAGGGTAGGAGAGTAATAAGTTGGAAATTGCTGGGACAGATTTAAAAATTTGCAGAGGGTAAAGGGATGTCCTCTAAGAGGCCCCTTAGGACAGTTAAAGGGAGAGGCTCTACTTTTGATCGCAGCCGTCGGGCGCGCAGCGCAGAACAGTTCCGGTCTGTGTCGTGTTGTCCGGCGTACCGTGTCCCCTAATGCGCCTTTGGAGGCCCTTGGATCAGATATCTCTGCCTTTTCCTCTCGAGGCCCTTATCAAAAGCATCAGCCATCATCTCTAGGTTCTCGAACGCTCGCACTTCTCGGCACAATGCCGATGTCACTTGTTCTTTTACGGGTGGGCTCAGCCGTGTCTGACTCTCATTTCAGAAGCATGGAGTCAGGTGTTTTTTGAGGCCTTGTCTCCAGGTGTATCACCATCCATCCTTTCCAGGCAGGCATCAGAGCCACTTCTCTCTTCAGAAGCATCCGGTCAGATGTCTTCTCAGGTCTTGTTCTGAGCTGTACGGACAGCTGCCCTCCGCAAGGATCCATTATGGTAGATTAGGACTTGTAAGAATGTGAGCTCAGGTAGAGGATTCTGATCGTAGCATTCTTAGAGATCCATCTTTGCAGTTCTTGGAATGAATCATTCAGTTAGCATCTTTTTCCAGGGTTCTCTGAGCCTCATCAGCTCACCATCATTCTCACCTCGGTCATCTCATTTTGCCTTGTCTCAGTCCCTGCAGTCCTATTCTTTGCCAAGAGATTTGTGTTCCTGTTGTGTCCCCGTTGTTTGTCATGTCCTGTCCTGTGTCACGGGTGTCTGCACATATTTGTGCCGGAGCTGTTCTGCCCTGCTGCATAGCCTGGTGCAGTAAAAAAAGACCTGGGGACTTGCAGTTTGTAATGTGGGGTGTAGTTGGCCTCTAGATGGGATTTGTAGAAGTACACAAGATATCTGGAGCTCTTAAGTTATCCTGCAACACTTTGACTTGTCTCCTAACTGTTTTTTCAGATTCACGTGGGTTAAATCTGTGCCAGAGCAGCCCACCCCGGGAGAGGAGGTTTCCTCGAGCAGGTCAGTCGCTGTTTGTCTGCAGGGGGAGTGTCAAGTGTGACTCTGTTACAGCACTGTTCTTTGTCTTTCTTTTTAGGAAGTAAAGCTGGATATCAGCAGTCCGGGTGAGGTGGCCAAGGTGAGTATTGAGTAGTGTACAGAAGCAGTTGTTGCTCAAGTCTCGCTTTGTGGTGCAACTCTAAGCCCCTGTCCTTGTTTGCGTGCTTTAGGCGGTCCCCTCGGAGTATGCCAAGCCCTGTCACCATCCGGCCGACGCACCGGGTTTGCCGCTCCTGTGAGCCCTCTGGAGATATCACAGGACTCAGTGACGAAGCCTCTGCCTTTCCTATTTAAAGGTGTCGCCCGGGTAGCCTTTGGCAACAGCCGAGGAGATGCGGTGAGTCGGGGAGGTAGGGAGAAGGAGCGAGGGTCCACTCAGGTTTCAGCAATGCCACATCACCTTGTCTCCCCTTAACCCAGGTGCACCCTGCCACAATGGTGTCTGCCTCCGAGTCAGCCTGAAATGTGGGGCCTGAGGACCCGGGCATTCTCAGGAGAACTGTGAGTATCAGAATTGTTGGGTTTTAGCTGTTGTGCTCCTGAGATTGTGCACTGATGTTTGGTTTCCTTTCTCTTGGCAGACTAAGAGACAATTGTCTGGTGTCGGGAGGGACTTCCCAGATGGCGACGTGGCCTTCTTGTGCACCTGACACAGACTGTCACCCCCAGATCTCTGAGAGATAAGTAGAGGGCTAAGACCTGCAGCGGGGATGAAAGTGGGGTGCTGGGTTGGGACCCACCGGGAGGGGATTTTGAGTTGTCCTTGGAGATAGAAGTGTTCATGAAGGGGCCTCTTAGGGCACAAAAAAGCAAAGTGTCACTTTTGATGACAGAACTGAGGTGTGCAGGGTAGAGCAGTCCCGGTGTGTATTATGACACGTGTCTGTTGTGCATTCTGTGTTGTCTGGGTGTCTCATGTCTTTTACCTTAGGCCTTTGAGGGGCCTATCAGCAGCCCTGGCATCCTTCTTAGCATCTGTGATCCCTGCCTTCCTTGGCCTGGTTTCAGTGCCATAGAACTTGTGACTCGGGAGCTCAGCCAGGCATCAGACTTGCATCTCTCTTCAGAAGCATCCGGTCAGATGTCTTTTCAGGTCTTGTTCTGAGCTGTATGGACAGCTGCGCTCTGCAAGGATCCATCATGGCAGATTAGGACCTGTAAGAATGTGAGGACAGGTAGAGAATTCTGACAGTAGAGAGGATTATGACCGTAGGATTCTCAGGCATCCATCTTTGCAGTTCTTGGAATAAATCATTCAGTTAGCATCTTTTTCCAGGGTTCTCTGAGCCTCATCAGCCCACCATCAGTCTACCCTCGGTCATCTCAGTTTGCATTCTCTCAGTCCTTGCAGTTCTTTTCCTTGCCAAGAGATTTCTGTCCCTGTTGTGTCCCCGTTGTTTGTCACGTCCTGTCCTGTGTCACGGGTGTCTGCACATATTTGTGCCGGAGCTGCTCTGCCCTGCTGCATAGCCTGGTGTAATAGGAGAAGTCCCGGGGACTAGAAATTTGCAATGTGGGGTGTAGTTGGTGTCTAGATGGGATTTGTAGATGGACACAAGATATCTGGAGCTCTTAAGTTATCCTGCAGCACTTTGACCTTTGTCCTAACTTTCTTTCAGATGCAGATGGATAAAGTCCCAGGCAGACCACCCCATCCTTGTTATGGGGATTCCCCTGAGCAGGTCAGTCACTGTTTGTCTCTGCCGGGGGAGTGTCAAGTGTGACTCTGTTACAGCATTGTTCTTTGTCTTTCTTTTTAGGAAGTCAAGGCAGAGAGCAGCAGTCAAGGCTGTATGGGCAAGGTGAGCATTGAGTAGTGTACAGAAGCAGTTGTTATTGCTCAAGTCTCATTTTTCTTGTGCAACTCTAAGCATCCATTCTTGTTTTTGTGGTTTAGGCAATTGACTCTGAGTCTGTCCAGCCCCCGTCACCAACCGGCCGATGCACCGGGTTTCCTGCACGTGTGAGCCCTGTGGAAGTAATACAGGACTCTGTGAAGATGAAGCCTTCAAATCTTCTGTTCCACGGTCCCTTCCCGGTAGCCCTCAGGAACGGCCGAGGAGTTGCGGTGAGTGGGGGAGGTAGGGAGGAGGAGTGAGATTCCACTTAAATCTCAGCAGTACCAAATCACCTTCTCTCCACTTAACCCAGGTGCATGCTGCCACAATGGCGACAGCCTCCGAGCGAGCCACAAGCGTGCGGCCCAGGGAGCCGGGAATTCTTTGGAGAAGGGTGAGTAGCAAAATATTCAGGTTTTGGCTGCCGTACTGCTACCATTGTGCACTGATAATTTGGTTTGCATTCTCTTGACAGGCTAAGAGACAATAGCCTGGTGTCCGAAGGGACTTTCTAGACGGCGCATCCACTTTCTTTCTCACCTGACACGGATTGGCACGCCCACCTCTCTGAGAGATAAGTAGAGAGCTATGACTCACAGAGGGGATGAAAGTGGGGTGCTGGGTAGGCACCCACCGGGAGGGAACTTGCATTTGGCTTTGGAGATGGAGATGTCCATGAAGCCGCCCCTTAGGCCCTGTAAAAGGAAAGCATCACTTTTGATCGCTACGCTGAGGTGCGCAGGGCAGAGCAGTCCCGGTGTATGTCGTGTCACTCGTCAATCGTGTGTTCTGTGTTGTCTGGGTGTCTCATGCCTTTTACCTTAGGCCTTTGAGGGGCCTATCAGCAGCCCTGGCATCCTTCTTAGCATCTGTGATCCCTGCCTTCCTTGGCCTGGTTTCAGTGCCATAGAACTTGTGACTCGGGAGCTCAGCCAGGCATCAGACTTGCATCTCTCTTCAGAAGCATCCGGTCAGATGTCTTTTCAGGTCTTGTTCTGAGCTGTATGGACAGCTGCGCTCTGCAAGGATCCATCATGGCAGATTAGGACCTGTAAGAATGTGAGGACAGGTAGAGAATTCTGACAGTAGAGAGGATTATGACCGTAGGATTCTCAGGCATCCATCTTTGCAGTTCTTGGAATAAATCATTCAGTTAGCATCTTTTTCCAGGGTTCTCTGAGCCTCATCAGCCCACCATCAGTCTGCCCTCGGTCATCTCAGTTTGCATTCTCTCAGTCCTTGCAGTTCTTTTCCTTGCCAAGAGATTTCTGTCCCTGTTGTGTCCCCGTTGTTTGTCACGTCCTGTCCTGTGTCACGGGTGTCTGCACATATTTGTGCCGGAGCTGCTCTGCCCTGCTGCATAGCTTGGTGCAATAGGCCCAGTTGCGGGGACTTGAAATTTGTAATGTGGGGTGTAGTTGGATTTGAGTTGGTATTCCTAGATGGACACAAGATGTGTGGAGCTTTAAGTTATCCTGCAACACTTTGACTTTTGTGCTAACTGTTTTTTCAGATTCAGATGGATTAAATCTATGCCAGAGAGCCAAATCCCGGGAGAGGAGGTTTCCCCGAACAGGTCAGTCACTGTTTGCCTCTGCTGCAGGGGGAGTGTAAAGTGGGACTCTGTTACAGCACTGTTCTTTGTCTTTCTTTTTAGGAAGTAAAGCTGGATATCAGTTGTCCAGGTGAAGTGGCCAAGGTGAGCATTGAGTAGTGTACAGAAGCAGTTGTTGCTCAAGTCTCCCTCGGTGGTGCGACTCTAAGCCTCCATTCTTGTTTGTGTGCATCAGGTGCTCCTCTCGGAGTATGCCGAGCCTGGACACCGACCGACTGACGCACCGGGTTTGCCGCTCCTGTGAGCCCTCTGGAGATATTATGGAACTCAGTGATGAAGCATCTGCCTTTCCTTTTTAAAGCTGTCACCCCGTAGCCTTTGGCAACAGCCTAGCAGACGAGGTGAATCTGGGAAGTAGGGAGAAGGAGCAATGATCCGCTCAGGTTTCAGCAATGCCACATCACCTTGTCTCCCCTTAACCCAGGTGCACCCTGCCACAATGGTGTCTGCCTCCGAGAAAGCCTGAAGCGTGGGGCCCGAGGAGCCGGGCATTCTTATGAGAACAGTGAGTATCAGAATTGTTGGGTTTTGGCCCCTGTGCTGCTGAGATGATGCATTGATATTTGGTTTTCTTTAATGCAGCTGACTATGAAACAACAGGATGTTGAACAAAGTGCCAGCAGGAGCTTCCTAGATGTCGCAGTCGCCTTCTTTTGCAACCGGCACGGATTGGCACCCCCAGATGTCTGAGAGATAAGTAGAGGGCTAAGACGCACAGAGGGGATGAAAGTGGTGTGGTTGGTAGGGACCATCTGGGAGGGGTTTTTAAGTCAGCTTTGGAGCTGGAGATGTCCATGAAGCGGCTCCTTAGGCCACCTAAAAGGAAAGTCTCACTTTGGATGACAGAGCTGAGGTGCGCAGGGCAGAGCAGTCCCGGTGTTTGGTGTCACTTGTCTGTCGTGCATTCTGTGTTGTTTGGGTGTCTCGTGTCTTTTACCTTAGGCCTTTGAGGGGCCTTGCAGATACCTTTGCATCATTCTTAGCATCTGTGATCTCTGCATTCTGTAGTCTGGCACCAATGCCATAGAACTTGTGACTTGGGAACGCAGGCAGGCATCAGAGTAACTTCTCTCTTCAGAAGCATCCGGTCAGGTGTCTTTTCAGGTCTTGTTCTGACCTGTACGGACAGCTGCGCTCCGCAAGGATCCATTATGGCGGATTAGGACTTGTTAGAATGTGAGGTCAGGTAGAGGATTCTGACCGTAGCATTCTCAGAGATCCATCTTTGCAGTTCTTGGAGTAAATCAGTCAGCTAGCATCTTCTTCCTCCAGGGTTCTGTGACCCCCATCAGCTTGCTGTCATTTTCACCTCGGTCATCTTAGTTTGTATTCTCTCAGTCCTTGCAGTCCTTTTTGTTTGCCAAGTGCTTTCTGTCCCTGTTGTGTCCCCATTGTTTGTCCCGTCCTGTCCCGTGTCACGGGTGTCTGCACAGGTTTGTGCCGGAAGTGCTCTGCCCTGCCCCATAGCCTGGTGCAGTAGAAAAAATCCTGGGGACTTGAAGTTTGCAATGTGGGGTGTAGTTGTTCTCTAGATGGGATTTGTAGATGGACCCAAGAGAACTGGAGCTCTTAAGTTGTCCTGCACCCCTTTGACTTTTGTCCTAACTTTCTTTCAGATGCAGATGGATAAAGTCCCAGGCAGACCACCCCATACTTGTTTCGGGGATTCCCCTGAGCAGGTCAGTCAGTGTTTGTATTTGCAGGGGGAGTGTCAAGTGTGACTCTATTACAGAGCTCTTCTTTGTCTTTCTTTTTAGGAGGTCAAGGCAGAGAGCAGCAGTCAAGGCTGTATGGGCAAGGTGAGCATTGAGTAGCGTACAGAAGCGGTTGGTATTGCTGAGGTTTCACTTTCTGGTGCAGCTCTAAGCATCTATTGTTATTTTCCATTTTAGGTGGTCCACTTGCAATCCATCTGCGCCGAGCAAGCCCATGCCAGGTGGGTGCAAGCTTAAGGTATAGGTGTGGCACACTTGTCTGATTAGGGAGGTTGTTTTTTCCCAGTATCTCAGCATGCTTTTCCGCTTTGTTTCTTTGCAGGTGCCGTCACTGCCCTAGGCCTACCGAGGAACAGAGGAGAGCAGGTGAGTCGGTGTTTAGGCAGGTCGACTCATAAGTGAATGTTACGCAGCAGCATGCTGAGCGTGTACCTTTTCTTTTTGCAGGGATCTTCCGGGAAGCCTCCCGAGTCAAATCAAGATTCGAGGTGAGCCGGGGCAGCGGCGCAGAGGAGTCCCGGGGATAACTCTTTTCAAGGGCAATAGTCACATTTTCCATTTTGTCTTAGGTACCCCGAGGAAGTCTGTAGGCAGAGTTTGGAAACGGCAGCACCGAAGCACACGCGGGGAACCTCTCGACGTCCACATCCGACCGACCGCCGACGGATTTCGTCCGCTCGTCTTCCAAAAGCTAAGTGTCGGGGCCGGCGGTCGGGGGGAGGGGAAAAACCTTTGCCATCACGGGGGGAAATCTGATGTCAGACTAGCGGAGAGGACTGTAGCGGGCTAGGCTGTCTGGAAATAAAGGGAGAGGGTTTCGCCTCAGCCGAGCCTTTGCCGGGCAGGGCAGTTCCGACCGACATCCACACGCTCGTGACCTTCGCGTCGTCGGCCTCCTTCGACCCGACGTCGTCACGGATCTTTCCCCCGAGGAGCTCGCCTTCGGGGCCGGAGCCATAGCTGCAGCCACCCGGCAGTCTCTTCTTCCTTCTTATATTGCATGTACCTGTGTTGGTTTCTATTGTACTTACACTGTAGGTAACTGCCCCGCCTTACATTTTGTGTACTTACACTGTATGCTTCCACTGTATGTGCCGCCTTATATTTTGTGTACTTACACCGTAGGTAATTGCGCCGCCTTATATTTTGTGTACTTACGCCGTATGCTTCCACTGTATGTGCCGCCTTATATTTTGTGTACTTACGCCGTATGCTTCCACTGTATGTGCCGCCTTATATTTTGTGTACTTACGCCGTATGCTTCCACTGTATGTGCCGCCTTATATTTTGTGTACTTACGATGTATGCTTCCACTGTATGTGCTGCCTTATATTTTGTGTACTTACACCGTAGGTAACTGCACAGCCTTATATTTTGTGTACTTACGCTGTATGCTTCCACTGTATGTGCCGCCTTATATTGTGCATACTTATGTTGTACCACTTATGATCAGAGCTGCCCTGCCCTGGCATGTAGTCAGTTAGGTAGAACAGCTATAAAAACTTTACTCTCTATCTGTCCTCTATGGGATTTTGGGTAGAAAATTTATCGGGCCACAGCAGGGACAAGTCTCAGCTGTCAGACTGCTGCTCATTGACCGCTTTCTGTCATCTCACAGGTCCCGAGGAAACCGCTTTCCCCAGAATCTACCATCCGGCACCGAGGAGCGGCAGCCAGAAGACGCGTCGAAGCGCGTTCTTCACCGTCTCGAGTAAGGGCCGCGGCGAGCGTGTCGGTCGGAAGAGCATTTGAGCGTGCGTTAGAGCATGTGACCATGTCTGTCTGCGTTTGCTAATGTTTGCATGTGTGAGTGCATGTGGACTGGATTAAACCTTGTGTGTATGACCTTTGCCTTTCAGGTTTTTCAACTCATTTTAAAATTTAGAATAAAAAATCCCCAGCCGGGGGGTTTTTTTTTTTTTCCCCCCCGGCTGGGTTTTTTTTTCCTCGGTCCCGGCCGGTCCGCGAGGCGACGTTCATCGCCAGAGTTTGGGCACGGACCGTCCAGGGACCGGGGTTTTTGTCAGGCAGGAGGATTTTTTGGAGGCTCCCGGGAACCACGTTCCCGAGGAGCGGCGGGAAGGCGTGCCGGGGGTTAGCGGAGCGGCTGAGGTGTGAGCGAGGGTGGGTTTGTGTGTAAGCTGA